>NW_022900942.1:30785861-30922615 GCF_012274545.1 Fukomys damarensis | reverse complement strand
TTGGGCGTTTATTTTTTCCATTTCTTTCTTATGCTGGGCCTTCATGGCTTCTATCATGGTCCTGAGCTCATCTATTTTTTTGTCAGTTTCTGCTCCAGAGTCTCGAATCATGACTTCCATTTTGCTCACTATCTCTGTGGTTATCTGGGAAATTATTTCTGTTTTGAATTTTTCTAGAGCCTGATTGATCTGTTTTGTTACTTCCTGTGCTTTGAGTTCAGGGTGTCCTGGTATTTCACTATTGGCCTTTTCATCCTCATATGTCCTACTGTTTGCCATTGGTGAACTGGAAGTCTGTCCTTGTTTCTTGCTTAAGTGTTTTCTCATTTTTATTTTTGTTGTAGGACTGTCGTTGGTTTAATCTCTGGGTTAACACCCAAATCTTCCTGATATGGCTGTGCCCTACCTTCTGTGTCTCTAACGACCCATAGACATTCTCATCTTCATAACATCAGAGAAAACAGCTCATCAAATCAACCGCAATGCTTTACCCCAACTGATACAATCAGCAACACATTAAGATCAAGCACAACTTGGACACTGACCACCTGTGGTAGTCACTAGTCTATCACCCTTAAATCATTTGAATTAAATTGAAATCAAGAAGCAGTCCAGAACATGTCTGCAGTGAACAAAATTTCAATATAGTGTATTTACCATTTAATGGCTCAGACAGAGCGAGGATGCAAAACCCCTGGTCTCAGCTGATGGCTGAACCCCATGATGCTGACTGACCTCGGGCTGCAAGATTGAGTTCCCCAACCTTCTGAATGGTTGAACTCTGCAATGTTCTATTACAGGTTTCCCACACCCTTTCTTTAATGATGTTCAAAGTTGGGAACTCAGAATAATACCCTTGATGACTACCTCTGCCTCTGCAGAGTGGGTCCAAAGACTGGCACAGTCAGGAGGTCTGAGAGCGCGGGGGCGGTGTATGGGGGTTCAGGGGCTTCCACGCGGCTACCTTCCTGGCACTGGAACGATGGCTGCTAGGTTGGGAGCAGGCATGTCTCTCCTTCCCGCAGTGGATTGGGGCCCAGGCTACCTTCTTAGTGCTCAAGGAATGGCAGCTGGGGAGGGAGAAGGCATGGCTCTCCTTCTTGTGGTGGATCGGGGCCCAGGCTACCTTCTGGCTGGAGTGAGGGCTGCCGGGCGGGAGAAGGCATGGTTCTCCTAACCGTGCTTTTTTCTGGGCTCCTGTTGCATGGAGAGTTGTTTTCCACCCTTGCACTTTCAGTCTATGGGCTTCTTTTTGCACTAGTTGTGTTTCTTGTATACAACATATTGTCGGATTTTGCTTCTTAATCCATTCTGCCAGTCTTCTCTTAATTGGTGAATTGAGGCCATTGACATTGATGGTTATAACTGATATGTACCGACTTCTTATTGTCATGTTACTGTCCTTTTGTTGACTCTTTTACTTTTTCCCCCTCTCCTTTTAGTTTCTTGCCTTGCCTATTTGATTTGCTCTGTTGGGCCTCATGGTGTTGTGATCTTCTTGGTCTTTTTCTAGGATATTGTTTAGAATTCCTTGTAGTGCTGGTTTGGTATTCATGAAGTTTCTCAGGTGTTCTTTGTCATGGAAGTATCTTATTTCTCCGTCCATTTTGAAAGAGAGTTTTGCAGGATACGTCAGTCTAGGTTGGAGGTTGTTTTCTTTTAGGACTTGAAATGCCACACTCCAGGCTCTCCTTTACCCGAGGGTTTGTGTTGAAAAGTCTGCTGTGATTCTGATGGGCCTTCCTTTGCATGTGATTTGTTTCTTTTCTCTCACTGCTTGTAGTATTTTGTTTTTCTGTTGGGTTTCTGGGATCTCGATTATTATATGTCTAGGTGTAGAGCTTTTTTTTATCCTGGCTAGTTGGAGTCCTATATGCCTCACTTATCTGTATGTCTAATTCTTCCCCTCTGTTTGGGAAATTTTCTGTTGTTAATTCTGTGAACAGCTTTTTAAAGTCCTTTGTATTTTCTTCTGCTACTTCATGTATCCCTATCAGTCTTATATTATTCTTTTTTGCAACATCTAGGAGTTGTTGGATCAATTTCTCATGATCCCTTACTGTTTTTAAGAGAGCTGTCCTTTCACGGTCACTGTCTGCTATCCTACCTTCTGTATCTGAGATTCTATCTTTGCATTCTTTTATTGTATTGTGTACACTTTCAGTAGAGTTTTTAATCTCCTGGATATCTGTTTGAATATGTTTTATGGATTTCATTTCTTTCCTATGTTAGGCATTCTTTGTTTCCATTTCTTTCTTATGCTGGGCCTTCATGGCTTCTGTTATGGTCCTGAGCTCATCGATTTTTTTGTCAGCTTCTGTTCTAGAGTTTCAAATCGTGACTTTCATTTTGCTCACTATCTGTATGGTTATCTGGGAAATTATTTCTGTTTTGAATTTTTCTAGAGCCTGATTGACCTGTTTTGTTACTTTCTGTGCTGTGAGTTCTGAGTGTTCTGGAGGTTCATCAGACTTTTCATCCTCCTTTGCCCTACTGTTTGCCATTGGTGAACTGGAAGTCTGTCTTTGTATCTTGCTTAAGTGTTTTCTCATGTTTATTTTTGCTGTTGGGTTGTCCTTGATTCAATCTCTGGGTTATTAAATCCTCCTGATATTGTTGCTCTTCAGCCCCCAACTCTCTAATGACTCAGACATTCCCACTTGCTGGCTGGCATTGGAAGGGCAGTAGTGTTGGCACCCACCAGAGAGGGCGTGTCCACCCAGATCCGTGGGCTGGGCCCAGGCTGGTGGAAGGAGATGTGGTATCCAAGCCGAGGTACTTTCCCCGGTTCTCACCTTGCTGGCTGGCATTGAAGGGTAGCAATGGCGGCACCCAATCAGAGATGGCGTGGCTACCTGGACCCTTGGGGTGGGCCCTATAATTGAAATTTAAATAGTACCTATACTGTACTGTCCATGCCAAACAAAGTTAAATTACAGACATTTTAATAGGCTTCTTTACAACTTTGTGTATACCTGTCAGGACATAGCAACTCATTTGAAGGATATAAAATAATAGTTTGTTAAAACTTTTAAAAAAGACATTTAAAATATCCCTTACAGATTATCTGGAAAGACTCCTGGCTACGTTATGTGACTAAGTGCTGTGGCCTTCTTTGGGAATAAACTCAGTGATAATTGAGATTCTAGTGTTATTAAGGTAGTTCTTTAGATGTGTGGCCCTGAAGAGGTAAAAAGCCAGCACTTTCTGTATGGAAAGCACATTTTAAAATTTGTAAAGAATATTGTATGTGAAATTTTAGTTCCCACTCAACAGATAACCAGTTTCATTTAGATTTCTGAAAAGATCATGTTGGTGTACCTACTCTCTGAAGACATTTAAAGCTATCATATTAACTGTACTATATTACTTTTTGGAAAAATAAACATGTACTGTTCACTTTTTTTTTTTTTTTTTTTTTTTTTTTGGTACCGGGGATTGAACTCAGGTCCTTGCTCATGCAAGGCAGTCCACCAAACCACTGAGCTAAATCCCCGGCCCAGTACTGTTCACTTTTAAAGAGCAAGTTTTAGAAGGACATGTCAAACATTTAATTATAATTTTCTCTAACTTCATTTGGGGACTAGGTATGGGGAAGTAATAAGTTGCAATTTTGATTTTTTTAAAAAACTTTATTAACATTCGTTTGGATTTTTGCATTATTTTATATTAGGGAAATAGTACAAAATAAAAAATTCTTTTCTTAGGTTTGAATGGTTAAGCTCATATACTTACCTGTTTTGATTTTAGAGCTCTACCCTTTCAGGAGGCAAACATCATGGTCCTGTTGAAGCCTTAAAACAAATGTTATTTAATCTTCAAGCTGTACAAGAAAGTTTTAATCAAAATAGAACTATAGAACCAAAAGAAAAAATTAAACAGGTAAGCACAAACTTGATGTATGAATTGAAAGCTATGAATTTGTAAAAATATTTCTTTTTACATCTTTTTCAGACCAACTTCTAGTTCTTTGTTATAAGCATACCAGTATGCCACATAGCCAATGTTGTAGAGTTGCATTGCTATTTTTTTAGGAAGTGATTTATTCATATTTAATACTATTGAGACTTCTGAAGGTTTTTTTAACCTCAGTGTATTTTTATGATTTAAATCCCAATACCTTATTTAGATATGATGATGTTATATCTGCAGTATGAATTACAAAAGTGTTTTTTAAAGCCCTACAGAATTAAAATGTATGGCCCACATTGTAGTTATGTTGGAAGCCTAAAAAAACCTTTTCAGTATTAAGATTTATTTATCTATCTTTGTCATGTGATGTTTACTTTTGTTACTATGTATTTATTGACTCTTTTGAATACTAATGTTTTATTTTAGGACCATTGTGTTTTTAAACTGTGTATCCTTGAAATTTGAAACTGTTTCTGCTTTTTGCTATTTTTTCTATGGGAATGAATTTTCTTCATCTAAGTATAGTGTTTAAAAACAAAGCCCTTTCAAATCTAAATTCTAATTCTGCCACCTACTAGAAAATGGAACATTTATGCAAATAAATCACTTACATTCTTTAGTTTGTTTTATTCTTTAATTGACAAAAAATTTTATATATTTTGGTGAATAATCTCTTTTGAAAAAAATATATATATTTGTAGTGTGAAATGGATAAATTAAGTTGATATACATTGCCTCATATTTTTTGTGATGAGAACACTTAAAATCTTTCTTAGCAAAATTCAGGTATATAATACATTGTTACTAACTAGAGTCACCATACTGTATAATAGCTTTCTTGAATTCATTCCTAGTAATTGTAGTCTCTTGTTTGACTAGTATCTCCCTAACTACCAACTATCCTACCACTCACTGGTAGTTACACTCTAGCCCTATATGTTATATTTTTTAAGATTCTACATGTGCATTAAATCATGCAGTATTTTGTCTTTCTGAACATGGATTATTTTTCTAATCAGTTTCCTTTTCTGCAGAAGGAGGTTATTGAGAACACACAGTACTTTGAGACAAACTATATTTAATACTGACAATAAATGCTTAGTTAAGTTGTAGCTCCTTTTATTGTCAGTCTTTTGTTACTGTTATTCAGTAGAGCTTTATGAAATTCAGTTTTCATTACAAATGAGTAGATCAGTTCTTAAGAAGTACTATAGACTTCATTTGAATTGTATTTAAAAATTTTCCTCTGGACATCCTAGTAATCATAGTATTACATATTACATCCTTCTTTTAAATATCACTGAACCATAATCTTTTCAATAATGGTATAATTTTTTAGCCAAGGTTTGATATATTATTTTTTTTTGTGGTACCAGGGATTGAACTCAGGATCTTGAGCTTGTGAGGCAGGTGTGGTACCACTGAGCTAAATTCCCAGCCTTCAAGATTTGATTTTTATTTATTACTTTTTTTCATTGAGTTTATTGCTACGTTTTAGGTACACAGTACAGTTACATTCATCATTAGGATCTTGTACCTTTACATGACAGATCTTGGTTCTCATTTTTTCCCCATACTCCTGCCCTCCCTTTACCCCTTCCACCCTTCCCTATTTATGAAAACTTTGTTTCCATTTTTTAATTTTTTCATATTTTTTCTCTTCCCTTATTTCCTTTCCCCTACCATTCCCACTTCCCCTACACCTTTAGCCCTTTTCTTCCTATTTCACATTGTCAGTTTTACCATTTGGATTTTATTTACACTTTTAGTTTTTCACACCACAGAAACTGTTTGGTATTTATGCATGTAAGATTTGATTTTTTAATGGACATATTTTTAGAAGCAAATCAAAGGTGAACCTAAATGATAGTTGTAGAATTTTTAGAGTAAATGAGAAGTAAAAATATTTAATGCTGTCCTGAAAACTGTTTGCTGGAAATAATTCTTTGGAAATACAGAAAATATTTTTAATATTAATTAATCACATTTTAAATGGCACTTAATTTTATAATTATAAAATATTTAAAATGTTATATTCTAATTTGTTGTTGTTTTTAATAATAGGTTTCAGAAGATGATTTCTCTAAATTACATTTGAAAGAAAATATGATTCCAATTACTAAGTCTCTTCAAAAGTAAGTATTTTTTACTATTATGGATGCAAATCCACCTTGCTCTTTCCTTTGACTGAAGTCAGGGTGGAATTAAGTAGTTGCAAGATTAGAAGTGTCCTAGGGATATACTTATGCTTCTTAGAACATATTAACTTTAAGAAAAAGATTGCTTTCTCTTAAATCTATGCTATTTCCTATTTGAAATGTTCTAAGGACCCAATGAGATACTTCACACTTTTAAATTATAACAGATATGAATGGTTTAGATTCTCTTAATTTTTAATAAATGATAACAATTTGAGATGGTATTGTTGTGGATCCCCTCTAATAATAACTTGTTATTTTCATATTTCTTTAGGATAAAAGTAATAGTCCTAAGTGTATTATTTGGCACATAGTCACAGAAATCTAAAGTAGATACAATGACCTAGAAATATAGATAGGTCTAATTTTCTTAGTTACATTGTCTTTTATAGAAAAGTAGATAATGCTGCAAGTCTCAGCTACAGTTATGTTGCCATAATACTTGCATGTAGTATTGTATATACTAGGATAGTAGAAATCAAGGATAATGATGAGTAACATTGAATTATTTAGCAAATGTCAGTGCTTTTGTTACTTCTAAGTGATAAAACTTACTCAAAATTACCTAGTAAGAAGTAAAATTGAGACTTGAACTTGCGATTTGAAAAGCTGTGTTAGAAACACTCATTAATGATAATAGTGAATTGTTCATTGAGATTAAGTGCAGGACCTCAGTAGATCTAGGTTAAAGACCACATTCTTCTTTTAAATTTTAAAGTGAATGACCTTTCCCTTGTTCTTAAGAGCTTTGATAGTGAACTTGTGTTTAAGTACTTACCTTAAGAGGTGGATACTGATCCATAGGTTCTTTCAACATTTGCTAGAATTAAAATAACTTTTCTCCTACTATAAACAATTAGCTTTAAAGAGTAAGCATCTTCAGAAGATACAGATTGTACTTGAGATGTTTTATTGACCCTTTTAAGGTGAAAATCTTATTATAGTGGACCCTTGGCTTATGAACTAAGTTGGTCAGTTAAAGGCTTAGGCTCCTTCTTCTACATAGCCTTCAAAGTCTTTCTTCTATATACAATTAGATCTTAGTGTCTTTTGAGAGACATTAGCCCAAGATTTTTCAGTTAACCCTGCACAGGAAAGCATGTTATAATGTTCCTTCCAGAACCCTTTAAGGGTTGAATCTGTATCTGATACCATCTGGGAGCACGAGTGGCTGGCATTTGAGTTGTAACTCAAGACATGGTTCATAAGTTAAAACTAAAATTTTGGTCATAATCCAAGCTGTTCGTATGTCAGATTGGTTGTAAGGCAAGGGTCCATTGTACATAACTTCTTATTCCTGAACTAATAGCTTTTATTTTTAACAGTTGTGTGGCTAACTAGTTTTAAGGCATCTTAGCCTTGGGGAGTGCCAAGCTTCTGGTTTGGGTTCTCTTCTTTCTTGTAGACACTTGATGTTCTCCCATTAGAAATACTTGTTTTCTAGGAGGACTTATTACAGCTGAGGTATACAGCAGGAGATCCAAAGATAGAGTGAATGTTTAAACTAAAATAATATTTTATTGCATTAAAAGATCTATTGTCAAAAACAATGGATTTGTTCAAAGTGAGGGCAAGTCTTTGGAAAGAAGGGGGTGAATGGCAATATGTAGTTAATGTAATTCATTTTTAAAATTTAAACATGTACCATATTTGTTTATCAACCATTTATAGCAGCTTCTGCCAAATAAAAAAATTACCTTGTATCCTTATTCAACTTACTCACCAGATCTGGCACCAGCTGACCTCTGACTCTTTCCCAAAGTCAAAATAACAATAAAAAGTTAACGTCTTGAATTAATTTAGAATGTCAGGGCAGCCAACAGCACAACTAAACATGAAAGGATTTTTTGAGCTTCAGAAAGTGGCAAGAATGATGAGATACACATATTTAAAGCAAGAGGGAATATCTTGAGGGGGATTAATGGCAATTTGCCATTTACTGTAATTGAAAAAAGTCACTATTTTGGTCACACCTAGTAAATGACAAATAACAACTTAGGATGTTTTTCCAGGATTCTTCTTAGAGTAGGAATCAAATTGTAGTGGTTTTGTTTGTATCCCTATACTACTTCACCTTGTCTTATATATTCCATATTAGAAATTCAGTAAAAACATTAACTGCAACCCCTATAATAAAAGTTTTGCATTTTTAGCAAATGAAAGAATTGTAGTTTTTGAGCAAGAGGTTTTCCTAGAATCTTTTATAGCATGAAGACAACCCATGAAAAATCAGTAGTAATATATCTCTCATATACTTTGAAGGTCAATAATTTCAGACGACTGCAAAATCATCCTTCAAAATAATTTATATTTAGCTTTGGAAAATGTTTATAGATAATTTGGAAACAACTGGAAAAGATTTTTGTAATTTTCAATACTAAAGGCCACATCAGACTTAATGATAGTTAGAAAGTTGTCCACTTTCTCAGTTTTTTCCTGTTCAGTTTTCTAGTCTTCATTCCATAGTAGAGATAGATAGAACTACTGCTCAGACTTGCAAAATATGACCTTATTTTCTTTATTCTAAAAATGTTTATGCTTTACCTTTTAGAGAATAGGAGGCATTGAAAGACAATGAAAAACCTTTCATTCATTTTTTTTCTGGGTAATAGGCTTAATATAGGCAAGAAAAGAATAACAATATTAAGGTACTGAAGTCACTATGAATAAATTAAAATATAACTAAGCTGCCTTTATATAGTTTGTAACTGAGTTTCTGTAGTTGTATGTACTGTAAACACCACAGATAAGATACATTAAGAATTTCTTCAGGATTTTTTAAAAAAAATTTAGTTTGTTTGTACGTGGGTATAGTACATAATGTCTACATTCCTTGTGGGAGGTTGGTATGCATACATAACACATCTTTATTGTACTGGGGATAGAACCCAGGGATCCACACATGTTAGATATATGATCTGCCACTGAGCTACATCCCCAGATATAACACATCTTAATTCCTTGTTTTTATCCCTTTTCCCTTCCTTCTCTCCCTCCTCTACCCATTCCTGGAACCCCTTCCTGTTTTCTATTTTATTTTACTCTGGGTTTCTCCTATAAGCGAAACAATGTGATATTTAAGTTTGTGTGTCAGATTTATTTCAGTTACCAGTGTGATCTTAAGGTGTATACATTTTCCTACAAATGACTCGTTTATTTTTCTTTATGGCAGAGTAGTATTCCATTGTGTGTAAATACCACATTTTCTCTATCCATTCATCTATTGATGGACATAATGTTTGCAAATGACTACTTGTTGTGGTAACCTTATCGTTGATGTTTCCCTCATTAGCCATTTGTTTTTAAAGGTTGCAGAGAAGAAAATCAAGAAAAATTTTTTCTCACAACTTTATTTCCACTTTTTACACATACATTTAAAGTAATAATTATTTTTTGGTAGCCACTCAGCCAAGTAGATTCATTGTTGTAGTCTAAGGAGGGCAGATAGAAGTTAAATGAAAAGAAATGCACACTGAGTATGGAAACTCAGAATGTCACATTTTTATTTAACTTTTTTATTCCTTTCTGCCATACCATACATTTTTCTTTTCTTTGTTTCCAGTTCTCTCTTTTCTTTCATTTTCCTAGCCACTGTTTTTACACGGAAATAGAATTGAAATCAATTATATTGAATTATGTATTTGCGTATTAAAACTTTTTGATATGATAATATATATTTCTTTAGTCATGAATTTAAAGTAATACATGCAAAATACAAGTTAAAAGTAATTTTATAAAAGCCATATCTGTGTTAAAGCTTTTTGCATAGCTTGAATTAAAAAAAAACCCTTCTTTTATGTGTTCCAATGTACTAATGAGAAAGGAAATTTGGGAAAGCGTCAATGTTGGGTCACCAGTAAGTCCTCATTGTTTGGTGGGTGAACAGTTAGGCATATTGTCAGTTACATCATATGGAATTCTATACTATGGGCAAAAAACTTAGATCATGTTTGTTCTATCAGTGGGTTTACTAAGACTTGTAAGAGAGTATCTGTTATCATACTGAAATATTGATGATTGTAAAAGGTATTTTGAGATACCTCCAGTGGCATTTAGGTGATATAAAAAGTTTTGTGGCTTCTGTGGTATTTAAGGTTACATATACTGGTCTGTTGCTTGTATTCATAATTGAAGGCAATTCAGTATTAACTTGAGCTGAAAAGCACGACAGAGAAAATTGGAATATTCAGAGGAAGTTTGGAAAATTAGGAGCTCCTCATTGTTTTGTTTTGTTTTGTTTTTTGAATGACAGTTTTTGCGGTGAGATGTGATATACAACGTTGGCCTTACTTTAAGCCACATTGTTAATGTAGTTCAACATTATCCACCATTATTGGATGTCACTGTTTTTTTTCCCCCACTCAGTAAAAATGATTTTCTTTAGAACTGTAACTGACCCTTAAGTGGTGTTTAGAAAATATTAAACTATCCTGAGTGTAAATGTTAAAAATGAATTTAGTCTGTTATTTCCTCAGTGGTAGTCACAGCATACTAAAAGAAATCATTTTGTAGAGTTGTGGGGAAAAGTACATGGGAACAATGCTTTGTTAAGTATGATGACATCTATTATTATTATTGGAATATTTGGCAAATTAATTTAAAAAGATATATGTCAGTACTGTAATATAATTTTAAGTAAATGTTAACACAACATTAGATACATTATTTTAACTCTGAACTAGTTAGATATCAAGGTTTTATAAGGAACAGATTCCAAATTTGATATTTATATTCTTTAACTTCATCTCTCATACTAATTTTGAAATTAATAATGTAATCACTGTTTCTTGTTGTCTTCATTGGCTTTTCAATCCTAAATCTTGGTTTATAATATGTTTAATACTTTTAAACAAAGGGCCTTGCACCATTTATCTCGCCTGAGGGACTTGGTTGATGATACCAGTGGAAAAGAGTGACCGAAAATGTGAAGAGGGAAGTAAAACTGTCACCACAATAACTACGAACAAATATGTATTTTTTCTTATTACTTCATTGGACAAAGTAAATACAAGCTATACATTATTCTAACATTGGTTGAACTATTTTTCTAAAGAAATAACCTTGAAAATATCCATAGGATTTGTGACTTATCCTCATTTTGTTCCAAAAATAGAATGTGAATTCATAATAGCCCACAATGTATCCTGAAGTCATCTTACTTCACTCTTCAGGCCAGCAAATGTTTAATATTTAAGGATGAATGATTTCTGTTCTTAACACTTTCCTGGACCTAACCTTCTGTAGTATCATCATTTTATCATTTGATTCTGGAATATTGTTTTCTAGCTTCTATCTATAATCTCTTAAGTGGACCTTTTAAAAATAATAAACTTAGCATGCAGTTTTAAGCAGCTTAAATAAATACCAAAATTTTTATAATGTAATATGGAAGTCTGTTACTTATAAATTTCAAAAATTAAAATAAAAATTAAAGATGTAAATGACCTCCATTTAACAGTGAATGAGTGATGTGGTGCTAAAAGGAGTGTTACTTAATATTGTGACATCCAACAGAACCTCCTCATTTAATGAATACTTCGATTCTGTGAAAGGTAATTTTTTTTGCTTTTGTGGTACTGGGAATTGAACTTGGGTCCTTGCGCTTGCGAGTCAGGCTCCGAAAGCACTGAGCTAAATCTCCAGCCCCTTGGTAATATTGATAATACATGACATTTTATGAATCATTTTGGAGGGGAGATATTTGAGTATTTAATATTAGAGCTTTTTCCAGATTTTAGTTTTAGGGTCAGCTGCAGCTATTAAAAATAATGACGTAGTTGCTAAATGTTTTATGAAATTTGAGACTTAACTTAAAAGAAAATGAATTTGGGCAACCAGAAAGTAACTATTTAAAGCCATGTTTTAAGAGTTGATTTTTTTTTTAAGCCTTCTGTGCTTTCACAGTTTATCTCTAGCTAGATACTTGGAGAGCTCTGTAATTTTGCAAGTTCTACCAAGTATACATTAATATTTCCAGTAAGTTGGAAATATATTTATCAAAACTAAAAATTAAGTAATCAGAAATAACTAATATATTTTAAAAGCCTGTTGAAATTAAGGAAAATCTGCAGATATGTATAAATACTGCAAATTAGCACTTTACCCAAATGACACCATCTTTGCTAAGTAGACTTACTGCTAAATAGGAATTTATAGGCACATAATTGAAGAATTTGTTTTCCACATTATGAAGAGGCACTAATTAATATCTTTGTTATAGAATTGACATGTCAAACACTGTAGAGTGAACCCTGCCATCTTTCCCTCCTTGGTGTGAGTTTCTCCCTATATGTGTCTGGCTGGTTTGAGAGGCTCTTACTGATAGGTTTTTGTTTACTCTGTGGAAATCTTTTTTTTTGACACTTACATACTCTTTAATGATTATGATGTATGGCAAAGCAAATAGCTTAAGGAGGTATTACTTTGAAGATCAAATAAAGGCTGGCTTTTTAAAATACAAATTTAATTTAGTGAGCATAACATGGGTCTAGGTGTGTCATATTTCAGGCCTGGTAAAATCTTCTATTAGACAAATTCTAAGGAATGCAGAGAAGATGAAGGTAATAATTTCTATGTTAATTATGTGTTGACAATACATAACATATACTGTGCCTGGAAGCACCTCCAAAAAGTTTATGCACTAATGACTCTGGATAATATTGATTTTGTTAGTGCCTGGATTTACAAGAGTATCTCCAGTGCTAAACAAGAGAAGCTGTTCTAAAATTGTATGTTACAACTAATATTTTAAGGAACTTTATGCTTATGAAATGAGTATTAATTATGTTTTCATTTTCTATAAATATGGAAGGGTTTAGTCTTTTACCTAAAAAAGGAATTAGTTTTATCAAAATTATTAATTCTAGGGGGCTGAGGATTTAGCTCAGCGGTTCGGTGGCCTGCCTTGCAAGCACAAGTACCCGAGTTCAGTCCCTGGTACAAAAAAAAAAAAAAAAAGTATTAATTCTAACTTTCTTAAAAGAAATAGGAGTCAGTGAATCTCAAATCAAAATGTATAAATGAAGCTGGGCATTGTGGCACATGCCTTTGATCCCAGAACTTGGGAGGCTGAGGCAGGAGGATCACTGTTAAGTTCAAGACCAGCCTGGGCTATATAGTGAGTTCTAGGTCAGTCTCAACTACATAGTGAGACCCTGTCAAAAAAAAAGTCTAAATGATAAATATATCCTTAATTCATGTGGGTCTTTAAAATTTTTTGATTCCTAGGGGGAAAAAAAGGGGCCACCCATATGGAAACTGTTGAGAATTTAAAGCAAATAATGAGAAAATCATATTTTAAAAATTGCATTTTGAGTATAAAATTTTACCTTAGTCTTTTAGGTAGATTGACAAAATATTTAGAAAAAAATTAAAAATTTTTGATATTTTCAAGTTTCTAAATTAAGTATAAAAAATATAATGAAGTTCTATTCCAAAAATTATTTGGGATCAATGGCCAGTGTGTGGTGGAGTGTCCAGGCTGAAATATTTTTTCTACCAATACAAATTTTACTTTCAGTTTTTTTGTGTGTGTTTGTTCAATCTTATAGAGATATCTGACCAAATTGGGGGACTGTTTCTTGGTTTTAATTTATGTATATATCTGTCTAGTTGTATTACTCCTTGTTAAAATTTATAATTGTGATTTTTTTTTTGTATTTTGTATTTAATGGTCTATCATGACATTTTGTTAAATTTTATGTAGTTATAAAAAAGTCACAGATAACCATGATTCCTTGTTTTTACCCTGTGTTTAAATATGTGAAATTGTTCTTACAGATTTGAAATTCTCTTTCATTTTTTTTCTGTATCACCATTCACTCTATATTTTTAAACCTATTTGGTAGAAGGGCTGTGAAGAAGTGAAGTAGTCAAAAGGAAAAGTGACAAAAGAAGCAAAATACTATTTCAGAGCAATTGAACTTTTCTTCAGATGTGCAAGACTGTGTATCTAGTCCATTTATAGATTGGATGTTTCATGCCTGTTTATATAGTGTGTTGGATTGTCTTATAATTGGGGTAAATGTAGACCCAAACCTGAACACAATTATATTTTTAGATATTTTGTCTGTTACTCTTTCTTTCCTTCCCTTCCTCTTTCTCTCATCATATTTCTCTATAATTGTTTTTCTGTTTTGGACAAAACAAAACAAAAAAAAAGAAACCATGGTTCTTTATTATCTCAGTTTATTTTTATCTTAGACAGGAATGTTTTATGCAACAGCTGTTTTCACAATTTAACAACTTTTATCCATCTTTTATTACAGTGGAGTAGTTTATTTTCTAATACCTATTTCAAGCTTTAACACCTCAAACTCAAATTTTGTCTTTTATACTGAAGCTAGACTGACTGGTCTTTGCAAGGCACCATCATGTACTACCACTCTAACTATAGTTGTTGATTTCAGCAATTTGCCTTGTAGTCTTTATGCATATTATTTGGAATATAGGTTGAGCATCCCTTATCTGAAATGTGTGGGGCCAGTGGTATTTTAAATCTTGAAAAAAATTTTTTAAAAAAAATCTACATAGATTTTACCATTTAAGTATCCCAAATCCAAAAATTTGAAGTCTGAAATGCTCCAAAATCTGAAACTTGGGGCATCATGTCATTGCTTGCGCTTTTGGATTAAGAATGCTTAATTCAATTCTCATTCTTCTGTTTATCTAAAGCTTCTTTTTCTTTTTTTTTTTTTTTTTTTTTTTTTTTGGTACTGGGGATCGCACTCGGGTCCTTGTGCTTGCAAGGCAGGCATCAGAACCACTGAGCTAAATCCCTGGCCCACGATTTCTTTTCAAACATTCTATCTTCTAAACTTTAGTAGGTTAGCTTCTCCTTTTCATTACTCCATCACTTATTTAGCTTTTGTATTCCTCATTTTGATATTTTGGATGGCTCTTATGCTACATTGTATCCTAGAGAAGAGTATATACCTCAAAATGTTAATTGATTATATTTTATTTCCTTATGAGAGCACTTATATTACTTTACATAATCAGGAAAAAATAAACTTTTATGTAGTGCTCTTAAGTATTTATTGAGAAGTCTAAGTGAGATTTTCTTTATTCAGGTAAAAGATCATATGCTTTATTTAAGTGATATTCTGTAAATCTTTATTTTAAAACATTTTAATAATGGTATTTCTTTATTAGCAGTAAATAGTTTTTAAGAGCACTTTTATTCAGGTTCATGGTAAAATTAAGAGTAATATACAAAGCCTGGAGTGGCAGTCACTTGTAATCCTAGCACCCAGGAGGCAGTGATAGGAGTATTGGAAATTCAAGACCAGCCTGGGCTACATAGTGAAACTCAATAAATCAGAAAAAGTAACAAAGAGATTCCCATATGCTCCTTGTTCCCATACATTCATTCTCATGTTTTCCGCATTTACCACCAGAGTAGTAGATTTAACTGATGAACTTACCTTATCACATCATAATTGCTTAAGTCCACACTTTACATTAGGGTTCACCCCTGGTATGCATTCTGTGAATGGACAAATATATAAATGACATGTATCCACAATTACATATTTTCACTTGCCTAAAACTATTCTGTGTTCTGCCGATTCATCCCTCACTCTACCTTATGCAAACCCCTTTTAAAATAAGGTAAATTACATCTGGTTTAGAGGACTTTTTCTATTTGATGTTATAAAGAAAAGAGGTTTTTTTGACTTACAATTCTGGTCGCTGTAAGATCCAAGCAACATGGTGCTGGCATTATTATAAAGTCCCTTTGGAACAGAGAATTAATTGGAAAGGGAACTGGACCCATGTAGAAGGTACATATGTAAGAGAGTGAGCCAAGACAGTTGAATTTGCTTTATAACAATGTATTCTCAGAAGAAATACTCAGCCTCTACAAAATTTGGGATCCAGTCCCTGAAAAATAATTTGGGGAAGAAAAGTAAAAAAAAAAGTAGATCCATAGGAACTGGCAGAAAAATTCCAGGCTGCAGGTAAATTGAAGAGAGAACACAGTGCAGAGAAGGGAAAGAAACAGGACTTTCTGGCTCGTAGCTTTTCAGAAAGGGATCTTGAATCTGCAGAAACAAAGTCAGTGCTGGGGGCCCCACCCAAGTGTCCTCAGGTAGAAATACAGCTGTGGAGCAGACTAATCATTTCTGTGAACTGCAGGGACAGCATGGATATTCTTCCACAAGTGAGTCATCCCAGTCTACGTACCTGCCACATCCCTGGAGAGAGTAGGGACTTGGGTGCCATTCTGGGAAAGAATTGAGTGTTTGAAGCCAATGACTAGCAGATGTGGGACAGCTTCATTCCAGTGTTTTCCTTCACGGTGCCTGGGAGAGAGCCATGAGAGCTCTGATCAGGGAATTTGCTGGAAAGAGACCCCCTTAGGGGTTTGAGATAGACTGGAAAGGACGCAGGCCCCAACCCTGGCAGCCAGAGGCCTGACAGCCTGAGTTGCTTTGGATTTGAAAGTCTTGTCATTGGGTATTAGAACCCTGCTGCTTCCTGCTGTTTGCATCCAGCATGGCTCTGGGGGGTCTGGCTTTTTTATTAACTGGCATGAGTGCGTACACATCTTGACTTGGACACTGCCACAGCATGAGAAAAGCAAGATAGACCTTGGAAAAAAACAGAATTACTAGACCTCAAAGTTTGCAGACCCAGGAAGAAAACCCCCACATTCAAAATCACAAGAGAAATTTATTTTTTCTCCCTTAACGCTTCTTCACTAGTTTACTGGATTTGGGGAATTTTTTTTTTCTTCCTTGCTTTTTTCCTCCCTATGTCGCTTTGTTTTGTTTTTCATGCTCTTTTTTCTCCTAAGCATTCTTTCTTATTTTATTCTCTGTGTAATTCCTTTTTCTCTCCCCTTTTCCTTTTATCTTCCATTTCTCCTTAGTTTTTTCTGTAACCATTACATAATTTTATAAACATCTGTCTACTCCCCAGTAGGATCTTTTTTCCACTTCTCATATCCTATAGTTGAAGGTTTCAAAATTTTCATTTTGCATTCCTCCATTTACAGCCTCCCATATCTTTAATAGTATGAGCCATTAAGCTTTAATACCCTTTAGATAGTTAACTCCATAGTTATTGTTGGATTCTTTTCCACCACTAGCAGAGATACAGCTGTCACATTTACTACATATTTATAAGTTAATATCTAGTTAACATCAAGTTAATATCTTGATTTTTACACTATAATTGTGCACTTCTCTAGGATTAAGGGTGGTACATAATTGGTTTTTACTGTGTGTTAATACCCAGTTTACCTTGGATGATATTACCATACTGATTTGCTTGATATTGCCAGGGTTGCATAATTGTTGCTATTAATAAGTTTTCTCTATAAGCCAACACTCAGATTGCCTTTGTGACATTAACAGTACTGGGGTACATTTCCACAGAACTCAGTGTTAGGCCAGTTACACTTGCATCTTCCCTTCCCTAACAGAGATGGTTGGATCTTGGGACAAAGGAGTATATTTATCCATGCCTAAAGTACATCACTGAGAAGCAGACAAGAGATATCCTTACTAGCAACAAAGTCACTCCTAAGCACTCACAAACCACAGCACAAAAACTGAAAAGGCAAAAAAAAATGCTTCCCCAAACTCCCTACTACCCCAAAGCCAATCCATGGGGCACTGAGGGGGAGAAAAGCATAAACCAAAGATCCAAATTACTCAAGTGGACAATAGGAAGTTAGAAAGCAGATCAAAGAGATGCTTTTGAGACCACAGAAGATATAGCTGTACAGATAATAGCAGTAGTAACCAAGATGATCAGGGAGTTTTCAGAAGTTCTAATGAAAACCTTGCTGAGCTAAACAATATAAAACATGAATGATCAGTTTGGCAAAAGGTTTTAGTCAGAAATCCAGCAGATTAAAAATTACATTGAAGGTATAGGGAGCAGAAGTGACCAATGTAAGGACAGAATTTCACAATTAGAAAGTGGATGCTTTCAAAGACCAACTACTGAAAGACCTTATAAGTGATAAGAACATAAAAAATGGATCTAATAGCTGCTCGACAAGTAGTTGTTAGATACAAAGATGACTAATTGGAATAAGTGGAAAGTCAGAAGATAGCACAGGTGGCATAAAACCTGTTTACAGGAAAGGAAAACAACTATAGGGAAAAGAATAAATACCTAAGTGAGACATACAGAACACCAACTAGCTATGACCAAAGGAAAACCTCTCCAATGTCAGTCACATCAGTCAAAGTACCATAAGACCATAACAGGGCAAAATCTTAAAAGCTGTTAAAAATAGGTCTCATAGGAAATAAATAGGACACATATAAGTATCGAATAGTTTCTCTGTTGTGAAAAACTAAAGTGTAAATAAAGTTAATTTTATAATTGATAATGTGAAATAAGAAAAGGGCTAAAGGAATAGGGGAAGTGGGAAGGGTAAGGGAAAGGAAAGAAGAAAAAAATGTGAGAAAAGGAAAAAATGGAAACAAAGTCTTTGTAAATAGGGAAGGTTAGAGAGGGTGAAGGGAGGGCAGGAGTATGGAGAAATAAGGAAAACCAAAATCTGTCATGTAAAGGTACAAGATCTCAATGATGAATGTAAGTACTGTAAACCTAAAAAGTACTGATAAACTTAAAAAAATCAGGTTTCATATAAAGGTAAAGTAGCATTATAGCAAACTTCTCAACACAAATCTTACAGAAAAATGCATTTCCATGACAAAGAGCATCTCAAGAAATTCATGAGCACCAAGGTATCATTAAAATAAGTCTCAAGGATAACCTAGAAAGAGACAAGTCAAAACTGCAAGTCAGATAGAATGAATACACCTGGCAGGATGGGCTACAAAGCAGGAAGAACAAAAAAATCAGCAACTGGAAAAGAATGCAGGACCTGGGGATTTAGCTCAGAGGTACGGTGCCTTCCCCCTCAAATGCAAGGTCCTGAGTTTGATCCCCGTACCTGCCATCCCCCACCCCGCAAAGAGTGTAATGACAGGAGTAAGTGCTTTTCAGCAATAACTCTCATTGTGAATGATCTCAGTTCTCCAAAAGATACAGAATGGTAGAATGGATCAAGAGATAAACTTGAACAATATGCAGCCACAAGAAATGCATTCAGTTAAAAAAGAAACAATCAAATGATGAGGGCTGGGGATTTAGCTCAGTGGTTCCACTGCCTACCTTGCAAGTGCAAGGGCCTGAGTGCGATCCTTGGTACTAAATAAATAAATAAATAAATATCAAATGATAGAAAACAATATATGTAATGGGACCCCAGAAAAAAGAGTAGCTATTCTAGTTTCAGACAAAGTGGATTTTAAGTCAAAACTGATCTGAGGAGACAAGGTCATTCTTTATTGGTGAAGGGAACAGTTCAACAGGAAGAAGTAACAGTTATAAACATAAATGCACTTAAAAGCCAGCATGCCCAACTTCACAAAGCAAACACTACTGAACATAATGCAATAAACACCAATATAATTGTAATGGGGGGACCTCAATATCCCACTGTCACAAATAGGTCAACCAGAAAAATCAAATATGAGAATAGCCAAATCTAACAAATAGATTTAATAGATGGCTACAGAGTGTTCTATCAACAACAGAGTACACATTCTTTTCATAGCACATGAGAGTTTCTCCAGAATAAGACCATATACTAGCCTATAAAACAAATAGAAAAGAGTTGAAATCCTATGTGTATTATCAGGTCATTACATAATGAAACGATAATTGGCAGAAGAAACCACTGAAACTAAAAAATCATGGAAATAAAGCAGTACCCTGTTGAATAAACCAGTTATAGGAGAAATCAGAGAAGAAACTAGTTCCTAGAATCAAATAATACCAGTACAACATGCTGGAACTTACGGAACACAATGGAAACAGCCCTAAGGGGGAAGTTAATAGTAGTAGATACCTACATCAGAAAAACTGACCTCAAATAACCTACTGATATACCCTAAGCTCCTAGAAGTAAAAGAAGAATCTAAATCGAAAACTAGTACTAGGGAGGAAATTATAAAGATCAAAGAAGCTAATGAAATGCACATTAAAAAATACAGTGTATCAATGAATCAGAGAGCTGGTTCTTTGAAATAATAAATTGACAAACCCCCAGCCAGTTAAAAAGAAAAAGACCCAAATCCATGCAATTAGAAATGAAAAAGGGAAGATCACCATGGATTGTGCTGAAATCCATTGGTCAGTATTTCAAGAACTTTTTCTCTAATAAAATTTAGAATTCAAAAGAAATCAGTAGTTGCCTAGATACATATGAACTACCAAAGGTGAACCAAGAAGATATAAAAATCCTGAAATTCAAAATAAGTTAATAAAATTGAAGAAATAAAATTATCAAGAAAAGCTCAAGTCCTGATAGATTCACTGCTGAGTTCTACAAGAACTTTAGAGAGGTTCTAATCCCAGTATTCCTTAAACTCTAATAAAATTGAAAGAGAAGCAGTAATCCCAAAGTCATTTCTGGAAGCAAGTATCCTGATTCCAAAACCAGAAAAGGGCCCAAACAAAAGAGAACTATAGACCAATCTCTCTCTCTCTTTTTTAGTACTGGGACCGAACTCAGATCCTTGTGCTTGCAAGGCAGGTGATGGAACCACTGAGCTAAATCCCTGGCCCTAGGGCAATCTCTTTAAGTAACATAGATGCAAAAATCCTCAATAAGATACCGGCAAATAATGCAGCAAATCATCAAAAAAATTATACATCATGGTCAAGTATGATTTATTGTAGAAATGCATGGATAGTTCAACATGTGCAAATTAAATATAATTCACATGAACAGAAGCAATGTCAAAATTCACTTGATCATCTCAATAGGCACAGAAAATCCCTGAAGAAAATAAGTATAGAGGGACTTAATCCAAATCTTGTTAAAGCCATTATGAGAAACCAATGGCCAACATCATGTTAAATGGAGAGAGAGGAATTTTCCCTTTAAAATCAAGATAGGAATGCCCACTATCAACACTCCTATTCAGCATAATTCTTGAAGCATTAGCCAGTGCAATCAGACAAGAGAGAGAACAAAGGTATATGTAGGACAGGAATACGTTATTTGTAGATGACATGATCCTCTCCATAGAAGATGCCCAAAACCACCAAAAGACTAGAATTAATAACTAACTTCAGTAGCATAGCAGATAACAACACACCACAAGCAGTAGTGTTTCTGTACATCAGTAATCAGCTCACTGAGAAAAAAAATTAGGGAAACAATACTTTTTTCAATAGCATCAAGAAAAATTAGTTAACCTAACCAAAGAAGTGAAAAATGTCTATAAGGAAAAATCATAGTTTTCTGAAAAAGGAAATTGAAAATGATATTAGAAAATAGATGTCCCTTGTTCCTAGAAGGGAAGGACCAGTATAGTACAAATGGCCATACTTCCAAAGACTATACAAATTTAATGCAGTTCCAGTCAAAATGCCAATAGAACTAGGGAAAACAGTTCAAAAATTCATACAGAACCAGAAGAGATCTAGGCAGCAAAAGCAACTCTGAGCAACAAAGGCAAGGCAAGAGGTATCACAATCCCAGATTTGAAGTAATATAGTGGTACCTCAGTTTACAAAGTTAATTTGTTCCATGATTCTGGAAGGATGGCTATGTTTATGTTTATGCAGGAAGGATGGCCACAGTCATCACCTGATGCAGCATTTGCAGACAAAATTTTGCCAAACACTTCTGTGAACCAGTGATGAAAACAGTGTAGTATTGGAAAAAAATTGTGGATCAATGGAACAGACGAGGAGGCAGAAACAACTCCAGGCACACTGAGGTATCTTATGTTTGTCAAGAGGACCAAGTACTTTCATGGCAAGAAAGATAGCCTCTTCTAACAAGTGGTACTGTGAAAATTGGCTATCCACATGCCAAAGATTGAACCTAGATCCATATCTTTCACTGTGCACCAAACTAAAAATGGATCAAGGTTTTAAATATTAAGACAGAAACAATTAGCTGGAAGGTAAAATAGGTAATACTCTTGAAAACAAGCATAGGCAAGGATTTTTTTCCAAATAGACCCCCATTTGCACAAGAAATAATACCAAGAATCAACAATGGGATATCAAGTTAAAGAGCTTCTGCATAGCAAAGGTAACAACAAATGAAATGAAGACAACCTAAAGAATAGGAAAAATTTTGCCAGATACTTGTCAGACTAAACACTAATATCTAGAGTATATAAAGAACTAAAAAAAAGTAGACCTTACAAATTTAAAAATCTTATGAAAAATAGGCATCTGACGTGGATAGACATTTCTCAGATGATGAAGTACAAATGGGCATTGGAAATGAAAAAAAAGTTTGGTTTCCCTGGCCATTTGAGAAATGCAAATTAAAACAATACTGAAATTCCATCTCTCTCCAGAAAGCAGACTGTCATCAAGAAATCAGCCAATAGCAAATGCTTCTGAGAGTGAAGGGAAAAGGAACCCTTCTACATTGTTGGTGGAGGTATGAAGCAGTACAATCTATGGAAATTGATAGGGAGTTTCATCAAAAAACTAAAACTAGAAATTCCATTCAACTCAGATACTCTTCCAGGAATCTTTCCAAAAGAGTTAAGCACATATTACAGTGTTACATATGTACCCATGTTTGTAGTAGCACAGTTCTTTTTGGTTGTTTTTTTTTTTTTTTTTTGAGACAGGTTCTTGCTATGCAATTGAGGCTGAACTTGGACTCACTATGTAGCCCAACCTGGCCTTGAACTCACAGTGATCCTCCTGCCTTAGCTTCCTAAATGCTGGCATGTGCCATCATGCCTGGCAGTAGCACTATACTTAAAAGCTAAATCTTGGAAGTGGCCTATATGTCTTATCAACATTCATCGATGTATAAAGAAAATGTGGTATTTAAATACAATGGAGTACTACTTTGCCATAAAGAAAGATAAACTTTATCATTTGTAGCAAAATGGATGCACCTTGCGACGGTATTATATAAAGTAAACCATACACACAATCTTAAGTTTTGCGTGACTTTTTTTAAAATGAGAAACACAAAATATAAATAAAATGCAAAATAAAAGATAATAGAGGATAGCAAAATGGGTCTTAGAATATGGGGACAGAACCAAGGGATGGGGAGGGAGTGGGGGGGGAGGGGAGGGAAACAAAAATTTAAAAAAGGGAATTGTGAAGTGTTGTGCACATGTATCAAGTCTCTATGAGAAATGTGATCATGAAGTGGTCCAAGAGATGGAGGGAAGGGCAGGAAGGGAAGGGGATAAAAGGAATTAAATTTCATATATATGTACCAACTCACGACAACAAATGTAATCATAGTGTACTGCAAACATACCCCAAAAATAATGTTAGCCACTCCCTGGAGCCCTGACCTACTCCTTCAGTGCAGCATTAATCTAATCATGGTGTAGAGCCCCCTGACCTAATTACTTTCTTCTAGGTCCCTCTTCTTAAGGATTCCATCTCCTCAGTACCAGTATGCTGGGGAGCAAACTCCCAGCACATGAGACTTCAGAGGGAAAACACATATGCAAACCACAGTAGGATAATATTTTTCTATCAACTTTAATTTATTTTTTTTCCTCATTGACTTTATTGGTACATTTTAGATATACAGTATAGTTACATTCATCATTGGGAATCTTGTACCTTTACATGTACCTTTACAGGTCTTGGTTCTCATATTTTCATTTTCCCCCTACCCTCCCTTCACCCCCCCTTCCCTATTTACAAATACTTTATTTCCATTTTCTCACTTTTTTCTTTTCCCTTATTTCATTTCCCCTACCATTCCCACTTCCCCTACAACTTTAGCCTTTTTCTTCCTATTTTACATTGTCAATTATACTATTATATGTACCATTATAGCTTTTCATACCACAGAAGCTATTTGGTATTTATACATGTGTGACTTATATATTTAACTTAGGAGTATATCCTCAATATGTATCCATTTTCCTATGAATGACTCTAATTTCTCATTCTTTATAGCTGAGTAGTATTCCATTTTATAGAAAAACCACATCTTTATCCAGTCTCCAACTGATGGGCAAATGGACTTCTTCCAAGTTTTGGCTATTACAAACTGTGCCGCTATAAACGTAGGTGCGCCTATATCACTGTGATATCATTGTTTTAATTCTTTTGGAAAGATACCCAGCAGAGGCATGGCTGAGTCAAATGGTATTGATTTCCATAGTGGTTGCACCAGTCTGCACTCCCATCAACAATGGAGAAGGGAGAAGGTTTCCTTTCTCCCGACAATCCCACCAACATTTGTTATTGTGTGATTTCTTGATACCAGCCATTCTTTGTGGGGTGAAGTGGAATCTCAGTCTTATTTTCATCTGCATCTCTCGAATGACCAGTGATGTGGAACATTTTGCTGCTTTTACTTCTTTGTCTAAGAAATGTCTGTTCATTTCAGATGCCCATTTTTGAATCGTGGCTTTATATTTGGTGGGGGGCCTGGTTATTTTGAGTTCCTTATATAGTCTAGATAATGGTCCTTTTTCTGAGGAGCTGCTGGTAAAATTTATTTCCCACATTATAGGTTTTCTCTTAGTTCTGTTGATGGTTTTTTTTGCAGCACAGAAACTTTTTAATAAGATAAGATCACAGTTGTTGATTCTTTCTGCTAGTTCCTGTGCTACTTAGGATTTGTTCATAAAGTCTTTTCCTATGCCAGTGCCTTCAAGAATTCTGCCTAACTTATCTTCCAGAAAGTTTAGAGTTTCTATTTTAATATTTAGATCTTTAATACACTTGGATTTTAGTTTAGTGCATGGTAAAAGATAAAGGTCTTGTTTTAATCTTTGGCAGGCTGAAATCCAGTTTTTCCAACACCATTTATTAAAGAGGCTATCTTTTCTCCAGTGAGGATGGTTGGCTTCTTGTCAAAGATGAGTAGCTGAGTACATCTGGAGTTGTTTCTGTATCTTCCAGTCTATTCCACTGATCTTCAGGTCTGTTTCTTTGCCAGTACCATGCTGTTTTCTTATCACAGTGGCTTTGTAGTATAGTTTCAGGTTGGGAATTGTTATACCTGCTGCCATGTCTCTGTTGCCTAGGATGGCTTTTGCTATTCTAGGTCTCTTCTGGTTCTGAATGAATTTTTGGATTGTTTCTACTTCTGCGAAATACAGTGTTGGAATTTCAATTGACATTGCATTGAATCTGTACAGCAGTTTCAGTAGTATGGCCATTTTTACTATGTTGATTCTTTCTGCCCAGGAGCAGGGGATATCTTTCCATTTTCTTATATCCTCTTCAATGTGTTTTTTCAGAGTGCTGTAGTTTTCAGTGTAGAAGTCTTTTGCTTCTTTCATTAAATTGATTCCTAGATACTTCATTTTTTTGGATGCTATTGTGAAAGGAATTGTTTCCCTAATTTCTCTCTCAGTTATTCTGTTATATGTGTACAAGAAGGCTATTGATTTTTGAGTGTTGACCTTGTATCCAGCTACGCTGCTGAAAGTGTCAATTAAGTCTAGAAGTCTTTTGATGGAATTTTTTTCAGTCTTCAATGTAGTGTTTCATATCATCAGCAAATAATGACAGTTTAACTTCTTCCTTTCCTATCTTTATTGCTTTAATTTCTTTCTCTTGTCTAATTTCTGTGGCTAATGTTTCCAGAACTTTATTGAAGAGGAGTGGTGATAGTGGACATCCTTGACTTGTTCCTGATTTTAATATGAAAGTTTTGAGTTTTTGGGCATTTAATATGATGTTGGCTGTTGGCTATTGGTTATCATAGATAGCCATTATGAAGTTGAGATATAGAGCATCTATTTCTTTTTTTGCAGAGTTTTTATCATGAATGGGTGTTGAATTTTGTCAAATGCTTTTTTTCTCTATCTACTGAGAGGATCATATGGTTTTTGTCCTTGACTTTGTTAGTATAATGTATTACATTTATTGACTTATATATGTTGAACCATCCTTGCATCCCTGGAATAAATCCGACTTGGTCAGAGGGTATGATCTTCTTGACGATCTTCTGTATTCTGTTTGCTAGTATCTTATTGAGGATTTTTGCATCTTTATTCATTAAGAAGATTTGGCCTATAGTTCTCTTTTTTAGTTGGATCTTTCCCTCATTTGGGAATCAAAGTAATACTTGCTTCCAGGAATGAATTTGGAAGTATTGCTTCCCTTTCAATTTCATTGAAAAGTTCTTTTTTTCTTTTTATTGAGTTTATTGGTACAATCTAGGTATACAATACAATTACATTCATCATTGGGATTCTGTAACTTTATGTAATAGGTCTTGATTCTCATTTTTTCCCCTTGTCCCTGCCCTCCCTTCACCCCCTTTTCCCCTCCCCATTTACAAACACTTTATTTCCATTTTTTTCAGTTTCTCATATTTTTTTCCTCTCCCTTATTACCTTTCCCCCACCCTTCCCACTTTTCCTACACCTTTAACCCTTTACTTCCTATTTCACATTATTAATTATCTCATTAGGATCCTGTGTACTATTATAGTTTTTCACACCAAAGAAACTATAAGGTATTTCAGTTAAAGAAATCTCTGTATGAACATTAAAAATAGGGAATCCTGAAATAAAACTAAAAAGGAAAGTAAAAGAGAAAAGGCAATGATGTAACATTAAAATAATCCTTAATTCTGGAGATGAAAATGGTCCCTGAACATATTTAAATTGCTTCTCGCTCTTATAGTCTTATCTTATTCTTTTTTTCATTATTTAGAGAATACTTTATTAGTTTCTGTAATCAAACCCACATAGATATGACCTTACATATTTAGTACGATGTGTTACCCCTGTACAAATGGAAAAAAAAAATAAATAAATAAATTAACATTTCTAGACCAATATGGTTGTCCATTTCTGTACAATGCCAACTCAACACAGTAACTTGGGATGATTTTTTCCGAAGTTGGCAGCACCGTTAAAGTTTCCCGAAATTCAATTTATGTATATATATGTGTGTGTATGTATGTATATATATATATATATATATATAGTTATATAAAAAGACTAATAATAGTATGTTATGCATCAATAGCAGCAACAGCTTTTCCAGGTTCTGCAGTGATCAGAACAAAATTATAGACATTCAACACATTCCATTAAAAAAACCCAAAAAACAAAGAAAAGATTAATATCCAGAAAACAGCAAAGTTCTGTTGCTGTTGTGGTACCTGGCACCATTTTTTCTATTAGCCTCTTAATCATCATCTGGAAAGAGAACATTCTAGAGTAATATCATTAACTGTAGCTCCGATAAAGCACAGTCCCTGCTATGTATCATAAAGCAGGTACTAGATATTTTACATTCATAGAGGTATGATACAATACCATCCTACATCAATAATACTAGATTCTATTTTGGTTTGAAATTTACTTTGTCTGCAAATGAGATTGCTACCCCTGTTTTTTTCTGGGCTCCTGTCACATGGAGAATTGTTTTCTGTCTTCTCACTTTCAGTCTATGGGCTTCTTTTTGCACCTGGTGTGTTTCTTGTATACAACATATTGTTGGATTTTGCTTCTTATTCCATTTTGCCAATCTATTTCTCTTGATTGGTGAGTTGAGGCCATTGACATTGCTGGGGATAACTGATATGTACTGACTTATTATTGACAAGTTATTGGCCTTTTGTTGACTCTTTTTACTTTTTCACCTTCTCCTTTTAATTTCTTGCCTTGCCTATTTGATTTGCTCTGTTGGGCCTCATGGTGTTGTTGCCTTCATTGTCTTTTTCTAGGATCTTGTTTAGAATTGCTTGTAGTGCTGGTTTGGTATTCATGTAGTTTCTCAGGTGTTCTTTGTCGTGGAAGTGTCTTATTTCCCCATCCATTTTGAAAGAGAGTTTTGCTGGATACATCAGTCTAGGTTGGAGGTTGTTCTCTTTTAGTACTTGAAATATCTCATTCCAGGCTCTCCTTGCCCCAAGGGTTTGTGTTGAAAAGTCTGCTGTGATTCTGATGGGCTTTCCTTTGTATGTGATTTGTTTCTTTTCTCTTACTGCTTGTAGTATTTTGTTCTTCTGTTGGGTTTCTGGGATCTTGATTATTATATGTCTAGGTGTAGATTTTTTTTGATTGTAGCTAGTTGGGGTCCTATATGCCTCAGTTATCTGAATGTCAAATTCTTCCCCTCTGTTTGGGAAGTTTTCTGTCATTAATTCTGCAAACAGCTTTTTAAAGTCATTTGTATTTTCTCCTGCTACTTCATGTATTCCTATCAGTCTTATGTTATTCTTCTTTGCATCATCTAGGAGTTGTTGGATCGATTTCTCATGATCTCTTACTGTTTTTAAGAGACCTCTCTTTTCATGGTCACTGACTGCAATCTTATCTTCTATATCTGAGAGCCTATCTTCGCATTCTTTTATTCTGTTGCGTACACTTTCAATAGAGTGTTTAATCTCCTGGATATCTGTTTGAATCTGTTTTATGGATTCCATTTCTTTCCTATGTTGGGCGTTTATTTTTTCCATTTCTTTCTTATGCTGGGCCTTCATGGCTTCTATCATGGTCCTGAGCTCATCTATTTTTTTGTCAGTTTCTGCTCTAGAGTCTCGAATCACGACTTCCATTTTGCTCACTATCTCTATGGTTATCTGGGAAATTATTTCTGTTTTGAATTTTTCTAGAGCCTGATTGATCTGTTTTGTTACTTCCTGTGCTTTGAGTTCAGGGTGTCCTGGTGGTTCACTATCGGCCTTTTCATCCTCATTTGCCCTACTGTTTGCCATTGGTGAACTGGAAGTCTGTCCTTGTGTCTTGCTTAAGTGTTTTCTCATTTTAATTTTTGTTGTTGGACTGTCCTTGGTTTAATCTCTGGATTATCACCCAAATCTTCCTGATATAGTTGCACCCTAGCTTCTGTGTCTCTAACGACCCACAGACATTCTCATCTTCATAACATCAGAGAAAACAGCTCATCAAATCAACGGCAATGCTTTACCCCAACTGATACAATCAGCAACACATTAAGATCAAGCACAACTTGGACACTGACCACCTGTGATAGTCACTAGTCTATCACCCTTAAATCATTTGAATTAAATTGAAATCAAGAAGCAGTCCAGAACATGTCTGCAGTGAACAAAATTTCAATATAGTGTATTTACCATTTAATGGCTCAGACAGAGCGAGGATGCAAGACCCCTGATCTCAGTTAGCTGGTGGCTGAACCCCCTGATGCTTACTGACCTCGGGCTGCAAGGCCCAGATTGAGTTCCCCAACCTTCTGAATGGTTGAACTCTGCAACGTTCTATGACAGGTTTCCCATGCCCTTTCTTTAAAGATATTCAAAGTTGGGAACTCAGAAAAATACCCTTGATGACCACCTCTGTCTTTGCAGAGTGGGTTCAAAGTCAGGAGGTGTGAGAGTGTGGGGCACGGGTTATGGGGGTTCAGGGGCACCCGCGTGGCTACCTTCCCGGAGCTTGAGAGATGGCTGCTGGGTTGGGAGCAGACGTGTCTCTCCTTCCCGTGGTTTAATCAAGGAGCAGCCCAATATATGTTTGCAGTGAATAAACTCTTCAATTTAGCACCTTTACCATTTAGGATGGGAATTAGAGTTAGGATGAGAGGAGGAGATAAGTAAAAGAATTGGAGAAGATTTCATGTGAAGCCAGAGGGCCTAGGATGACCATACAATCTTTAGGAAACTGTTAAAATCAAAAGGGAAAGACAGAGTGCAAGAATAAGGAGAAGAATATAACAAGTTAACAGTAATAGGGGCTCAGTTTCCTTTGAAACTATTGACCCTTGAGTGAAGGAAAATGAGAGAAGAAAAGAACATAAAGAAGAAAAAAAAATAAAAGAAGAAATCCAAGTTAGGACAGGAACAGGAACAGAAAGGGAGATGAGGAATAATATAGGGGAGCAAGAGACTGATTTGGAAAAAAGCATAGAAAAAAGAAAATTTGCAGAGTGGAATGAGGAAAAGGAAGAAAAAGAATTTGAAGGGCTTCTTTCAGAGTGTATCTCTGCTGTCATGATAAACATTGTGTGCAGCCATGTGCAGAACTAAGTCCTTTGATCTCAGCTAGCCAATGGCAGACCCCTGAGATTCAGGCTGATTTCAGGCTGCAAGGCCCAAATTAAGCTCCCTGACCTCCTGTAGGGTTGAACTCCACAAACTTCTACTACAAGTTCCCTCTGCCCTTTCTTTGAAGGTATTAAAAGTCTTGAGCTCAGAAAACCACCCTTTATGATCACCCGTGCCTCTGCAGAGTGGACCCAAGGACTGGCACAATCAGGAGGCCTGAGAGCAGGGTGGTGGGTTGCAGGTGCATGTGTGTGGCAAGCTGGTTCTCATTGGTTGGCCCCAGGCAGGCTGGAGCTCAGAAGGCTCCTCAGCATTCTCGGGTACTTATGTAAGAAGTTTGTTTCCATCTTAATGCCTATAGTATTAGGTTTGTTTTTAATAATAATGGTATTTCTAGAGTGAGTAATGGGTGTGGAGCAAGAAGAATTTGTATTGACCCTTTCCCGAAAAGATTAGGAATTTCAATGTTTGGCCTAGATAATTTCTGGGATCATTAGGGTAATTTCCCCATCTTCCTTTCAGGGTACCATAAAATGCAATTTTTTTATGTTTAATTTTCTTTGACATATGCTAGCTGGAATGAATCATTATGCCATAAAATCTTTGAAGTGAGGTCTGCATCTTTTATGGCTTGATAACAGAGTCTGATATGTAGCATTCTCATATATCTGTGAAATCCAGAGGTCACCCAAAATTGGGCAATAGGTAAGAAACATTTGCATAATGAGGACATTGATGAGTCCTATTACTGGTAGGCATTTCAAGGATATTAAACAAAATTGCCAAACATTGTCTATCAGAGTCAGTACATACCAAGTTTTTATTAGCATGCTCTAGCTTTTAGTATGCTTCCGATGGAGCTGAACATTTCAAATAATTGAGTTTGTAGCATATCCCAGTGAGAAATAGAGGCTACAAAGATCAGAAATATTTTTTAGTTTTAGTTTATGATAAATAATAGATTGCCCAAATGTATAATGGTGTAATACAACAGAATTGTGTTGCTTGTATATGCAACACTTTGAGGTGGGTGTTCTTCATTGGCAGATAGGTTTCCTTTTCAAGTGAATTAGAGACCAAGGCTTCTTCAATCTAGCTGCTCTGTCCTCCCCAGGGCATCACTATATCCAGCTGGTAAAAGTATGAGGCATAGTAGGGGCTTACCCTCTTTTAAAAAGTCTTAGATTGGAAATGGCATACAGAATTTCTACTCATTCTGTCAACTGCAACTTAGTGAGTCTCATGGCAACACCTAACTGTAAGTAATGTTGAGAAATATATACTAGTTTTGTGCCTAGGAAAAAGAGAAAATGGATTTCCCCTTACTTCCCCCTTTCTCCTTTATCTTCCTTTCTTCCTTTTTACTTCTTATTTGGACAGAATTTTAGAGTTGCCAGGACAATTTCCTGAATGTATTTCTCCCACCTTTATGTTAACATCTATACAGTAATAGCACAATATTCAATAATTCTTGCATAATGCTATCAACTACACTACAGTATAGACCTTACTCAGATTTCATTACTTTTTCCTGTAATGTCACTTTTGTGGTCCAATAATTTAACCCATTTAATTGTCATGTTTCCTTTGTCATCTCAATCCTCTAACAATTCCTGTCTTTTTCTGCTTTTTATGACCATGTCATAAAAATTTTAAATTTTCAACTGGCACATGATAGTCAACACACACTTATGGAGTACAATGTGGTATTTCCAAAAATGTATATAGCATGTAATGATTGAATCAAGATAGTTGGATTGTTACCTCAGATTTTTATTAATTATATGATGAGAACATTTAAGAATTCTACTAGCTGTTTGAAATATTCAATTAATTGCTGTCAACCATAGTTATCCTATGGTGCTATAGAACATTAGAAGCTATTCCCTTATGCATCCACACCCTTGTCCCCACTAACCGTCATTAAACTAGCTTTGCTCCTATATACCTATTTGATAATCACTATTCTCCACTTCTATGAGATCAACTTTTTAGTTTTCATACGTAAATGAGAACATGTGATATTTGTGTTTCCATGCCTATTTTATGTCACTTAACACAATCTCTTGTAGCTCTGTTTTGCTACACAATACAGAATTTCAATCTTTTAAAAAAACCAAATAATATCCCATTGTGTATGTATAGATACCATATGTTACTTATTTAACCATTGATGGACACTTTGGTTGGTTTCATATTATGGCTATTGGGAATAGTGCTTCAATAAACATGGGAATCAAATGTTTCTTCAACATAATGTTTTTCTTCTCGTAGGTACCCAGTAATGGGATCACTGAATCATATAGCAATTCTATTTTTAGTTTTCTAGGGGTTGTCTATGCTGTTTTCTATAATGGCTGTACTAATTTACATTCCTACGAATAGTATACAAGAGTTCCCCTTTTGCCACATCTTTACTAGCACTTATTAGTTTTGGTTTTTTTTGGTGATCACCATTCTAATTGTCTGGGATAATACTTCATTGTGGTTTTGATTTGGGTTTTGATTAGTAATATTGAGCAGTTTTTCATATACTTGTTGGTCTGCTGTGTGTCTTTAAGAAATTTTTATTTAAGTCATTTACCCATTTAAAAATCAGGTTATTTGCTTTATTGTTGTTGAGTTGTCTGAATTCCTTATTTATTCTCTGAATATTAATTCTTTGACTTATTAATAGAGTGCAAATATTTTTTTCCCTTTCTATAGGTTGTCTTTCTTTAACCTGTTGATTATTTCATCTTTTGCCACTTAGAAGGGTCATTATTTTGTAAAATGTCACTCAATTTGGTGTTTTTGATGTTGTTTTCATGATTATATTGAAGTTATGCATTATTGGCATGGCTACTGTAGATTTAAGCTGAGTTAATCTTCTCACTGTATCATATGAGGGAGTATGTGATACTGAGATATATTATGGTTAATGTTCATATTGGTCCCTTGGTGAAGATAATTTTATTTCCTAATTGTTTTTTGTTCATTTTATTTGTACATTTTAGATATACATAGCAATCACCCTCATCATAAGGAATTTGTACCTGTACTTAATATATCTTGTTTTTTTTTCCCCTGAATCTCCTCCCTCTCTTAAACCCCTCTTCCCCTCCTTATTTACAAAATCTTTGTTTCCCTTTTTTCCTTCTATTCTTTTTTCTTTTTACTTTCTTCATTTCCTCCTTCCCCTTCCCATTTGAACATTTTCTTCCCATTTCCTAATATCTATTATACATTTTGGTCCTTATTTACACCTTTTATTTTTTGCACCAGAGAAACAATGTAATAATTAAACATGTGTGCCTGATTTATTTAATATGGCTCTTGTTTAAAAATAATTACTAGTCATGTAATTAGATGAGCACTAAATAGAGTCACCAATTTTCTATCCTTTTTCTATGTCTGATACTTGCTGGCTGCTGTTAGTAGGATCTGGTTCAGTCTATAATTCTGCCTCTTTTTTTTCCCAGACTGCTAAGCATTTTTGGTCTTACATAACCAACTCCATTTCTGAGGAAAATGTGAATACACTATTTGAGTAGATTTTTTGCACTACTGAATTACATTTACATGCCTTGAAGGATTTTTATAATATTCCTGCTTCCAGCTGTCCTGCCTCAATTCATCTTGAACCATTTACATGTGTATCAAAAGGCCTGAAGTCTTCTTGCTGTAAGCAAAAGTTTTAGGGAAAGCTCTGGCTGACAGTTGGAGAGTAGAGCTTTTGTTTTGACTCTGTGAATGTTTTACTCTGCTTCCTTGGGAAAAATACTTAGCTTCTTTGGGCATTCATTTTCTTATCTGCAAAGATCAAAAGGACCTTACCAGAAGCTGCAGTTATTTGATTCAATGGGCCAGAGGGTATTAATGCGGCTTAGTTGATAACTTGCTTGTTCTGCCCCATTCAAGTAAATGTTAAGTATAGCCCCACAATATTGTTGGTGTCAGAGGGCAGTGTTTTTGCATTTCAAAGAATGAGCAGCAAAAGTTAAAATTATATAAATCTTGCTTTAAAAGTTTGCATAGTTCTGTTGCCTGGTAAAACAAAACAAAGCCAAAAAAAACCTGGCCATGTTATGTTTTGGTGAGTCTAAAAGACCACTTATTCTGAAACACATCCTATTTGCATTGATTTCAAAAATTGGAAAATTATGCATTTTAGATTTGATGAAATAGAGTAAAAAAAAGACCCACAGTCAACTCTATCACTTAGCCATAGAATTACCTACAGCCTTGTTGGAGCCTATGCTGCCTGACCCTGCTAGGGTCTATATTCTTAGCACATGGTCTGTTCTCAAGCTCCTTATATACAAGCCAGAAATCCAGGACAGAGTGAAACTGACCCAGTATGCCTATTCAATGAAGCTCTGTTGGGACTTGAAGGCTTAGCTCAAAATTACATTTTAGTGTAGGATTTGCCTTTTCTTACCTCCTTGGCATTTTTTTTTCCCTGCATCCTCACAGGGCCTTACTCATACTTATTAATTATTAGAATACAAAGCTTAGCCGTTTTATTGTAATTATTTATTTTCTTTCTTCTACTTGAGTATGAGCTACTCAAAGGATTCTTTCTGAATGTTATACCAGAGTGTCATACAATCTGGAATATAGAAGATATTAAGCCATGTTTATAGAAGGAATAAAGGTTGGAAGGTGGGTAGGAAAGAAAGACAGCTAACTCTTTTGTGAATTGTAGTAGAAGTTTTTCAAGTAGTCAGGCCATCACCAACCAATTTAGATGGTACAATGTGTATTTTATAAGTCTTAACTTTCCACACTTGATCTTAGAGAAAAGGCCGAAAAGTGATTAGATTTAACTTTAAAGTAACTATTTCATATGGGGAAAAAATAAGAACCAAGACATATCAAGTAAAGGTGCAAGATCCTAATGATAAATGTAACTATATTGTTTGCTTTAAATGTACTAAATGTAGACTTAGTAGGATAAAAATTAACTATTTCATAAGTGATTGGGAAAACCAGTTACACTGTTTATAGGCAGACTGATTTGGGTGCAAAAGATTAATAATATTCTAATGTAATAGAAGGATCCTAGGGTAAAAGGTACTTTGCTGCATCACTAAAACTGGCTTTATGATTTTTGGGCATTTCCTGCACTTCTTTATGCCTCAGTTTTCTGTTTTGAAAAATGGAATTACTGTATTGTAGGACCCCAACCGCTGTGTAGGCCCTAGACAGTCTGCATATTACAAAGTATATTCCATTCTACTCTGCTCCCTCCCGTCTACAGATAAGATTAGAAGGAAGTGTATGTAAACTTGGTATGAGTAAACAAAGGTAATGTCTTAGGACTTTGATCAAGACAGGGCATCCTGAGTCTGGGGTGACCAACCCAGGATGCCAGACATGTCATAAACCAGACCCCCTAAGGGATAGCAGGAAACTGACCCTCTTGCCCCCTTACTGTGCTTACAATCCTCTCCACTAGTCTTCACAAAGGGACTCCATGCTAATAGGCCAGACTGTGCTTCTTCATATGCTAATTGCTACCTTGGTTAACAGCCCACCCAGAGGCAAATGGTTTGACAAAAGGTGACCTTAGAACATTTCCTGCATAAGATAAGCAATGTGTTTGCAGTCTTGTTCTGTGAATTCCCTGACTCTTTGTTTAGAAAAACCTTATAAAAAGTACCCCAGCCCCTGAGCAGGGGCCTCTCTGAGCTACCTGGCTCCAGGAGTGCCGTCTGGCCACACTACTAAATATCTATTTACCATCTAGCCTGGTGTGTTCCTTCCTGGGTTTCTTGTTTCTCCGTCGTCAAGCTCCCGGAGCCTAGCTGGGTGTTAGGGCCCAGCATCGTGGAGGCCTTTTTGGCTGTTCACACTCCGTGGAGTGGAAGTGAGACTTTAGGTCTTACAGTATCACCTGATAAACTTACTGTAAGAATGAGATCACCATGTTTGTAAAACACTTAGCACAATGCCAGACACAAAATAGAGGAGGAAATAAAAGCTATGATGATCATTAGCTGTGTATGTCATCAGTTTCCTAATTTGAAACATGGGAATAACTATAGCACCTGATGAAAGGGGTCTCGCGTGCCCCTTTGGGGGCCCCCTCCCAATCAGGTCACTCACGCACCGAGAGGTCCGGCAGGAGATCTTTATTGAAGGGAGTCAGGCGAGGCACAAAGGCTGGGAGGCGAAGAAAAGGAGGCGGGTACCAAGGGAAGGAGTGTTGGCTCATTTATAGGGTCTTGGGTGGGAGTTTTGCAATTTTAGGGGAATTAGCTGTTTTTTAACCTATTGCAGGCCACATTGCCTTATAAGGTCTTAGTCCTGCAGGAGGCCCTTATCAGATGTTGGCGTCATTTCTGGGAAGAATTCAACTGGGAGGGGGAAATGAAACTTAAATTGGGAAAATGAAACTTAAATTAGGAAGAACCCGGAAATCAGGTATAAAATGGAGGAGTTTAAAGTAACATGTACAATTTCCTAACACCTGATGATTTACTGTATGAATGAAATCACATGTTTGTAAAAACGCTTAACAATTTCTGGCATATAATGAGAGAAGGAAGTAAATGTTAGCTATTATTAGTATTACTAGTATTACTGGTGTGTGTTATCAGTGAGCAAAGAATTGGGAATCAAAGCAAATCATTTATTGGCCTTTTGTTTGACAGTCTTTTCAAGTTTGTTTTTTTTTTTAACCAAGATAACAATTTGAGACACAGCTTCCTTATTCAATTTCCTTAATGTCAGCCTATATAAGCACTCTTTTACCTACAAGTTCTCAGTCTTCTCTTAAGAGTTTCTCCAGTTTTCCAAAGCTGTTTCCTCTCCCTTTTTTCTTTTTCAGTGAACTGTTTGATCCTTTTTTCCAATGGACAACCCAGCATTTGAAATACATGAAGATGGAGCACAGAATATTTTGTCTGTGGGAAAGATGAGCACCATATCCAGAATGATAATGTGGGGACTTACACTGTGAGGTTACATCCCCCCAAGACTCTTTAACAGAGCTCAGGAAAGAACCACTCACTCTTTAGATCATCACTCCTCAAGAGATCAAAAGCTAGCATCTCTTGCTCTGAATATTTCCTGCTGTGCCTCATTCTCATAAACCTCTAGGTCATTATTAATGGCTTTACTCACTTTGAATGGCTACTTAATGATTAATGTCACCAAGTAAAAAACTTTTATCAGGGCCTACTAGAGACACTATTTTATCCATGCTGGTTCATGGATTTAACATCAGAGAAGTTAAAGGGGGAAGTTTTTAATTTATTTTTTTCAGCTCGACTTTTATTGTCCCTGTTCATAATGCTTTCTTTATCAGCTTGAGGGAGCAGAATACTATTTTATCTTGTCTTCTATTTAAAGATTTAGGTTAACTCCAAGTTGAATCTACTAGTCAGAAAATACATAAAGGGGTTGAAATTGTCATTTAAACATAAATAGAATATAAGTATTATTTGAGAAATGTTGGTGTGTATGGATACATGTGTATTTTAGCATGCATTTACATGTGTGTGTTGTATGTGTGTTGTACTAGATCATGGTAGGAATTGCATTTCTTATTTTTTTTGCTTGTTTGTTTTTGTGGTATTGGAGATCAAACTCAGGACCTCGTGCTTGTAAAGCAGAAGCAGCACCACTGAGCTACATCCTGGCCCGCAATTGCATTTCTTAATGAGAATGTGGTTAAAAAACAGTTTAAGAAATGTTGATGAAAGCCAATAATTAAGAAATATTAACCATGTCTAGTAAAGTAATACTCTTTGAGATATGTGAAGTTATATGTTATCCTTTTCTTTAAATTAACATGCGAGCTTAGAGATTTATGTAAATTAAAACTTTCCATTGAGAGTGTTGGACTGCCAGAATTAATTTAAATTTTAATGATCCCCAAATGATATGCGGTGGTAACACTGGTTTAGTGGAAAAAGCCCAGAATCAAGAGAGAACTTCTTTTTAGATTTTCAGTTACGGATAACAAGGTGGATTTTCACAAATCATTTGCTCCTTTCTAAGCCTCACCAAGAAAATGGGACATAGAGGTTAATCTAAAATCTTTAGGATTCTTTCCATTGCAAAATTTCTGTGTTTCTATCTAGAGTCTTGTTAAGCCCAGGACCCTGACACAGAGCTCTTGCAAGATGCCATAGGCCAGGTATCTTATTAGGAAAGGTAGTATCTCCTGTTCTGATGGTCTCCCGATTCAAACCAGAGATAAAACATAACTTTTAAGTCTACTTTAAAAAAGATATTCTTTCATTTTGTTAATCAGATTTAGTTAAAGTTAGTAAAAAGACAAATTTAAGAAATTAAGAGAAGAGGTAATTTTTCTTTTAGGGAGAAAGTTAAACAGTAGAATTCCAACCTCAAGATGTCAGCAGGGGTGGTTTCATTCTAGATCTCTGTGTTTGGTTTATAGATGGCTATATTCTGTTATCTTCAAATGAACCCCCTCATGTCTGCCTGTATCTTGATTACTGTTTTGGTTTTTAAACATATATATATATAAAATATATTATCTTAATTTTACAGAAGTTTGGGTTTCAATGTATTACATACATGTATATATTTTGAGTGTCCATTGTCCCATTAACCTGCCTTGCATCCCCTTCTCCCCATCTTTATTCCCTTCCTTTTCTACTAGTCTGTTTTCTGTTTTCCTCCCCACCCCTTTTGATTTTACATATTAGGGACAACATGTGACATTTAACTTTCTAAATCTGGCTTATTGTGCTTAATACAGTGATTTCTAGTTACATCTATTTTCCTGCAAATGGTATAATTTCCTTCTTTTTTACAGCTGAATTATATGCCATTGTGTATATATGCTACATTTTCTTTATCCAGTCATTCACTAATCAGCATGTAGGCTGATTCTGTAGTTTGGCTATTGTGAATTGTACTTCCATAAACATGGGTATATAGGTACCCCTGTAGTATACTGACTTTAGTTCCTTTGGGTGTGTATTGAGGAGTGTTACAGCTGGGTCATTTAGCAATTCCACTTTTAGTTTTTTGAAGTACCTCTATACTGATTTCCATAGTTGATATACTAATCTACATTCTCACCAGTAGTGTAGGAGGATTCATTTTTTCCCCTACATAATGAGGTACTATTTCTAATATACCATGAATAGAGAATAATGACTTCCTAATTTCTCTTAGGAAAAGAAGAAGCAGTGGTCATTAGTGAACATTTTCCTCACATGTCTCTTGGCCTGCTTTGCCACCGCAGCAATGGGAATATTGATTGTCTCCTTGGTTTACCTTAACTCCCAGCCTCACTTAAATGTTCAGATTGAACCTGCCTGGCCTCTACAAACAACAGTAGTTCCCAAAGTACAAAAGGCTGTTGACCCCAAATTCCAGTTTCTTAACCATTTACTGCAGTCAAAGGTATGAATCATAATATTAGGAAAAGTAATTTTCTAAATAATTATTTCAAAATCATCTTTCCACGGCATGTTGTTAAGCTTTGTTGTCTATTGGAAAGGCAACAGGAGGAAAGGAGATGGAGGATACAGAAGGACAGTTGGGTTGATTTGGGCCTCCGGCAGAAATTTCTTCAGTAGATAATTCTGTGTGTCTAACTGGAGGGGACTATTTCATATAATATAAATAAATGGAAAACCTTCTATTCATCTGCCAAGTTAGGTGTTCTTTTTATGTCTAACAGGTTTTAGACTGGTAGCATTGAGTATATCACTATTAACTTTGCTGACCTGGGGCAGACCTATTCCTTGCCTTCAGAACTCCAGAATTAACTTCACTGCCATTGCCTTTTCCTTGTTTCCTTCTTCTTACTCTGTAGGTAGGTCCTGGTGCTCTCACATTCCTTAGGAGATGGCCTCCATGCTGATGGTTGCTTGTTTATGATTTTTTTAGGTGTTTGAGTTTCCTGGTGGTGCAATCCAGTGGGCCCGGTACAGGAACAATATCAAAGACTATCTCAGTGATGAAGAAGAGGCCTTTGGCACCAGCTTGAACAATCAGAAATCAGAGATGACTCTGGGGACTCTGAGAATAAAAAGCCAGGGCATCCGGGCCCCTCACTGGCACTTTAATGCTAATGAACATGGCTATCTGGTACAGGTATAACTGCTCCACCCACACTCTGCTTTTAAGCATCTATTTTGTATGTCCTCAGGGTATTCTTTAAGTTGTTACAAAATCTACTTAACATCTACTTAAATTGTTAGACAAATATCCAGACTTTGAATTAGATTCAGTTAGATTGGTTAGCAATGCCTCTGAGCATCTGCATGTTTAATTACTTTGAACATTTTTATTCAGTATGAAATTATATTTCACACACTATTGTTAAAATAATATTACTATTTAGTCCTCTGAGCTGAAGCTAAAATTGGCATCTCTGATCTAATGATCAAAGAAACAGCAGCTTTCCTGTAAAGAAAAAAGCAGCAGTCAGAATAACAAGCTAGTTTGCTGATGTTCAGTTGGGAGTCTCCAATGTGAGGCCAATTGGATGCCCTTTTATGGTTTAGACCTTTCACAATATTCTGAAGTCAAGTGAAATACAGATAGATGGAGGTGAGATAAGTGTACTTACTTGAATTTCAAATTATTTGTTAATTCCAAATAACATTTCTTCTGGGTCCTGGGGAAACAGTAGCAGCTACGCTTTTCTAGAACATGCAGAGTTTTGTCTTACTCTGGTGATCTGTTTAACAGATGTGCAGCCAATTTTATGGTGTATTTTTTTGTTATTGTTGACTCCCCTACCTTTTCTTATTTGGACAGTTAATTCAGTTTTAGAATTTATAACAAGAAGAGAGGTTATATTTGTCTATATGAAACCAAATCTTTATTTCTCATGAAAGGCTCAGAGAGATTGGGAATTTTTCTAATATATATATATATATCTATATATATATATTCAGATACATATATATAGATATATATATATCTATATATATTCATATATATTTGTGGATATTTGGATGTAAATATTTAAAGTTGTTGGCTGGCCTAGGACAATGTCGTTATTTTCTGACTTTTTGTTTTTTTCCATAGATATAAAATATGTAAAAGGGATACTCTCCCAAAGATTACTTATTATATTCTTGCTAAGCAGTATTAGAGAATAAAGAGAAAGTAAAGATAGCTAAATAGGCTTTTCTGGAGGGGGATCTCTACAGCAAACTCTCCACTAGAGAGACTGACCTGGAGCATGCTGGAGTGGACAGCAGGCTCTGGATTCCAGCTTAGTCTAGGGAGGCTGTTTTGGAGTCCAGAGAGAGTTTGTAATGTGAGTATCTAAATGTGGACTATATGGTGTTGACTATTCTCTAGATCCCAGGAAAATCACTGACTGTGAGATCACTGAATCTTATAGTTAGGGCAAGAAACCAACAAATAGAATGAAAAAAAAAGTTTTTCTGCTGCTCTCACTCATGTAGACTGCTTCTGCCTCTGAGCATCTTCAAGATCCCTTGGAGGTGGGGCCTGAGAAGCAAGGCAGGTGAGGTTGCTGGTGTGCCTGGCCTGTTCACCACTGTAAGGGTCCCATCAGCCACCATGTTGATGCCCTGAGAAGAATAAATAGGTATTCCTGTCCTTCTTTGGAGAGAGCTCTTTAAAGGTTCACCTTTTCTCTTTAATTCCCAACTGCATCCATATTATACATGTCTGTATAAACAAAACAAAGACTTAAAAAAAAATTATTTTATTAGTACATGTTCGTAGTTCATGCAGTTTACAGTCTTCTTGGGGAGTGGTTACATGTACATACCACAGGTTGATTTTTAAAAATCTCCTCTCCATTTCCCTCCATCCTCCTCAACTGCCCTATCTCATTTTTCATTCTTGTTGGTATTATTAATCTTAACTCAAGTTATGGCATATAATGTTTCTATTAATTGAAGTTATGAGGGTCCTGTACATGGCATATCTTTATTTTACTTATTTCCCCTTCCCCTCCACATCACTCTTCATGCTTTTTCCTTTGGACCATTTCCCTATTGCAAAAGATCCATCTCCTTGTCCCCTTCTATCTATCCTTTATTATTTTCTTTGTTTGTACTTTACCTCACTCAACATTTTATTTTCCACTTGCATCCTTGTCCTACAAATATCTCAGATCTGCCATTCTTATTCTCTTGTACATAGATATCACATTTTCTTTCGTCATCTGTTGATGGGTATTCAGGCTGTTTAGAGGATTTAGCTATTATGAGTTGTGCTGCTGTAGACATTGGTATGTATTGCTGTAATATGAGTACTTAATCTCTTTGAGAAAGATAACTTGCAGGGGGATCACTGGGTCATATAGAATTTCTAATTTTAGTTCTTTGAGAAATCTGAATACTGATTTCCATAATGGTTATTATAATAGTTTACATTTCCACCAACAATGAAGGAGGGTTCCTTTTGCAACACAGCCTCATTAGCATTTGTTATTGTTTGATTTCTTAGTGATTACCATTCTTTCTTGAATAAGATAGAATCTTATTTTAATTTACATTTCTTTAATGGCCAGAGATGTTGAACATTTTTTCATATAATTGTTGATCATTTGTATTTCTTCCTCTGTTCATTTCTCTTCTCCATTTGTTGACTGGAAGTTTAATTTTAGGTAGTTTAATTTTTTTGAATTCTTTGCATATTCTAGCCGTTGGTCTGAAATTCTGGCAAAACTTTTCCTATTCTGTAGGTTTTCTCTTCACTCTACTGATTAATTCTTGTGCCATGCAGAAGCTCTTTAGTCTGATATAATCCCATCTGTTGATTCTGCTGTTTGTTATTTCTTGTCCAATTGAAGTTCTGTTTAGATACCATTTCCTATACCTATGTCTTCAAGTGTTTTACCTATTTTATCTTCTAGTAGGTTTAATGCTTCTATTGTAATGTTTAGACCTTTGATCCATTTTGATTTTAATTTAGTACATGATGAGAGATAAGGGTCCAGTTTCAATCTTCTACATACAGATAACTAGTTTCCCCAATACCACTTGTTGAATAGGCTTTCCCTCAACATATGCTTTTGGCCCATTTGTCAAAGATCAAATATCTGAATGTGTCTGGGGAAGTTTCTTTATCCTCAATTCTGGCACATTGATTTATGTATCTGTTACTGTTTCAGTACAATGCTGTTTTTATTATTATTGCTTTGTAGTATAGCTTACAGTCAGGTATTGCTATGCCTCCTGCTTTGCCCTTGTTGCCCAAAATTTTTTTTGCTATTCTGGTTCTCTTTTGGCTCCATATGAATTTTAGGATTGATTTTTCTAGATGTATAAAGCATGCTGTTGGTATTTTGATTGAGACTACATTGAATTTGTACAACAGTTTTGGGAGTATAGCCATTTTGACAATATTGATTTCTGCATATCCAGGAGCAGGGGGCATCTATCTATTTTCTGATGTCCTCTTCAATTTCCTTTTCAAAATACTATAGCTTTCTTTATAGAGGTCTTTCACTTCCTTGCTTAGGTTAATTCCTGGTTATTTCATTTTTTTTTAATCTTACTGAGTTTGTTACTTTTTACGTATATAGTACAGTTACATTCATCATTAGGATCTTGTACCCTTACATGACAGATCTTGGCTCTCATTTTTCCCCCATACACCTGCTCTCCCTCACCCCCTCCACCCTCCCCTATTTACAAACACTTTGGATATTTCATTTTTCTTGAAGCTACTATGAATGATATTATTTTCACAGTTTCCTTCTCATCCCATTAATTATGTGCACAAATGCAAATTACTTTTGTGTGTTGATCTTGTATCCTGCTACATTGTTAAAGTTCATTACTAATTCTCATACTAACTTTTTACTAATCTTTGGTTCTTCTATGTAGAGTATCGTGTCATCTGCATATAATGATAATTTGAGTTCTTCCTTTCTTATATGTGTCCCTTTTATTTCTTTCTTTTGCATAATTTCTCTGGCTAATGTTTCAAGCACTATGTTGAACAGAAGAGGCGATAGTGGACATCCTTGTCTTACTCCTGATTTTAGGGGGAATACTTTTAGTTTTGTCTCATTTAGTGTGATGCTGGCTAAAGGTTTGCCATATATAGCTTTTATCACATTCAGTTATGGTCTTTCTATACCTGTTTTAAAGACTTCTTTTTCATCTACCTATGTAAATATTACAGTATGTGAACATGAATTTCTGGTAAAACAGAAATAATAGTATCTTCTCTAATTACCTTAAAAGATAACACTGAGGAATAGCGTAAAAAATGTGAGAAAGTATAGAATTTCTATCAGCAGAGTTAAAGTCTGGTATAATATGGATGAAAGTGTAGACTTTGGAGCCAGACTGCTTAGGTCCAAATCCCAGCTTCACCATTGACTTAGATGAATAGCCTTGAGAAAATGTTCTTCTAAACTCAGTTTTTTCACCTGTAAAGTGGGGATAATAAAGTGTTATGCTTCATAGGGTTGATATAGGAATAATTGAATTGAATCAGGTAAGTTGCTTATATGAATACTTGAAATAATAAAAGCACCAAGGTTTAGGTCTTCTTCTTCTTATTATTAAAATTATGGTCAGGTCTTAGCTGGAAAGTGCACACACATTAAATTTTCATAGGCTGGTGGTGATAGGAAAAAAGTCTAAAATAATACCTTAGAAAGTGGCAGTGAAAAAAGATGAAGAAAAAATCGCTCTAAAGTGAAATGGGATGCTTCTCTGTTTATATTTCAGGGTACAGCATGGATTGGGGTGGTTGATGATGGTGGTGAAGTAGCTACCACATACAATGTCACAGCTGGCCAAGTAATCTTCTTCCCTAAAAATACCCTGCACTGGATTAAGAACGTGGGTAATGAAGACTGCTTTTTCTTACTCTTCTTTTCTACACATGATGAACTGCAGACTCTGGATGTCGATGATGTATTTTTCTCTACACCTGAAGACATTGCTTCCAGGTCTCTTAAGGTATGTACCAATTTTGAAAATGCCTCTCACCATGAAGATATTTATAATGTAGTCACAAGGATAGTAGAACTATTTGTTTCTAAGGTAACAATCAGCACATATCCAGAAGAAATTTGCTCATACGTATGGTAACATTTGAGTCATGGATTCAAAAGTGTATTTTGTATTCCTACTAAAGACAAAAGTTGCTGAAATTGAGTTACTTTTGTTTTTCTTTATGGAGGGCTTCCTTAGAAAACTACAATGTGTTAGCAGGAGATTGTGATATAATCAATGGAAAAATTGCTGTAATTTATATCCTGAAAAAAATCATAAGTTTACTCATTCTTTCTGTGGGTAAAGTTTGTTGCAGATATTGGAATAATTTTTTCCTGATCTCATGCAGAGAACCCAACAAGAATTGCTATTTTAAAAAAATTATGTATTTATTTTTTTGAGGTACTGGGGATCAAACTCAGGACCTTATGTTTGCAAGGCAGGCTCAGTGTCACTGAGCTAAATCCCTGGCCCCTAAAATTTATTTTATGCAGATACTTACAACAAAATTGTGCATGTTAATGGGGTACTATGTGGTATTTTGATACACACACATTGTATGATGTTTAAATCATTAAACATGTCCTCATCCATAAACATTGACCATTTTAATGGCAAAAACTCTTAAATCCATTCTTCTAGCTTTTAAAAATGTACTATACATTATTGTTACTTATTGTCACCCTATGATGGAATAGCACAGCAGAACATGTTACTCCTATTTAAGTATAAATGAACTTTTCAAATGTTATTATTATTATTTTTTGGTACCAGGGAGCAAACTTGGGATCTTATACTTACAAGGCAGGTGGTGGCACCACTGAGCTAAATTTCCTGCCCTTGACCTCTTCAAATGTTTACAGTGTTACTGGGGCAGTGGGATGACTGATAATGGGGCTGGGACTGGGTACAGAGGGTCAGGTATGGAAGCTAGAAAATGGATGATGATGTTGCAAAAGGGAAAGAATTTGTGATGGCCAATGATGGGCAACTGGAAAGATTTCTGTGGTAAGCTCAGGAATCTTCTTGATAAGTTTTTGAGACTATTTTACAATATTCTAGTAGTCTAGTGCTATAGGGAGAAAAAAGAGAAACGATTTATCAGAGCTAATATTGGTAAGGATGTGAACCAATGTGTATTTTTGCAGGATTTTTATTTACCATAAAATACCAATTATTTGAAAGCAAAATACTAAAAATTTAAGGGATCTTTACAAGGGTTACGAGAATAAAGTCAACTGAAGTCAGCTGTTTTGCCTGGGTCATGGAGAATCACAGTGGTACTAATGCCATCCTACTCTCAGCTGCCAACATTTCTATTACTATAATTTGTGGAATGTCCCACAACTATCTTATATAGTTTCTTATGTTTTTCAGCCTGAAGGTGGAATTAGTTTCATTAGAAAATTTCATAAGCAAACAGAAGACCAAGGGGTTAATCTTCCTCAGAACTTAGCAGAGCTGGTTATGAATGCTAGTTACATACAATCTCCAGATAACCTTGTGTGTAGATACTTTTTTGACCTTAAAGGTATGATATGTTTTATGAAGCCTTTTTAACTATTTATACTTTACTATTTTGAAGTATTTGATCTTATTTAATTTCTTAAACCTCATCTGACTCAGGTTCAAGAGAATATCAATTTCCAGGAGGAGTAATACAAAAGGCACATTATTGGAAAAATGGAAATGACCTAAGCAACAATGAAAAAATTTTCAGTGAATTCCTGAATAAGGTAATTGAGAAAATGTTTTGATGAGCATTCACATGGATGAAATATGAGATTTAGATTGGATTCAGGCTTCTTTTGAACAAAAGGCAAAGAAAGATCTAGCCGAACATTGGCTGACTTGATCAATGTAAATTATTCATTGAAGCTTCAATGCAAATCTAGGAATTTAACTTCTGTGACATGGATGGTTACATTAGTGAAAAGACTGGTTACTTGTGTGAGTTCTCTCTTCATTTGTTTTAAATGCTCAACTGACCATATTGCATAGATGTGGCATCAGATTCCATAGGTTCAAATTCAAGTTCTGCCACTTAGCTGTGTGATCATAGGTAAATTCCTCTACCAACGTAGATTTTATTTCCAGTCACCAGTAAAACAAAAGAGAATAGTACTGTGGACCTTACAAGATTGTTGCAAGGGATAAGTGTTAAGGTCATAAAAAATTGCATATTCTCAGAGATGCATAAATATGAGTTATTTTCATGATTATATGAATTAAGTTTTTAAGTAGCATGTTGACAAAATAACTGGATTTCTGTTTCTTTATTAAGCATGAAAATGCTCTCAGTTTGAGTACACTCAGAATTTACAACAATGGATTACGACAACCACATTTTCATTTTAATGCAAATGAAATGGGATATGTATTAAGTGGCTGCGGAAAGGTAATTTCTCTGTAAACATTTTTTGTGTTTTTTTTAATGCAGAAAGAGGCTAATGGGAGGTTTTTTTGTTGTGATTGTTTTAGTGCAGTTGTTAGCAAAATGAAATGACTGTCCCAATGACTGTCCCAGGCAGTTTCGACAGCTGGTACTACGCAGACCCTGTCAAATGGTCTCCAAGTTGGATGAGTCAGAAAGATTCAAGATGTGTGTGAGAATGAAACTAACAATATATTAGAAGTGATAAAGACTTACCACTTTCAATGGAAGGTCTGAAATACTTGCTTAGGTTTTGAGAGTTTTGCACTGTCAGGTAATGCAAAGTGGAATTGGTTGCTCTTTGTGATACTGTGAAATAGCCATTTGCTTCTCAGTATAATGTGAATAGCTGTAGCTGGGAAGGTGTGAAATACCAATATGGTGGCTATATATTCCAGCTGGTCCAGGATACTCCTGATATAAACTTGTTTTCTGGGTGAAATTAATAATATTTACCTAAGTATATTTTTATTTTCATGGGGCTCTATCTCTGAACAGAAATTTTTGTGAAAGATGGCCTCTATTTTCTGGACTTTACTGTCACTAAGAAGTCCTCATATAAGCACATGTCTTTTAGTCACCTGTTCTTTGCTCTTAATATTTATCTTTAATGAGTATTTGACTTTTTGTACTTAATGTAAACATGATTTTCTCCCTTAGGTGGGTATTATTAATACTCAGAGTACTATAGAATTTAACATCCACGTTGGAGATGTGATATTTTTCCCCATTGGAACCCAGCATTACATTAAGAACACATGTGATGAGGATTTGCTTTTTATTCTTGCCTTCAGCACTGCAGACAAGGTAAGGATAAGTCCAGTTTAGAGAGAAAGCTGTGTTAGTAATCTGTAGAATATTCTGCTAAGCAATGAGGGCCAAATATGGCTGTCAATAAATAACTGTGTGTTAAATGAATGGAGGAATGAGTGAGCTGGTTGAAACTGAAGAGCAAGGAGAATGAAAAATGTATCATTTGGTTCTAAAGAGTTCCAATATATCAAATTCCCTCTTAATTTCCCAAATTCTGAACAACTGAGAAAAGCCAAAGAGTCAGTATACAGAGATCCATGAAATCATCTTAATTACTAACCAAGGAGATAATTAGAGAATATGACTAATATCTGTGGGCAAATGGATTTCCTAATATCGATCCCAAAATTGGCTAGGCATACCCATGTTGAGGCGAACCCTTAAACACCTTATGGCATAAAGTAACATCTGCTCTTCGAAGAGGGAGGAGTTGAAGTGAGCGTGCCCTCCTTGTTCCTCTTAAATGGACTGGAAGTGGAGGGAAGAGAGAAATTGAGAGAAAGGGCGATAGGTGAAAAGAAAAGAAGAGAAAAAGTTTCTTATGAGAGAAACTTCTGAGTAATAAAATAACATACCTCCTCATGATATTTAAGCACTCAAATATGATCTAAGCTATAAAGCACAAATTAAGAAAAATTATTCACACACAAAAAAGAAAAATTATTCACTGCATTAATTTTTTGCATTTAAAAATTCATCCTATAATTTTTTTATTAGCTGGGATAATGTGTTGAGAAATGGATAAATAGCAGGAAACCTCAAATAGTGTAAGCAAATGTCTTTCACATATCTTCTTTAGTAGTACCCAACTTCATCCTACTGGCAATAATTCTGTCATTATTATACCCTGATGTATTTAGATTCTCCCTTGTTTAAGAGTTGCTCACCCTTGAAAGAAGTAAACTGCAATGTTCAGCTAAAGGGAATAGTGTTGCTTTGGTGAGGAAGACATTGAATTCATTGGTTGTCAGTGATTTAGCAGAAATTCAAAAAGCCAACTATTTTTTAATTGAGTTTATTGGTACATTTTAGGGATACAGTACAGTTACATTGGGATCTTGTACCTCTACATGACAAGTCTTTTTAATGTTAGGTCAATGAAAGCATTTAAAAATTTTAAATCACTCAAAAAAATTGCAAAGCAATTAGTAATCACATTTATTTTTGTCCCTCTTTTCAGGAAATTGGGCAAGTATAAAGAAAGCTTTTTATCTGTGTTCGTTTGGCTCTTACAGATGCAGTGTGCTGTAGGTGTTAACAAGGTCAGGCACAAATTAAATGTAAAATAGAGCAATTGCTAGTAAAGTTGCTCCCAAATGATTTATATAAAACCTGTATCTAGATGACCTTTCCCATGTATTGCTGCTACTCAAGTGATTACTGTCCTCAGAGACATTTTCATCTCTGTTTGTAAGAAGTTTACAATAGTAAAATCTGAGAAGAAAAAATTCCTTTGAACCAGACTGGGTCACCCTTTCAATTATACTTTCTTCTATCTTGTAGAATAAGTATGATCTACTACCATTTCTCTCCTGACTTGCCTCAGGGGCTTCCTAACTTGGCCATCTTTGTGTGTGCATGTGTGTGTGTAATTTTTATTTCATTTATATATACACTTTTATTTCATTAAGTTTCTTGATACATTTTAGGTATACACTATGATCATATTCATCATTGAGAATTTGTACCTATACATGATCTATCTTTTTTTTTTTTGTACCGGTGATAGAACTCAGATCCTTGTGCTTACAACACTGGTGGCAGAACCATTGAGTCACATTCTCCTGTGACTCTTGTTTCACTTAAGAGTATTGCCTCACAGGATGATCGCTGTGAGTTCGAGACCAGCCTGGGCTACATAGTGAGTTCCAGGTCAATCTCAACTACATAGTGAGACCCTGTCTCAAAAAAACCAGAAAAAAAAAAGAGTATTGCCTCAGTGTGCATTCATTTAGCTATAAATGTCTCTATCATAATTTATGGCTGAGTAGTACTCCATTTTATTAAAATAGTCTGTTTTTCACAAAATAGAGACATTCTTTTAATAATTAGTCAGATCAAGTCATTCTCTCTTCAAAACCATTTCACCCAGAGAGAAGTCAGTTTTACAAAGTCCAATGTGACCTACCCTCTTCCATCTTCTGCCCCTCTCCATGCTCAATCACCCTATGGCCCACTCCCACTACCCCTGTGACCTTGTTCATACAGCTCGTGCTCATGGCTGCTCAATATGATGTAACTTCCGTATGAACCCAATACCGGTATGAACACTTCTTGGCCATATGACTTTGTTGTTCTGTTTGTCCATCACGAGATAGAATTTCATTCCCCCTTTCTTAAATCTAGGCTGTTCTCACGACTTGTTTTACCAGTAGAATGTAGTGGGAATGACATTGTGTCAGTTCAAAGATTAGGTCTTCAAAGGCCTTTCCTGCTTTTGCTTTTCCCTTAGAATCATACTGAGCCATGTGATGAGATGTTAATCCCTCTGAGACAGGGAACCATGTTTCAGAGATCTGAATGAGACCAAAGACAGTTGGTCTCTAGCCAAGGTATCACCTGAGCGGTAACTGGTGTTAGACTTATAAATGAGTCCAGCCGAAATCAGAAAAAATAGCTACTCTGCTGAGAGCAGTCTAAATTGCTGACCCACCAAAAAGTGAACCAAATAAACTGTGTATTTAAGCCCTCAAATTTGGCATCTTGCCCTGTTGGGAGCAGAAGTAATCAGTGAAGTAAGGAATGCATTGTATTTATCAAAGGATTAGCCTACTGTATAAGATGATTATGAAATATTTCATCATTTCTCCACTAATTTTAAATATCATTTTTTACCAAACATGGTCTTAGTTCTACTTCTGGGTTCTCCGTTATTGATTTGTTTGTTCTTTATGGTATAGTTTCTTCAGTATTGTGTTTCATTATCTGGAAGGACAGGTCTCACTGTGTTACTTTTTTCTTTAGTAATTCCTAGCTAATCTTGTATTTTTGTGCACTTGATAATATTTTCCACATTCCAAAAAAAGTTGAGTTTTTAAAATTGGAATGGTTTTAAATATATGATTTAAGAAGTATTGAAAAATATTGAGCAGGCTCATCTAGAAACAATCTTTTGAATTATTTATGAAGTAATCTTTTATATATTTTAGAAGAATTTAAATTTTTCCCCACATATTTTTCTCACAATTCTTTTTTTTTTGGAAGTAAAATAAAAAAGTTTACTCCATCGATGGGGATTGATCACACCTAGTGGCATTGCACTGATCAACTCCCCCATTGGGTTACAACAATTCTTATGTGGATGCATGGACATCTTTTGTTAGAAATGGAATCTTTTTCCATTATGTTCTATTATTTGTATTTTTGGTATTTAGAACAATTATTGACTTTAGTATATTAATTTTATAACTTACCATCTTACTGAACTTTGTTTTTAGGAAAATACTTAAAGTTGATGTTTTTAGCTCCAAAGATCATATGCTTGAAAATAATATCATTTCCTCTTTTCCAAACTTTTTATTCTGTATCTTGGCTAGGACTTAATTATTTTGATTAGAACTTTCAGAATATTGCTGAGAATGATGGCGATGATCACTCTCTTTTGAACCTTGCCTATATGGTTTGCTTAAATTAGATAATAGCTCTTTAGGAGAAGGGGCTATTGCTAGTTTTTTAAAAAGATTTTCTCTCTTAATCCTTAGCTTAATGCCTTGAATATATGGGACAATAAATAAATATTTTGTATTTCAAAGATCACTTATTGCAGACTATATGCCAGACTTTACACTATGAAGTGTGTAAAGATTGTCTAATTTCAGCATTCTTTTTGGCCATCTACAGCCTATGGCTTTGGAATTAGCTAGAACCAGTCTCAACTCTGGCTCTCAGTCTTACAGTCTTGGGGACTGCGGAAAATATATGTCATTTTTCTAATTTCATTTATCCCCTGAAAATCTGGAAAATAATAGTGACTCTCATGAGTTTGTAGAGAAAAATGAGATAATATAGGCATCAAAGCATATAAAAAGTGTTCTGAATTGGGCTGGGGATTTAACTCAGTGGCACGGTGCCTGCCTGGCAAGTGTAAGGTCCTGAGTTCAATCCTTGGTACACATGCACAAAAAGGTTCTGAATAAATAAATAAACGTGGGAAATACAGAGTGAACAGCATGGGAAGGGGAAAGCTATGGGTGCAGAATTGGATATGTTGAGTTGAAAATGCCACTAGGAGGTAAATTAGAGTATTCAGAATACTCCACATTTATTATGACCATGATCCTTTCCCCTGAAAACCTATTATATATTTAGTGTTTCGTGGAGTGCTGTTTGGGGTATGTGACATTCAGAGGGGAGAGGGAGGCAGGAGGAGAGCTGGGATATTATTTTTATTGGGGAATAAGACACCATTTTGTCATATCTGAAGGTTGAGTTGTAGATACTTGGTTACTAAGGAAAGGATATTAAATTAGAAAAGAAAGTCAAGGAAAGGAGGAAGAAGCAGACCAGAAAATACAAATCAATAACAAAGCCCAAGTTGTGGTGAGGGTATAGCAAAGAGGTTCTGAAATCTGAAGCTCTGAAAGGGGCTGTTTTTGGAAGAGCTTAGGTTTTGGCCACTTGGTTAAGGATTGAGAACCTTGTAAGGCACAAAAAGAAAAACCACCTAATGACTTGCCCAGATATGAGAAGTATTGAAATTGACAACTAGGACAAATTTTTGCTTTGGTTTTCAAGGGCAGTGCTTTTGTTTCCTTCTCGTCCTCATCCCCGTCCTCCTCCTCCTTGTGCTCTTCCTCCTCCTCCCCTTCCTCTTTGACTTTGTTTGCTTTCCTTCTTCATCTTCTTTGTCTTTTCCTTCTTCTTCACTTGTATTACATTCAAATTAAATATTCTTTCTTAGATTTATATTTGATATGTGAAGTTTTAAAATCAGTTTTAAATAGTTGTACATGATGCAATTACCTAATTATTGCATACTATCTTTACTTAAATGTACTTTTCTTTTGTTTTTTGAAATAGGGTCTCTGTAGGCTGACCTTGTGCTCACAGCATTCCTTTTGCTTCAGACTCCTGAGTGCTAGGGTTGTAGGTATATACTGTCATACCTGGCTTAAATATGCTTTTGAAGCTGCATATTTAAATTATCTTTGCAGAACATGTCTGCCATGGGATTAACAAAACTATTTTTTATTGTTAACTCAAACAGCCAACTCAGAATGTATTTCTAACAAAAAAGTGGCTTCATATTGAGGATATACTCCTAAGTGAAATAAATGAGTTGCACATGTATAAATACCAAATAGTTTCTCTGGCATGAAAAACTATAATAGTACATAAGATCTTAATGAGATAATTAACAATGTGAAATAGGAAGAAAAGGGCTAAAGGTGTAGGGGAAGTGGGAAGGGTAGGGGAAGGAATTAAGGGAAAAGAAAAAAACATGATAAAATGAAAAAATGGATATAAAGCATTTGTAAATAGGGAAGGGAGGAGTGGGTGAAGGGAGGGCAGGGATAAGGGGAAAAATGAGAACCAAGACCTGTCATGTAAAGGTACAAGATCCCAATGATGAATGTAACTGTACTGTATATCTAAAATGTACCAATAAACTCAATGAGGAAATAAAGGTGGCTTTCTTCATACTTTTCAATTCCATTCAAATATATTCCAGAGAAAACCATTTTATTTTGAATTCACATTCTAAAGTACAGGGGAAAAGAGGGTACAAGTGATAGAAATACATAAAATAGCTTGGAGACTCACGTGAATTTGGCATTTTGAAATAAGGCTTTCCCACCTTCAGTGTTTCCTAACTTACTCACTTGGTTATCTCTCATAGGATTTTCCTACAGGGGCAATGATTCCTAAAATTTTCCATATCTTTAGTGATCTGGAGGTTTTTCAAACCTGGGCAATGTTCCCTAGTAAGTTGAATAAATGAAATTGGAAATTAATATATCTCAGGTCATAAACATAAAGTGAAATCCATATAAAGAAAATATTGCAATAAAATTTACAGCTGAGATGTTAAGAACTTATAGTGGATCTTTTAAATATGTCACTGCTGAGGATTCCTGTATAGGGCCCTGTATTTTGATGATATTTCCTAGTCTGCATGTCAAACCTGTAACCAGAACCGGAGTCTGCAGCCGCTCTGCCTCTGGGCATCAGATGGCGCTCGTACACCACCAGAGGAGTTTTTGCAAACCAATTCAGCCTGAAGTTTCTGTGATAATTATGGCTGTAAGGGAAATTTTCAAAACATTTTTCACTTCTCTTATTCCTAGGATCTAAAGACAGAGAAGAGAGGACATTTATCAGTTTGTAGGGATGAAGTGATAAAAAAATGAACAACCCACCCCCTCAGAACAAAAACATATACCAAACAACAGCTCTGGCATCTACCAACTAACTATACTCTGATCTAGTGTCCTGTTTGAGGTTTAGTTTTATCTGTGAACTGGGTTTAGTGACATATACTTGGAAAGAATTTTTAAGAAAAATAAGAATTGAACAAAATATATGATGAATTATTTGCTTCTCATGCTTTTTTTTTTTTTTTGGTACTGGGGATCGAACTTGGGTCCTTGCTCTTGCGAAGCAGGACACCGAACCGCTGAGCTAAATCCCCGGCCCTGCCTATGCTGCTGAATAGATAGCAAATTGCAGACTAAGACTAACCAAGAATTTGAATAAAAATTCTTCATGGACTCACTTTCAGTCTTATTACCTTTAAGGGATAATACCTGTTTCTCTTCAATTAGGCTGGCTATTTGTAATATGATTGTGTATGTATTCATTCAGTTATGGATAAAATATTTACTACTATGCTCCAGGTACTCTGCTAGGTACTGGTGAGAATAAGATAGTAAGAATAAAATCCCCGACTTCATAGAATGGATGTTTAGTGGCAGTAATAAACAATAATCAGGAAAACAAACAATTAGTATGTAATCACAAGTATTTACTATGAAGGAAACAAACAAATACTATGGTTTTAAAAGATAACAATAAAGGGAAGGATATCTCAAATAGGATGGTCAGAGGCAGCCCTTCAGGAGAGGTAAAATTAAAACAGAGGAAACAGAGATGAAAGTAAATTCTTTCCTGTAGAGTAGGTGGTAAAACAATCCAAAAACTCAGCACCTACTAAAAGATTGACATTATTATCTTTCATTAACAGCTACAACTATATTTATAATAATATATTAATAACATCCATTTTGCAGTTTCTATTAATGTATTTCTTTGGGAGATGATGTCATCTTTATCTTTTTTTACTGTAACACTTTACATTCAGCTTAGTCCACAGTAGGTGCCCAATAAAAGCTTCCTGAGTGAATAAATGGTTACAGTAATCATCCAATGTAGGCAAGGTTCATTTCAGAGATATTAAATGATTATGGTTCACAAGAAAAGAGACATAGGACTCAGATTTTGACTTTTGAAAACATTTTACTCCAGTGCTCTTTTATTCCAGTCTTAAGAGTTGAAATCTTACCTTTATGTTTATGGAAGTTAATTCATATAAGAGTTCATAGGTGAGGTACATATAAACAAAATTTGACAGAAAACCAGTGCAATCTTGTATAGAATAAGTTGTTTCTAGGTAACACTGGTGTTAATCCAAATGGAACTATCCATACCACATATCCATCACCCATAATATTTAAGACAGGCTTATGCCTGTTTATTGCTGATTCTTGGGCATGTTTCACAAACCAATGATAAGCTTCAAAGTTTAATGCTTGTGTGAGTCATTAATAAAGAATGGCTCCAAGCTTATGAAAACATTGATGACAGCATCATACATCATGCAGAAAGCCAATCAATATTTTAGAAGTGGTAGACAGATTCTTTCACATCTCCATTCACTGTTCCTTTTCAAACTTTTTTTTAATAGGAGGTGAAGTTCATAGGAATCTCGTGGGTCTTTTCTGTGTTGGTAAATTAAATTGCTTGTGAAAAATAAATGAAGCAACTTCAGGAGAAGCAGAAACATTTCTGACCATGAAAAATTTCCCACTGGGTTCAGGAAAACTACCTCAATGACTCTTTCTCAATTTTAGGTGGAATCTTTGCACTGCATTGTTTCTTTAAATATAAATCTAAAATGGCCATACTACCAAAACTTCTATACAGATTCAATGCAATGCCAACTGAAATTGCAATAGTATATTTCACAGAACTAGAAAAAAGAATCCAAAAATTCATTTGGAACCAGAAGAGACCTGGAATAGTAAAAGCCATCCTAGGCAACAGAGACATGGCAGCAGGTATAGCAATTCCCAATTTAAAACTATACTACAAAGTCACTGTGATAAAAACAGCATGGTCCTGGCAAAGAAACAGACTTGAGGATCAGTGGAACAGATTGGAAGATACAAAAACACCTGCAGATGTACTCAGCTACCTTATCTTTGACAAAGGAGCCAACCATCTTCACCGGAGGTAAGATATTCTCTTTAATAAATGGTGTTGTAAAAACTGGATCTCAACCTGCCAAAGATTAAACTAGACCCTTATCTTTCACCATGCACTAAACTAAAATCCAAGTGTATTAAAGATCTAAATATTTAGAAAGTCACCAAATTTGCTGGAAGATAAGTTAGGCAGAACTCTGGAAGACATTGGCATAGGAAAAGACTTTATGAACAAAATCCTCAGTAGCACGGGAACTAGCAGAAAGAATCAACAACTGGGATCTCATCTTATTAAAAAGCTTCTGCGCTGCAAAAGAAACCATCAACAGAAGTAACAATCTACAATGTGGGGAAAAATTTTTTACCAGCTGCTCCTCAGACAAAGGACTCTTACCTAGAATATATAAAGAAGTCAAAACAACCAACCTCCCCAAATATAAAGACCTGATTAAAAAATGGGCATCTGAAATGAACAGACATTTCTCAGACAAAGAAGCAAAACCAGCAAATAATTATATGAAAAAATGCTCCACATCACTGGTCATTCGAGAGATGCAGATGAAAACAACACTGAGATTCCACTTCACCCCACAAAGAATGGCTGCTATCAAGAAATCACACAATAACAAATGTTGGCAGATTGTGGGGAGAAAGCAACCCTTCTCCATTATTGGTGGGAGTGCAGACTGGTGCAACCACTATGGAAATCAATATGAAGATACCTCAAAGAGCTAGGTCTAGAGGTTCCACTTGACCCAGCCATCCCTCTGCCAGGAATCTTTCCAAAAGAATTGAAAGAATAATATCAAGTGATATATGCACACCTATGTTTATAGCGGCAGTTTGTAATAGTTAAAGCTTGGAAACAGCCCATTTGCCCATCAGTTGGAGACTGCATAAAGAAGATGTGGTTTTTCTCTAAAATGGAATACTACTCAGCCATAAAGAGAAATTAGATTTATTCATAGGAAAATGGATACATATTGAAGATATACCCCTAAGTGAAATAAATAAGTCACAAGTGTATAAATACTGAATAGTTTCTCTGGTGTGAAAAACTATAATGGTACATAAGATCCTAATGCGATAATTTACCATGTAAAATAGGAAGAAAGGGGCTAAAGGTGTAGGGAAAGTGGGAAGGGTAGGGGAAAGGAAATAAGGGAGAAGAAAAGATATATGAGAAAATGAAAAAATTGGAAATAAAGTCTTTGCAAATAGGGAAAGGAGGAGGTGGTGAAGGGAGGGCAGGGATAATGGGAGAAAATGAGAACCAAGACCTGTCATGTAAAGGTACAAGATCCCAATGATGAATGTAACTGTACTGTATACCTAAAATGTACCAATAAACTCAGTGAGAGAAAATATATAAATCTGTTCATCACTGAGCTAGGTTTTGGGAGAGATGCAAAGAATACAAATTTTCCCACCAAGGAATCTGTTTCTCCTTTTTCGCAAAAGCATTTCCTGAGTACACTGTGCTTACCATGGTAGGCATCAATTGTTCAAGGTGCTTTTCATGTAATTCATAGTCCCACAATCTGTACTTACAAATATGAACTTGAGGAAATGAGGTCCACAGAGGTTAAGTTACAGCTATGGTCACACATACAGGAAATAATAGTGGTAGGGTTCAATTTAGGTGGTCTGGCTCCAGAATCCGAGCTTCAGCAGGGTTCCTACCTTACGGGTGCTCACAGCTTGATGGTGAAGACACAAATAGGAAAAGACATCCTGGAGTCCAGCAGGACTGTGAAGAGAGCAACCGAGGAGGACTCCCATACCTGGCAGTTTGGAGGAGCTGAGAAGCTTGAGACAAAGAGAGAGAGAGAGAGAGAGAGAGGAGACACATTGGCTGAATCCACAGATTCGTTACAAGCAAGCCAAACAATGAAAAGCACCTCTTCTCTCCCTCTCCTACTTGTTTGCCATTAGCTGTGTCATGCTGTTGAAGTGGTACTACAATTTTTGATTATTTAAAAAGTAATCTAAATAAATAACCAATGGCAGCGAGTAGTGGTGCTTGGGTTGCTAAGACACTACAGGGATTGGACACACAAGGTATTTCACTTTGAGCTTTTGCTTATTATTTCCATTGTAGAGGCCGAGCCAGACTGTAAATCTCAAGACGGAGGGTCCCCCAGTGCCATATAGAGCAAAGGGGAAAGTGAAAGAGTAACGACCACCGTGAGGCTGAGTCTCTTAATTCTCTGTTCGCTTATTGCCCTTCAGAATCCTATTGCTTCCAACTCCTTTCCTGGAAGTACATCACTTATTCTTGCCTCTCTGTGATCCTAACGGACCCAACATATGGCTCACTTCTTTGAAGAAACTTCCCCAGAAACTCACCACCAGCACTGACTCCCACGTCAAACTCCTATCATGCTTGAAATCGCAAACTCTTAACACACGTATATATAACTTCATTGTTCGTCTCATCACTTAGTATGTGCTGCTTTGAAGAGCTGATCTTTTCTTATGGTTTCATATTTCAGATCTCTCCATGCTCATACTCAGTATTCTTCCTTAAACCAAGAAGCTCTACATCTGGGATGAGGCCTTCCATTAAAGCCAAGGAAGTCACGACTGTGTGTCTGTGAGTTTGTTTTCTCCTTTAATGCTTGTAAGAAAGCTAAGTTACCTAATCTCATTTTGCTTAGAACCAGTTCTTCTTCTGATTAATTCTGCTACCAACACTTTTGCACAATCTTCACTTACATTAAAGTTTCAAAAATGTGTGAGTATCAACATGACTGTTGCCACTTTGGAGAATATTTGCATTGCTTTTTATAGCCTTAAAATTAAAAAAATTATAATACACATAAAATATACAATTAACCATCTTAACTATTTTTATATCCTTTTAAAATTTCTAAGATTTTGAGCTGCATAATAAGACTATATTATGTTTTGTACTGCTAGTGTTACATTTATACTTCTAGTAATTCCTAAGTATATAGAGCTCCAGGTATCACTCATTAAATATATTCCATTGGAGCATTCTTTCCTCCTTTTTCGTTTTTTTAGTAAAAGTGAAAACACATGACAGATACATCAGGAAAATATTTACATAACAATTTCATTACACTTAAATTTGTATTCCTAATTAATTTTTGGTCACGAAAGGCTAATTAATGAGTTCCCAGTTATGGCCAACTGTGCCCAAGCTTATCACATTGTGCTTTTCACCTCCACTCACTTTCAGTTTTCAACTGTTATTTAGACTCACAACAGGGGGTAAAGTATTTTTGACATTATACTGAGTACTACGATTAAAGATCTAAATACTAATAATGTGAATACTACCACTGCTAATAGCTAGCACTTATCAAGCACTTGCTCTGTCGCCAGGGCTATTCCGGCTGCTTCACGTAGATTGCACTCAAAACATTGATTGTAGTCAATATTCAGAGTATACCACATTTAGCAGTAAACCTTCAGAAGCCAGGGGACAGTTGTGAATACCCTCCAGAAGGAATGCAGCCCTGTTGACACTTTGATCTTGACTTCTCTGGAACTCTGAGCTATTGTGGTGGCCCTAGCAAACTGATTTGGTAGCTCACCCAGAAAAACAGGTGAGTGGCAAACTACACTAGATTTTCAATTCCTTGAATTATTTATTTTTTAATGTCCCAAATCTTACTTAGCACATAAGCGAGGAACGCATTAATATTAACTAAAGCCAACAAAATATAGCATCACTGTGGGCTTTTAAATGGCAGGGGAAGCAGCTGAGTAGGGAGCTGAATTTGAAGCTAGAACTTACCTGCTGTTAGACAGGGAACTATTTCTGTCAGAGGAGGATTGAAAGTACATAGTATTGGCTTCACCCATGATTGCAAATGTCAAAATTTCATTAATTTGATTTTTAAAGTTTAAGGTATTCTGCCATTTGGTTACTCAGTGTATGAATAGAATGACATTTATTTTACTTGGCTCTCTGTAAGCTACACATGCACATTTGTTAGAAGGGTATCATTTATCCTTTTAATGAGCATTTTGAGAGCACACCATGCTGGACTAAATAAGATGTATGGTCTGAAGGACAAGAATGTATTACCAAACTTTAGACTCTAATAGAAGACAAATGAAACACACATGAAATCTTAAATTTTGGCAAAACAGTGTGTCATTCAGTGGCAATGAGTGAAACAAACAGGACAATATGTCTATACAGTTCAGAGTTGGGAGAAAACAATTGGTCAGGAACTTGTAAGAGAGGTAAGATTCTGAATGGACTTTGATTCCTTGCAGTGGGTAAAGGAGGGCCTTTTAGGTGTGGAGGAATAATTTGGCCCAAAGCAAGAGTGACTATCATCTGCATTTCTAGAGAAAGAATTTTTCTTTGCTGGAGGGGGGAATTTAAAAAAAAAGCTATTTATTTTGTGCCTATTATATTCCAAGAATTGTGGTAAATATCAAGGTTTATTAATCCATAAAATATCCCTATCAACTACCTGTTACTAACTCCACTTCTGGATGAGGAAATTTGGGCTAAAGGAGGCCAAATCACTTGCCAAGACTATATAGCTAGTCAGGAGTATAATAGAGCATTGTTCTCAAGTCTTGCCTTCACAATAGTCAGGGGTATAATAGAGAATGGTTCACAAAGGTGCTCATCCATCTGTTTCGAACTCAATTAGTCCTAATCTAGATGTAGCTCATGTATCCATCTGTCTCTTCAAGACTTCTCTTCCTTTAGTTTATTTAGAGGAAGGTGAGTTTCTGTCATCTTTCGCCTGAGTTATTTATCTGTAGCACATGTGTCTACTCATTTCTCTCAACTTGCCCCTAGGGGGTTGGTTGTTCCATGGATGGTCACTGCCTGTACCCTAAGATCATTGTCCTTATGATATGGTACTGGTATCATAATACTGGTTTCAGCAGAACGACGATGTCCCTTTTTTCTCTTTGCATAGTTTCAGTTACCTGTACCACCTTTGGTCAAAAAATATTAAATGAAAAAATTCAAAAAACAATTCAAGTTTTAAATTGTGTGCTATTATAGATAATATGATGAAATCTCCTGGTGTCCCACTGGGATGTGAATCTTCCCTTTGTCTAGCATATCAACCTTATAACCACTGCCCCCCAGTTAGTCACTTTGTAGTCTTCTTGGTTATCAGACTGACTTTATGGTATTGTAGTTCTTGCATTCATGTAACCTTTACCTTACTTAGCAGTGGCTCCTGGGGGGGTCAAAGGAGTGATTTGGATATGACAAAGAGAAAGTGCAAAGTTTGGAGTTATTGACATAATAAGGAAAAAATATCTGTATGTTGAAGTTGTTAAGATCTGTGGTAAGAGTTTGTCGATAACATCTCACTTTGTCTAATTTACAAATTAAACTGTTATATATATTATATATGATAATTTTACACTAGCCATAATTTCAGGCATCTTGAAATATATCCCTTGGGAATAAGAGAGGATGATTGTAGAAGTGTTGACCCTGCCTGGCCTCTTGCAGTACACTGGGAGCCTCTCAAGGGTGGACTCTCCACACCGTGGTTGTCAATCACGGCTGCACATTAAAACCACTAGAGAAATGTTTTTAACATTTTCATGCCAGTGTAGGGGTCTCACTGCAAGGTCTCGAGCATGACTTGGACTTCAGAGTTTAATAGGTGATTTTTATGGACAGTGACCACTGCAAATCTGCTCTTTACCATTTCATAACGTCATTTCTGGGAGGGTACGATTCTCAGTTGGTGATTTATTTAAAACTTGCTCTAAAGCACCTTTTTTTCTGAATGATAGAATAAATTGGTGAGCAGCATCGAGGTCTGGGTAGAATTAGAGATAATTTATAGAAAAAATTGAGATTGTTTGGATCTCAGTGAGTAAGAATGATATGCAGCAAGGTGCATGTGTTTTGTTTGGTGAAGGGATGACAACTGAGCCAGACAGGAGCTAGGGGAGGCCAAAGCCCAATGTGCAAGAAGCATCGGGTGAAGGGTGGACCTTGCTGCTCTGGCCTTCTGAGTTAAGAGTTACTGACCATAGAGATGTAAATTTACCATGTAATTTGGAAGAGTGTATAGGAAAGGAGGGATCCCAAACATGGAGCAGAATTAAAATCTCCTTTCAGTTGCCCCCTTTCCAGAGCTGCTTGATTGGCCAACTGTGTAGTGAGGGGCTGGGATGTAGGGTTGGGTCCACATTGAGATTTATTACCAGGATGCTACCGTGAGGTTTCCTACTCCTCCCTGGTGGGGATGAGGCCACGGGGTTGGGTCGAGGAGGGTAGCTTTTGTGTGTGTGTGTGTGTGTGTGTGTGTGTGTGTGTGTGTATGTGTGTGTTTGATTTGATCTGGACTCTTATGTATTTTATAACAGTTTTTTAGCTTCATACTGTGTTTCATTTCATTTCTGTAATCTAGAAGTTTTAAACAAGAGCTCTAAAATAGTGGGCAGGCAGAAAATGGGAGGAAAAAGCGAGAAAATTCTTCATGATTCCTCTTAAAATTTGGAGTCATGGTGATAGCTGGCGAAGCCTGGATGAGCAGTATTAGTATTGCTTCAGTTGCTCACTGAAGTTTCACTTGTTCTCTGTAGACATTTTCTTGGTGCTTTTCTGCATCAACTTGGTCTTCAGTAATAGGCATGATCTGATGTTCAACCAGAAAGAACGACATTAAATAACATTAAATGACCATATTTTGGCTCTTCTATTATATTTCTTCCCTATTATATTTAGTTTTAATAAGCCATTAATTTTTCATTAAAGTGCAATACAAACATTGAATTTGGTCTTTCTCCATTTTTTCGTTTCTGCCCACCACTGGAGGCAATGATGTAAAAAATTTATTATTACCTGGGAGGCCTGGATTAAAAGGTTCAAATCATTCTCTTTGAAAGACTACTAGAGTCTATGGACATAGCACACTGAACACAGCTGATCTCCTCTGAAAGACTACTTAAAAATGCCTGAGTATTACACAGTTTGTCTTTTGTAAAATGGCGATAATTTTAGTATTCACTATGGAGGGTTTTTGCAATTTTTGTTTAAAAATGATTAATATTATTTGTTTTTTAAAAACTATTTTATAATGCTGAAACAATTTGAGTGACAAAATCAATCAAATAATGTTGGCTTATAATCCAAAATATAAAATAAATATCAATACTGATACCAATAAATGATCACCTAGTAAATAAATAGGAGGAAAACACATAAATCTGAGCAAAAGAATTACAAACAATTCTATTTTGTAATGCCAAGTCAAAACAAAGTGACTAAAGGTAAACAAAGCAGACATTAATGTCAAATTACCTAGAGCATCCTAGAGAAATGTTAATGTCTAATGGTAATGAGTGCAGCATTGGACAAGTTAAGGAAGTTGGACGGAAACATTTTCTCTTCAAAAAGCTAGTAAAACACCACCCGTAATTTTCTGACTTGTAAAAGAGGAGCACCTGAAGTTCTTTTCATCTTTGTTTTAAATGACTTTTAAGCTTTGAGTCCTTCAGTACAGTGTCTTGATGATGCCTTAGAGCCCTTTATTTTCTTCGTTCTGCTGATATCTAAGAGGCAATTAGGTTTTCCTCTTTCTCTCCATCTTTGTCTCTTTCCATCCATTATTATTTTACTCAAAAAACAATTCCTTTAGTTAAGAGACAGTAGTTTTAAAAAAATAAAACAAACGAATAACCAACAAACAAAAAAATCACAGCTGTTACTTATTTTCCAAAGGCTGCTTCCACGGCCCTTTTGGTGAACGCTGGAAAAGATGGATGAAAAAATACAGTGCGTGTGTCAGGGATTCTGTTCTTGATAACAAAGCTTTGCCTTCACAAGAGAAATTATGTTTATCCAGCAGCTCTGCATCACTTATGCAGGTGTGCTGGAAGCTTATATTCACGTAATGCTTAATGTGCAGTCAACTGTGTTCAACTTCATAGTTTTAAGAAGCCAATCTTGATTCATGTGAAACAGATTAGTGTCATGCCTTACTTAGTTCAAAGATCTAAGAGCAGAAGTAATATGATCAGATATCAGTGCAATATTAACTGATTGCTTTTCGGATTTTTAAAATTTTTAAAATTTTTTATTTATTTATTTTTTGGTACCGGGAATTGAACTTGGGTCCTTCCACTTGGTGAGGCAGACGGTGGAAGCACTGAGCTAAATCCCTGGCCCTGATTGCTTTTTTTAAAAAAAATTGTTTTCTCTCTCTTCTCTATTTGGAAATTATAACCTGGTCCTATTTTCTAGGCCCATGGATTTTTTTGGTGTGTGTGATAGAAAAGAGAAGAGATCCTTTCCTCTATTCTTCTCTTCCTTCCCTTCTTTGTAAAGACTTGAGGACTTAAAGGGCAATGAGACTGTCTTACCGGGACAAAGGAAGTCAGTAAGACCTTTGGGGCCTGAAGAAAGCTAGGAGGAAGACTCTTTCCAGACTCATAAGAAGAAAGCAGTCTGAGGGTATCGTGGGAAGTAGGAGTAAGTGCATTATGTTGGAGCAATGAATAGGGAGATGGGAAGACCCAGAGAAGTGGCACCTGGAGAAGGAAAGACTTTAGGCACAGAGATTTCCAACTGGCCTTGCAAAAAAGATCTCTATGTATGGCAAAGAGGCCAGAGACCTGGCCTTGTAGGACCACTCTAGGCTCAGAGAGTTAGTGTGTCAGTAGTGGTCACTACAAGTTATTGACCAGGGGCACATCTTACTTTCACTGTACTCGGATCCCAGTACAGCCTAGGAATGGAGGGAGTCCTCACTATGACTAGGATGAAACTCAGGCTTGCTGCCACATTAAGCTGATTAAAAAGCAATAAAAGAGCAATATTTCTTGAACACCTGCGCTTGTGAACTGAGACTCATATCTGCTACACTAGAATTAATTCATGGCTAATCGATTTGAAGGGAAAATATTGATCTTCCACACTAAAGGCAAAGTCTGAGTAAGCCTAGCAAAAAAAGAAAAAAAGAAAAGAAACTATATGTAACTTGTAAGGGAGGGGAAATTATATATATATATATATATATATATATATATATGCAAATATATATGGTTTGGATTTCTATACAACTTGAAGGTGCAAAACCTTAGTCAGGTTTCTTTTAGAGAATATACATATTTTTAAATTCCAGGGGTTTACAAATCATTTTGGCTGAAGTTCTGGCCATGAGTGAAGGGGAACGTCATTAACTTTAATACTTGAGTGTCCTTTTATCTGTATATCCTCCTGATGCAAGTTCTTATCAGTCAGAAGACCTCTGGGCTGTGAATCAGGACTCTGGATTCTAAACCTTGAATTTGGACAGACATTTTACTCCTAAACGTGAAAAATGAGGGCCTTGGTAAAAACTTGTTTGTCAGTTTGAGAGGTTGAGGATGAGGAGATGCTTGTGGGGAATGTGAACTGTGAACACTGGGCTTGCTCAGTGGACCAGAGGTCAGATTTTGGCTTTTACCACTGTCTTAGTCACTTTTTCATCACTGTGCAGTACCCAATACCCACACTGCTACGTTAGAATCTTATAGTAGTTTCCTACTGATTGTCTTCCTTCCAGTCACTCCTTTCTCAATTATCCTGTACTCTATCTACTCTCAGATTTCAACAGCTCAGTTTAATCTGGTCATTTCAGTGCTTGGAAATCTTGGAAATCTCCATATCACACATAGAAGAAGGAAACTGACTTGGCTTGTTGCTTAAGGCGTTTGTAGCAGGGTTCTCTAGAAAAATAGAGCCCATGTATAGATTTATTGCAAGAACTGGGGTGTATGAATGTGGAGGCTGGCAACTCTAAACATTGCAACTGGGCCAGTGTGCTGTCAGTGTTGCCAGTCCAGTCTGAAGATCAGCAGGTCACTATAGAACAAGAAAGGAAGCAGGCTACTATAGAACAATAATCTGTACATTATGTATAATGCCTCATACAATGTAATTGCAATATAAATGGTTGTTATGTACGATAGAACATTGCAGAAGTCCAAAGACAGACTGCTGGAGAATTTGCTCTGCGTTGGGAGAGGCTTGCCTTTTTGCTTGATTTAGGCCTTCTTCTAATTGAAGGAAGCTACCACAATATAGAAGGCAATCTAATTAATTAAAGTCCACTGATTTGAAAAGCATTCTTGCAGAAACATATAGAATAATGTTTGACCAAGTATCTGCATGCTGTGTGTCCCAACCAAATTGTACATAAAAATGATTGCGACTGCTCCTCACTGTCTGACTCCACCATTCTCTAGCCCCTAATGAGTAATCTGCACTCCTGACTTTTTCCATTCCCCAAACTCAGCCTGCACATTTCCACACCTGGAGTGGCCTCTTCTTTTTTTTTTTTTTAAATTTAATTTATTGGTACATTCTAGGTAGACAGTATGGTTACATTCATTACTGGGATCTTGTACCTTTACATGCCAGGTCTTGGTTCTCATTTTGTCCCCTTGTCCCCCCCCTCCCTTTACCCTCCCCTCCCCTCCCCCTTCAAACACTTTAATTCCATTTTTACATTTTCTCATATTTTTTTTCTTTTCCCTTATTCCCCCTTCTCTATCCTTCTCACTGTCCCTACACCTTTGCTCCTTTTCTTCCTATTTGGTAAGTGTCCCATTAGGATCTTGAGTACTATTATAGTTTTTCACACCAGAGATACTATTCGGTATTTGCATATGTGTGACTTATTTATTTCACCTGGAAGTATGTCCTCAAAATGTACCCATTTAACTATGAATGAATCTACTTTCTCATTCTTTATGGCTGAGTAGTATTTCACTTTGTAGAAAAATCATATCTTCTTTATCCAGTTTCCAATTGATGGGCAGATGGGCTGTTTCCAAGGTTTAGCTATTACAAACTGTGCCGCTATAAACATGGGTGCACATATATCATTGTGGTATGATTCTTTCACTTCTTTTGGAAAGATATCCAACAGAGGGATGGCTGGATCAAATGGAACCTCTAATCCCAGCTCTTTGAGGTATCTCCATATTGATTTCCATAGTGGTTGCACCAGTCTGCACTCCCACCATCAATGATGGAGAAGGGTTCCTTTCTCCCCACAAACCCACCAACATTTGTTATTGTGTGATTTCTTGATAGCAGCCATTCTTTGTGGGGTGAGGTAAAATCGCAGAGTTGTTTTCATCTGCATCTCTCGAATGACCAGTGATGTGGAGCATTTTTTCATATATTTACTTGCTGCTTTTATTTCTTTGTCTGAGAAATGTCTATTCATTTCAGATGCCCACTTTAGAATTGGGTCTTTATATTTGGGGGGCGCTGGTTGTTTTGAGTTCTTTATATATTTTAGATAATAGTCCTTTGTCCGAGGAGCAGCTGGTAAAATGTTTTTCCCACATTGTAGATTGTCTCTTAATTCTGTTGATGGTTCCTTTTGCAGTACAGAAGCTTTTTAATAAGATGAGATCCCAGTTGTTAATTCTTTCTGCTAGTTCCTGTGCTATTGAGGATTTGTTCATAAAGTCTTTTCCTATGCCAATGTCTTCCAGAGTTCTGCCTAACTTAACTTCCAGCAAGTTTAGTGTTTTTGTTTTTATGTTTAGATCTTTAATCCACTTGGATTTTAATTTAATACATGGTGACAATTTTAATCTTTTGCAGGTTGAGATCCAGTTTTTCCAACACCATTTATTAAAGAGGCTATCCTTCCTCCAGTGGTGACTGGCAGCTCCTTTGTCAAAGATGAGGTAGCTGAGTGCATGTGGAGTTGTTTTTGTGTCTTCCAATCTGTTCCACTGATCCTCAGGTCTGTTTGTTTGCTAGTACCATTCTGTTTTTATCACAGTAGCTTTGTAGTATAGTTTCAAATTGACACGCTACCATGTGTCTGTTGCCTAGGATGGCTTTTGCTATTCTAGGTCTCTTATGGTTCCAAATGAATTTTTGGATTCTTCTTTCTAGTTCTGTGAAGTATAGTGTTGGGATTTCAATTGGTATTGCATTGAATCTGTATAGCAGTTTTGGTAGTATGGCCATTTTCACTATGTTGATTCTTCCTACCCAGGAGCAGGGGACATCTTTCCATTTTCTTAAATCCTCCTCAATCTCTTTTTTCAGAGTGCTGTAGTTTTCAGTGTAGAGGTCTTTTGCTTCTTTTGTTAGGTTGATTCCCAGATACTTCATTTTTTTTGGATGCTATTGTGAAAGGAATTGTTTCCCTAATTTCTTTCTCAGTGAGTCTGTTATTTGTGTACAAGAAGGCTATTGATATTTGGGTGTTGATCTGGTATCCAGCTACTCTGCCAAAAGTGTCAATTAAGTATAGAAGTCTTCTCGTGGAGTTTTTTGCATCTTCAATGTAGAGTATCATATCACCAGCAAATAATGACAGTTTAATTTCTTCCTTTCCTATCTTTATTGCTTTAATTTCTTTCTCTTGTCTAATTGCTATGGCTAATGTTTCCAGAACTATATCAAAGAGGAGTGATGATAGTGGATATCCTTCTCTTGTTCCTGATTTTAACATGAAGGTTTTCAGTTTTTGGAGTGGCCTCTTCTTAATCTCTTTTGTTATAGTGATGGAAAATTTACTAACATAGCTGCACTGGTTGGATCTAAATATTAATTATAATACAAAAATTGACAGTAACTTTTTTATTACTACTTATTAGTATTTGCTTCATTTCATCAAAAAAGTTCCCAGAAGAAAAAAATTGCTTAAAATAGGCAATTTCTTATCTGAAAAATAAAAACAGAAAGTTCCAAATAAAATTCAAAAGCAAATTTTAAAGTTTACCTACTACAGTGATGTAAATTGGATGCTAAGTAATTGTATTTCTTATTCTGAAAATAGTGTATATTTGCAAGTTTTAAAGTGGATGTTACCAATTTCAAGTTATAAAACGTGAATTCATTTGATTTAAAAACAAAAGGAGGATGACAGTTTCTATATATGAGAATTTTTAGCATTACCACAGAATTTTAACACTGCATTTTGCATATCAGGGAATTTTTGGCAACAAAGAAGACAATGAAAAATATGTTAGGGAATTCATTAAAAATCCAACTACAGTCTAGCATATGTCAAACTCCTTTATTTTATTCTGTAAGTCTGTTAAGATTGGTATGATTGGCATGTTTGTTCTTACAAGGTAATATATGTATTCTATCAAATCCAGCACCTAGCCTCTAGTGGATAGTCATTAAATGGTAGCTATTGTCATTTAAAAATCCCTTTTATGATTAATTGCTAGAAAGTATTTGATTTTTAATTTGTTTGATTTTTAATAATGTTAAGAAAAAGAATTATACAGGGACAAGGGGAAAAATGAGAACCAAGATCTGTCATGTAAGGTACAAGATCCCAATAATGAATGTAACTGTACTGTATACCTAAAGTGTACCAATAAACTCAATTAAAAAAAAGAAAAATAATTATATTTTCTGAAGTTTACCTATTTTATATACAGTTGACCCTCTTTATCTGAGGAAGATTTGTTCCAGGATCCCCGCAAATACTGAAATCCATAGATATTTAAATTTCTTATATAAAATGTCTTGTTATTCATATATAAATTAGGATAATCCTCCTATATCTTTAAAAATAGTTTCTAAATTACTTATAATGCCTCATACAATGTAATTGCAATATAAATTGTTGTTATATTATTTAAACATTAATGATATAGAACAAAGTCTGTACATATTCAGTTATGAATGGAACAGTGGAAGGCCTAACTGCATAGTACCTATTAGCAATAATATAATATTTTACTGTTCTAGTTTGGTTGCTAAACCCACAGATATAGAGTACTAACTATAATGGATAAAAACTCAAAATTTATTGTTTAGTTCAATATTATTCTGGATACTTAACATCTCTATTTCAGGAAATTTACAATCCTAAATAAATGAGCTGTCTTATTTTATAGGTTTTACCATTCTGATTTGCTTCATTTGGAGTTTGGAAGGTGGGGGTAACTAAAGGAAAACAGTTAACAACAAATAATGCAGTAAAGCTCGCAATGCCTGAGGTGTTCCACAGACATTAGGATGCTTCACATAAAATATAGAATATATAAAAATAAAAAAATATTAAAAATAAATTGGCATAGGTGCCATCACCTGTAAAATTTACTCTTTATCCTAGAGTTGAATTTTTATAATCTTAAAATATCACAAGAAAATAGTCTGATTTACATCACATTTAAGAAATAGAAGAGGGGCTGGGGATTTAGCTCAGTGGTGCCGCCACTTGCCTCACAAGCACAAGGTCCCTGAGTTTGATCCCCGGTACAAAAAAAAAAAAAAGAAGAAGAAAAAAGAAAAAGCCAATATTATAAAATTAAGAATTTCATTTCCTTTTTCTCTTTATTAGTACATGTTTGCTGTACATGATGTTTACATTCATCTTGGGGAGTGGGTGCATGTACACAATATAGTTTGTTTCTTAACGTTTTTCTTATTTTTTAGTCAAATGTAATTAATGAATGAATTATATGTCATAAACATGAGCTAAGAGTAATAATAATAATGGGAATGAAAGTGGGAAAAGGGGATTTAGAGGCGGAATATTTCCATTTTCTAAAGAGAATTCTTAGAAAAGCAAAAACTTTCCTGATAAGATATTAGTTATGCTGTGTTTTACCCCTCGAGAGCAGAGTGCTCTGTAGATGAGCATGTGTGGAGCATCTGCACATCACTGGGACCTGCCACTGTGCTGTTGAGGTGAGGTTAACAAAATCATCTCCTCTGTGCTTCTTTCTCTGTCTCTAAAATTTTGCAGTTATTTTATCCATTTAGAGTTGTAAGGATTTATAATAATGTATAGCCAGCCTAAGCCAGAGCCTCACACCCATTAAATATTTCATAATTGGTAGCTCATACAATAATAAGAAAACTAACAATACATGCCTGTGTGATCCCAGAATTTTGCAGAACATGGATTGAGTGAAGGAGCAGTGACACCGGCAGCATAACAAATATTGCTTTTCCTAAAATGATGCTGACTTGAGTATATTTTTCTTATTCATGAACTTGGAAATGAGAATGGAGACTTTACCCTATTTTTAATGGCAAGAGTTTTAAAATATTGGTTCCTGCTTTTCCTAAATAACCTTTACACTATGAAAATAGTGTCATCATGATCAAAATAAGACCTATTTCACTTGTTTTGGTAAGAAAGAGAGCAAAATACTTTAATCACCTACAATAATCATGTCCAAACATGTTTTATAAGCCAATGGGTGTTTTCCTACAATAGTCTGCACTGTGGTTTGAATATGCATTCCAAATCTCATGATGAAATGTGATGGTCATTGTAATAGCATCAAAAGATGGACTAATGATGTTATTGTGGAAGTGGGCTCGTTATTGTGAATGTGAGTTGTAATGGGGCAAACTCTGCCCTCTCTCCTATCTTTCATGTGTGCTTCCCCCACACTAAGCCATGTTGTGCTGCAACAAACAGACTGTCAGCAGGTGTCTGTTTCATGCTGTTGGACTTGCCAGCCTTCAGAGCCATAACCAAATTATCTTCTATTGTTTGTAACTTCTTGTAGCTTATTATAGCAGCAGAAAATGGATTAAGATACCCCTAGAATAATTATTTACTTTTGCCCCAAATCCATGCTTGGTTAATTGTTTACAATTTCTGTCAATCACCATAGACATGTGATAAAATTTCCAAAAAGCTGGTTTGTTCATAATGTAACATATAGGTTGATGTAGAAATTGTGTCTATTTGAGAATAAATGCTGATTCAGATGGTGGATGGCCACATGGTCATGCGTAGAACTGCTTTTTTAAAAAAATCTTTTAGATCTCCTGGTGTCATAATTTATCTTATTTTATTGTAAAAAACCATGGTAACATGATTCTCAATTTTATAAGTGTGTATAAATCTAGTGTAACAATTTAATTTTGGTACTCATCATTTTTGCAGCTTTTTGTGTGGGCAAAAATGAAGTCAACAGAGAATCTTGAGTTAAAAATTTTGTCAGTTTTGGCCCTTAAACTTTGTTTTTTTTTCTAAGAAAAAATAAAAACAAAGAGACAAATAAGCATAGCTATTAGTTAGTTTTAGTCTATGGAAACAAAACAAAACAAAAATCAGTATGTATACTACTCACAATTTACCCAGGAAGGTAAGAGAAGATTTTTACTGTAGTTTGACTATAAAGTCTAGTACATACCATGTTTCACTATGTCAAGACTCCAAGTACTGCTGGGCATTGTGGCACACTCCTAGAATTCAGCACTCAGAAGGTTGAGGCAGGAGGTTGCCATGAGTTCCAGGCCAGCCTGAATTACATAGTAAGATCCTCTCTCAAAAACAAAAACAACAAAAACAAGCAAAACAAAAGAAAAAAGAAACCAATTACTGTCTGTTCTTGACAGGTAGATAAATACCCTTGAGTGAGAATTACAGGGAGTGAGTCATCCTCATCACACCAGAATGGTTAGAGTAGTGGGTTGACATTGACCAAAACTGAATTGGACAATGAAACTCTTGTGGAGAGTACTTCTTAAATGTGAAACCTTTGGTTATTTCTTCCAGAGAAGGCTAAAGGCACTGGTTTGTGCAGTGAATACCACAGGCACAAATCATCTGAAATAAGGCATTGCAGATGCATTTTCAGGGATTGATAGAGATGCTGCATTAATGCATACACTCATCACCATTTTGCACAAGACAGTGAAATATACATTGCTAACAAGGGTCAACATGTTGAAGCTTCATCACCACCTGTTCCTCAGACAAAGGGCTACTATCTAGAATATATAAAGAACTTTAAAAAATCCGACCTCCGAAATTTAAAGACCCAGACCAAAACTGGACGTCTGAAATGAACAGATATTTCTCAGACAAAGAAGTAGAAATAGCAAATGAACATATGAAAAAATGTTCAACATCACTGGTCATTCAAGAAATGCAAATGAAAACTATGCTGAGTTTCTACCTCACTCCAGAAAGAATGGCTGCTATCAAGAAATAACCAATAACATGAAGGGAGGGCAGGGACAAGGGGAAAAATGAGGACCAAGACCTGTCATGTAAAGTTACAAGATCCCAATGATGAATGTAACTGTACTGTATACCTAAAATGCAGCAATAAACTCAATGAGGAAAAAATTACTAAATTTAAATTTAAGAAATCAACCAATAACAAATGCTGGCTAGGGTGTGGGGAAAAAGGAATCCTTCTTCATTGTTGGTGGGAGTGCAGACTGGTTCAACCACTGTGGAAATCAATATGAAGATACCTCAAAAAGCTAAGATTGGAAGTTTCATTTGACCCAGCTATTCCCCTGCTGTGTATCTTCCCAAAAGAATTAGAAGAATCATATCACAGTGATACTCAGCCATAAAAATGAGGAATTAGAGACATTTATACCTAAATGGATGCAAATTGAGCTGATAGTCTTAAGTGATATAAATAGTACACACGTGTAAATACCGAATAGTTTCTCTAGTGTGAGAAACTGAAAGTGTAAATTAGGACTAAAAGGTATAATAGATAATGTGAAATAGGAAGAAAAGGGATAAAGAGCAAGGGGAAACAGGAGGGGTAGGGGAAAGGAAAGAAGGGAATGGAATTAATATGAAAACAATGAAAAATAATGGAAACAAAATCTTTGTAGGGAGGGAGGGGTTGAAAAGAGGGCAGGGGAATGGGGAAAAAATAAGAAAAAATAAGGTTGATTATGTAAAGGTACAAATTTCCAACAATGAAGGTCATTATAACATATACATTAAATGTACAAATAAAATTAATTTAAAATATGACAGTAAGCACCGCATGTATTTTATTTTCTTTTTCTTTTTTTCTCTTAAATTCTTTTATTGGTACACTTTAGGTATACAATACATTTATATTCATCATTGGGAACTTGTACCTTGTATCTTGGTTCTATTTTTCCCCATTCCCCTGACCTCCCTTCAACCCCTCCGCCATTCCCTATTTGCAAAAGCTTTGCTTCCTTTTACTTCTTATCTCATATTTTTTTCCTTTCTCTTCTTTCCTCTCCCCTCTCTTCCAATTTCCCCTACCCCTTAGTACCCTTTCTTCCTATTCCACATTATCAATTCTTCATTTAAATCCTTATTTATACTTTTAATATCACCAAACCATATATTATGTGTATTTGTCTCTCTCTTTTTTAAAATATATGCCCACTCTATAGATTTAGTCTCTGAGGAAGAACCTGCCTAGGATGATCAACCAGCCTTTTTGTCTGGGCCTGCAGTTTTCATGAATTCTAGATTTTCAGTTTTAAAATCAGGCAGGTCCTGGTATTGGAATGTTTTTTAGGTTCTGGGGATCTAACCTAGGGCCTTATGCATGCTAAACAAGTACTCTACTGATGAGATATACCCAAGGCCAGGAAAGTCCTAGGAAAAGTAGGATAAGTTGGTTACCCTAACAGTAACATGAAAAGATATAAAAAACTTGACCAATATGCTTCAAATTGAATAATAGCATAGGAAGTATGGGATCAATTTAATGTTAATTTCTATATAGGAAAGAGTAGTGGTCAGGCTTCCACACAGTCTGTCTCAAGTGCATTTCATCATACCTTGCATGGTATTTTAAACATATAACTAAGAATTTACAGAGCAACTCAGCTACTCACCTTGAATTTTAGCTTGGAGCCAGAGGTATAGCATAGAAACAAAAGCAGTTACTCAGCCCTGCAAGAACTAGGAACATTTTCCTTGATTTATATGAACCTTTTCAGAAGTATTACGATGAATGACCTAAAAGAAAGGAAGGTATCTTAATCTTTTTTCTGCTACTATAACAGAATACTTGAGACTGGATAATTTATAAAGGAAAATGGATTTATTTTGGCTGATCATTCTGGAGGCAACAAAATCCAAGATTAAGTGATCACATCACGTGAGGGCCTTGTGTTGCTTCTTAACATGGAAGAAGTCAGTAGGTGAGTGAACAACATGCAGAAGAGTCAAAATACAAGAAGCAGACTTACTTTTTAACAACCAGCTCTTGAGGGAACTAATATAGTCTCGTGAGAAAGACATTAATCCATTCATGAGAGACCTATCCCCATGATCCAAAAATTTCCCATTAGGTCCCACCTCCTGGTGCAGCTGCACTGAAGAATTAATAAATTTCAGCATATAAACTTTTGGGGGAACACACTTAAACCATAGCAGGGGATATAATCAACTAGGAAAAAATCCTTCCAGCTTTGGGACTGCCTCCTGTCTTGCATAATACCATATTTATAATCTTGAGAAAAAATTAGGAAAAGAATAAAGGATCTGGAGCTAGGAATTTTACTCCCACTCCTTTTTGACTGTGTGACTTTGATCTCCGAGCTTCTGTGGCATCATCTATGTTATAAAGGATCTCTGATCTCAACTACTTCCTTTGTCATCTAATCTCAAACAGTTATGGTCCTTCCCACTAGCACACAGTGCTCTGTGGTGGTTATTTACCCAGTGTTGATTGATTCCTTATTATCTCTCTGAGAAGAGGGGTTATATACCTTTTTAGGTTGGACTGTGCTCCCATAAAGGGTACACATTGCTTTTGGTTCAACCAAGGAATGAAGAGTCTTTTTGAGTATTTCATGAGGTAACATAAATTTAGAATTCATAGAACCTTATTTCCCTATCTCTCTACTCAAACATACCCACATGCCTAAGGTTCCTGACTTCCTTCTGTAGCTGAAGAATCAGATTTAGTTAATAGATACTTTCTAAATATACAAAGAACCTGAAAAATTTGAAAATAAGATTCTATATCTGCATGTTCCTCAATCTACATATTAGGCCAAAATGTCAATTTCCATCTAGTCATTTGGGGGTACTGTAAATCTACCCCTGGGCTTTGGCCAAAGGAATGTGATCAGGAGAACTGGTTTGTTTTTATAACTAATGGTCTCTATTTCTATGCAGGTCTGATCAGAGCAGACTGAACTGATCACCAACAATTTAGAAGGATTACCTGGATTTATGCCAATTTTGAGCCCTATTTCTACATGCTAGACAAGAAATTATGTCTGAGCAGGCAGTGAAATGTGAGTACTGCTGGGCAGTTTATTTCATTTTATCCAATCAACTCAATATTTCAGCTGTATGTGATTTTCTGTCCAAATTATGTAGTTGATTGCTTTATTTAAAAAAAATTTCCTTCTGCATGTCTAGACACATCATTAGAACTTACAAAGAAGATGAGAAAATTTAAGTGACAAGCCTATCTTCACAGCACAAGGCTTTCTGAGGAGGATAAACTTAGAAACTTACTCTTTTATAAACAATTTATGTAATATAAGCCTTACAAAGTAGTTGGTACAAGGAAAATGGTTCAACTTGCCAATACATTTATATGGGGTAGATATGACAAAATACCCATAAAACCACAGTTTTTATGGTGGGCTGCAGGGAAGTGCCACAACTCTTTCAAGTAGTCCTTTAATTTTGTTACTTTAAAGAAATATCTAGTATAATGATCCAAAAATTTTATGGTCCCAACTATGGTCATAAAATGCCCACAATAGGTGGTGTGCCTGCACAATTGTTGTCCAGGATAGTCTTGCTATTGTGATTTTCTTGCCTCACTACATACTATATTTTTCCTAAATATATTACTCTCAGCTGTACATTCTTAAAGATCCAAAAGAATGATGGAAATTAAACAAACCATACAACCAAACTGAATTCTTGGTGAATAATTATTTTATGTATAAACATAATAAGAATGTAAAATACAGGCTGTTGCTGACTTACACAAACTTATGGTTTGCCACAAATGCTCTTTTAGTTTTACGTAGCCAGTTCCACTTGCCTATTTTCATGTTTTGCATGTGGTATATATCCTTGTTCATTTTATTTTCTTTTTAAATTATGAAATGAAATTGTTGGAATTAAAGGCGTATGTGCTTGTACTCTTACATACTACTTGTTGGCATATTCGGTGTTCAAATTAGGTATATTTTATGTCAGCTTTCTGTCACTATAGTAAATACTGAGATAGTCAACTCAAGAGAAATTGGCTCATAGCTTTGGGGGTTCTATCCCAGATTCCTTTGCTTAGGGCCCATGACCAGGCAGTATATCTTGGTGGGAACATATGGTAGATCAAAACTGCACACCTCATGGGCAAGAAGCAAAACAGAAGAGGAAGGGGGTGTGTCTCTACAATTCCCTCCCTGGCCATGCCCCCACTGGCCTCAAGACCTCCCACTAGAACCGATCTTTTAAGGGTTCTACCACTTCCCAATTGCCCCACCCTGTGACCAAGCCTTTAATGTATGGGCCATGACCACCGTACCTCTTTTACCCACTGTACTAATTTCTTCCTAAAATTTAAGACTAGGTTTTAAAATGCTGCTTGGTATATAAAAGTTTGAGAACTTTGACTTTCTCAAGTCCAGTGTTTTGCAGCTGCATGGAAGGGAAAGAGATGCACATTACAGTATATTTGTGCAGTGCTTGCCAATAGAGTTTTTTCTTTCCTTCAGAAACATCTAGTGCACCATCTCTTTCCTAAACACCAGTGTTGGGCTGGCGACTTTAGGAACTGGCAAGTGAACAGGACCTTGTGCTAAGCCTAGGGGAGCTTACTGTGAGTGGGACTCATGGATAGTGTTCTGTGCACCTTTACAAAGACAAGTGCAGGGCTTCCCATCAGTTTCTCTGTGTCCAGTGTAATGGTTAACGAAGCTGATGAGTTAATCAATGCTTTTTAAGATTAACCATGGAGGTGGCCTAAGAAAGCATGTGATTAAGATACATGTTGGGAAGCTACAATTCTCGTAATCCACAATTATCAAAAGGGATGCTATCTTGAGTTTTAGAACATGTTTATAGATATAACAGAAATGAGTTACTATGGTGCGGACTTTAGGGAAAAAAACGATCCCCTACCATGTATTCTAGTGCTCTGCGTATACTCTGTTCTATGCTTACTCATGATGTTTTTCCTGAACACAGAGATCTAATTGAATCATACTACCTATAAGGTTTATATAAAAACCAAACCAAACCAAAAAATAAAACAAAACAGAAACAAAAGAAAGAAAGAAAAGAAAGGAAAACTACTTGCAAAATCCCAACCACGTTTTAAGTGTTCCTGGGGAGAACTAATCTTTCTTTTATTCTCTATCAGTCTTTTTGAGATGGTGAGTAGCTTTTTTACACTAAATTTTATGATTAACTCAAATGTTTATATACTCCTCTTGTCAAATATATTGGTTGAAAAATTTTGAATTTGTCAAGTTTGGGTCCTCTAAAAATCAGAAGATTTTTTTTCTATTGTATAATATACTTATTACTGTTTTATAATATCTCTATGTAGTATAATTGTGGAAAAAGAAAAACATCAGAAAATTGGACTGAATGAAAGTTTAAAATGTAGCAATCTGAAGAAGAAAGTAACTTCTTTTGTAAAATATAGAAGACTCTCTGTGAAGAATAGTGATTTCTTTTTTTTTGTTTTTATTGAGTTTATTGGTACAGTCTAGATCTACAATACAGTTACATTCATTACTGGGATCCTGTACATTTATATGACAGGTCTTGGTTCTCATTTTTTCCCCTTGTCCCTGCCCTCCCTTCACCCCCTCCTCCCCTCCCCATTAACAAACTCTTTATTTCCATTTTTTCATTTTCTCTTATTTTTTCTTTTCTCTTATTTCTTTTACCCTACCCTTCCCACTTAGAATAGTGATTTCTAATTCTCTGTTTTCTCCACAGAGAAGATGTAGATTAATTCTGAAGAGGAGGAATTTAGGTAAAAAAGTTTAAATAGCAGCCTCCTCTAGAAGGTCTAAATACAGTGAAACTGGTTAATGAAGAAATTTCTGTAATTTCCTTTTAAAATTTTTAAATTAATCTTGAGAGCCACCTGACTATTGATGTACCTATGTTCTGAAAGACTAGATGGCTTCTTCTTTTGGACCCCATTATTCCTTCCTACATCACTGCAAATTTGTTTCATGAGTTTTATGAATTGGACCAGTTTATCAACTGCTTTAAGCTTCTTCTTCCTCTTAGGCATTTTGTCACTCTCCTCTGCCATCTTTTTACTGCCTTGGAGACAGCTGACCATGGACCTAACCGGTCAGCCAAAATAAACCTCTTTTCTTTAATTTCCAGTGTTAAGTACTGTGTCTCAGCAGTGTAAAACTACAAAAGCAAGGCATACCACATTTAAGGATTACTAGACTCAGTGGTTTATAATATCAGTTTATCTCAAATTGGTCTATGCATTTAATGAGATTCCAAACAAATTCCATTAGGACTTTTTATGGAAATTGAAAATCTACTTCTAACACTTGTAGGAAAATACAAAGGAAATAGAATAACCCAAATAACTTTTTAAAAGTAGAACAGTTTAGATGTCTTATACTACCCAATTTTAAGACTTTATTTAAAAACTGTGGAAGTAAAGTTAATGTGACTTTTTTTGGTGGTACCAGGGATCGAACTTGTGCTTACAAGGCAGGCGGCAGAACCAATGAACCAAATCCCTAGCCCCAAAGTTGATGTGATTTTGATGTCAAATAGATGAATGGAATGAAATGAACAATCAGGAAGTAGAACCACTTATATATGGCTGTTTTCATTTTTAAAGATATGTAAAAATAGTGGATCAAGGAAATGCTTTAACAAATAATGCTGGAACAATTTGATTATCAATTTAGAAAAAAAACAAAACAGATTCATACCTTGCACTATATATAAAAATTAGCTCTAAATAGGTAAAAGACCTAAATTTGAAAACCTAAAACTGTAAAATTCTAGAAGATAACAAGGGAAAATACTTTGAGACCTTTGGGTTATGCCAAGATTTCTTAGATATGACACCAAAAGTTTGATCTATAAAACATTGATCATTGGACGTTATCAAAATTAAGCTCTAATCTTTAAATAGCATAGTTAAGACAATGAAAGACAGCCCTCTTTCTGAAAGAAACCATTTGAATGTTAATATTGTAAGAAGTACTAGCCTATATAGGCTCCCCAAAATTTAGTAGCAAGAAAAAACTTATCCAATTAAAATAAGGAAAAGAGCGAGTTACTTCTTCAAGGAAGATATTAAATGGTAGGTGAGCATAAATAGTTTTTAGTCATTAAAACAAAATAAAACATTAATAGCATAATACTCTTTACCTGCTAAAATATACAAAATTGTAAAGACCTACCTTATCAATTATTGACAAAGTTGTAGTTACTAGAACTCTCTCACATTTCTTTTGCGAATGTAAAGATGGTATAATGACTTTGTAACACAATTTGGCAGGCATTAAAAGTTACATATATCATTACCACATGACTCAAAAATTGTATTACTAGGCATTTACCCAAGATAAATGAAAGTATGTGTCTATCTTAGTATTTACATGTTCACAGCAGCATTATTTATGATAGTAAAAAAATTACAAAATAACCCCAAATATCTATTAATGCATGAATAAACAGTTGTAGTATATCTATATTAATTAATTCTAGATTATCAATAAAAGGAAATAACTTTTTATATGTGCCATAGCATGAATGACTCTGGAAACAATTATACTGAGTGAAAAAAAACCAGATTAAAAATATGCTTACAATATAATCCCATTTATATAGTATTCTACAAAATGAAACCTAACCTAGAGCAACAGCAACCAGACAAATGTTTGCCTGGAGATAGGGCACTGGTAGTGAGAAGTAGGGGTGTATTAAAAAGTTGCCCCACAAAATTCTGAAGGGTGATGGATATACTCATTGTCTGGGTATTAAGGGTTTCACCGGTATATATAAACTGTACACAATTTGTTGTTTGTCAATTACATCTCAATACAGCTGTTAAGAGTAGGTTTTTATGTGAGTGCTGTTGAGTACAATAATTATGGAGAAAGTCAAGTCCCTGTAAGCTCTCATTCCGGGAAGGGGTAATTTGTGAAAACAGGTGGAAGCGGCAGTGGAGGTTCCCTCCCCACAATGTTCTTCACTCTTTTATGTTCAGAATTACTGACAAAAAGATGATCACGTTGGAGGTTTGTGTCCTATATACCTCTTTCTCTTCTCTAGTCTATGACTTGTTGAGGTGACATTTTATGCTGGTTGGTGTTTAAACATTTTTGTTTTTAATTTAACCACATTTTGCAAGGATTCTCAGGATTAAATAAAATATTAGAGTTGAGGACCAAATTGGTCATCAAACAGGAGGCAGGATGGCAGTGCTGGGGAAAATGTGGGGGATTTTCCAGAGTTCAGTAGCTAGAGGAAAAATCATAAAGCAAAAATGACATAAGAGCAGATATGTTATTGGTCATAAATAGGCATAGTTTTCTGGGACTTTTTAAATTAAGTGTTGACTGCATGATGTATGCATGAGTCACCTGGGCCAGAAGGTACAGGATCTAAGGGTTGGCATAATAGACTGAGGACATTTAAAAAATTTTATAACCTCTGAGTAATTGAGGTGACTAATCCCAGTTTGAATGAGTTTGAATCAATGACTTCTCTAATTTTTTAGACAGATTCCCTGACAGGACATGAGATTTTTCAGTTCTCTTCCTCCTCTCTCTTCTGTCCCCCACTTTTCTTCTTCCTCCTCCTCCTTTTCATTTCTCTTTTCTTTCTGAAAAAGAAGGGATTCTCTGATAAGTAGTTTTATTTATCATGATAGGAGAAACAGACTGGAATTAGAAAAGAGAATAAGAAAAAATGTAGCACATAATTTACAAATATTTAAAAGATGCACACCATGAAATGAGTCATAGATATATGAAATGTGTATTAGAAAACATCACGCAGACAACTAAAGTGATGAAAGTATCTGATGTATATAGTATTTCTGGAACCAGAGGACACTAACCCCCTTACTCAAGAGGAAGAACTTCAAAAAAATCAGGTTTTCATCATCTAAAATTTTGAAATTTAAAAATGATAAAGATTAAAAAATAGTTTCTTTCTCAGTGAACCTACATTCAGTTTTCATTTCAGTCTAACAGACATGAGTGGCAAGCTTACAGTTTCATAGAACTCAGCATCCTGGATTGTGTTTTTTGCCTTGATGCCAAAGAAAGAAGTTGTAGGAAAATCTTAGCTCCTTCCTTTTTCAGTCGTTTTGCTTCTCTAGAGACTCATCATGAAAAAAAGTGTGCTATGGCCAATGATTCTTGTGCAATGGCTAATACAGCTTTCTCAGGGTTGAGGAATATGTAGAGAATTTTATATGAATGAAACATTTCGTAGCTTTGAAATGTTGAAAAATTATTGTTGCAATGTTACTTGAAATGTTCAAACATAGAACTTCAGAGGTATTCTTTACATTTCTAGTATTTACATAGATATAGGACCAGGGGTATGGGTAAGGCACTATTGTACAGTGCTTGCCTAGCATGCATGAGACCTTGTGTTCAAACTAGTATTGCAACAAACAAATGAACAATTAAAAACAGATCTAAAAACAAGAAGACTTCAAAACCAATAAAATTAAAGAGACAATATTTATTTGATGTGATACATGAAGCAGTACTGTGAAAACTAAATTGCCCTCATAATAGGAATTTTCAGACCCCGGATCTCAACTGAAGAATGTTCTACAATAGTAGTATTGGCCCCTTTCCATAGCCCTAAAAATAAAAGTGGTCTGGTAGGTACTACCTGGGATTTAGGGAAAAGAGCTCAGTTTGAATTTGTTTTCTGACTTTTTTTTGGGTAGGGAATATGAGTTTGGATAAATTATCTTCTTATTATTCTCATCTATGAAATGGGAAGAGGAGGTAGATAACACTCACTTTCCAGATGTTGGTTTGATAATTTAATGAGGTAATGAAGATTTTTGGCTTTCCAAAGATAATGATAGTCTGTGAGACTGTATTAAAAACTAACCAGGGGACTGGGGATTTGGCTCAGTGCTTCTGCCGCCTGCCTCACAAGTACAAGGACCCGAGTTCGGTACCTGGTACCAAAAAAAAAAAAAAAAAAAAAAAAAAAAAAAAAAGAAACAAAAAAAAAAAAAAGAAAAAAAAGAAAGAAAAAATCTAAAAACTAACTAGGTAGGCATTAATTTTGAAACACATAAAATAACTAGAAACACACTTGTTTACACACTATCATCCCCCCCACTTTCTCCCCATGGTGGCTTATGCTTTCTGTCTTTCCATTCATAACATCTTCCCCAACATTATCCCATGCCCAAATCCAACTCACATTTTAAGACCTAGATAAGTGCACTGCAATCTAGGCAGCTTATCCAAATTTCCTTAGCTTGAAGTGATAGTTCTACCCTTCTGACACCCAGAGCACACTTTCTTTGTATGTCTCATGTGACACTCATGAGTAGGGGTACTGGATATGTCTTATGCCATGGCAGAGACTAGAAGATGGGATTGGAGAACAGACTTCTTATAGTACAGCTCAGCCAGGGACTGTGCAGAGACAACTGCAAGCAGAGAGCTAAGCCCCTCAGCACTGGGGAGGGCAGACAGCACCAGAGCTATGAAGGTCCACTGGCCTCCCATTTGTCCTTTTAGCAAGTCACAAATGCCCTATACATTACATTCTGCTTTGCCCCATTCCAGTATTAAGATTGTTCTTATCACCTTGTATTTGACACTTTTCATTAATTTTCTTACATTATTTCCTGGGGCATTTGACCATGTCCTTATTCCTGACATGCCTTTCTTGGCTGTCTGGAGAATACTTTGTTTCCTTTCCATATCTCTTTCTTTGCTTCTCCTTTAATTTTTTCTAGCATATCATAAATCTACCTGCCTCTGAAAAATATGAGTCATACTTCCAAAGACTGGAGGAAACAATCTAGAACCTGACAAATACTCCCTTAACCTTAAGATTAATTCTCAATCATGTCATATACATATCAAGATAGCAGATATCAGCCATGCCCAACCCTTTGCTGTAGTGAGAAATAATGATTTACCTGTGTGGTATTCTTTAAAAACAAAACAAAACAAAACAAAACATAACTCCAGTCTAATAGAAAAATATATCAGGCTAATCTAAAACAAGAAACATTCTACAAAATATCTGGCTGGTATTCCTTTAAAAATTAAGGTCATAAAGCCGAGCGTGGTGGTGCACGCCTGTAATCCCAGCACTCGGGAGGCTGAGGCAGGAGGATCACTGTGAGTTGAAGACCAGCCTGGGCTACATAGTGAGTACCAGTTCAGTTTCAGCTACACAGTAAGACCCTGCCTCAAAACAAACAAACAAACAAACAAACAAAAAACCCCAAAAGTTAAAGTCATGGGAAACAAATAAAAGTTGAGAAAATGTCAGAGGAGACTAAAGGAGACTAAAGAGACACAGCAACTCAGTTCAATGTAGTATTCTGAAATTGATTTTAGAATAGAAAAAGGACATTAATGGAAAAAAAACTGGTGAAATAAAAAGTCTAGAACTTAACAGTAATGTATACTTTTGGTTTCTTAGGGTTGGCAAATGTACCACAGAGATATTATTATGGACAGCTAAGTTAGGTAGAAATATTATAGGCAGTCAGATAGGGCTGGATCCTTGAGAAAGCCAGTGCAAAAGATGAAAACACATTACAACTGTGTCCCAAGATGCATCTGTTTGAAGACCAGGCCTCAAGATAAAGATGAGATGATCAGGCCTAAGATAAGTGATAAAACTTGATCTAATGAAGTCTAGATCACCTTGGTGACTGAGACCCTCAGGCCCATCAAATTCCTTAAAAGTTCTTTGTTCTTTCTATGTTTCTTATGTTCTTTCTTACACTTGTTATATGACTTGCTTCCCCATTGGATCAATATTATCTGAGTGACTATACTTGTAACCTTATTGGTTGACCATAGTTTTGTCCCACCTTATACCTACCTTGTGATTTTTGTGCCCACCTTGTTATTTTGCTCTATAAAACTTCCCCTGTGCAGTGGGGCCCTTGACAATACATTCAGGACCCCTCCATCCTCTCAGGAGCTATATCTCCCAATAAATATTTCCTACTCTTAACTTCCATTGTTCCTTCGAACTTATTCTTTGATTCTGGGGAGCACAAACTTGGCATATCTAATGGGTTGGGAGTTATATTTTCCCTATATCTTTTGGAGATCCGATATAAGCCCTACAACAATGTGAGATGATAATCATAAAGAAGAAAATTGACACCGGGTGAAGGATATATAAAAAATCTTTGCAACTTTTCTGCAAATCTAAAATTATTGCAATCCAAAGCTTTATTTATTTAAACATTGTGTTAGTCTCCTATATATTTCCTTTATATAGTTGCATGTTCTTTATTAGATAGTGAACTCTAGAATAGGATGCACTCAAAGCTGTTGGCAGAAGATACCTAAGAGGCTAATCTAAGACAAAATATTTTGGGAAGAGTTTCAGGGACTGGGGAGATTAAAAACAATTCAGTTCACATCCAACCAGCGTAAGGATTGGGTGTTAGAAGCTCAGAGTTAGGCAGCCAGAGTGAACAAGAACAGATTAGAAATAAATAAAAAGGGATAAGTGTAATTCCTAGGAGAGTCCTTGGGATGCCTATGGTAATACTTGAGTAGGACAGTAGGACTGTCCTTAAAACATATTGTCATCTATTAGTTATTACCTCTTGGACAAGCTTAAAGGGTCACAAGCTAATGATAGCCTTTAGTTTATAAAGTACATTTTGTATATACATTCTCTAACCCTTACAGCAATTCCATGAAGTATTATTTATAACATTTCCAATTAATAGATGAACAAGCTGGGGTAAAGTAGCCAGGCTAGGGTCACATGCTAAGGGACAGAATTATTGCTTAAAGGGTTGCTATGTTCAGCTATGTTTATTAATGCTATCTTTCAATTAAACTAGACCTCAGATTTGTACAGAGATAATTTATTTTTCTACTCAAGTGTTATGATTTCTATTTTAAAGGCTTCTTTACCTTTGTAGGTTTGGTTAAGAGAAGATGTATATAAAAATATTTCTGGGTTCCGGGGCTTAGTTAATGTTCTTGTGATGTAGTATAAGCTGTGATCAAATAGTGGTTAGGATTCTGCATTGTGCTATAGTACTTGGTAGGACTGAGCTGCTTAAGTATTCCAAGAGAACTACAAGGGAACAAAGCCTAAGAGTTCTCTTTGGTGAGGCTTTGTGTGATTTGATGTGCATATAATTTACTTTCCTTGGAACTTTTTGATCTTTTGTTGTTAATCTCTCAGAGGAAAATATGACAGTAAGATCTTGGACTTGTTGAAATATCCCTAGAAAATTTAAAATGGTCCAAATGGCCAAGTTTATTTATATACATTAGACTTGAGTTATTAGCTTCTCCAGATAAAAAATTCTTTGTAAATAAGGTGCTCTTCAGGAGATTGGAATGTTTGAACTTATTGAATCAATTATAAATTTTTCTGATAAGAGTTTTAGTTTAAAAAATAATTTAGTTAATTTAAACATAACCTAAATTATACAGTGTAAACCCTTGCAATTTTTTCCCCTTTCTTGGATTTAAGAAACATTTTGATTGGTCTGTGGCACTACAAATACTTTTGGTAATTTGTACATGATAGCTAAATGTGTAGTAACAGCCCCTATTCAAAAACCAACTGGAGAAACAAAACACAGAAAAAAAGCAACGCAAAACAGTGTAGGTTATATGTCAACAGCAGGTGCTGATCGAACAGGGAGAGAGCTCAGCGTGCATTAAGAGTAGTTAGGAAAAAAACCTAGCAGGAAAACAACAAAAACAAAACAAAATAAAAAGTGTGCTAAGCAGGGATATAAAGATTAAAAGTTTTTGGGACAGTGTAAGTGGGGATTTAGTCAAGGGATTAAAGAATAATTAAACTCCTTACTGGTGAAAAGTGAGAGTTTTGTATGAATCAAGATGAGTGTAAATTTAAAATACCTGAACATATTATTCCAAGATTTAAAAGTGATTTCAGTAAAGTTTTAATAAGTTTCTAAGTGAAGGAGAAAAGCTACCTCTGCATGTTAAACTATCTGAAATTCAGCCAGAATTAAAAGTATTTCAGGTTAATTCAATCCAACCATCTAAACCTTGGCACAATTCTTTGCCAGGGTCAAAAAGGGAACTATTAATAACTATAGAATTAAAGAACAATTATTTTAACTTTCCCATGAGTGAACCATAGTCATTTTATTTGAAAAAAATCTTTGTCTCCTTCCTCTTATCTCTGCTTGAAGGAGCGCCAGTAACAACAAGGGGTTTCATTGAAGCTACATAAGAAATAAGCCAAAAGGGACAAAGAAACAGGGAGATAAAGAAACAAGTCTGATTTTCACTGTTCAAATCTGTTGGGAATATAGTATTTTTAATTTTGCCAAGCATTTGTTGGTGTTCAAGTAAGTAGCAGGATAAAAGTCTTTTCTTTTAGAAGAGTTGGTATTCACATCTTACCAAAGTTAAAGTGTTGAGATCTCGCGACACACTCATTCATAAAGCACTTTTTCTTGTGGTGTTAAGAACAACTCACCAAACACTTATTTGTGTGGGCTTTTGCTAAGTGCTAAATCCCCCCAAGGGAAAGAACTGATTCTCTGGTCCTTTACTTAGTGTGTAAGACTCTGTAATGGTTTGCACCTGCAGGGCACAGCAAAGGGTCATTGCTGCTGTTAGCCTGGGGAAAGGAGCAGGTTGGTGTAGAACTGAGTCATCTTAAGTAGTTGGTTTGAGATATTTAAGGTATTTATTTGGCTTTCTCTTATTGGTCTTGACTTGGGAGAGGAGCAAAAGCTGGTAGGCAATTGCTGTGGAGGTTGTGGTTTGGCTTCTCTGATTGGCTGGTTGCTGCCAGAGGTTGTGAGTCTGAGTTCTATTGTCAAATGAGGTTTGGCCATTGTCCATTTCTATATTCTAGCTCTCCATTTAGCATACCTCCAATGTACAAGAGTTTGAGGATCCCATTTGATATTTTCCTTCCAAATTTTATGTGCAGTACCAAAAACATGGTGTGTGTTTGATAATTATTTGTACAGTGGTGAGGAAGAAGAGATCTGAAGTCCTCCTTTGCTCTGCTGTAAAGACTTTATGCCCCAGTGTAAGAGCCATTAGCCACACATGCTTGGTGAGCACCTAAAATGTAACTAGGCTAAAATGAGTAATGTTGTAAGTACAAAACAAATGCCAAATGTCCAAATCTTTGCATAAATGAAAGAATGCAAAATATCACCCTAACAATAACACCACCGCTAAATAATGATATTTTGGGCACACTGGGCTATATGGACATGTCATTAAAATGAAGTTTGCTGTTCTTTTTTAATCTTTTTGAAAAATGAAGCTACAGAAAATCTAAGATTAAATGTGTGGTTTAGATATCTCTCCTGGACAATGGCTGACAATATTTTTATGTGTGTGTCCTCTTCAGTATAATAATGACAAGTACTTTCTATAACCTGCTCCTTTTTGTTTGTCTCAAAGTAGGAGTATTTGACAAGGCTGGAAACAAATTTGTACATTATGCATGTGTACATTAATTTATTCATCAAAATATTTTTAAGCTTATTGTACACAGACAATAAGCTCAGGGATGCTCCCTCTTGAATAGTTTCCAATCCACGCTTTTGGCAACTTGGGAAGACAGAAAACTTAAATGATAATTTGTTTAATAGGCATACATAACACTTAAATCCAAGAAAATTTCATGACAAAATGGTCTAGTCATGCCACCTAATTCTCACAATTACATATTAATGTTATAATGAACTCAGACTAAAAAATAAACCAACACCAAAAAATACCTGAAAATTTAGTTTGAGAAGATTTTGTTTACATATTTTCAGGCACTAAGACCTATTTCAGTGCTGAATATTTTACCCCACCTAGAAGCTGTGTGACCTTGACAAGCACCAAACCCTATGGGAATTGCAGTCACTTCCTATGTAAACTGGTTTTTACCTCATGAGAATGCTCTGAGGCTCAAACAAGATAATATGTGTGAAAAACCAATATAAATATGAAGGATAATTATGGCTATTATTAGAAGCAATTATGGTCATTAGGTTAAAATGAGAGTACTGAGAAAAAGCAGTTTGGGGACCCACAAAATAATTTTTAGCTTATATAGACTCACAGAAGTAGAAGAAGCTAAGTAAAGAAGCCTAAAAACCCAAAGCATAACACATAATAATAAGATCTAATCTTTCACATGCTTCTAAATCATTTTTAAACTGCCTTCAGGATTGATGCAAACAAATGGATATGAAAAACTTTCAGGAAAAACTGCTTCTCGGCTACATTTTTGATAAAAGGTATGGTGCAAGGCCTTATTCTTTATAGAAATCAAAGTGGAAAAAAAGGAACCATCATTCCTTCTTAACTCTGGTGGCCTTCTGATAAATTCTGCTTCTCTCTCTTTATCTAGCCATATGACGAAAGAAATATTCCTGGCTGTAGCTCTGGGTAACAGAAGGGAAGATGTAAGTGGCTAGTCCAAAGCCACGTGAAGGGGACAACCTCCCCAGACCTCTCCAGTCCAGTATGGTAGACTGACACTAGATGTGGTTGCTGGATTTCTGAATTTTGATACGTACTAAGTGTACAGTACACATCAGATCTAAGTGTAAAATATAGTACACAGCTAAAGAAGATGCAAAATATTTCATTACCTTTTTCTATTGATTAGATTACATGTAATATTTTGGATATGCTGTTCGGTAAATACATTATTAAAATCAATTTTACTTTTATTTCTAATTTCTTGACTACTAAAAAACTTAAAATTGCACACAATGTTTCTGTTTTATTTCTATGGGCTGGTGCCCCCCAAGTCCTTTCCTAGTTAGTGTGTTTTAAAAGCTCAGCCCTTGCCTAGATGGATTTGGAGATCCAATTTCTCTTCCCATATCAAATGCTCTCATTCTTTTCTTCCAAAAAGCACTAAGCATCCCGAGCAAATATCTAAATTGATTACCTGTGAAATAAAATCCTAATCATTTCTTTTCTCCTGCTTTCATAAGTTTCTTCATTCTTTCTTGCATTCTCTTTGGAGGAGAAACAATTGATTGAAATGACTTGAGCAAATTTCCCATACAAATTCTTTCAGTTAACACATAGATGGAAACCATCTATTCTCTTTGCTAGTCAGTAGATTCAGTTTAGTTTGAAGTGATTGGTCTCTATTTGTATGTATAATAAACATGATTTATTGGTGCTTTTTCATGGACTGATTTTCTCTTTCATGACATAATTCCACTTGAGTACCTTGTCTAACCACAAATCTGTACTAAGAAGGAAGTCTCATGACAAAAACAGATTCAAACATCTTTTTCTTCCCCTGCATCTCCCCTTGCCCTTACTAAGAAAAAACAATAAAGTCAAAGAGGAGTGGAGATTTGTGGGATCATGTTTAAAGGTCAACAGAAGGAAAAAGATGTTCAAGATGATTTAGAACTACTGAAAGTGAAATTTTGAACTTTCTGTGTACAATGTGCCAGAAAGGCACTGGAGAAACAACAAAAATTACTCCCCTCCTCCAATTTCTATTCTAACATGAAAAGACCAGCAATCAACAAAATGCTAAGGTGTAAATTTCAAAAATTCTTTATAATGACTTTTGCAAATATAAAATGGACATGTTAAAGATTGTATTCAACTCATTACTTAACAGGTAAGCAGCCAGATGTAGCTTGAAGACTATTCAAGAAATTAGGTGTTTATGGTCAATATTAGGATAAGATTACACTCAAGTACAGAACCATGAGGCTACATTCCTTCACTACATTCTGGAATTTCAACTGGTGGTTGTTAAACACCTCCCTTGTTGCACGGAGAGTCCTTCTGTTGTGCTATGCCATGTTTGCTGGTAAGGGGAATATATATTACTCTTTGAACCATATGATACATGACAGACAAAAGGTATCCAGAACTGTGTTTCAGTCTGGGTATGCTCTGATAGCTCCTAATCCTTTGTATTTAGATAGCAAGATACTTAAACAAAAATTTCCAGGAGAAAGAAAACATTTTCACCATGTTACAGTAGAGAATCTAAATGAAAACCTGAAGAATCCGTCTGCACATCCTGTGTTTGATCCTGTCAGTCCTTGAAAAACCTATCTCCTATAGTCCCTGCATGGCCTTTTCCTGACCAGTCTTCTCTTTTGTCTTTCCTCTCCTAACTTTTACAGAACTTGGCTCTATCAGTAGCAGGTTTAAAGTGGAGCCCCAGTATTAATGGGTCTGTGAATTGGCCTATTTGCCAGAATTTATTTATAATCCTAATGTCAATACTTGTGCCACTTTTGGGGTTATTTATAGAGATGTATAAGTAGCAAAAATTTGAATCAGCTGATGTACACATTCCCATGTGAGGTCAAGCAAGGATGTACTTTAGTTTCTTGTTTCAGCTCTCATATTGTGAGCAGGTCTCCATTTCATGGTCTATTCAGAACCATGTGTTTTGAATTTTTATAATTTTGTTGTTTACTTCATTGGTTGATGGCTCCAAAATGTCATGCTGACGAACTGTCCAGTGTACCTACACTTGATCTTAGTTAAAAGGCCGAGAAGAGATGTGTTTGGTGTTCCTAAGGTCGAGAAAGTTGTCATGTGCTTCATCAAGGAAAGATGTGTTGGAAAAAGTTCATTCAGGCTTGAGTTATAGAGGTATTGGCCATGAATGCAGTGTTAAATAATTAAAAATATATATTAAGTAAGGTGTCTTTAAACAGAAGCACACATAAAACAAGGTTATGTATTGATCAGTTCACACAGATGTTGCGGCCAGAGGCTCACAGGAGCTTAACCTTGTATTTCCTTAGGAGCAGTGGTTCAATATTTGATTACTCAGTATTTGTTGTGACTGAAGAATATAACTTCTGTGAATGACATAAAATGATTATGTGTTGTTTTTATATCTCCAAGGCCTAGTGAATGTTTATTTATGAGACTAGTCAGTGCCCCAGTGCCCACTAAATATTTTCCAAGTTAATGTAAACCAGAAACATGGTGCAAGGTGCAAGGAGAGGAGTTTCTGTTGGGAGTACATCTTGGGGGTCATTTGCATTACATTCTCTGGTATCTGTTGGTCAAGCTAAGTAGCATGTGTGTGGGATCCTGGGTGGTAGAGCAAAGTTGACTCTGGAATGAGTGGGCCAAGTTTTTTGCTCAGCATTTCCACTATTTCACTGTGTCATTAGGGAAAATAACTGTATCTCTCTGGACGTCAGTTATGCGAAATGCAAAATGAAGCAATTGTGCTTGTTCAATGCTTAACACCCACCGAACCTAGGGTGTGGAAGAGAGAGAGAGCTGACAGCTCTTGGGATGCAACAAAATCAAATCCCACACCTCCCCCTTCCCATGAGGCCTGGAATAAAAGTGCAAATAACCATAGGCGTTTCCACATCTGAATTCTGCCTTAATGATTGCATCTTGTTCAGACAATATCATGTCAAACATTTGTTCTCTGTCTTAAATTACTTTTTTCTTTGCTAAGATGAAATACCTGACACCCACAGTTAAAGAAAGAAAGGTTTATTTATCTCACAATTTGTAGAGGTTTCAGTCCATAATGGCTGACTGCACGTCAGGGTGGCACATGGCAGACAGGCATTGCAGAGGAGAAACCGTTCATGGAGGGCAGAAGATAGCAAAAGCAAGCAAGGGACAAGGAAAACCTCTTTCTGTTCTTTATATTGTGTTCAGGCTCCTGGAGCTAAGGTAGGGCCAAACCAATCAGTGGACTGATTTAGTAATCACCAAGCCTTAATCCTAGCACTGTTGATCCTAGTGTACTCTAGATTCAGCCACCTTTGAAAAAGATGCACTTAAAACTTCATGAGGCTTTTGGGGGACATCTAGATACAAGCCATACACTGATCAAACCTTCTGACTTCAGAAAAAGCCACTTCCTCAGATCTCTTGATGTGATCTGAGTAGTGCTTTGAATCACTTTAAACTTAAAGTTTGTATTTCAGGTCAAATGAAATATTTTCAGCACTCAGTATGTATTCCCAAAACAGCAATAAATCACTCAGAAAGTTATGTGCTCATTTGCACATGGCTTCAAATTACTGATTTAACCAGCTGAGGGGTATGCATTATGGTTTTTTAGCATATGATTTTTTATTTCTGGTGTTCTGATCATCCAGTAATTAGTGGATACAGATGAAATTACATGCTGCTGCCATTGCCTCAGATGGTCAGGTTTTCAGGATGCCAACTCCCAGCTCCTTTGGAGTTGACATAAATATTATGGAAGAAAAAAATTATAGTCATTTGCAGGGAAATCATGTGTTTAATTGCCAAGTGAAGCAGAGGAAAAATAGCAGAAGCACGCATCATGTATCAGTTAATGTGAGTGCATTATTGCATGTTGCAAAAGGGTCTAAGAGGACTTTTCAATAGCAAAATGAAAACAAAACTATTCTAAAAAATGCCATCTGTGAAGCCTCCAGATATGTCTGACTGGCTCATTTCCTTTCAAAAATAGTCCCTGTATTCCAAAAGATGTTAATAATGAGTGGAAATATCTGTGGAATAAAAATGGACCATGGCTGATGGAGTGAGAATGTAAGGAGTTGCTGTTGAAATAAACGGGGAAAGGAATATCCCACAAACACATTTTGAACTGATACTTTAATGTTTGCTGCAGATGGCACTTTAACACAACATAAAACTTAGCTCCCACACAGGGAGATCATTTTGATAATTAATTTAAAAGTGAGAATTTATTTTGAAATATATTTTTCAATAGATATTACCTACAAGACATTTTACAGATTTTTCTTATTTTCTACTTTTGGCATTTGGTAGATTTCTTATCATGGGGATGATGATTATTCTGGGTTTTATGGGAGGTTAAACATCCATCAATCCTGGAAATACTATTATTATATTTCTGTATTGGGTGGACAAATAAGCACTATAGAAACTTAATACCATGTTTTCTTCCTCTTGTTAAATTTACATATAAAATTGGATACTTCATCTGTTATTCCAAGAGTCAAATAAAGTCCTCACAAATTCTATGCAAGAGGTCGCTAAATGATTAGCAGAGTATAGCAGTCAAGACAGGGAATCTGGGCTCAGGTTGTCAGGTTGCAATCCTTCCCTGCCACATTTTCATTTTACATATGCACCTCAGTTTCATCACCGGTAAAGCAGAGACAATACAAGTATCTACCTTGTGTGCTGCTATGAGAGTTAAATGAGACAATACACTTGAAGCAATCTAAAATGTGGCATATATTAAATGTCCAATAAAGGCAAGTTCTCACTATTATTTCTATGGCAACTGCAAATACTAGTATTTGGCCAAGAGTTCAATGGCGGCACTCTTTGTGTAATGATCTTTAGGTTGGATGATGAACTGCTATATTATGAGGGCTAATATATATTGCTAAAGTACTTACTTTGGTGCTATAGAAGCTTGAAAAAGAAATCAGAAGCTCATAAGCATAAATCAAGCCAGAAAGGAATAGTTGTTGTTATTATTTTCCTCAGAGCATTATATTTCATTACATGTGCTTCTATGGTTTTTAGGCAATGAGCTTTAATCTATAATTCTATTCTTCGCACTTTAGAAACTATTTTTTATTATTGACAAATGTGAGAGGCTTGATTCAGCTTCTTATTGTTAGTATCATTACCCAGACTGCAGAGTCCTTGCCCCTGCTACAAGGTCTTGATGGACATGCTGAGATTGCTTCGCCTGTGGCCTTTATTAGAGTCTTCATCAGAGTCCCTCTCATACCTGTTCATCATGGGTGCAGCTCACTTGGTCTTTGGAGAAGCAGACTGCAGATGATACGACTTTCCTCACTGGGAAGACTATGAAGGTTTCCTGATCCTGCCATTCTCTCCAACACACAGCGGTGATTTTGCCATTACTTTGTTTTTTCCTTTTGTTTCCCTGTTCTCTGACTTCTCAGAATGCTTCTTATCAGCTGCAGAGCTTTCAGTCTATTCCATCACCTCATTCCCACCCTCCAACAAAAGTCCAAATATGCTTCCTCTTCCTAGAAATATTTCTGTTCTAGTCTCTCTTTTAAAGTAGCCATCAGCTTTACATCAGAATTAAAGTTTTAATAAGTGCTAACCACAGAGCCTGTGGGTTAAAAGTGGTGACACAGAAACTCTTTTGTTTCATTCCATGAGACTTATGCTCCTGGAGATCTGCTGGGAACACCATAACATTAAATATTGATGTTGATCTTTTGTCAACAATGAGACAAGTATTGGATCACAAAATTGATGCCTCTTGGCAATTCTGAATACAATGTTAAATTTAGGCCAGGTAAGAGTTATTCCAGGTAGTGTTAACAAATTTTATGTTTTTGCCTACTAATATTGTGAAGTATGTGAAAATTATATTTAATTTTCTTTCTCTCCCTGCTTTCTTTGGCACCTAGTCTTTTTGTGCTGGTGTTTACTTGCTCAGAAACCTTGTCCAAGGTCCTTTCCTTATAGTCCTTTTGACATGTAACCTTGTCTGCAGATTTTGTCAAATGACTGAAGTTAATTTATTTTTGGTACTGGGGAATGGAACTCGGGCCCTTGTGCTTGCGAGGCAGGCAGCAGAACTGCTGAGCCAAATCCCCAGCTGACTGAATTTAATTTTTAGAAGTGATCCAGTGCTCACAGTAGTGGTGATTGCATTATTTCTCCAAGATAGTCCATTTCCTTTGGAATCAGGGAGAATTTGGGGGTTAATATTCTATAAGGCTACTGATTTTATCTCCTTCCCCAACTTTATTCTGAATACCATTTAGAGTAACAGTTTATCACTATCTCCTCATTCATACATTCTCTTCAGTTGGCTTCTAGAATGGCCTACCCTTTTGGTTTTCCTCTTCATTCACTGACTATTTTTCTGTATTCTCACTTTTGGTATCTCAGGGTTCAGTCTTGATCTTCCTTCCGCCTTTGTTTATTCCCTTGGTGCTTCCATTTAGTTTTTCCCCCATTAAATTTATTGGTACATTTACAGCAAACAATACAGTTATGTATATCATTGGGATCTTGAACCTTTACATGATACGTCCTGGTTCTTATTTTTTTCCCATACCCCTGCCCTCCCTTCACCCCCTTCATCCTTCACTATTTGTAAAGACTTTGTTTCCATTGTTTTCTTTTCTCTTATTTCCTCTCCTCTCCCCTTCCCACTTCCACTTCAGCCATTTTATTCATATTTCACATTATCAATTGTACTGTTGGAACCTTATTTACACTTTTAATTTATCGCACAAGAGAAACTATTTGGTATTTACTCAAGTACTATTTATTTCACTTAAGAGTGTAGCCTCAATGTGCATCCATTTAGCTATAAATGTCTCTAGTTTCTCATTCTTTATGGCTGGTAGTACTTCATTGTATAGAACAACCACATCTTCTTTATCCTGTCTCCAGTTGATGGGCATTTGGGTTGTTTCCAAGTTTTAGCTATTATCGACTGTGCCGCTATAAACATGGATGCGCATATATCCCTATGGTATGATTCTTTTAGTTCTTTTGGAAAGATGTACAGCAGAGGGATGGCTGGGTCAAGTGGGACTTCTAATCCTAGTTCTTTGAGGTATCTCCATGTTGATTTACACATTGGTTGCACCAGTCTGCACTCCCACCAGCAATGCAGAAGGGTTCCTTTCTCTCCATAACCCCTCCAGCATTTGTTATTGGTTGATTTCTTGATAGCAGCCATTCTTTCTGGGGTGAGGTGGAATCCTAGTGTTGCTTTCATTAGCATCTCTCAAATGACCAGTGATGTTGAACATTTTTTCCATATATTTATTTACTGCTTTTACTTGTTTGTCTGAGAAATGTCTGTTATTACGTTTTTGAATCAGGTCTTTGTATTTGGCGGGGGCTGGTTTTTGGAGTTCTTTATATATTCTAGATAGTAGTCTTTTGTCTGAGGAGTAGCTGGTAAAATTTTTTTCCCACATTGTAGGTTGTCTCAACTCTATTGGTGATTTCTTTTGCACGGCAAACAATTTTTAATACAATGAGATCCCAGGTGTTGATTCTTTGTGCAAGTTCTCATGCTGCTGAGGATTTGTTAATAAAGTCTTCTCCTATTCCAATATCTTTGAGAGGTCTATATAATTTATTTTCCAGTAGTTTTACTGTTTCTGCTTTGATATTTAGAACTTTAATCCACCTGGATTTTAGTTTAGTACATGGTGAAAGATAGGGATCTAGTCTTATTCTTTTGAAAGTTGAAAGCCAGTTTTTCCAACACCATTTATTGAAGAGGCTGTTTTTCCTCATGTGAGGATGTTTGGCTCCTTTATCAAAGATGAGGTAGTTGAGTATGTCTGGAGTTGTTTCTGCATCTTCTAATCTATTCCACGGATCCTCCAGTCTATGTCTTTGACAGTACCATGCTGTTTTTAATCACAGTGGCTTAGTTTGAAGTTGGGAATTGTGATACTCCCTGCCATGTCTCTTAGCTTTTGCTAAAATAGCTATTGCTATTCTAGATCTCTTGTAGTTCCAAATGAATTTTAAGACTGTTTTATGTAGTGAAGTGAAATATAGTGTTGGGACATCAATTGGGCTTTCATTGAATGCATTATAGCTGTTTTGGAAGTGTGTCCATTTTCACTATGTTGATTCTTCCTACCCAGGAGCAAGGGATATGTTTCCATTTTATTTTTTTTCCTCATTGAGTTTATTGGTACATTTTAGGTATACAGCAGAGTTACATTCATCTTTGGGATCTTGTACCTTTACATGACAGGTCTTGGGTCTCATTTTCTCCCCTTATCCCTGCCCTCCCTCACCTCATCCTCCCTTCCTTATTTATAAATACTTTAGTTCCATTTTTTATTTTCTCATTTTTTCTTTTCCCTATTACCTTCATCCTTCCCATTTTCCCTACACCTTTAGCTCTTTTCTTCCTATTTCATATTGTCCATTATATATCATTAGTATCTTATGTGTAATTATAATTTTTCACACCAGAGAAATTATTCGGCACTTATACATGTGTGACTTATTTCACTTAGGAGTATATCCTCAATATGTATCCATTTTCCTATAAATGAATCTAGTTTCTCATTCTTTATGGCTGAGTTGTATTCCATTGTATAGAAAAACCACATCTTCTTTATCCAGCCTCCAACTGATGGGCAAATGGGCTGCTTCCAAATTTTTTCTATTACAAACTGTGCCGCTATAAACATAGGTGCACATATATCACTGTGATATGATTCTTTTAATTCTTTTGGAAAGATACCCAGCAGAGGGAAGGCTGGGTCAGATGGAACCTCTAATCTCAGCTTTTTGAGATATCTCCATATTGATTTCCATAGTGGTTGCACCAGTCTGCACTCCCACCAACAATGGAGAAGGGTTCCTTTCTCCCCACAAACCCACCAACATTTGTTATTGTGTGATTTCTTGATAGCAGCTATTCTTTGTGGGGTGAGGTGAAATCTCAGTGTTGTTTTCATCTGCATCTCTCGAATGACCAATGATGTGGAACATTTTTTCATATATTTACTTGCTGCTTTTACTTCTTTGTCTGAGAAATGTCTGTTCATTTCAGATGCCCATTTTTGAATTGGGTCTTTATATTTGAGGGTGCTGATGGTTTTGAGTTCTTTATATATTCTAGATAAGAGTCCTTTGTCTGAGGAACAGCTGGTAAAAATTTTTCCCACCTTGTTGGTTGTTTCTTAGTTCTGTTGATGGTTTCTTTTGCAGTGCAGAAGATTTTTAATAAGATGAGATCCCAGTTGTTGATTCTTTCTGCTAGTTCTTGTGCTACTGAGGATTTGTTCATAAAGTCTTTTCCTATGCCAATGTCTTCCAGAGTTCTGCCTGACTTATCTTCCAGCAAATTTAGTGTTTCTGTTTTAATATTTAGATCTTTAATACACTTGGATTTTAGTTTAGTTCATGGTGAAAGATGAGGATCTAGTGTTAAGCTTTTGCAGGATGAGATCCAGTTTTTCCAACACCATTTATTAAAGAGGCTATCTTGCCTCCAGTGAGGATGGTTGTCTCCTTTGTAAAAGATGAGATAGCTGAGTACATCTGGAGTTGTCTCTGTATCTTCCAATCTATTCCACTGATCCTCAGGTCTATTTCTTTGCCAGTACCATGCTGTTTTTATCACAGTGGCTTTGTAGTATAGTTTTAAATTGGGAATTGTTATACCTGCTGCCATGTCTCTGTTGCCTAGAATGGTTTTTGCTATTATAGGTCTCTTCTGGTTCCAAATGAATTTTTGGATTCTATTTTCTAGTTCTGTGAAATAAAGTGTTGGAATTTCAATTGGCATTGCATTGAATCTGTGTAGCAGTTTTGGTAGTGTGGCCATTTTCAGTATGTAGATTCTTCCTACACAGGAGCAGAGATATCTTTCCATTTTCTTATATCCTCTTCAATCTCTTTTTTCAGAGTGCTGTAGTTTTTAGTGTGGAGGTCTTTTGCTTCTTTCATTTGCTTGATTCATAGATATTTCATTTTTGGGGGTATAATTGTGAAATAGATGTTTCTCTAATTTCTCTCTCAATGAGTCTGTTCTTGTTGTACAAGAAGGCTATTGATTTATGAATGTTGACCTTGTATCCAGCTACTCTGCTGAAAGTGTCAATTAAGTCTAGAAGTCTTTTGGTGGAATTTTTTGGGTCTTCAATGTAGAGTATCATATTATTAGCAAATAATGACAGTTTAACTTCCTCCTTTCCTATCTTTATTGCTTTAATTTCTTTCTCTTGTCTAATTGCTGTGGCTAATGTTTCCAGAACTACATTGAAGAGGAGTGGTGATAGTGGGCATCTTTGTCTTGTTCCTGATTTTAACATGAATGTTTTCAGTTTTTTGCCATTTAATATGATGTTGACTGTTGGTTTATCATAGATAGCCTTTATTAAGTTGAGATATAGAGCATCTATTCCATTTTTTGCAGGGTTTTTATCATGGACGGGTGTTGAATTTTGTCAAATGCTCTTCCTACATCTATTGAGAGGATAATATGGTTTTTGTCCTTGACTCTGTTAATATAGTGTATTATATTTATCGATTTATGTATATTGAACCATCCTTGCATCTCTGGAATAAATCCAACTTGGTCAGATGTGTGATCTTCTTGATGACCCTCTGTATTCTGTTTGCTAGTATCTTATTAAAGATTTTTGCATCTATATTCATTAAGGAGATTGGCCTGTAGTTCCCTTTTTTTATTGAGTTTATTGGTACATTCTAGGTATACAGTGCAATTACATTCATTACTGGGATCTTATTCCTTTACATGATAATTCTTGATTTTCATTTTTTTCCCTTGTCCCTGCCCTCCCTTCACCCCCTCCTCCCATCCCCATTTACAAACACTTTAATTCCATTTTTTCATTTTCTCACATTTTTTCTTTTCCCTTATTCCCCTACCCTTCCCACTTTCCCTACACCTTTAACCCTTTTTTTCCTATTTCACAAGATCCATTAAGATCTTGAGTACTATTATGGTTTTTCACACCAGAGAAACTTTTTGGTATTTACACATGTGTGACTTATTTATTTAACTTATGAGTATATCCCCAAAATGTATCTATTTTCCTATGAACTACTAATTTATCATTCTTTATGGCTGAGTAGTATTCCATTTTGTAGTTCTCTTTTTTAGATGGGTCTTTCCCTGGTTTGGAAATCAAAGTAACACTTTCTTTCAGGAATGAATTTGGAAGTATTATTTCCCTTTCGGTTTCACTGAAAAGTTTAAAGAGTAGTGGCAGTAGTTGTTCTCTAAATGTTTTGTAAAATTCAGCAGTGAATCCAGTTTAAAGAGTAGTGGCAGTAGTTCTTCTCTAAATGTCTTGTAAAATTCAGCAGTGGACCTCGGCTTTTCTTTGTTGGTAATCTTTTAATTACATTTTCAATTTCACTGATTGTAATTGGGGTGTTTAGAATTTTTTTTATCTTCGTTCATCTGTGTTAATTCATAATATCTAGAAATATGTCCATGTCTTCTGTGTTTTCCATTGTATTAGAGTACAGGTTCTCAAAGTAGGTATTGATGATCCTCTGGATTTCTGCTGGATGTGTTGTGACTTCACCTTTTTTGTTCCTAATTGAATGGACCTGAGCCTTTTCTTTCCTTTTTTTGGACAAGGTTAGCTAAGGGTTTATCACTTTTATTTATTCTTTCAAAAAACTAACTCTTCTATTCATTGATTTTTTTCCTATCATTTTCTTCATTTCCATTGCATTGATTTCTGCTCGAATCTTTATAATTTCCTCTCTTTTACAAGCTTTGGGTTTTTCTTGCTCTTGTTTTTCTAGGAGTCTAAAATTCATCATTAGGATTGTTATTTGGACACACTTTGTTTTCCTACTGTGGGAATTCACTGCTATGATTTTTCCATGTAGAACTGCTTTCATTTTGTCCCATAGATTCCTGTATGTTGTACTGGCATTATCATGTATTTGTAAAACCTGTCTAATTTCTTCATTAATTTCCTCTGTGACCCATTTATTGTTCAGTGGAGTGTTTTTCAATTTCCATGTGACATTCCTTTGGTTTCTCATGGTATTGATCTCCAGCTTAATTGCACTATGATCTGATAATATACAGGAGATGATTTTGATTCCTTTGCATTTTTTCAAACATGTTCTATGAGCTAGTATGTCATCTATCTTGGAGAATGACCCATGTGTAGCTGAAAAGAATGTATATTCTGATTTTGTGGGGTGGAACACTCTATAGTCATCTACTAAGTCCATATATTCAAAAGCTTGGTTCAGTTCTAGTATGCCATTATTGATTTTTTGAGTAGATGATCTGTGTATCTGTGATAGTGGGATATTTAAATCCCCCACTACAATTGTGTTAGTGCTTACTTGGTTTTTCATGTTACTTAATATTTGTTTTATATACTTGGGTGCATTAATATTTGGTGTATATATATATTTATAATTGTCATGTCTTCCTCTTTAATTGTTCCATTTACAGGGATGTAGTGGCCTTCTCTGTCTCTCTTAATCAGTTTTGGTTTGCAGTTTGCTTTGTCTGTGAATAAGATAGCTATCTTTGCTTTTTTCTGGGCTCCTGTTGCATGGAGAACTATTTTGCATCCTTTCCCTTTCAGTCTATGGGCTTCTTTTTGCAGTAGGTGTGTTTCTTGTATACAACAAATTGTTGGATTTTGCTTTTTAATCCATTCTGCCAGTCTATTTCTCTTGATTGGTGAATAAAGGCCATTGACATTGAGGCTCATAACTGATATGTACTCACTGATTGTCATGTTATTGTCCTTTCATTGACTCTTTTTAATTTTTCCCCCTCTCCCTTTAGTTTCTTGCCTTGTCTATTTGATTTGCTCTGATGGGCCTCATGGTGTTGTGACTTTCATTGTCTTTTTCTAAGATATTGTTCAGAATTTCTTGTAATGCTGGTTTGATATTCATGAAGTTTCTCAGGTGTTCTTTGTCATGGAAGTATCTTATTTCCCCATCCATTTTGAAAGAGGGTTTTACAGGATATATCAGTCTAGGGTGGAGGTTGTTTTCTTTTAGGACTTGAAATAGCTCACTCCAGGCTCTCCTTGACCTAAGGGTTTGTACTGAAAAATCTGATGTGATTCCATGGGCTCTCCTTTGCATGTGATTTGTTTATTTTTTCTTACTGCTCGTAGTATTTTGTTTTTCTGTTGGGTTTCTGGGATCTTTATTATTATATGTCTAGGTGTAGAATTTTTTTTGATCCTGGCTATTTGGAGTCCTATATGCCTCATTTATCTGTATGTCAAATTCTTCCCCTCTGTTTGGGAAGTTTTCTTTCATTAATTCTGTGAACAGATTTTTAAAGTCATTTGTATTTTCTCCTGCTACTTCATGAATTCCTATGAGTCTTATATTATTCTTCTTTGCATCATCTAGGAGTTGTTGGATTGATTTCTCATGATCCCTTACTGATTTTAGGAGACCTCTCTTTTCATGGTCACTGATTGCAATCCTATCTTCTATATATGAAATTCTATCTTCACATTCATTTATCCTGCTGCAAAAACTTTCAATGGAGTTTTTAATCTCCTGGATATGTGCTTGAATGTTTCATGGTTTCCATTTCTTTCTTTTGCTGGGCCTTCATAGCTTCTATCATGGTCCTGAAGTCATCTATTTTTTTGTCTGTTTTGGTTCTGGAGTCTCTAATCATTTCTTTCATTTTGCTCACCATCTCTGTAGTTATCTGGGAAATTATTTCTGTTTTGAATTTTTCTAGAGCCAGATTGATCTGTTTTGTTACTTTCTGTGCTATGAGTTCAGGGTGTCCTGATGCTTCACTGTCAGACTTTTCAAACTCATTTGCCCTAGAGTTTGCCACTGTTGAACTGGAAGTCTGTCCTTCTATCTTACTCGAGTGTTTTCTCATTTTTATTTTTGTTGTTAGGTTGTCCTGGGTTATTACTTAAACCTTTCTGATATAGTTGTACTTTAGCTTTTGAGTCTCTAATGACTAACAGACATTCTCATTTTCATAATATCAGAAAAGACAACTCATTAAATCAATCACAACCCTTTGGTCCAGTTGATGGAATCAGCAACACAATAGGATCAAGCACAACTTACAAATTGACCACTTGTGGTAGTTGTTAATCTATCACCTTTAAACCATGTGAATTAAATTAAAATTAAGAAGCAATCCAAAATACACTTGGAGCGAATAAACTCTTCAATGTAGCAACTTTACTATTTAGGATGGGGGCTTAGACAGAGTTAGGATGAGAGGAGTAGGTAGGTAAAAGAATTGGAGAAGGTTCCAGGTGAATCTAGAGGACACAGGATGACCACACAAATTTTAGGAAACTGTTGAAGACAAGAGGGAAATACAGAGTGCAAGAATAGGGACAAGAATATAACAACTTAACAGTAATAGGGGTTCACTTTCCTTTGAAACTATTGACTCTTGAGTGAAGGAAAATGAGAAAAGAAAAGAAAATAAAGAAAGAAGAAAAAACAATAAAAGCAGAAATGCAAGTCAGGGCAGGAACAGGAACAGAAAGTAAGATGAAGAATAATATGGGGGAACAAGAGACTGAGTTGGAAAAAGAAAAGGGAAAAAAGAAAGAATTTTCAGAGTGGAATGAGGAAAAGAAAGAAGATAAAGAATTTCAAGGGCCTCTTTGAGACTATATTTCTGTTGTCACAATAGACAATGTGCACAACCATGTGCAAAACCAAGTCCTTTAGTCTCAGCTAGCCAAAGGCTGACCCCTGAGATTCAGGCTGAATTCAGGATGCAAGGCTGACATTGAACTCCCTGACCTCCTTGAGGGTTGAACTCTGCAAGGTTCTACTGTAGGTTCCAGCTGTCTTTCCCCTGAAGTTAGACAAGGTTCCAATGTGAGGTGCTCTTCCCTTTGACTTATCAGCTATGGTGTTTTGATGTACCTTTATTGCAGAGAGTTTCTTCATTTTTCCAGTGGGCTTCAATTTTCATCTAGGAGCCTCAGAGCAGCCCTATTTGTCTTGTTCAGGGGTGGGTGGAGGCACAGACACCACTGTGTTGCAGCTGGGCTCCTCTGCTGCACTGGGCCAAAGGAGTGGGCCTACCAGAGGGTCTCATGCTGCTTCAGTACTCCTCTGTTGCTCCACACTAAAGAGGCAGGCACACCAGAAGGTCACAAGCTGCTACAGGTCTCCTTTGGCATGTGAGGCCAAAGGGTGGGCCCTATCAGCCCATTTAGTTTTGTTGCTTGTCAGTACATCTATAGGCCAATGACTCATGCCTTTATCTCTTTGGCCCAGACACTCCTGAACTCTAGCCTGATTTATCCCATTGCCTACTTTACATGTCTACTTGAAGGCTAACAGAGATCTTAAATTCAATGTGTGCCTAAGAAGAAGTTAGAGGACTATGTGATCTGGAAAGTAAAGGAAAGATTTCAGAGGATGGTGGAGGCCAGCATCACAGTAAGAACAAGTGTGAGGCAGGCTGTACAAATCCCATTTGCCCTCTTTTTTTTTGTACCATTGAACAAACTGGGGTCCTTGTGCTTTCAAGGCAGGTGGCAAAACCACTGAGCTAAATCCCTGGCCCCTATTTCCTTTTCAATAGCTTTGTTACTCTTACAAGCAAGTTAGGAAGTGAGAAGAGTGAATTCCTGATGAGAATATTAAATATGCTTATAGCATCTCAAAAGAAAGCAATTTAGTCCCACAGATCTATAGGGGTGCAAATTTCTCTGGGCCATCAATTTGAATCTGTAACAAATTAGAGTTGACTTTCCTCCTTTAGTTAGTACTCTATTACAGTGGCTTCCCTAGTACTGTGAAATATCCAGCAGTACAATTACTGTTGCTCCTGTAGTTTATCACTTTTTTCAATAACAAATTGTTGAAGTGCTAAAGATTGTGGGGCAGCACAGTATGAATATAATATTTCAATATATAAGGAGCCAGGGGATAGTAATTAATAATCTTAAGAACAAAATATATCAGTGGCTTGCAATATGGTAAAAGCTGTTTTGAATTATTTACCTGTATTAGAGTCACATTATGCTCACAACATGATGTAAATACTATTATTGTCCTATTTTACAGATGAGGACTCTGAAGCATGGAGTGAGTATAAAGTATGATTAACTTTGTACCCTGAGTAAAAAGTAAATAATGAATTTGTGCGTAGATGGTCTGATTCTGGAATTTACATTCTTGTCTATGATAGAAGACACATCATGGAAATAGGACCAATTGGAGGTGACTGATCTACTCATAGAGGTTAGATACAGGGAGTGCTAATTCTGGTCTTGGTACTGACATTTCTACAGCATTTGTTGTGTACCTCCAAGTTAACTTCACTGAGACTAAGATTTTCTTTTCACAAGTCGAAATTTCTGCTCTTGTTTATAAAGCATAAATTTAATGAAGTTATATAAAAATAAAATGTGAGAAAATAAGGGGCAAATAGGATGACTGTTTAGCCAAATTGAGTTCCTTTTAATCTATGGTTCTTAAAAGTCAGTATTTTATTGATGGGCACTTTTTTTTTTCTCTGTAAGAAAGAGGGAGTACTTGGTTTTCATGGAGAGTCTTTTTGGCCTATATTCTTTTGTGTATACTTACCACTAGAGTAGTAAACTAGTTACTATCTTAAAGCAGTAAAATATATGATCATCCACCAACTCATGGAATACCACAAATTGATCTTAATTTAGTATCAGTAGCTAAAACAGTAATTACAAAGAAATCAACTAAGTATCTTATTTTAAGAACTACCAGTAGCAATGCCAGAAGCCAATATACAACTTGCCTTTCTGCAGCCATTAATGCCATAGTTCCTACATAGGCTACCCCATCTCCCATGATGAACCATACTGATATCTCACAGTTCAGTAGTTCTCCACAAAATGTGCCTTCTACCTTACAGTTGACCAGTTATACCCACAACCCTATCATCTAGTACCAGCAACATGAGAGCCAGTATACTATGTCCCACTAAATGGGAGACTTCAAAAGTATCAAAAGGAACTTTCACTACAACTACAAGGAACAAAGATGCAAGTTCCAAGGCCACAATATTGACTAGTACAGCCACTGTGATGCCAAAATCAAATGAGACTGTACCTTTTAAAATAACAGTATCCATAAAGACACATGTTATTAGTCATAGAATGGAAATGAAAAAAATAACTAAACAGATCTATCATTATATAACAACATGAGTGTCTCTTGCCTCTATTATTAATAACTCTGGTAGAACAAAAAATTTACAGTAAAAATGACTTATGGTCTCATATCACATACAACTAAGAAGGATACAGGAACCATAGTCCCAACCTCCACTACAGATACCTCAATTACTCCACTATCTACTGAAGCCACCTCAACTGTCTACAATAAGCACAAATAAAACAAAATTATTAATCCACATGCCTGAATTAGTGGTGAGTTTGATTAAAGGCACTAAATACATAATATGAAATGTTAGTCAGTAGGATGAGTTAATGTACAGATATCATATTTTAACTATTATAATTCAAATCTAACACTTTCCATCTCTTTAACATCATAGATCTTAAAATCAATGAACAAATGGGCCAGGGATTTAGCTCAGTGGCGCCGCTGACTGCCACGCAAGTGCAAGGTTCCAAGTTTGATCCCTGTACCAAAACAAAAACAAAAACAAAAACAACAAAAAAGAACAAGACCATAAACAAACAACAACAACAAAACACTGTAGAGGGTCTAAAATCAATGAACAAATTAGAAACAATTGTGTATGTGAAAATACAATAGCTTCAAAGATGGTTTTGGACTATACCTACAATGTGGCCCTATTTTGGTGGAAGGAAAAAATACATATCAATATATAAGTTTGAGAATACTAGACAAATATACAAGACTTATTATTACACATTGTGAAATCATAAAAGGACATTCAATTTCTGTATTAAACATTTTTGAATTATTTACATTTTAAAATAATTAATACACATGACTTTTAGTATTAAAAAAGGTAAAAATAATATCCAATATCCTGGGCACAGATATTGTGACAGTCACCCTTAATAACCTGTTGTAGAATAATGAATAATTGAATTGATTATATATGTCACACACACACACACACACACACACACACACATATATCTTATATACTGTATACATGTCACATATCTTTCAAGTTTTTCCTAACTGCATGAATTACAAGGGAGAAACTACAGAATATTAGCGGTTGTTACATTTACATTCTGGAAAACATTTTCTTTGTTTATTTACTTCAATTATTTCTAGCTGAGAAATTGTTTTCACTGATCAGTGTGTATCTTAGCATGTGTGAATGCAGTAACCATGGGATGTTAATGGAGCATCTGATAATGAGAGAAAAACACAAATTTCTAAAGAATCATCTTAAATCTTCATTCAGTGGTGGTTGTACAAGAAGCAGAATGCTTGGCCCATAAGACCCACTGAGATTGTCTCTAGGGAGATGTGACTAACATGAAAGTGAGCACAGTGCTGTCCACTGAAGCTGCGACTGCCATTCCCCAATTAGCCACCACGATTGCCACTGACACTAAAAAAAAGTCCCTTGGCACTCCTAAAAGTTCTTTTTGAATCCAAAGTTGTTGCTTATGACTGGCAGCACTAAAGTTTTAACTTTATCCTAAACATGAAATAGGGAAGTAGTCATTAATTAGAAAAAGTTTGAATTAATACCTGAGAAACTATTTCAGAAAAAATCCTTAAATTTAAATAAATTTTTAAATCTTGCATTTTGATCAAATTTATGCTTTGTGAATGGAATTTCTGACAAAGAAGAAATATTTGCCATAGATAAATGTTGAAGAGAGATTAATATTTATACCTGGGAGAATCATTGGCAAATTCATGAATTATCCTGATTACACTGATTCTCCTCTTCCATGATGTTGCTAAATAAGAAATTCATAACTTTATTAGCTGTTTGAGAAATAAATATGTTAAATGAACTTGGTTTCATATGGATGTGACATGCAAGAGCCTGAAATTTACTTATGAGTTCAATGTTTCAACAAATTTATATATCAGCTCTAATATGTGTGAGGCAGCTTCCCATGACTGTGACAAACACCTGAGATACAACTTATAAAGAGGAAAGGTTTATTATGGGTCACATATTTTCCAGTTTCAGTCCATGATCAGTTGGTCCAATAGCTTCTGGGCCTGTGGCAAGGAAGCGCAGAACAGAAAGAAGCCAGTTCATGGTGGCTGGGAAGTGAAACAAAAAAAGGAAGAGGAAAGAGCAGGGATCCACACTATGTCCTTCAAGGCTACCCCTCCTCCTCCACTGGATCAGAAGACCTCTCCCTAGGCCCCACCTGTTGAGTTTCCACAATCTCTTAATAGCATCACTCGGGTAACAAACCTTCAACACATAGACTTTTGAGAGATATGTAAGATCCAATCTGTAGCATAATTAGAGGAAAATTATTTTTGTGAAACTAATTTTATCCTACTGAAGAGAAATTATAAAGTATATTATCATAACTCATGAGTTTAGTTGTTCTTTCCCTGTGGGTGACTGGACTGAAGACTCAGTAGAATAAACCCTTTCTACTCTTCCTCCCCATGATCTTCCATTCCACCTCACATGTTAAAAAAACTCTCAGGTGAGAAAATTCAATTTTTCTACTAATGCCAAAGGTAAGATTGAAGACAGAGGGGCTCAGGGATTTAACTCAGTTGTTCCACTGCCTACATTGCAAGTGCAAGGACCTGAGTTTGATCCCTGGTACAAAACAACAACAACAACAAAAACAAAAAAACAAAGACAAAAAACAAAACGAGGGTGGGGGATTTAGCTCAGCAGTTTTGTGGCCTGCCTTGCAAGCCCAAAGACCCGAGTTCAATGCCCGGTACCAAAAACAAACAAACAAACAAAAACCAAAAAAGAATGAAGACTGAAACAGAGGGGTTATACTTCAGACAAAAGCCACATTTTTTAGTCCCCCATGAGCCTGTGAAATTGTATGTTTTTTTTGTGTGTGCATCCTGACTTGTTCTTGGAATTGCCATTGTGGCAGATAGAAGAAAATCTTGAATAAAAACCTTGGCACCTTTCACTATATACTTTTTTCAGCAATTAAGTTTCTAGCTGTTTATCTAGCTAGATATCCAGAACACTGTTTTAGAGAATTCAGAGAAGCAACTTACTTCTAGAAATAATTTAACTGTGGTCTATGTAAACTTTGTCTTTCACTGAACTTTGGGTTTTGGTGAAATGAAGGCTAGACAAAAGGAGACTAATAACAAAATCTAACAAGCATTCATAATAAAAACCCTACAAAACATTGGAATAGATGGTCTTTATCTCAATCTGATAAAGGCTATCTATGAAAAACCAACAGCCAACATCATACCAAATGGTCAAAAAATGGAAGCTTTCAATGCTAAAATCAGGATCAAGACAAGTATTCCACTATCACCACTCCAGTTTAATATAGTTTTTGAAACATTAGCCACAACAATTAGACATGAGAAAGAAATAAAAGGAATAAAGATAGGAAAGGAAGAAGTTAAACTGTCATTATTGGCTGATGACATGATACTCTAAATAGATGCAAAAGACCTTCTAGACTTAATTGGCAGATTCAGTCGAGTAGCTGGATACAAGGTCAACACTAAAAAAATCAATAGCCTTCTTGTACACAAATAACAGACTCATTGAGAGAGAAATCAGGGAAACAATCCCTTTCACAATAACATCCAAAAAAAAAAAATACAGAAATCAATCTAATGAAGGAAGTAAAAGTAAAAGATCTCTACATTAAGAACTATAGCACTCTGAAAAGAGATTGAAGAGGATATCAGAAAATGGAAAGACATCCCTTGTTCCTGGGTAGGAAGAGTCAATATAGTAAGAATGGACACAATTCCAATAATGCTATATAGATTCAATGTAATCCCAATTGAAATCCCAACAGTATATTTCACAAAATGGAGAGAATGATCCCAAAATTCATTAGGAACAATAAGTGACTTAGAATAGCAAAAGCAATTTTAGGCAACAAGGACATGACGGGATATTCACAAACCCCAGTTTGAAACTATATTACAAAGCCACTGTGTTAAAAACAGCATGGTATTGGCAAAGAAACAGACTTGAGAATCAGTGGAATAGGTTAGGAGATGCAGAAAAAAACTCCAGATATACTCAGCCACCTCATCTTTGACAAAGGAGCTAGCCACTCTCACAGGAGGGAAGATAATCTCTTTAATAAATGGTGATGGAAAAACTGGATTTCACCTTGCCAAAGATTAAAGTAAGACCCCTTCTTTCACCATGCATTAAACTAAAATTGAAGTGGATCAAAGATCTAAATATTAAAACAGAAGCACTAAACTTGTTGGAAGATAACCTAGGTAGAACTCTTGAAGACACTGGTATAGGAAGAGACATTAAAAACAAATCCTCAGCAGCATGGCAACTAGAACAAAGAATCAACAGCTGGTATCTCATCTTTTTAAAAAGCTTCTGTACTGTGAGAGAAACCACCAACAGAATTAACCTGCAATGTGGGAAAAATTTTTTTTACCAGCTGTTTCTCAGACAAAGGATTACTATCTATAACATATAAAGAACTAAAAAAAAAAAATCAGGCCCCCGCCAAATATAAATATCCAGTTTAAAAATGGGCATCTGAAAAGAACAGACATTTCTCAGACAAAGAAGGAAAAGTAGCAAATAAACATATGAAAAAAATTGTTCAAGTTGGGGTTTGTAAATACCTCCTGTCATGTCTTTGTTGATTAGAATTGCTTTTGTTATTCTAAGTCTCTTCTTGTTCCAAATGAATTTTTGGATCCCTAACTTTAACTGTATTAAAATTAATGTACATGTGTTACTTAAGCCTGAACATTTTTATGAAAAATGGTTAGGATGGGGGGAGAAAAACAGGTTCTTCCTCAGTTATACTACCTGGGCTTCTGAGTATCAGGAATTGATCCTTTCCTTTTAACTTTAGTTATTTTTACCTTTATTTATCTTTTTTCCTGGTACCAGGGATCAAACTTGGGTCCTTGTGCTTGTGAGGCAGGCAGTGGAACCACTGAGCTAAATCTCTGGCCCTATTTGAATAATTTTTATAAAGCTAATAGATAATGGTGGTAAAATACAACAAACGTTAGCTCTCCACCAGTCCTTTCCTTGAAGTGCTCAGATATTAGGAAGACAGAAGGAAACAGAGATGCCCACCAATCACTGGTCTAGAAGCCTTTCAGAGGCAGGACTGATGGCCCTTTAGCTTATGAAGGACAGAGAAGCACTGCCTGGTACTGTGTGGGAGGGTACTCTCAGGGGTGTGGTCATGCTGGGTTTTGAAGGAAGCAAGAGGAAAGCTGGAACTCAGTTATTCATCAGCTGTGTGACCTTGGGCAAGTTCTTACACCTCCGGTCTCCTAATATATGAAAAGAAAATATGACATTACTTGCTTGTAACTGAGACTGTGAGGATTACTTGTATGAGGATTACTTGAGAAAATACTTACGACATGCCCAGCACAGGCCTGGTGCAGACAGCTCAGTGAATACTTGGTGAATGCACCTATGACTGAATTAGGGTGTGAGTAGCTGCCCAGTTACAAAAGGTCACAGCAAAGCTGGCGATTGAGTGACACTGTCTGGTTAATAGACGAATTCAGTACTCTTGACTTGAAACTATAAATCAGAAGGAGCCTTTTAACTGAGAGCTGGAAACTAGAAAACACTAAGATTCTTTACTGAGTTGCATTCTAAACCCTCTGATTTTTGCAAGTAAGCATTGGGATTTGGTCAGGGCCCTTTTCAGTGTGGGTTTGTGGTTAGTTTTAGGGTCTTGGTCAAACCCGGGAGACTGAATGTGAGATATCGACGTTTTAAATGTACAGCCAAGAACAAAATTATTCACAGAGAGAATAACTGTCACCAAGAGTTACCCTGAAAGATTCTGCTAGGAAATGGATCATGAATGACTCAGCCACTGACCCTGCGGGAAGACCTGGTATTTGATTTCCAAATCTGCAAATGAGAATGACAGGTATCTGAGTTCCAAATTTGCAACTTCCTTACTGTGTGCCATTAATAAATCATTGAACTCTGAATTTGGTTTTGAAAGAAATCCTGTAAAATGCACTGTGGACATATGGACTTTCTGTGTTTAATCAATAAATATTTATGAAGGGTCTTCCTTGTGCCGGTGCTGGGTTACAGTGATAAAAACTGCAAAGTCTTCGCCTTTGTGGAAATTTGGACCTAAAAGGGATGATAGGTATTAAACAATTATACAATGAATATTTAACAACCTACTGTGATAAGTCCTAAGAACACAGGGCTGGGTGGATTATAAAAGCAGAAGAACAAATTTAAATTGGAGAGGAAGATTCATGCTGAGATCTGAAGGAAGGTGTATTAGTTTTCTGTGGCTGCTAAAACAAATACTGCAAACTTAATGACAATACAGATTCATTACCTTACAGTTCTGGAGTTTAGAAGTCTTCCCTGGGTCTCACTGGGATAAAATCAGGGTATTGACAGGGTTATAGCCCCTTTGCTGGCTGTAGGGGAGAACCTGTTTTTTACTTTCTCCCATTTCTTGGCTTGCAGCCTTCTTTTTCCATCTTCAGAGTGAGAAAAGTTGCATAATTCTGATCATTTTAATGGCATTCTTTTTTTGTGGCTCATTCTGTCTCCCTCTTTCCCTTTTAAGGATCCTTGGAGGCTGGGGTTTAGTACCTCACCTGCCTCGCAAGCCCAAGGTACTGAGTTCAATCCCTGATACTGAACAAAACAAAGCAAAAACAAAGCAAAATGAATCCTGTGATTACAATTGGATGTACTTAGATAATCTGGAATAATCTCCCTATTGTAAAACCAGCTAATTAACCTCAATTTCATCTTAATCTTGATTCCCCTTTGCCACATAAGTGTCATATAGCATATCTGTGAAGATTAGTATGGCAATTGATAGGTATACATCTCTGGGAGGGTCATTATTCATCCTGCGTGGGTAGTAATGAGCCTCATGAAGGAGATTAGGAGGTGTTCTAGGCAAAAGGTCACAGTGTACAATGACCTTAAAGAAAACTTCTGTCAATTTTGTGGCAAAGGAGATCATTTGTGAGGGTCAGTGAATGAGGGAGACAGCAGTATAAACTAGACTCACAGGGTTGATAGGGAATAGATTTTGAGAGTCTTTTTGCTTTTGTTAGAGACTTGGGTTTATTTTATGAAGTGCTGAGAATCAGAGTACCACGTGGGCCTAGCATTATCTGATTGCATTGAAGGATCTCCTTGTCTTTCTGGAAGGACATGGACCTGGGAATCCAGCAAAGAGGCTACTGCAGTTACCAGAGGAAGAAAATCATGAGAATCTTCAACTGAGGGCCTGGTAATGAGTAGGAAGTCTCATGTCAATAGCTTTCCTGCAATCCATTTATTCTCTAGCATCTTGCTTAGCAACACGTGTTTTTTCTTTCTCAAAGTTTCTTTTCTTTTATGTTCCCATTTGCCAACCTCTAATATCCTTTAAGATCTGACTCAAGATTTACATCCTCCAGGAAGTTTTCAGTCAGAAGCTTCATTCTGTATGGCTGCCTTAGCTCCATGCACATGTAGTCCAGAGGCTGTGGGTTGCAGAAAGCCCTCTGCCTCATCCAAATCCACAGGTACTCAAGTGCCTTATATAATATGGAATAGCATTTTCATATGACCTATGCACATCCTTCTTTACACTTTAAATAATCTCTAGTTTAATACAGAATGCATTATAAATGGCATGTAAATAGTTGCTATGATGTATTGTTTAGGGAATAATGCAGTCTAAAAAATTTGTAAATATTCAGAATTGAGGTACTGATTTTATTTAATTTTCAGCATTTTGATCTACAGTTTGCTGATTATGCAGATGTGGAACCTATAGACACAGAGGGCTAATGGTATCTAACTACTTCACTCCTGGAATGCTTACTGCCATTTTCATAATATTACTGCTACCTGAGTCAATTTCAGCACCCTACAGTGGTTTCTGTCCTCAAATATGGTGTCATCTGATTGTTAAAGCCCTCATTTTGAACACTGGAATGCAAGGTCTCACCTCATCTGCCATGATATCTACGTTACATGTTTCAGATGAAGAGTTCTAATATCCCATTGCTAGAAATCTCTAGGGTCTCGGATAGAGTAATGATTTTGCTGCAGTAATAAACAGCTGGAAAACTGCAATGACTGATGACAACAAATGTGTAAATACTCATGATGCTTTGACCTATTTTAAGGCATATCACCAGTCTCTGGTTGTTTTTGATTTTTCCCCTTATTTATAAGTAATTAAGTTTATAAATATCTTCCTCTCATTCACTCTCTATTTTTTAAGAGGCTAATGTGACACAGTGAATGCAATAGGAATTTAATAACCAATTCCTGAGTGAATGAATAGGAAGCAATAAATTTTTCGTGGAGCTCATAAAGAATCACTAATGAAGCAAGGCATGGTGATGAATGCCTGTTATCCCAGTGCTCTGGGTGTCAGAGGCTGGAGGATTGCAAATTTGAGCCAAGTCTAGGCAATTTAGGGATTTAGTGAAACTCTGTCTCAAAAGTTAAAAAGTAAAAAATAAAAAAAGACTGGGGATATAGCTCAGTGCAAAGGCCCTAGGTTCAGTCCCCAGTACCACCAAAAAAAAAAAAAAAAAAAAAAAAAAAAAACAAAAAAAAAATCACTAAATGCTTCAGTATTTCAATAGGAAAATGGGATAATGATACTTAATTCAGGAAGCCTTTAGGAGGATTAGATATGATCAGTGTGGTATGTGCTGGAATAAGCACCACTCCATAAGAAATCTCAATAATGCTAATGACAAGCCGTGCCTGACTCAGAGGCCACCCAGGGGTGGAGAAGCACCCATTTAGTGGGCCCCAGTGACATTTCAGCAAGGGATGCAACTTTTATCCACTGTCTACCATCCACATGTGAACTGTCCTCCTGCTGTAGCTTTTCCAGAATGTTGAGAAAAAATATCTCCCTTGTTCATTTCACTTCTTTTGCTGTTATTATTGGAAGAGGGTGATAGAGAGGTAGCTTCTTGAACAAATTTGGAGAATATTTTTATCTTTTTCACTCTCCCACTTGATCATTTTCTGTACGTTGTTAATGGATTTATTTGGTTTTTACTGGCACTTAAAAGCTTTAGTGAATTTTGAGCATCTATCTCTTCAAGTTTAAGGCATGGGGAAATGCAAACCTAAATACTGTAAATGTCTGAAGCCTGGTCACTGTCCGTTTGGTTACTGCTTAATCACTCAACACAACATGATGAAAATAATAATGTCCTGGCCCCCCGTAAACTGTTAAAAATGAAAGAGCTCGAGCTGTCATATTTGTTCTTATCACATCAAAAGACCAAAGCAGAAATGCGAGGTTGCTTTGATTACTATCAGATAATGATGAAGTTTCAGCCATGAAAATGTTGGATGTAATGTAATATGATCGATGAATCACATTTGTTGAAATCTTTTAAGATTACCGTGTGGTTACTTTTATAATGATAGATGACTTATATTAACGGATTCTGCATTGTTTTGGCTAAAAAAGTTGACCAGTTTTTAAGGCACTGTCAACTGCCCTCAATTAATTTAGACTTTCAGATTCTTTCGCCTCAAAGTTTTACTAATATGAAAAGCTTCCTTGGACATATTCAGCATTCCATTGAGAGATACCTGTATCCCTTTGTGTATTAATTCAGATACACTCTACATTAGCTGTTGGTCTAGAATGTAGTGAACAAACTATTCTTTGGTCAGTGAGGTAGTGAACAAGATTATTCTTTGAAAATAAAGTTTGAATTTATAGTAAAAATTTATGTATGTGGTACTTTATTTGTTCATTCTTACATTGGTTCTCATCATAATTAATGGGAGTGCATTTGGAACTTTGGCAACATTTTGTCAGTGACACTATCGATGATGTACACAATTCATATGATATTGAAATAATGACCTAGGGGAAAAATGAGAACCAAGACCTGTCATGTAAAGGTACAATATCCTAGTAATGAATGTAACTGTACTGTATACCTAAATTGTACCAATAAACTCAATTAAAAAAAAGAAAGAATGACCTACATTTGCTGAGTTTCATCTCAGTGGTTATGAGACTTCAGTGCAAAATTTAAATATATGTCTCAGCAGCACAATGCTACATTATATTTAAAAATCTCAAGAAAAATGTACATTCCTATGCAGTTGAAGTATGTGTTTGCTAGAGTTATTGATTTTTAAATTTAGTAGTTTTTTTTTCCCAGTGGTCATGTTTAGTACTAGTGAATCTTACAATTTGCATGGAATACTGTTGCTTTTGTGAATCATTTGTTAATATTTTCCCACTGGAACAAATCACTTCTCTGGCTTTTTCATATCTTCTATGATCCATAGGCTCAGTGCTATTTTACTTTGCTTCATTGGAGTCCAGTGGAAATGTCTAGCTAAAAAATTCATTTATAAGAGAAGTTAAGAAAGAATAAAGTGCCAACACATAATCAATAGCTGTTTGACTATACTCCGTGAAGGCAGGATTTTTAACTCCTATTCACCATTGAATGCTCAGCCCCCGGCACATTATTCAGTATAGTAGATTCAGTGAGTGTTTATTAAATGAATAAGAAATGTAAGAACTTATCCATTTTTTTGCTTTTTTATTTTTTAATTTTTTTGATGTCAAGAGCCTAACCCAGGGCCTCATGATTGCTAGGCAGTCATTCTACCACTGAATTAAATCCCCAGCCCCAGAACATAAGCATTTTTAAAAATATATTTTTATTGGTACATTATAGATATACAATAGAGTTACATTCATCATTGGGATCTTGTACCTTTACATGATGTATCTTGGTTCTTATTTTTTCCCCTTTCCCCTAGCCTCCCCCCTCCCCCTTCCCTATTTACAAAGACTTTGTTCCCATTTTTTTTCTTTTCTGTTAATTTTTTCTCTTCCTTTTTCACATTTTCCCCTACCTCTCCCATTTGCCCAACACATTTAGACCTTTTCTTTCTATTACAAAATATCAATTATACATTTTGACCCTTGTTATACTTTCAGTTTATCACACCAGAGAAACTATACAGTATTTATACACGTGTCCTATTTATTTCACTTGAGTATGTCATCAATGTGCATCCATTTAGCTATAAATGTCTCTAGTTTCTCATTCTTTATGGCTGAGTAGTATTCCATTTTATAGAAAAAAACACATCTTCTTTATCCAGTCTCCAGTTGATGGGCAATTGGGCTGTTTCCAAATTTTAGCTATTACAAACTGTGCTGCTTTAAACATGGATGAGCATATATCACTGTGGTATGATTCTTTTAATTCTTTTGGTAAGATACTCAGCAGGGGAATAGCTGGGTCAAATGGAGCTTCCAATCCTAGTTGTTTAAGGTTTCTGCTTAATGATTTCCACAGTGGTTGCACGAGTCTGCACTCCCACCAACAATGAAGAAGGGTTCCTTTCTCCCCACAGCCTCAACAGCATTTGTTATTTTTGGTTGATTTCTTGATAGCAGCCATTCTTTCTGGGGTGAGATGGAATCTCATTGTTTTCATCTGCATTTCTCAAATGACCAGTAATGTGGAACAATTTTTTCATATATCAGAACATAATCTTTAAAGTCAGAAAATATGGGTTTGTTCACATACACTATTTCCTTCCCCCAAAATTAAGATCCGTCATATAATGTAAAACATTTCCAAGCATTATTTGGCATTTTGACAAAAGTCAGACTCCCCATTTCTATCATTGAGAGTCTGGCTTAGCCTCAGAAGGCTCCAGGTATGCAGCAGGAATCCTGTCTAGAATCCTATCTACCAGTCTTTGAAATATTTGTCTCACTTTATTTCTTTATTTTTTTTTTTATTTTTAATTTTTTGGCACGGGTGATCAAACTCAGGACCTTTCGCAAGGCAGGCATGGTGCCACTGAGCTAAATCCCCCACTCTAATTTTTAAATTTCTTTTATTTATTTCTTTATTTCTAGGCTATACTACTTTCTACACTAATAAGTTAGTAGTGGAGAGCACATATAGACAATTGTTTTCGCCAGCTTCTTGCACAGGGCACAAATTTCCTCAATCCTAGAATGGTATGTCTGAACTACAGAATTTCTAGACCTCATGCAGTTCTATTATCATGATTCTGATCTTTGAATTGAGGTAGAAATCTGGTCAGTCTGGGCATAATGGTGCACACCTATAATCTGGCACTCTGGAAGGCTGAGAGGGAGGAGGATGGGAAATTCAATCCCAGTTTGGGCAATTTAGTGATCTAGAGAGACTGTGTCTCAAAATGGAAATTAAAAAAAGGATGGGAATGTAGCTCAGTGTGAAGGCCTTGGGTTCAATTCCTAGCTTGGGGAAGGCAGAGTGAGAGTGAGCGAGAGAGAGAGAGAGAGAGAGAGAGAGAGAGAGAGAGAGAGAGATATTCATCAATTAACTATCTGTTTTGGGTTGGAGATTGAGGAAGAACTTTATAAAAGTCTGATATTTTTTTCCCCAAAGAGATAGACAGACATACAGACAGATTATAGACAAATGAAGATGGAAGGGAAGGGGGAGGAAGAGGGAAGGAAAGAAAGAAAAATAAACAGGTGGAAAAAGTTTTAGAGGAAAAATTCAAGAAGTGAAAGGCTTAATAAATCTCACCACTTGTGGGTGGGTCTTGCGGATCTAAAGCAGCTATCAGTAACGATAATAAAAAGTCACATCTATTTAGAAAACAAGCAATATTCACTCTTGAGCTATTGCTGGAATCAGAAGCCAGGGTCCCATGAGATGGAGCAATAGGGAGGGAAGGAGGAATTCTACGTGTTTGCAGTTTATTTTTTCTGGGCAAGCTGCCTGGTGGAGTATTGAGAGTGTAGTCACCGAGGTCAGACAGATCTTCTTATGTTTTACCTAACTGTTCACACCCCACTTCTTCCTTTCAGGTGGTTCCCACATACAGAATAATTATTTATTACTTAGTCTAATCCACACTGGCACCAATGTGTCATGCTAGATTTGTTATTAATCTACTTAATCTCTCAAGGTTGCAGGTATAAAGGGCAATGAAAGGATGAAAAATGTTTCTGGAGTTAAGATTGTGATACTGGAAGCTCAAGAATGGACAGAAGATGTGGGAAATACGCAGTGAATATTGAACACTCTGGAAAACAGCCGGGGAGTATGGGCAGCACTCCAGTGGCACGTTCTGCTTGCCCAGGGACTTATTTGTGATACATCTATAGCTCTATGAAAGGGAGGACAGGGACAAGGGGAAAAAATGAGAACCAAGACCTGTCGTGTGAAGGTACAGGATCCCAGTAATGAATGTGACTGTACTGTATACCTAGATTGTACCAGTAAACTCAATAAAAAGAAAAAATATATATCACAGTTCTTTCAAAAAAGGAATTTGAAGTTTTACATGGAAGGAAATTTTACCTATTACTACTTAATGGTAAGATTTATTTTCTGTGTATCAACAGGGGTATATTTGAAAATTTTACTTTAAATATTCATTAATCCAAGACATTAGGAATTTTGGGAATGAAAACATCTTCAACTAATACTATGCACTTATAATTCATGCATAAACTAAAGAAAAATCTGATTTTGACTGCATACCAATTGTTTTGAAAAAATAATATGTAAATTTGAGTGATAGTTACCTAGATTTCTAGTATAGCTACTGTGTCTGGCTTCTCAGAATTAAAAGATTTAAACATATATTTGAAAGTCAGAGGTCAGTGTTGTTAGTGAAGGCTAGGTCTAGGGAGCAAAATTACGTAGCAAAGCATTTGATTAACCTTAACTTTACTATTTAATTTTTGGGGGGCAAAGAATTATTTTGAGAACTTAGACATTAATTGAATTGGGAATGTCAATAGCCTTTTTGATATCTACTCAAGATTGGGTGCAATTGATATATAACATTTTTATGGAAAATATACTTAATGTAAACTCATACTAGGTGTACAATTTGATATATATTTTTTGATACCAGGGGTCAAACTCAGGGCCTTGCCCTTGTGAGGCAAGCAGCAGAACTGCTGAGCTAAATCCTGGCCCTTTCCCTCATTATTTTTGTCTATAGCCATTCCTGAGCCCAACAAATCATGAAGCTCACAACTCAGAATGTCAGTGTTCTACGTCGGCTGATCCTACTGGCACCAATTTAACTGATGTCTGGACTGACCCAGAGCCCATTGTTTCCTCAGAATCCCCAAGCTGAGAATGTCTACATTGTCAGGTAATGTTTGGGAACAACACTGTTCCTCTGAATTAAGATAAAATCCAAGTGGAAGTATTCAATCCACTCCTCAATTCATTGATACTGACACTTTTCTTGTGAGAGCTATAAAACTGAATGTAAGGGAGGTAGAAAATTTATGTAGCTCTTTGCTTAGGAAACTAAAGATCTCAGTAGAGAAATAAAAACTTAAACTAGATTTTGAGAAAATATATGAGGGTCGATTAAAAAAAGAAAAATGTTGGGAGTACTGAGTAGGTGACAGTGTAGCAAACACATTGCCAGTAAAGGACACTGTTAATAACTCAATTGTTCAGGTGGAAGTTATGGGTCTGTCTGTCTCTGGCACACTGCCTGCTTCTGAGCCTATGGCAGTTTACTTTAGCTCTTCTGGTTCTGACCTTAGATGTTTTCCACCTTGACTTTGAAACCAACACTTTGTTCTCTGTGTTTTCCATTTTGATTTGGTGTCAGAAGCCTATTTTCTGTATACCTGGCTGCTTATTGAGTTTTATTCTATTTACTACACTTGATCTTAGCCAAAGGGCCAAGAAGCAATTGAATTTTATTCTTTCTTTAGTGACTAAAAAAAAAAAAAATTAATTTTGACCCAAAGCAGATGGTGCTTGGCATTTTACAGAGCTGCAAGCTATTTTAGATGCCTCATTTTTATTTAGCCATAGATGAAAAAAAAAAAAGGTCTTGGAAAATTTGAATGTTTGTAAGAATGCACACAACTTAGTTAACAGCAGTCATAGTACTAGATAGAGTATAGGTCTGCAGTCAGGTTAAGATGAATTTCTATTAATCATGTTCCCCTTTTAAAAAATTTAAATGAAAATTTAGGGTAACTGCCTCCTGTATCAATTAATATACCATGCATCAGTATGTGAGGCCCCCACTCTCTCCCGCTTTCCACTTCCTTTCTAAGGCACAAATGGCAGGAGGCAGGAGCTGCCTTTTGTGCCTGAGCTGTCATCATTGGGCACCTAATCCCCTTGGCCTTGGTACCTAATGCACTTCATTGCTCCTGATTGCTTAGTGAGTGTTGCTCTCAACTCAAACTGGAGTTTGTCTTCAGAGACAGTGTCTCCTATCTGAAGACATTTACAAGCTCTTTCACATAGTCTTAAGATATCTACACTCACTGTGTTTATTTCATTTAATAATCTGCTTTCACCCATAATATAGGGGTTAATAATGAGATTATCTATGAAATAAAAACATTGTAATAGTTGGTAAGTGCTGAACAAATATTCTATATTGCTTTTTAAAATTTACATTTATAACAACCCTATGACATAGGTGATGTTATCCACGTCTGGAGCTCAAAGATTCATAGGGTAATGTCAATTTCCACATGGCATCATGCATCGAGTCAAAGGCACAGTAAAAAATTAAACCTAATTGGTTAGACTCCAAGAATCTATGCCTTTATTTAGTATAATGTACTTCCTTTTACAAAAAATGCTTATAGAGAACATTTCTTATTACTAATTTTATGAACACTATGAGGTAGAAATTATTATACTCAATTTTGATATAGAGAAATGGGAGGATTAGACAAGAAACTTGCAAGTTAAAACACTTGTTGAGAATATCATTGCTATGGGATTTAAATCCAGAATCAGATTCCAAGACTGACCTAATTTACATTATACAATAGTCAATTATAACACTAACAGATAATACAGGCATTGGCACAATATTTTTAGAATTTACAAGGTAATTTTACATTAATCTTATCATAAACTTTTATGATAAAAGACAAAAGAGTAGAACAGAAAAAAAAAAAGCATCTCACTCAACACAAAACCTGGTGGTGGCAGAGATCGGATTTCAACAAATGCTTTCAGACTCCAAACTTCGTGTTGCCAAATACCGACCTAGACAAAAGACTTGTTAGAAAATTTGATAAGTCAGTAAATAGTGCAGTGGAAATGGAGGATTCCAAGCAGCTAATGAAAGGGTGGGTTTTCTAATAGCTGACAGGCATGAAATGCAGAAACCTTTAATCAGATGATGTTGTGAGTCCCATACATCACTATCTGCAGCAGGCATCCCCATACATGTAGCTACTTCCTTTGATAGTGGGATGTGTAAAGCGTTTCTAGGAAGACATTTATTATTTTTAAGTTTGAAAGATATAGACATATGAGCAAGAAAGCATGTGAAGTCAGTGGAAATGTCTTTGTTTTAATTTTAAGGACAATAAAGGGACAAGGAGTTTTCTAATGAAAACTAAATTTGTTACTGAAGAACTATTAAAATAGTTTTATATATCTATTTTCTTTCATGTATTACTCTGTTTCAAAATTTACCACAAAACTATAATAAAAACACTCACTATGCTAGCAGCCCCCACTTCAACAGAACCACCTGGTACTACTGTTAAAATTTCTGCTGTCCCTACACCAACATCAGCAACAAGTACTGCCCCAATTCAAACATACACAACAACAACTGCATCCACTTCAACAGAACTACCTACTACTTCTGCTAGCACTTCCATTATACCTACATTGGCTGCAACTATGGCATCTACTCAAACATCCACTGCAACAGCACCTACTAGTGCTGCTGGAAATTCCACTGTTCTTCCAGCCATGTCAGCCATCACTACTGCCTCAACTCGAACATCTACTGCAATAGTATTTCCCACTTCAACTGAAGCACCTACCACTACTACTTCTGGAACATCCACTGTTCCTACCACGACCTCGGCTACAACCACTGCATCTACACCAACATCCACTGCAGCAGCAGCACCCACTTCAACTGAACCACCTACTACTACTACTTCCGAAACTTCTGCTGTTCTTCTAACTAGATCAGCCACCACTACTACCTCAACTCAAACATCTATAGCAACAACAGACCCCACTTCAACTGAAACACTTACTACTGTTGGAACTCCCACTGTTCTTCCAACCACATCAGCCATCACTACTGCCTCAACTCAAATTTCCATTACAACAGCACCCACTTCAAGTGAACCACCTACTACTACTACTTCTGGAACACCCAATATCCCTAGCACCATCTTGTCTATAATCACTGGGTCAACCCAAACTTCTACTGCAACAGCAGCCCCCACTTCAACTGAACTGTTTACTTCTACTTCTGGAACTTCCACTGTTCTTCCAGCCACATCAGCCACCAATACTGCCTCAACTCAAACATCCACTTCAACTGAACCACCTACTTCTTCTGGAATATCCACTATCCCCACCACCATTTTGGCTTCAGCCATTGCATCTACCCAAACATCCACTAAAACAGCAGCCCCCACTTAAACTGAGCCACTTATTACTCTGACTGCTGCTTTCACTGTGCCTGAAACCCATCGACTACCCCTATTGTGTCAACTCAAATGTCTACTATAACAGCAGCCCTCCCTTCAACTTAACCACCTTCCACTATTTCTGTAACTTGCACTGAACCTAAAACCACATGAGCTACCACTATTGTCTCAACTTCACTATCCAAAACAGCAGCTACCACTTCAATGGAACCATCTACTACCCCTGCCAGAAATTCCACTGCACCTACAACTGCATCAACTACCACTACTGTCTCAATTCAAACACTCACTACAACTCCAGCTGCCACTTCCACTGAAGTGTGTAGTAGTACTGCTGGAACTCACTGACCTTATAACCACATTGGCTATAATTGGTATGTCTTCTCAACCCACTATTCTGATAGTGGCTGTCACCTTAACTGAGCCACCTACTAGTACTCCTGCACTTCTATTGAACATGCAACCATACTGTCCACATTTACTGCCTCCATTTAACCCAACCTTACAATAATAGTCACAACTCTCCCTGAGCTCCACACTGCTACAACTGTCAGTAGTCTTTCGAAGCCACAAGAATGTTGTCCTCTACTACAACTGTAACAGCACCCACCACTTACCTAAACTGACCACCATGAATGCCAGCACTTTCACTAAGGCTTCCCCTACAAAGAGCACCATTACTGATTTAACTGAATCCACACCCAATGGCTACTGTCACTCTACCTGAACTGTTTACCAGAACAATCATTGCTAGTGGCTGTATGAAGCCTCCAACCACTATCTCTGTTTAAATGAAACCCACCAAAACATTAGTAGTTTTAACTGTAGTTTACATCATAACAAGCACAATCCATATTTCATTTAGGCTTTAGGTATAACTAGTCTATTGCGTCCATAGAACTAATTATCACAACAGTAGGCATTGTTTTTATGTAATCAGAACCACAGAAAGACATGTAGTGCTTTAGCTGAATTTCAGCATGACATGGGACTCACATCTTGCTGAATCTGTTCTCAATGTGTGTTCATTATACATAATATTATTTACCACCTTACGTAAGTTACATAACAGCACCCACTACTTTAAGTGAACTTATTCTTTTCACAACAACTGGTAGATCTTCATCTACAACTGCCAGCACAATTTGGTACTGGGAATTGAACTTGGGACCTTGTGCATTTGAGGCAGGCGGCAGAACCACTAAGCTAAATCCCCAGCTCCAGCACCATTGTATAATCTGAACCTACCTCTGTAGCTCCAAGCTTTGGTCCTTCAACAGAATACTACCACAGCTACCATTATTTCTTCAGTTGTGCTCACAGCCATATCTACCAGGATCCTATTAACTAAATCTATGAGCATCACAACTTTTACTCAGGCTCCTATCATGAGATTACAACTTAAACAATTCATTTTTTTACACAATGGCCATATGTCCCACTGTAGTTTAAGCTACCATTACACAAATCACCTGATTTTACCTGAAACATGGACTACTCCCACTTTTATTGAAACCACAAATTATCACTTTAACAGAATCAGAAGACACTAATACCTATTACTCAACTGTGTTTATATCCCTCCAGTTGCTACTACTGGAGGTTGAATCTGTTCTGTTCTCTGACACAATTAAAACATCATTCATACTCACGACTGCCAAAATCTCTACTAAAAATAAAATCAACACTTATGCTCATTCAAGTGACTCGCCAATGCAATGTCAACTGAATTTATAATCTCCATACACCGTCATTTATTTGTTAAGAGGAAACGTAACCACTTCTGCACAATTTACTATCAAAACAGCAGCAGCACTTCCACTGTCCATTCAATGAGTCCCTTACCACAGCCACCACACTGTATCAATAGCATATGCTGCTAAGATTACACAATAGGTACTGCCACGTTCTCTGTAATAAGATAAGTTGAAATACTGTTGATTTAGTTCATTCCCCTTCACAACTACTGTATCAGAGTCATCAAGGTTGGGTCAGAATCCCCAACTTTTCAAAAATCATGAAGCCAGGTCTAATTAGCACTCATTGAAGTTTTAAAATCAGAAGGGCATTGTGACCTTTTACGTCTTTTGGATAGTGTGATGAGATTAACACAAATCAGTTAACACCTTCTTGAGCTTTAGAAAATATAACTGCCATTTTTGATGTGAATTCTACTCATAAACAAAGAGTGGCTGGGTAACAAAGAGGCAAGTACATCAACACATGGTTGGGATGAAGAGTAAAAGTACTTTTCTTAACAAAAAGGAAAAATGACTTCCTCCTCCATCAATTTTTCCTACAAAGGTCATGATCTCATTTTTTTATGGCTGAATAATATTTCATTGTGTCTATGTAGTAGTCTATTTTCTTTATCTTTTTTTATCTGTTGATGAACACCTCTGCTAATTCCAAAGTGAAATAAAGCAGACACAGAAAGATAGGTGTCGCATGTTTTCTCTCATAAGTGGGAAACTAAAAACAAACAAAAAACCCAAAGCACAACAAAAGCAACACCATGAATAACACAATCATAACAATAAAACAACAATAATAAACACCCTGAAAGTATAAGGGGGGCTGTTAGGAAAGGAGAAATGGGACCAGGAGGAAAGGTTAGATGGGGAGGGAGAGAAGATGGGTATGATAAAAGCTCGATATATGCGTGTATGAAAATGTCACAATGCAACCCATTAATTATACAATTAACATATACTAATATTCTTTTAAAAAAATTCATTTTATTGATACAATTCAACTATACATAATGATCGCGTCACCAAAGGGAATTTGCACCTGCACATGATATATCTTGATTTCTCTTTTTCTCCCAATCCCCTCCCTTCAACTCTCCCTATTTGCAAAAGCTTTGTTTCCAGTTTTTCCTTCTTTTCTCATTTTTTCCCTTTTCCCTTCCTTAATATTTCTATCTAAAAAAGAAAAATGCGCCTGGTGATTTAGCTCAGTGGCACCACACATGCCTTGCAAGAGCAAGGTCCTGAGTTCAATTCCCAGTATAAAAACAAACAAACAAATAGGAAAAATGTATTTGCAAGCAATTTAAGACAAATATTTTGATAGTCACTATGCTAATTAGAAAAATTTTTTTTCTGTCTTTCTGAGTTAATCTTACAGAAGTACTTTCCCCCATTTTTCTATTCAGGTTACTGATATTACATGCAGTTAATGTAATAAAAACTGTATTAAACAGTTTAATTCTATTTATTGCCTTTTTCATGTTGTTTTCAATTAGTGGTATTTATATTACATACTAAATATATTATTCATGCACTTTTTCTGTTAAAGAGTTCATAGCTTTTACTCTTTTCTAGTTCTTCTATGTCTCTGCTTCTAATCAGGATGAGGGATATTTTGAAGTAAATCAGTTTTATAAATAAATGCGTTCATTTTTTTATTTAAGAGATAGAAGATTATCGTAGTTTAACATATTGCAAGTGGACAATAGAGAGATGATTTAATTACCACATAAACTCACAATTGGAAAGTCATACTGGGCAAACTTCCTAAAGTTAGGGACTTGTTAGCAACCATTTATGTTTGATCACTAATAAATAATAGATATGTTTTCTTTTATTGAGTTTATTGGTACAATCTAGGTATACAGTACAGTTACATTCATTATTGGGACCCTGTACCTTCACGTGACAGGTCTTGGTTCTCATTTTTTCCCCTTGTCCCTGCCCTCCCTTCACCCCCTCCTCCCCTCCCAATTTACAAACACTTTCAATAAATAAAAATAGTTACAATGACAAACATTTATTATTAAACTTAGAAGGTTGTAGAACTTGAACTATACTCTTTATTCATTTTTGCTTTTTAATGTTAATCTGTTCCATTTGGTATTACTTTTATTTAATGTAAAACATGAATGCAGAAAACATACAAACAATAACTTAATACCTAGAATTATTACAAAGTGAACACATTCATATTAAAATCAAGAAATGGAGCATTATCAGTACTTTGTAAATCTCCCATATATCCTTATCAACCACTTTTTAAATCCAAATAAACAGTATTGTGATTTCTAACACCATTATTTTTTTTTGATTGTGAAAAAAGTAGGAATGAAAATAAATGTCCTATGCTTTTTTGGGTCTTCCTTCTGTGGCTTGCTGTTATATTTGTGAGAGTCATGTATTGTTTTGCTTATGTCAACGGATTCTTCACTTTCATTTTATTACCATATGGTATTTATTTACTCATTATTTTGCTAGTAGATGTTTGGATTTTCTGTTTCAGTTATTGCAGTAATCGCTGCTTTGTGCAATATTGTATATGTCTTTTGGTATGCATGTTACATATTAAGCTTTTACTACAGAATGCTTGCTGAATCACAAATAAGAGCATGCTCAAGGTTAGGGGATATTTCTAAACCATTTTGCAAGAGGATTGTTAACTCTCTTCATGTCCATCAGTATTTTGAGATTCCTGGTAACAGCATATTCTCACCAGCACAGTTTTTCAGCTCTTTTAACCTTGGCTATTCTGATGAATGTGCTATACTCTTTCATGATGATTTTAACTTCATTTTTGGATAATTTGAGGTTGAATGTGTTCAATCTGTTTACCGCGTATTTGGTTATCCTCTGTTTTGAAGGGGTTATGTGAGTCTTTGGCTATTTTTGAATTGGTTACCTGTGTTTTTCTTATTGACTTATAGTTCTTTTTATATTCTTATGCACATGTCCTTGGTAAAATAGATGATTTGCAAATATCTTCTTCTACTGTATGTGTGCTATTTGTGTCCTGTATTTGTGACTCTAAAATTATGAATACTTTTACCATGTAATGGTCTGAAAAAATTATTATTTTATTTTTTCCATTTAGATCATCAATCCAAATGGAATAGTGCTTTGTTCAGTGTTAGGCATGGATTACCATTCATTTACTTTACTTGTGTATATCCAATAGAGCCAATACAATTTATTTTAAAGGCTATTCTGTTTCGGCTTTTCTTCCCCGCCCCCCGTTAAGTTTATTGGTACATTTAAAGCAAACAATACAGTTACATTTATCATTGGGATCTTGTACCTTTACATGATATGTCTTGGTTCTTATTTATAAATACCCATTTAAAGCAAAATACAGTTACATTTATCATTGGGATCTTGTACCTTTACATGATATGTCTTGGTTCTTATTTATAAATACCCCTGCTCTCCTTTCTAGCCCTTCGTCCTTCCCTATTTACAAAGACTTTGTTTTCATTTTTTTCCTTTTTTCACATTTTTTCTTTTCCCCTGCCCTTCCCACCTCACCTTTAGCCACTTTCTTCCTATTTCACACTATTGTGTCCCTTGTCATCCATTATCTATACCCATTTTCAATGGAGAAAAACCTGACTCCTGTTTGTTTAGCTACTTTATTTGTTTGACTAGTTCTCTCTATATGTAACTAGCGTCCCCTCTCTGGTGTGACTCCTCCAGTGACGGAGATGTCTTCTTCATTCAAGGCACCCCCCCCACAGTGTGGGGTTCCCTCCCCTGTCAGGTCTGTCTCATGCTGCTCTGCCTCTCAAAGCCTGTCTCACTTTCAGAGAAAATTCATGCTTTGTTCTGACTGATAGAATAGATTTTAGAACTCAATTATTCAGAAATAGAAGGAAAGAGAAAGAAAAGAAAAAGAAAGAACAAATGAACAAGAGCAAGAGTGTTTCATTTTGTGGTGATCTTATTTTGTCCATAAAATGTTAGCTGAAAAGTTTTCCTTATGACCAGGAAATTGTCAATCTGTTATTCTTGCTTTGAAGGAAATGTACTTTTTACTCTGGCAGTTTTTAAGATTTTTATCTTATCTTTGGTTGCTTGGAGTTTAAGTGTGATATCCCTAAGTGGTAGAGTTTTATTTGTGTTCTAGGTTGGGCCTGAAACTCACTCAAAGGCCCACATGTTAAAGGCATGATCCCTAGTTTGGTGCTGTTGAAGGCAGTGGAAAGTATAAGAGATGGGATGTAATAGACTTTGGTGGTGTCATTGGGGACATGCCTTTGAAGAGGAAAGTGGGACCCCCCCCAGCACTACTTCTGCCTTTCTTTTTTGTGTCCTGGCCATGAAATGGCGATTTTGTTTCTCCATGCATACCCACCAAGTTGTGCTGCCTTGCACAGTGACCGAAACAGTAGGGCCAACTGACCAGGGACTGGAGCCTCTGAAACCATAAGCCAAAACAGAATTTTTCTCTTTATAAGTCAGTTCTTCTCAAATATTTTTTTATAGTAATGGCAACTGACTTATACATTTGATACTTAGATTTCATTTTTTAAAAATATCTATAAATGCTTCCTGAATCTTTGGCTTAATGTTTAGTAGTAGTTTGAAGAAACAAAGAAGTATTGTGTTTTCAAACAATGTTTCTGCCTATTTTCTCTCTTTTTATTAGATGGAATTCAATCATGTTCATTTAGAATTACATGATTCCCCCAGCTTGTCACTTTGTGGTTGTGTTCTTTTCCTGATGCATTAACTGTATTAATTGCTAATGAAACCATCCATTAAATTTGTCATATAAATTTTTATTTTAAGTTTTAGAATAAGAAATATAGTTTCAAGTTTCTACCACATATACCTATCTTTAATTTCCTGAACATATTAGTCATATAAATTTTTAAGTCCATGTCTTAAAATTCTAATATTTATTTCTGTGGTCTGTTTTGGTGTATATATCCTTTATCTTATTTTTCATGTTATATATGATCTTACATGCCCAGTAATTTTTGTGTGGATACTCATTTTTTATGAAAAATTATAGAAATAATTTGAGAATCATGTAAGAATTATCTTCATTCAGAAATAATTTATATTGTGTGATTTCTTGATAGAAGCCATTCTTTTTGGGGTGAGGTGGAATCTCAGTGTTGTTTTTATCTGCATCTGTCCAATGACCATTGATGTGGAACATTTTTTCATATATTTACTTGCTGCTTTTACTTCTTTGTCTGAGAAATGTCTGTTCATTTCAGATATCCATTTTTGAATTGGGTCTTTATATTTGGGGGGGCTGATTGTTTTGAGTTCTTTATATATTCTAGACAATAGTCCTTTGTCTGAGGAGCAGTTGGTAAAATTTTTTTCCCACATTGTAGATTGTTAGTTCTGTTGATGGTTTCTTTTGCAGTGCAGAAGCTTTTTAATAAGATGAGAACCCACTTGTTGATTCTTTCTGCTAATGTTGGCGGGGTTGTGGGGAGAAAGGAACCCTTCTCCATTGTTGGTGGGAGTGCAGACTGGTGCAACCACTATGGAAATCAATATGGAGATATCTCAAGGAGCAAGGACTAGAGGTTCCATTTGACCCAGCCATCCCTCTGCTGGGTGTCTTTCCAAAAGAATTAAAAGAATCATATCACAGTGACATATGCACATCTATGTTTATAGCAGCACAGTTTGTAATAGCTAAAACTTGGAAACAGCCCATTTGCCCATTAGTTGGAAACTGGATAAAGAAGATGTGGTTTTCTATAAAATGGAATACTACACAGCCATAAAGAATGAGAAATTAGAATCATTCATAGGAAAATGGATACATTTTGAGGATATACTCCTAAGTGAAATAAGTCACACATGTGTAAATACGGAATAGTTTCTGTGGTGTGAAAAACTATAATAGTACTCAAGATCCTAATGGGATAATCAATAGTGTGAAATAGGAAGATAAGAGCTAAAGGTGTAGGGAAAATCAGAAGGGTAGGGAAAGGGGAATAAGGGAAAAGAAAAGAGAAAATGAAAAAATGGAATTAAAGTGTTTGTAAATGGGGAGGGGAGGAGGAGGTGAAGGGAGGGCAGGGACAAGGGGAAAAAATGAGAACCAAGACCTGTCATGTAAAGGTACAAGATCCCAGTAATGAATGTAACTGTACTGTATACCTAGAATGTACCAATAAACTCAATAAAAAAGGAAATAATTTATATCTGCTCCTGGCAGGCAGCTAGGTTAAGATACATCATCCTTAACTCACTGAGGAATCAATATGATTCCAACATGAGTTTTCCTCTTCATGAGTGTTAGTATATTTCCAGTTTATCTTTACCATAGTTAAATGTATTTCTCTCTCCCACTACTTGGAATGTTTACTCTGATTCAAATTCATAAAAATACCCCAACCTGGATTTCACAAGACAGATGGAAACCAACACAGTGGGGCATTTCAACACAAGTCGATCAGAGAAAAAGAATCAACAAAGAAAAATCAAGGTTAAATCACACCAGTGAACAAATGGACTTAAAAAATATCCATGAGCTTTTCATTTAGCAAAAGCAGAATACATACTTTTCTCAAGAGTATATGAAAAATTTCCCGAAATAGACATATTTTATGCCACAAACATGTTTAACTAAATGCAAAATAATTGAAATAATCCCCTATTGGATTATAATAGAATTTTATTGGAACATAGTGATGTAAACTTAGAAATCAGCAGCAAAACAAATCACAGAAACTATGCAAACAGGGAGATTAAATAATACATTCTTGAATAATCAATGGCTCACAGAAGAAATCAGAAGAGAAATAATAAAGTTCCCTGGAATTAAATGACAATGGAAACGCCACATACCAAAATCTAGAAGACACAATGAAAGCAGATAAATCTAAAAGGGAAGTTAATATTTGCACACATAAAAAAGAACAAAGCAATCCCAAGTAAATAACCTAGAAATGCATCTCAAGGTCCTAGAAAGACAAGAACAAACCAAATCTGAAAGTCATAGGAGGAAAGAAATGACAAAGATCAAAGTGGAAATTAGTGAAAATGGGACTGAAAAAACAATACAAAGAATCAATGAATTAAAAACTTGGTTCTTTGAAAGCATTAGAAGTGGGTCTGAGGATTGCAAGAGATAGGTGGAAGGAGGAGAAGGAGAACTAAAAAGGATCAAGATGCAATATGAACAGGTATACATTCCCCCAAGATGAACGTATTTACTGTGTACCACACATAAACTAATCAATGAGAAGAAAAAATATCTTTCACACTCTCTTTTCCATCTCTCCCAAGTATATTTTTTGAATAGCTTTTTGAGATATAAAGCACATATCATAAATGTCCCTAATTCAGAGAATACAGTGCCTCTCTCCTCATTACTTTGAACACATGTACAATAATTATAGGATGACTATAATTAAATGATCATTGGACTAGTGATTGGGCCAAACAGGCTTACACATTAAACTTGCCTTGGGACCGATCATTTCTTTAATATTTGTTGTCTCCTCAAGACATGAAGATAATAACTTTGACTTCTTCTTGGGGTATTAAGGATGAACACATGGTCAGAGAGGTGCAACCACTGATAAAGCACACAGCTTTCCACAGCAAATGCTTGTAATAGTCCTCACAAGCTACAACTGGGGCCGAGGCTGCTTCGGGCTAACAGCCACCAGATCTGCAGTGACATTTGCAATGACAGATGGGGCTATTTGATTGCATTGCTCTCTCCCATTAAAAAGAATTATCAGCTTTATGTAAAAGTCAATTGGCTAAGTTTTACCTTGTAAGAAGGAGATTTTTCTTTTCTTTTATTAAAAATCTTGAATAACACAGGGCATGTTTGTGATGAGAAAATAATAAAAAACTGCCAACTGGAAGAATTTGAGTTATTTTGTGTGTCTCTCTTGAAACAGAACCAGGATAAACAGGTCAAGCTCCCTGAGAAGAACGTTTTGCCTCAACATAGAGAAGAGTGATTTAGCAGCAAGGGTCAACTCAAAAGTCGAATCGTGGGAAATGGATGAGCTCACCATCACTGTCTGCTGCAGGGAGACACTACAAGTGAGAGCTCACTTTCACTCACTGGAGTTTGGTCTTTGTGTCGAGCGTTCTTGTATTGCATAATTGAGATAATGTAAGGTAAACATATGTAATGTAAACACCTCATAATGTAAACATATTGTATACATTTATATGTACAGAAGAGTAATGAATATTAGCTATAACAAAAGAACTATTTTATTTTTATTAATGTTTAAATTTGTAGTAAAAAATCAGATATTATATGTATGTCCACCTGCAATAAAACTAGAAATAAACTCCAATAGGACAACTACTTGACTCTTTTATTGATTGCTATGTAGATTCTCATTGCTTAGGAAACTGCCTGATATTTATTAAATTAATAAAAGAAAACAGACAATATTTTGTCAATAACATGTTTGACATTTTTAATAGACTTAGAATGGGTCCATAGTCTAACACGGATAAGAAAAACCCCTGACAGGTATCAAAACATTTTCCAGCTGCTTATTTTATTTTGAGTAGTACTAATTATTATGTCATCTAACTAATGCTTCATTAATTTTAATCTATTGAAATTAGTTCTGTCATAGATACTGGAGACTACATGAGTAAAATAACCATCTTTAATAATAATCATATAAGAGAATGCAAAATTTTTCTTTTATTTCTACACAACAATTTTATACAGTGTACTAATTGAATTAGTACCAATTCAAATGGGAATTTTGAAAAAATTTTCACATTTTCTGTGCACTTTTGTTCATTGAAATTAATTGAATGATATTGGAACCATAATTAACCTTAATCATGCTATATTTTAAGCTACATGTGTAGATTGTTAATTAAAATGCTAATAAAAAATACAAAGGATAAAATCTCATTGCCCAAGGATTGTCAAAAAATAGCACATTGGAGTTCTGATAGTGGTTCCACCATAAATAAGACTGTAGTGAAATAGTTATTATTAGACTATAGGGAATTTTCAGCCAATGAATGTCTTTTTGTGTGTGTGTTAAAAAATTAAGCAATTTGATATAGGGTTAATGTAGAATCTCAAAAAGATAATCTACTTCTTTTGGATTATGAGCAGCTAAATCCAAGTATTTTCAGCACTTTAATGTTCAATCAAATGTTTTGGAACCCCCTTCACTGAAAGTCCATCAAAAGACAAGTATGTAATAGTGAAAACAGTTGAAGAAACAGCTTTAAGGGGCACCATTTTTAAAAATAGAATTCAAAAAGTACCTGCAGTGTTGACCAAAGTGACAGTCTTGGAGTTATAAAGAGTTATAATCTTTGCATATTGTATTAATGTGGGTGTGCTTTACTTTGTTTTTTTTGTTGAGCAATTAAATACTACCTGTTGGGGCTGGGGATTTGACTCAGTGGTTCTGCTGCCTGTCTTGCAAGCACAAGGACCTGAGCTCAATTTCCAGTACAAAAAAAAAAAAAATGATACCAGTAGAAGATATTTTCTTTGACAAAGTGGATATCATATGAATTTCACAATTATGTATATTCTTCAGTAGTTTGTAATTAGGTCTTATAACTATTCAATCAATTAGGCATTTTGAAAGTGGGACATTATAGTTATTTCACAGATATCAGATATTTGTATTCCTTTGTAGGCTATTAAAATAAAGTATAATGTGCTGGGCATGCTGGTGTACTTGGGAGGCTGAGGCAGGAGAATCATTGTGAGTTTGAGGCCAGCTTAGGCTACCTAACAAGGCCCTGTCTCAAAAAACAAAACAAAACAAAAGAATAATAAAAATGAGTGCTTAAGAAATCTTATATACATTATAGCTATGGTCCTCTGGGGACAAATTAAGATATCATCTGTGCCTTAATAGTACTAAAAGTATAGTGAGGCTGCTATAGAAGTCTAGGGAGCTGCAGTAGTTCTGGAGGTTTTAGAGGTTCAGATTCTTCCTGCTGGTAGCTCTGCCATTCACAAGATGTTGCTTCATCTCTGTGTCACAGATTGGCTCATCTATATTCACACAAAAAGGAAGGAGAAAAGGAAAGGAAGGACCTACCTCCCTGCTGTGAAGGATACAGCCTGGAAATAACCTTTGTACCTTCCTCTTTCATGCCTGGGCTAGAATTTAGTCACATAGCATCAACTTGTAAGATGAATGTAGTGAATATATTTAAAAGATTTTTAAAAGGGTAAGTACATGCGCACACACGTATACACACCTTCACACATATACATGTCCTTCCTTATCTCTTCAAAAGTGCAGACAAGTTGTTCATTTACTTTAGTAGCTTGTTTAGTGTGGAGAATTATACTTAGCTTTTAGCTTAATGCCTGGCACATACTGAATGAACACATAAAAACTAGCCCCATGGTTTGAAAGTTTTAAGGTTATTTTTTAAAAACCCAAATAAATTTGAAAAATGTTTCTTGAACTCACTATGTAGTAGTCCAGGC
>NW_022900942.1:30722335-30785361 GCF_012274545.1 Fukomys damarensis | reverse complement strand
TTTAACACTCATTTTTGTTTGGATTTATGGAATATCAGAGGTTTAAATTATTTTATATTGTTTGGTTTTCAATCAGGCTATTGCATCAGAACCAACAGAAGCAGACTAGGAATAATGTATATTTATAAACACTTCCTCAGGGATTCCAATACATAGCCAAGGTTAAGAATCATGAGTCCAATCAATAAACCAAGGAAAGTATTTTGACAGGTTATCATACTGGGTATGGTAAGTTGGTACAAAGTTGGTGGACTTGGTGAAGTTGGTACGAAGTATAACATAGTTTTAAATCATAAAAAGAAAAATCAGCTTTTAAGACAGGCAGGAAATGTAACCTTAATCCAATCTATGAAAAAAATGGATTACTGTGGGGTATATAATCTTTGGAAAAGAACAAAAAATACTTTCAAGTGAAAGTTGAAAAGATACATTGAATAGCTACTAGGATAAAGACTAATTTTTAATACTCATTCCATTTGGCTACATGAAACTACTGTTTTTAAAAATGTGTCCGTAATTTTACTAATATGCAAATAAATATTAATGGTTCACTAACATTTTAAATTTGTTTTTATTGGTATAAATTGTTTTATTCTTAAAATGCAAATGTGATTTATATGACCCAGTCTGTAATGTTAACAATATCTGTGCTTGTATTGACCACACTTTTCCATTTCTGTCATAAAAGAAATATGTTTCCTAAGTTTTAATCTTTGTTACCAGTAAGCAAGAAAAATACATTGGAAACGAATTTAATTTTGCCTTTTATAATAACAATAAATTTTCTTTTAAACTTATATGGAGTCAAACCCAAAAGGTATTTGAAAAAAAGTTGAAATATTATAATCTCTGGAACATTCAATTAATAAAATAATCAGCTGAGACATAATAATCCATTATTTATTAAACCACCTAAAATTAATGACCCAGTCAAGAAATGGGCTAGAGAAAAGAATAGACATGTCACAGAAGAAGAAATAAAAATATGAACAAATATATGAAGAATGTTCCACATCTCCATTCATTGGAGAAATGCAAATTAAAACAACATTAATATTTCATCTTACTCAAAACAGTCAGCCCCCCCAAAGATAAAGACCCAATTCAAAAATGGGCATCTGAAATGAACAGACATTTCTCAGACAAAGAAGTAGAAGCAGAAAGTAAATATATGAGGGCTGGGGATTTAGCGCAGCGGTTTGGTGGCCTGCCTTGCAAGCGCAAAGACAAGAGTTCAATCCCTCGTACCAAAAAAAAAAAAAAAAAAAAAAAAAGGAAAGTAAATATATGAAAAAATGTTCCACATCAATGGTCATTCGAGAGATGCAGATGAAAATAACACTAAGATTCCACCTCACCCCACAAAGAATGGCTGCTATCAAGAAATCACACAATAGCAAATGTTGGCGGTGTTGTTTGGAGAAAGGAACCCTTCTCCATTGTTGGTGGGAGTGCAACCACTATGGAAATCAATATGGAGATACCTCAAAGAGCTTGGACTAGAGGTTCCATTTGACCCAGCCATAGCTCTGCTGGGTATCTTTCCAAACGAATTAAAAGAATCATATCACAGTGACATATGCGCATCAATGTTTATAGCAGCACATTTTGTAATTGCTAAAACTTGGAAACAGCCCATTTGCCCATCTGTTGAAAACTGTATAAAGAAGATGTGGTTTTTCTATAAAATGGAATATTACTCAGCCATAAAGAATGAGAAATTAGAGTAATTCATAGGAAAATAGATACATTTTGAGGATATACTCCTAAGTGAAATAAATAAGTCACACATGTGTAAATACCAAATGGTTTCTCTGGTATGAAAAACTATAATAGTATACAAGATCCTAATGGGATAATTAATAGTGTGAAATAGGAAGAAAAGAGCTAAAGGTGTAGGGAAAGTGGGAAGGGTAGGGGAAAGGGAATAAGAGAAAAGAAAAAATATGAGAAAATGAAAAAATGGAAATAAAATGTTTGTAAATGGGGAGGGGAGGTGGGGGTGAAGGGAGGGCAGGGACAAGGGGAAAAAATGAGAACCAAGACCCATCATGTAAAGGTACAAGATCCCAATGATGAATGCAACTGTATTGTACACCTAGATTTTACCAATAAACTCAATAAAAAGAAAAAATATTTCATTTTCCTCAGACATGATGGGAATCATTAGGAAATCAAATAATAACAAATGCTAGTGTGCCCATGGCAAAAGTGGAACCCACTGGGATTGTTGGTAGGCATGCAACTAGTACAACCATTACGGAAATCAGTATGGAAAAATTTTCAAAGACCTGAAATTAGAAATTCCATATATCCCAGATATCCTCCAGCTAAAAATCTTTCCTAAAGAGCTTAAGTCATCACACTACAGCAATACTTGAATAACAATGTGTATAGCAGCACAATTCATAATAGCTAAATACTGAAAGCAGCCTGTTTACCTATCAACAGATAACTGGATAAAGAGAACGTGGTATCTATATATAATGGGATACTACTTGGCTATAAAGAATGACAAATTTGAGGCATTTATAGGAAAATGGATGCATCCAGAAAATATAATGTTAAGTGAAATAAATCAGAAACATAAGTTTAAATGCCATATAGTATCTCTCATTTGAGTAAGGCAAAGTACAAATAAAGAGCAAATAAGGATGGGCAGAAGAGGAAAGGGATGGAGCCGAGGAGCTAAGCTGTGCACGCAGCCACAGCCATCCCCAGGCCACCGAGGGGCTGAGGAGCTGAGCCACGAGGGTGCCAGCAGCACCACAGCCAACACTGAAAGTGTAAATAAGGCTCGAATTGTATAACTGATAGTGTGAAATGGGAAGAAAAAGCTAAAGATTCAGATTTGTATTTCTCTTTATGGGCCATACTGGAGTCTGATTCTATTTATAGATCTGGAGACAATTTTCTTTCCTTTTTTCTTTTTGGTACATTTTAGGTATACAGTACGGTTACATTAATTATTAGGATCTTGTACCTTTACCTGATATAGCTTGGTTCTTATTTTTCCCCATTCCCCTGCCCTCTCTTCACCCCCTCCTCCCTTCCCTATTTACAGAGATTTTGTGTCCATTTTTTCCTTTTCTCTTATTTTTTTCTTTTCCCTTCTTAGCTTTCCCCTACCCCTCCAACTTCCTCTACACCTTTAGACATTTTTCCTATTACACAATATCAATTATACATTTTGATTCTTTTTTACACTTTTAGTTTGTCACACCAAAGAAACTATTCAGTATTTCCACATGCATCCTATTAATTTCACTTGAGTATGTCCTCAGTGTGCATCCACTTAGCTATAAATATCTCTAGTTTCTTGTTCTTTATGGCTGAATAATACTCCATTTTATTAAAGAAACCACATCTTCTTTATCCACTCTCCTGCTGATGGGCAATTAGGCCATATATATATCTCTCCTATTAGGAGAATGATTATACCTATTAAGAGAAGCAAGAAGGGTGGGAGGGGAAAATGTTCAGAAATAGGAAACTGAGTTAGGTATAATTGTACTTAAAAAACAATTCTCTCAAGCTGAGTAATGGGAATTTGGATATTTGTCAGATGATTCTTCCTCCTCCCCCTCCCCTCCCCCTCCTTCTCCTCCTCCTCCTCCTCTCCTTCCTCCTCTTCCTCCTCCTCTTCTTCTATACCAGGGATTGAACTCAGGACCTTATATTGAGAGGTGGTGGTACCTCTGAACTAAATCCCATCTTACCAGATTATTCTTTTGAGGATATATAGGTACTTGCATATTTGAATTTCTTAATACAAACATTCTTAAACAGTGTTAATAGGGTGTCATATGTGGTAGAGGATGTGCATTAAGATGTTGGCAGATGCCAGAAAACCCAGAGATTTGTAAGTCATGGAAAAAGTTTGAGATTTTTTGCTACTTGGGGATGGGAATCTTGACATTTAGGGGTTTTGACAGGAAGGTCCGTAATAAGTTGATATTTTGGAAGGAAATTTCTGGCTACTGATGGGTAAAAATCCAAGGTTCTAATGGGGAGGCTGGGAAGCCTGTCATGTGTGGTCTTCCTTACTGGTGTGTGGTGGTGAGATCATCATTTACATTTCCACATGGAATATAGAGCAGCGTATACAAAAAGCAGTCAATAATATGAATCATAGTATTATAATTAGAATTGATTTAGAAATAGTCAAATGTTTTATATTGATAGTAGTGCCTACAAAATTAGTTATTCCAATTACAATTTTTGTTTATTTTCTAAGACTACTTTTCGACCATTTCTCAAATTTGAAGTTTACCTTTTGATATTTATCTTCCACCCCTTTGTATACAATCTAATCAATCTCTTCATTTTTTTTTTTGTATCCTCATTCTCCATTCAGGTTGCTCTTCCCATTTCTCCCACGCCAATCTTCTTTCTGCCAGTCCTTGCTTGTCTCTGCTGCTTCTTGTCTATAGTTTCCTTTTCCTCCTCTCCAGTCATTCATGTGCATTGACGATCTCCAAGACCTGTATCTCACCAGGTCCTTCAAGCTGAATCCATAGCAATTTCTTTTTGTGTTGCCTCATCTCACATCATTTTCTGAGGTACAAACCTGAGTTAGTCAGAAATTCTATGAACTGCTCCAGCTCCACCTCCAGCTCCACCTCCAGCTCCTCCTCCAACTTTAGTTCCGTACAGCTCTCACCTGTTACCACCCCATTCTCTACAATGAGAGAGTTGAAGAAATAAAGTCCTAACTTTTAACTCTGGGGGCATTGGTCCTGATTGTGCATTGTACCTTGAGCCAGGGTGCTCCAGTCCTGAACAGGGCTGTGATATTTCACCACTAATCTCATGGGTCTTACTCCAATCTTAGTTTTAGAATTGACCCTGATCTGGGTCCTGGATCTGACGATCCAATTTTGGTTCCAGACCATGCAAGCCCCAATTGCTCCCTAATACAATACCTTATAGAGCTAAGATTTTCTTACATTCTGGAACCCTATCCTAATAACTAACCAGTATATTTGCTAACCTTTGTAAAAATGAGATCTGGAGCTCTGTCATACTCTTTTTGTGCCCATCCCTGCAAAATTCAGTTTCTTTGATAGTTGGACTTTGGCTCACAGGTCTAAGACTCTGGTGACCAAAGAAAGATCTGGTATGCATGGCTGATTGCTGGCTCCCACGCTCTGTAAGCATCCTGACATGTGTGCCAGATGAATGAACAGAAATGGCAGGCTCGGCTTGGAGGATGAGGTGCATCTCTACCTTGAGAGCTGCTAAGTCCTTGCTGTTAGCTATAGCCTGAGTTCCAGCCGTTTCAGTTCTTGTGAGCAGATCTCACTTCAGACAACAGTGCTACTCTTTCTTCTAGTAAACATCTGGACTTCTCCAATGAATCTTGATTAGAGTCTCTAAAGGTTTGACAGTTTTATGGTCTTTATAATAAACTCAAACTCTGAGTTGTGCTTGACTTTTTCTCCTCATGCTTCTTAGGTCACAGTGTGATGCACATTAGATAATTAATAAAAGTCCCTACAAGATCCCAGTGATGAATGTAACTGTATTGTATTCAAAAAGTTACCAATAAAAAATATTTTTAAAAGGTGGCTGTAAACAATAAATGAATGCGGAAGCTGAGAGCCACTCACTGTCTCATGTTAAGGTTTGTAAGAGGTCACTGAAACCCTGCATGTCTCACCAGAAGAGGGGGAATAATAATACTTAGTGCCTGTAGGTATTACAAAGATTAGCTATGGGCAGTGTGGTACACCTACTGGAAGAGTCATGAACATCTTAGAATGTCAACAATATTATTTTAATAGAGTCTGTGTCAGAGGTTGCCCGATGTCAGCACCCTTTGTTACCAATTAGACCACAATAGTAAGTGAAATAAATCAGACAAACAAGTTTAAATTTCAAATGATATTTATTTATATCAGTCAAAATATAACGAAAGAGTAAAATAAAAGGTAATAGAAAGTAGGGAAAGAGGCCTTTGTCAAATGGGAAGGGGATCCAGAGAAGGAGGGCGAAGTGAGGGTGGGGTGAGAGCGGCCATGAAAAGAGAACGCAGATGTGTGATGTCGCTGTACCGATTCCCCACAGCGAGTGTAATCATTATGTAATCCGAACCTACACTAACAAAAAGGCGAAAAGCCCAAATCTTATGTGATTTTTAACGTAGATTGTATTTTTAGAGTCGTTTTCTATCCATAGAAAAATTGAGTAAAAGGCATGGAAAGGAAAAGTATGGTTTGATGCCCCAGACACGCAAGGCCTACCCCAGTGTTAATGTTCCCCACCAGAGGGTACATTTCTTCAACTGATGAACCTATATTTTATTTCATTCTTTTTCTCACCCACATTTTAAAAATGCCAGTCATAAGAATCAGCTTATTAGCTGAAGTCTTTCATGAAATAGCTTCTGAGAACACTGAGAATAAAAAGGCACATACTTGTCTTTTAAAAGTTTAACAGATATGTAAACCTATAATCTTTCATATAAAAACTTGGGTCTGATACGTTTCATAATTCAGATTTTAAAAAAATTTTCGAAGATATTCTATATATTACTCAGTTCATGTGGCAGTAGCCTCATTACACATGAATATTTTTAGAATTGAACATATGAATAATCACACTAAATTTAATAAAGATTAAAATAGCATTAAATATGTAGAATAGCTTCTTTTCTGTAAAATATAATTGTTCCAAGATTTAAAAATTTCTGTTTTTTTTTTTTTGAGACAGGGTCTCACTGTATAGTTGAGACTGACCTGGAACTCACTATGTAGCCCAGGCTGGTCTTGAACTCACAGTGATCCTCCTGGCTCAGCCTCTCAAGTGCTGGGATTACAGGTATGCACCACCATGCCCAGCTTACAAATTTCTGTTTTTAAAGCCTTTTGGATTTCAGAATTGTGCATCAGGGATTATAACTTGTGCTATAAGAAAAAATAGTTTTACTTTTGACATCTCCAGAAATTAAGACCATAGGGTAATTTAGCCTGATGAATAAAGAAAAAAATGGGCTTGCTAGGGCAAAGAACATTCACACAGCAATGGTCATCCTACAATTGAACCTTATCCTCTAGAAAAAAAGTCATAAATTCGATGACCCAGGTTAGAGATGAATTATGCAGGACCCCCTCATTTCATTGAAGTTGATCTATGTTTAGCATTAAGTCCTTCCTCCAATTTTCCCAACATGCAAAACCAAAACAAAATAACCAAAAAACTTGCCTTAAATTAAAGAAACAAAATGAATGTTTTCCATGATTAAACAAATTTGCAACACTTTCAGTGAATACTTAAGTTAAAATAAAAAACTAAGCATTCACTACAGAGAGACTAGAGTGTAATCAGGGGCCTTGTCTGCCTTAGTCTCTGCTAAGTTGATATCCAGGTTATAGATGTGCCGGGGATGCATGAGGTGCTCAGTAAGTAGCTGGGAATATTTAAATGAAAGGCTATGTTCTGTCAGTATAGCTGCATTTAAAATTTATAAGTAGACTTTAAATCTGGAATTGAGAAATTCAGTGGGATGGTGCATTAAAACATCCATGTGCTTTTCCACCTGAGGTTTCTATTTTGAGAAAGGCTAATTATTGTAATCTCATTTTATTGCATAAATACCTTTGAATTGCTCTTTTTGTAGTGGAGAAATACCTGCTATAGGTATTGGCTCATCTTGTCAAACTATAATAAAGAGCACCCAATACTGTTATGATAAATATATATATATATCTCCATATATATGTAACCATATCTTGATGGATTTATCTATCTGCCATTATATACATGTAAAATATTTAAGTTTTATTTTTAATTTGACTGTTAGTGACTGCTTCTAACTACTCGAATAAGTTTGATAGGGCACTTTGGAAATGTATTTTCAGTATCTTTTTTTTTTTCCACAAGAATCTTTCATGCTTTTGAATTAACTGGATTTCATGTCAGTGTTTTACTTAGGCTTTGATATTCCGTTTGTGCCTGAATGTTTTGGTAGCAATGTCAATAACATTACCAAAAATGAAGTTCAACAATCTTTTCCTCTAACATGTCTAAGGTTAGAGGGCCGAAACTCTTAGGTCAGCTTTCCCATTATCAATAAATGAAAGAAAGAATAATAATCTGGGCAAACTAAAATGCCAGGAAGGGAAATTTCGAATAATAGAAATAAAGACAAAAAGTTTTGACTGAGGCTCTGAGACCACAGTGGAATTCATCTCCCTATTAGATGACTGAGAAACAGACTGGCCACCTTTCATTACACTTCCTGAAGAATGGCCTGCTATCCAAGAATTTTCTCAACCACATGTTAGCCGAGATTGTCAGGTTTCTTTCTGACTAGAAATCCTGCTCAGAGCTGAGATCTTTCATAGGAGGTTGTGATGTGGCAATGAGAGATACCCAAACTCTACCTCAGTGTAACAACACAGATGTGTTCTGTTTATGTGCTGGTCAGACTGAGCATCTACAGAATTGTTAACGTACTTGGTAAAGCCACTTTCCTTAGAAAATAAAGAAAGATCTAATTTTTACATGGTAAGTTAAACTGTAATGTGTTGTTTTACTTTTGTGATTATTTTCAAAAATTAAAAAAATTAAATCTCTCAAATTTTGTGACTCTTGTACTTTCTTGGTCAGTTAGAGATTGTGGGGAGAAGACTCAAGCAGTGAGAGTAACCTTCCATTCTTTATGGCATTGGTAAAATAGGTAGATTCTATGAAAAGGGGTAGAAGTTTACACTGTGGCTGTATTGCCCCAGTGCCATTTGAAAATAAATGTCTCTGCAGAATAAAATTATAGTAATATTTTAAAGAAAACAGTGTTTATAATTTTTCATAATTGTGTCATGTTGGTTTTTAAATAAAACACTATTCAAAAGTTATGTTTTATATGACTGATACCTTCAATCCCTTACATCCTATAGCCATAAATTGGCATCCTTGGTTTTGTTTCAACACTAGTAAGTCATGGTTTTGTTTTAATTTTTCCACTTTTTATTGTAGCAAACTGCTCATAAAGTTACCATCTTAACCATTTCAAGTGTACAATTGAGTGGGAGAAGTACATTCCTGATGTTGTAAGCCACCATTCCCGTCCGTTGTCAGTACATCTTCGTCTTCTATACCCATTACAGAACTCTTCTTTTCCCATTTCCCCCAGCTCCTGGAAGCCACTCTCCTACTTTCTGTGACTCACAGTTTGACTACTAGGCATGTCATGTAACTGGAATCCTACAGTTTGCCTTTCTGAGGCTGTTGTTTTCACTTAGTGTTAATATCTTCCAGGTTCGCTCATGGTAACAAGTCAGCATGTTTTTAATTGCCCTTTAGAATAAATCCCTTCGTAGGGTCTCAATCCTTGCCCAATTTCTCATGTTCTTAATGTTCTAAGGCTTGAGGCTGCTATTTTTTCAGTTGATTCAGTAAAACCTAGATTCACAAGAGACAGTTCAACAGTTTACAGTTTTGAAAAAGAATTAGAATACAAATGTGTCACATAAAAAGGCTAAACGTGTCGTTTGTTTTGTTAGTTATTGAAATTTTTGAAACTCAGTGTTTTAGAGACTCAATATTCTCACTCAATGACTGAATAAACCAACAGAAGAGTTAATATTTTTCCATTTAAAATAAAGTAGATTTAAGATAAGGTAGATGTATTAAGATAAAGTAGATTTATTATTTCCTCTTCCCAACATGTTTCAGTGTTCCATTAATTCCTGGCATTATTTCTCAGGAAATGGATTCAAATCAATTTTTAAACTCTAATCCTTTTTAGGGAATGGGAATTACTGAAGAGATGGACCAAGTGGATTTGCAGACGCCTACAGTGGAACTGAAAAATTGAAGCGACCTTAGGATCATGGGCTCCTAAGAGATGATGCCAACAAGGAGTTGGAAGGCATTCATGGTACTCAAGCATGATGGAAACCAAGGGCAACTTCTGCCTTGGAACTTTTTTCTTGCGTCAGCAAGATGCAGCCAACGAGAAGGGAAGGAAGAATTATGCAAGATTTTTAGTTTCTGTCAGGAGGGTGGTGATGGTAGTCACAACAACTCATAGAAGAAGTATTGATCTTGAGTCTTTCTGTAACATCTTATTTCCTCTTCTAAGGTGGATCCTATTTTAATAAATAATTATACATTATTAGTTTAATGCACACTGCACAAATGCAACATAGTGATTTTACACAAATTAATTTAATTATTTCTCATGGTTACAGTTATAAAGGGCAATGGGAAGACTGAAAAATATTCCTGGAGTTAAGCTTGTGATACTGATAAAGGCAGAATGGACAGAAAGCATGGACAATACACAGTGAATGTTGAACACCCTGGAAATCAACTAGTGAGTATTCTGGTCCATTTTGATTTTGTCTAATTATGGTCTAATTTTTAGCCTTTAGAAGCCATCTAATCTCTTTACCAGTATGTACCAGAGTTTTGGGTTCATATCTCAAAGCAAAAATGACCCTGTATTAGATTTTCTGCCCCAACTTTTGACATATTTTTGTATTATATTTAATGTAAATATTTCCAGAAGTGGTAGGAATGTTTCTATGACTATATGATATGCAAATAAATATATTTAACTTCTTATATTTACTATTATATTAATATAAAGTTTCAATAGTGTCATTGGCTTAGTTACTAAGGATATATCTTTAAAATGTGATATTTAGATATTATATATAATTTTTCAATGTACTAGAAAACCAGCTGTTAATCCTAGATACTATCACCAGGTCTAAGGAAAAAATACCTTTTTTATCTGTTTCTTTAAAAAATGGTTTTGCATCAAGAATTAAGCTTTCACTGTATAGCCTTCACAAGCACTTGTGTGTACCTGGGTATATCTTACTAAGTAATTCTTGGTTTCAGAACAAAGGAAGGATATGTTTTGAAAGATAAAATGGAAAGAATGCTTGAAGAATAGATGAAAAGTGTGTGAAGAAATTCTTTTGCCTTGGCCACACGGAGCTGTGGCAATCAATCTGCATTAATGACTTACCAGTCCTGTTTCTCAGTAGATGACACTTGGATAAAAGAGTCCCAGGCAGGTTGCAGGTTGCTGCTGGTTGACCAAAAGAAAAAGTTTTTGTCCTTTTGGGTCATTAAATAAATGACCCTTCTGTTCTCTTTTTCACTTCTGAATTGGACACTTTGTATTTTGATCTTCAAGATGCCTAAATAGATGATAAAAATTCCCCTTTAGACAGATATTTATTACCTTCATAATTTTTCCAGATAACAATCAACTTGAAGATTTTTTTCATGCATCATGTTTATATAGTTTATCTGGGTAGATGACTGCATATTCTACTTTTTTATGGATACTGAGACATAGTTTTAAAAATATATTTTTCTTTCTTTTTCTGGTACCAGGGAGTGAACTCAGGACCTGGCACTTGTGAGGCAGAAAAATATTTTTTTCTTAAAACCAAATTCAATAATGGAATTTAAAAAAATTGAAAATTATAAAGTACAGAAAATGAATTTTTTGTGTTTTTGTTTTTCTATAAGGATACATGAAATCTTAAGTTAACCTTTATAAAAAGGAAGGAAAACATGTACCCACAGATTTCCTGTGGTAAATGCAATTGATGCTCTTCAGTGGCCTCCAGCCATCATAAGCTAATGCTGATTATCTGACAACATTATCCACAGCTCTCCACCTAGTACAGTTTTGTCTAGAGAAGCCACTTGTGTTTAAGGAGAGCAACTTGACAATAAAATGACCACTGGGGCTGCACGGTGCTCCACCTGGACCCTGCTCACGGGTTCTCCACTCTGAGTGTAGACTTACCCATTATCTGCCTTCTCTGAAAGGACTGGTATTCCCAAGAGGGCAGAAAATTCTGGAAAACCAACCTGGTGAGTTATAAAGAGCATTAGGATGTCTGAGTTCATCAACCACAGTCAAACTAAATATAACCAACAAAACAGAATCAGCACTTGAGAAAACAAGCAAGAATTTTAATTTAGATAAGTCCGTTCCTCAGATGCACCTGGTGGATAACAGGTGGGATTTTGTTTAATTTTTCTCACTAAAATATAGAGCTGTAGTCTTTATTTCTCTGATATCAGAGTTATAGAAAAAATTAACTTAGCTAATTGTTTTCTGCCAGGAACATTCTATTTTATTTATGTTTAATGACAGTTATAATTTTTGTATTCTTAAATGATCACCCCAAATGGATACAAATAATTCCAGATTTTAGCTTTGTGTGTGAGTGTTTTTGTACAATTCCAGTTTGATAGGTTTTTTGGGGGGCGCCTAGTTTGACTTTTTAAAGTTTTAGCCAGTTTAACTCACTTTTTTGTTGTTTTTATAGCTACTCAGTAATGAGTTATTAAATCAACATGATTAAAGACTAATACTAATGGCCTTAAATAAAATACTAATGCTAATAACAATAATAATAGTCAACACTTATTGAGTACATACTATGTGCCAGACATGTTAAGCATTTTGCAGTTGTTTACTCACTAAAAAGCACTGTAATCCACAAATGGGCAATCTTTTAAGAGGAGTAAGGAATGGCAAAATGGCTTTGATTCAAAGTAAAAAAGTAAACGTCATTAACTTATTTTTCTTTCCCATTAAGTTTGTTGGTACATTTAAAGCAAACAGTACAGTTAGATTTATCATTGGGATCTTGTACCTTTACATGATATATCTTGGTTCTTGTTTTTCCCCATATGCCAGCCCTCCCATATCTCCTTCACCCTCCCTTATTTACAAAGACTTTGTTTCTATTTTTTCCTTTTTTCAGTTTTTCTTTTCCCTTATTTCCTTTCCCCTCCCCTTCCCAGTTCCCCTTTAGCAATTTTCTTCCAATTTCACCCTCTTAATTATACCACTTGGACTTTATTTACAATTTCAGTTTTTCATACTGAGAAACTATTCAGTATTTACTCAAGTGTGTCCTATTTATTTCACTTAAAGGTATTGCCTCAATGTGCATCCAAGTAGCTATAAATGTTTCTAGTTTCTCCTTCTTTATGGCTGAGTAGTACTCCATTTTATAGAAAAACCACATGTTCTTTATCCAGTTTCCAATTGATGGGCATTTAGGTTGTTTCCAAGTTTTAGCTATTAAAAACAGTGGCATTATAAACATGGATGCACATATATCACTTTGTTATGATTCTTTTGAGAAGATAATCAGCAGAGGGATGGCTGGGTCAAATGGAACTTCAAATCTTAGTTCTTTGAGGTATCTCCATATTGATTGCACCAGTCTGCACTCCCATCAGCAATGGAAAAGGGTTCCTTTCTCCCACAGCCCTGCCAACATTTGTTATTGGTTGATTTCTTAATAGCAGCCATTCGTTCTGGGGTAAGGTGAAATCTCAGTGTTGTTTTCATTTGGATCTTTTGAAAGACGAGTGATGCTGAACATTTTTTCATATATTTATTAGCTGCTTTTACTCCTTTGTCTGAGAAATGTCTGTTCATTTCAGATGCCCATTTTTGAATCAGGTCTTTGTATTTGGGGTGTCTGATTTATATATTCTAGATAGTAGTCCTTTGTCCAAGGAGTAGCTGGTAAAAAGTTTTTCCCACAGAGTAGGTTGTCTCTTAGCTCTGTTAGTGGTTTCTATTGCACTGCAAAAACTTTTTACTACAATGAGATCCCAGTTATTGATTCTTTGTGCAAGTTCTTGTGCTGCTGAGGATTTGTTCATAAAGTCTTCTCCTATGCCAGTGTCTTCAAGAGTTTTACCAAATTTAATTTTCAGTAATTTTAGTGTTTCTGTTTTGCTATTTAGATCTTTAATCTACTTGGGTTTTAGTTTAGTGCATGGTGAAAGATAGGGATCTAGTTTTAATTTTTGGCAGGTTGAAAGCCAGTTTTTCCAACACAGTTTATTAAAGAGGCTATCTTTCCTCCAGCAAGGATTGTTGGCTCCTTAGTCAAGAATGAGGTAGCTGAGTAGGTCTGGTGTTGTTTCTCCATCTTCTAATCTATTCCGTTGATCCTCAGGTCTGTTTCTTTGCTAGTACCATGCTGTTTTTATCACAGTGGCTTTGTAATATAGTTTCAAGTTGGGAATTGCGATACCCCATCACATTTCTGTGGTCTAGAATGGCTTTTGCTATTCTAGGTCTCTTCTGGTTCCAAATGAATTTTTGGATTATTTGTCTAGTTCTGTGAAATATACTGTTGGGATTTCAATCATGATTGCATTGAATCTCTATAGCAGTTTTGGTAGTATGGCCATTTTCACTATGTTGATTCTTCCTATCCATGAGCAAGAGATATCTTTCCATTTTGTTATATCCTCTTTGATCTCTTTTTTTCAGAGTGTTGTAGTTCTCAGTGTAGAGAACTAGGTCTTTTGCCTCTTTTGTTAGATTGATTTGTAGATATTTCATTTTTCTGGATGTTGTTGTGAAAGAAATTGTTTCCCTAATTGCTCTCTCATTGAGTCTGTTATTTGTGTACAAGAGGGCTATTGATATTTGAATGTTTGCTTTGCATACAGCTAAGCTTCTGAATCTGTCAATTAAGTCTAGTAATCTTTTGGCAGAGTTTTATTGGTCTTCTATAGTGACAGTTTTACTTTTTGCTTTCCTATCTTTATGCCTTTTATTTCTTTCTCTTGACTAATCACTGTGGCTAATGTTTCCAAAACTATATCAAATAGGAGTGGAGATAGTGGACATCTTTGTCTTGTTTCTGATTTTAGTGTGAAGGTTTTCTGTTTTTGGTCATATAGAGTGTATTGGTTATTGGTTTTTTCATAGATGGCCTTTATTAAGATAAGATAAAGACCATCTATTCCAATTTTCTATAGTTTTTTTAAAATCATGAATGGGTGTTGAATTTTATCGAATACTTTTCCTGCATCTGTTGAGATTATCATATGGTTTTTGTCCTAGACTGTGTGGACATAATGTATTGTATTCATTAATATATGTATGTTGAACCATCCTTGAATCCTTGGGATAAATACAACTTGGTCAAGGTGTATGATGTTCTTGATGATCTTCTGTATTCTATTTGCCAGTATATTATTGAGGATTTTTGCACCTGTGTTCATTAGGGAAATTGGCCTGTAGTTCTCATTTTAGGTTGGGTCTTTCCCTGGCTTTGGATTCAAAGTAATACTTGCTTCTATGAAAAAATTTGGAAGTATTGCTTTTCTTTCAATTTCATTGAAGAGTTTAAATAGTAGTGGTGATAGTTCTTTTCTAAATGTCTTATAGAATTCAGCAGAAAAGCCACCAGGACCTGGGATTTGTTGGTAATGTTTTAATTACATTTTCAATTTCACCAAATGTAATTGGTGTGTTTAAGTTTTTATATCTTCTTTGCTCAACTTTGGAAGTTCATGTGCATGTACAAATCTGTCCATTTCTTTTGTATTTTCCATTTTATTAGAGTTCAGGTTTTTAAAGTAGGTATTGATAATACTTTGGATTCTGCTGGATCTGTTGTGACTTCAACTTTTTCATTCCTCATTGCATGAATGTGAGCCTTTTCTTTCCTTTTTTGATAAGGTGGGCTAAGGGTTTATCAATTTTATTTATTCTTTCAAAAAAGCAACTCTTCAATTCATTGATTTTATCTATAGTTCTGTTAGTCTCCATTGTATTAATTTCTGCTCTGATCTTTATAATTTCCTCCCTTATATGAGGTTTCAGTTTGTCTTGCTCTTCTTTTTCTAGAAGCTTAAGGTTAAGCATGAAGTTGTGTATTTGAGCTTGTTCTGTTTTCTTAGTATGGGTGTTTACTGCTATGAATTTCCCTCATAGAATTGCTTTTATTGTGTCCCACAGATCCCTGTATGTTGTATTGACATTATCATTTAATAGTAGAAACTGTTTAATTTCTTCTTTAATTTCATCCTTGTCCCAGTGATTGTTCAGTAGGGTGTTATTTAGTTTCCATGTGGTGGTAAAGTTCTTATGGTTTCTTAGGCTAGCGATCTCCAGTTTAATTGTGCTATGAATAACTTCAATTCATTTGAATTTACTTAAGTATGTAGTATGAGCTAGCATATGATTTTTTTTGGAGAATGACCCCTATGCACCAAAAAAAATTTATGTTCTGATATTGTGGGATGGACATTTACTAAGTTCATTTGTTCTAAGACTTGTTTCAGTTCTGTTATTTTGTTATTGATTTTTTGTCTAGATGATCTGTCTATTTGTGTCAGGGGAGTATTGAGGCCCCCCACTATAATTGTATTAGTGTTTATTTCATTTTTTATATCCATTAGTATTTGTTTTGTATAGTTGGGGGCATTACTATTTGGTGCATATATATTTATGATTATCATTTCTTCCTCTTGTACTGTTCCCTTTACAAGGATGTAGTAGCCTTCTTTGGCTCTCTAAATTAGTTTTGGTTTGAAATCTATTCTTTCTGCAGATAAGATACCTACTCCCCCTTTTTCCCAGGCAACTGTCTCACTGAGAAACGTTTTCCATTCTTTTACTCTCAGCCTATGAATTTCTTTGTGGATTAAGTGGTTTTTTTGTATATTGCCTATTTTTGGATTTTGTTTCTTAATTCGTTCTGCCAGCCTGTTTCTTTTGATTAGTGAATTGAGGCCATTAGCATTGATGGTTATAACTGTTATGTATTGACTTTTCATTGTCATCTTATTTTCCTGTTGTTGGTTCTTTTATTTTTTATTTTGCCCTCTCTTCCTTTCATTTCTTACCTTGCCTGGTATATTTGCTCTGTTGGACTTTGTGAAGTTGTGGCCTTCATTTTCTTTTTCCAGGATATTGCTTAGAAGTGTTTGAAGTGTCTGTTTGGTGTTCATCAAATTTCTCAGGTGTTCTTTGTCATGGAAGTATTTTATTTCCCTATCAATTTTGAAAGATATTTTTGCAGGATACATTAGTCTAGGTTGGAGGTTGTTTTATTGCTTGAAATACCTCACTTCAGCTCTCCTTGACTGGAGGGCTTGTGTTAAAAAGTCTGCTGTGATTCTGATGGGCTTTCCTTTACATGTGATTTGTTTCTTTCCTCTACCTGCTTGTAGTATTTTATTCTTCTGTTGGGTTTCCAGCATCATGATTATTATATGTCTACATGTAGTATTTTTTTCATGGCTAGTTGGAGGTCTATATGCCTCATTTATCTGAATGTGAAATTCTTCTCCTTTGTTTGGGAAGTTTTCTGTCATTAACTCATGAGAAGTTTTTTTTTTTAATGTCATTTGAACTTTCTCCTGCTACTTCTGTCTTATATTATTCTTCTTTGCATCATCTAAGAGTTGTTGGATTGATTTCACATGGTATCTTTGTCTTTTTAAGAAATCTCTCTTTTTATGGTCATAGATTGCAATCCTATCTTCTGTACCTTATATTCTGTCTTTACATTCATTCATCCTGCTGCACATACTTTCTATGGAGATTTTAAATCTGTGTATCCACTTGAATTTGTTTCATGGATTCCATTTCTTTCCTATGCTGGGCATTCATGGTTTCCATCATGGTCCTGAGCTCACCTATTTTTTAATGTGTTTTTGTTCTAGATTATTCTAATCATATCTTTCATTCTTCTCACCATCTCTGTGGTTATATGGGAAATTATTTCTGTTTTGAATTTTTCTGGAGCCTCATTTATCTGTTGTTTTTTACTTCTTGTGCTATCCGTTCAAGCTGTCCAGATGTTTGACTGTCAGACTTTTCTACCTCATTTCCCTTAGAGTTTACCTTTGGTAAGATGGAAGTCTGTGTTTGTGTCTTGTTTAAATGCCATCTCATTTCTATTTTTGTCATTGGTCCTCTCCTTGGTTTAATAACCTGTTTAACACTTCCATATGTGAGTGGTCTTTAGGTTTTGTGTCTCTAATGTCTTGGAGGCAATCTCATTTTCATTATATTAGGGAGGACAACTGACTAGATCAATCACAACACCTTAGCCCATGTAGTACATCCATAACACCATAGCTCAAGCACAGCTTAGAAAATGACAATTTGTGGTAGTTATTGATTTCCTTTAACTGTGTGAATTAAGTCAAAATCAAGGACCAGCCCAAAATATTTAACTCTTCAGGATGGGGATTTAGAAGGAGTTGGGAATGGAGGGATAGATAGGATAGAGAAAGGTTAGAAGTGAAGTCAGAGGACACAGGAAGATCACACAAACTCTAGGGAGCTGTTGAAGAGAAGAGGAGAAAACAGAACCAAATATATCAAAGAACAGAAGAAAATAACATCAACAGTGAGGCTACAGAATGTGATCCCTTCCTTTTAAAACTATTGACAATTCAGAGAAGGAAAAAGAGAAGGAAAGGAAAGAAAATAAATTCAAATAGGATAGGAACAGGAACAAAAAGGGAGATTAATGGAGATCAAGGTGGGAGAGACAGAGAGAGAGAGAGAGAGAGAGAGAGAGCAAAGAACATAAGAAAAACAAGATAAAAAGGAACAAATTTGAGAAAATAAAATGATAATTTTTTAAATGATTGAAGTCAAGAGAAAAATATTACTTTGAAAATAAAAAGTACAAATAGAAATAGTGGGCCTCCTTCAGGGTATGCCTTTGTTGACACAATAGTCAGCATGGGCAAGAGTGTGCAGGTCTAAGTTAATTAGTCTCAGCAAGCCAGCAGCTGTCCCCTGAGATCTGTCAGATAGGCCCAAGCTGAGATCTCTGACATCCTGCTGGGTTGAACTCTGCAAGTTTCTGCTGCAGGTTCCAGCAGTCTTTCATCTGAAGTTAGACCAGGTTCCGATGTGAGGTGCTGGTCCCTCTGACTTACCAACTATGGTGATGTGATGTGTCTTTGTTGCATATTTTCTTCATTTTTCCAGTGGGCTTCAATTTTCATCTAGGAGCCTCAGAGAGGCCCTCTTTCTCTTGTTCATGTGGGGGTGATGGTCACAAACACCACTGCTCTGCAGTTCCTCTAGTGTGCTGGGTTGAACAACATCATTAACTTATGAAATTAAGACCCCCTTATAAATCTACACTGTATTTGGGAATTTAACAAAACTTTTGCCCAATATCCATGGACACACTCTTCTCTCCTTTTCATGTGTCCCATTATCTCCCATCTTTTAACACATCTCTTTCTCAAAGTCTTTCCCAGTAAACTCGTTCTTTTTTTTTTTTTCTTTTTGAGACAGGGTCTCATTATGCAGTTGAGACTGACCTGGAAATCATTATTTAGACCAGTCTGGTCTTGAACTCACACCGATCCTCCTGCCTCAGCCTCCCGAGTGCTGGGATTTTAGGAGTGCCACCACGCCTGGCCAAACTCATTCATTTTTAATCCTTATTACTTACTTTCAACAATAGTTAAAAATCATTGCATTTATTTATTAGTTATACACAAATTCTCTCTCTTTTCTGTTAGCAAGTAAGTTCCTTGTGAGTAGAGATTTTGTTGTTATAAAATATTTTTCACTGCTGTATACCCAAGAACAGCTCAAAAAAGATACATCATAAATTGAACACATGATTTATTCTTATTATGGGTCCACTGGGTAGACTATATTCACTAATAGACACTAATGTATTTTATTGGCATAATATACATCTACAGTGTAGTGTATTGAAAAATACAGTGGCTTTGACACTGGAAGGTCTAGGTTTTAGTGTTTGCTATTGTGTCATGGTGATCAATCATTTTAACTCTTAGCTTTCAAATTCTCTTTTTCAAAGTGGTCTGAACAAGTTGCTCCTCCTAAGCTGCCAGGGCTTCTTTAGCACTCCCATTCTGATACATATATTGCTGTAGGTAGACAATACCTATAGTAGATTGCAACATGAAGATACTTAAAAATTCATGTGATATGATAAAGAGAATATGTTATAATTCCTCAGTTGGAACACTGGCAATTTACAAAAAATAGTAAAATATATTATTTAATAATCTGTTCAGGTATTTGTCCTCAAAGGATAAAAACCATCTATTTGTTTTAAAAGTCATACTGTTGCTTACTTTTCACAGAAGTGTTTGATTTTGAAAATTCAGCATTGTGACTTTTCACTCACCTATGCTTTATCTCTGTAGCCAAGCACATGTCCACATGACCATGAGGCTCACAGTGCCACTTGCTGGTGTCCACATCAAAATGACATAACTAATGACGTCTCCTCTAACTTATCTGGGGTCTGGATTAGCCCAGGAATCCTTGCATAGTCAAGATGCTCACAGGCAGAATTATCCAATACACAGGTAATGTCTGCTATAGTAGCTTTTTCCCAGGTGGAGATGTGCTGTATACAGGGGTGAACTTGGCTTTTTCTTTCCTAGAAAATGTGGTTCTTTACTCATCCATATTTATGTTAGACATTTGTTAAATTCTCTGTGCAATTACAAGTCATTGTAAGGCAATTTATGGAAGGAAGAGCTAATGTTCTAGTGCTGAATCCATATATTCATAGTAGATAAAGAACACATATGAGAATCAAGGAAATTAATGTAAAGTGCAAATGCATGGTTGGAGACTGAGCAGGGAACCAAATTGTTGACGGCATAGAATTTAATTTGCTGTTTAGACCCTCAGAGAGAACTGTGTCATATGCGAAACTTCATGAATCCTATTGCATTGGTGGTCACTGTATTTTCTAACGCTGTTACAATTTCTGAGCCTGTGTATGGCACTTTATTTAGCTGTCTTGAGTTCTGACCTCTGGTGTGTGTGTGTGTGTGTGTGTGTGTGTGTGTGTGAATTAGAAAGTTAACTTTTCTTTTGAACTTCTCCACATGGTTTGAGAATTAGACTTAGCTCTCCTTCGTTCCTAATGTCATGTCTAATTGGCTGAATTAGCTACCTCATAATTGTATCTCTAAGTCTTCCCCAATTATATAGAAACTTGACCTTGACTGTAAATTAGCCTTGTCAGTTTGGTTGGGTTCCCCAGAGTAAAATTCTTATCCTCCCCTGTTTAATCTTTCTACAGAGGTTCAGAGGAAATAAATTGATCCTTGTTTCTTAATTTTGGATAAAGATATCAATTATTTATAATGTTTCTAGGGCAATGTCAATGAATGAGTTCAGTAAGGTGGAGTAATACTTTTTTTGCAGAGGTTAATTGTCATATTGTTCACATAATTGGGAGAGGTGATGATAGTAGATAGCATCTAGTTTGCCGGTCCTTAACCCTTACTACATATTAGAATCACTTGGGGACTGTTTCGCACACACTGCAACTGAATCACACCTTAAACAACTAAATGAGAAACTCTGAAGATAAGCTCCATGCAACAATAGGTTTTTAAAAAAAGATGCTCAGATGAGTCTGATATGCAGCTAGCAACGATAATGACTGAACAGTGAAAACTCAGGGGAAATATGGCTAAGAAGAGTTAAGAGAATTGCCAGAATTCACATACATTTTGGCAGAATGGGCCAAAACAGGAAGAAAACTTGGGTTTCCTGTTGCCTGAGTATGTGTAATTTATTTCACTAAGATGCTATTTTGAAGTTTTGTTCAAAGAAATGTAGACTCCTGCCGGATGTACCTGAGCCTTTTGCCACTTCCTTTTCTAAGCCCCTTCGTGCCTTCAGTCAAGGTAAAGCAAATGCTGTTTGTCACAGAGCTTACTTGGTTTTAGTTATATTGTGGGTGGTGGATAGAGGACAGAAAAGTCATTTTTTCCCCAGATAAAGCATTTTTGATGGACTCTTTGTGCCACAGTTTTATATTTGGGGAGTCTGATTTTTTTTTGAGTTATTTATATATTTTAAATAGTAGACCTTTGTCTGAGGAACAGATGGTAAAATTTTTTTCCCACATTGTATGTTGTCTCTTAGCTCTCTTGGTGGTTTCTAGAAGAGATAATTCTTTTCTTTTAATTAATTAAATTTATTGGTACATATAAGGTATATAATGTAGTGACATTCATCATTGGAAATTTGCACCTTTACAGAATCCATCTTGGTTCTTAGATTCTTTAGGAAGTGATATTGTAACTCCAGAGCTAAAGCCAACTTTAAAAGTTAGATTTTTTTTTCTTTTAGAGATAAATCGCTTTTCCAAACCTATTCCAGCTGAGCACATTACCAACATGCTCTCCTGTCCTCAGCCACAAGGCAGAGAAAATATGTGGTTTGTGGTCCGAGGAGGCTGGAGCCCAGATTCCTTTTCACAAAAAGGGGTGAATGAACTGAAGATCACCAGAGGTGATAAACTGTGTAGATCTTTATTACCTCTCCGTGTTTCCTCTCCCTTCTGGTCCTTAATCTAAAATCCCTTCTCTCCCTATAAACTGTAAGATATAATTTGAGGCAAATAGCTCCCTCCTTCTCCTAAGGCTACCTTTGAATAAATCACTTCTCTTTTAAAAAAATCAGAATAAATAGTCTCCTTTGATTTGGCCAGCAATGAACAGACTAACCTGAACATATGAGTCCAAGTGGCCTGGAATTGTTTTGCCACAGCCAGCCAGGAGTTAAGTTCTGGTTCCTGGGAGGCATGCACCCCAGCAATGCCCTTGGGAAATGGGACTGAGTGCTCATGGTTAACTGAACCCATGACCCATACTCTGAGGGATGTTTCAGCAGCTGCCACGGACACTTTAGCACCCAGGAATTCTCCTTCCTTTCTTGTTCATGGGATCAGCTATCTATAAACACTTTTGTTGGTGAGAGGAACAAGTTTTTTTGGGGAAGCTGACAGGCTGGAAAGTCCACTCTACCATTTGGACATTTTCTTGGGTTGCTTGTCTGGGTGAAGTAAGCACCTTCACTGCTTGGGGCCTTTGGAATTATTACAGATTATTTTGGAGCATTTACTGGTCAGAGGCTTTGCAGTGCCATTTATGGGGAGGTAAATACCTTCACTTTTTTGTGGTTGTTTAACCTATTGCAGTTCATTTGGGGACGCTGGCAAGTGTGAGAAGAGGTTCAGAGGCTGAAAAAATTTTTATTTTATTTTGTTAGTTTGGAGCACTTATTTGTATTGGTTTTCTTTGCTTTTATTTTTCTCTTGTCACAAGTACCTGTGCTCCAGAATGGACAGCAGAATTTCAACATCATCTAGACACTGAATAGTTGCAGGATTTATGGTAAGGGACTGCTCAGGCTGTGTCTTCTCCATCATATAAATCCAAGGCTGTAAGATTCTCCCCACTTAAGACTCCACAGAGTAATCACTTTGGTTAGGGAGCTCCCCCTCTGGGGACAGGACAGTTAGAGGTTCACATCCAGGCTTCAGAGACACAGAATCCATGCTTCCTTTGTGACTTTTGTGAGCTATTTGGGGCTTACAGGCACTCTGAGGATTTCTTTGTGAGCCAATGATGAGTTCAAACTTCTTGAAATGTTTGGTAGGAAATTTTGGATCCAGAGACTTTAAGAAGCTAGAGAGAGTGGAGAGCTCTGTTGCGATTTGCTCAGGAATGGAAAGTGCATGTGCTACTTCATAACTTCCTGAAGATGTTTTAGAGACCTGTAACTTAGGAAAAGGTGATTTTATTTTGATACCACATGGCCTGTGTAACTGAAAGTGCACTCTGGTTTCATGCAACAGCATAATTAGCCATAGCTGCTGTCCTTGCACTTTTCTGGATCAGTGACAGGAGCCCTCTGGGCCTGCAGACCATGCCATAAATGGGCTGCTGTTGATGAGACTCTTATTGGGGTTTAAATTTCCTCTCATTTTGGCTAACAGGCCTTCATTCTAAACTGGTATTTCAGACTACTTGTCATAACTTCTGTTTGCTGGAAATTAATTTTTGTCTCCAGCCACCTTCATTCCTCAACTAGAAAAAGGAAGTTTTGACCATAGTGGCTGGCCTGTGTTTTTCTCAGTGCGGAGTATTGTTCCTAAACTTGTTTCTCTTTTGCACAACAGAGGCCTTGAGCAATGAAGCCAGAACAAGATGTGCAAACTTCTGCTAGCTATGTCTAAATTCTAACACAAGGGGAAATGTCTTAAAATTTGGAGTAAGACCTTTTTGAATTGACTAATACCTATTGTGAGGCACACACACACAAACACACAAACACTCACTCACAAAGGCTTTAGGAAATTTGGAGTAACCTTTTTGAATTGACTAATACCTATTGTGAGGCACACACACACAAACACACAAACACTCACTCACAAAGGCTTTAGGAAGTTTCAGTTCAGATGAATTGGGTCAGCATTCTCCTTTGAGATGCTTATTTCTCATGGTTTTACCACCAGGAATCTTCAGTGTGAAGGCTGCTTCTAGCACAGCGTTAATGGCAGGAGACTTAAGAGGCAGTATTTTGGTAGATCTTGGTTAAAAGTTATAGTTTATAACAAGAAGGGCTTTTGACTTCCTGACTACCCAGAGGGACAAAACACATCTGAAAAGGTGGGGTGGGTTAGTAGCATCAAAAACTCAATGCAACCAAAACAATTAGAGCTAAAGAGGTTATGAAAGAGGATTGTGATGCATGATTATCTAAAAGGAAAAGGTCCTAGCAAGTACAATGATTACACTTGATCTTAGCCAAAAGGCCCAGAAGTGATTGCAAATGCAATGATTAGATATCTCTTAACTTTGGCTTTTTTTAAATATTTGATTTCACAATTTTTAGAGATACTTCTCCAGGATCATTATGGCTAACAGTCCTTGATTCGTTTTTAATTGGTTGTCTTTCAACTATTTGTTGTAAATGCCTGTTTGCTGGAATGCAATATACATTACAAATGTGTCTTTTCCCAAACCTATAAAATATGTAGCACCAAGTGAACTCTAGTACAAAATAGAGATTCTGGGTTATAATGACACATTATTTATTAATTGTAGCAAATGTACTACTGCAGTGGGAGATATTGGTGATATTTAAGTTGTGTGTATGCGGGAGCAGGATGTATATAGTATATCTATCTTCCACTCTGTTCTATAGTGAATTTAAAATTGCTCTAAAATATAAAGTCTATCAAAAGGAAACAATGAAAGAAAACAATGTACAGATATTGGGAAATTTATCTTTTTTCTAATGCTAGGGAAAGCATGAAATTATTTCCATTTGGATGAAAACTTAGAATTTTTTAAGCCTAAAATTCACAGACACCTTGTGAATCAATGTTAATGCAATGAGTTACAGTTAATAAAAATGTGATAAAAATCACAAACAATCTTTTACTTTTTATTTACACTTCTAGATAACAGAAAAGTCTCTGTGCTCTCTGTGGAAGGTTTTTCTGGCTTGTCTTTTGGCATGTGTGATAACAACAGTAATGGGAGTCCTCATACTATCCCTGGTAAACAATAAAGGGAATAATTCCACCATTGTTATCCAGCTACCCACAAGCAGTGGAGGGTCTCCAACAGCCTCTACTACTTCTCAGTCTACAGTGACCACCACTTCAGCTCAACCTACAACAGCAACTACTTCAGCAGGATCTACAACCACTGCATTCTCCACTGGCACTATGAGAGCAACACCCTCAACCATCACTTCAACTCAGCCTGTGTCCATGACAGCTGCAGATTCCACCACAGGATCTGCAACCGCTGCAAAGTCCACTGCAGCTGTAGCCACAATGGCTTCGACCATCACTTCATCTCAGCCTTGAACCACAACAGCTGCAATGCCACTTGAAAGCAGTCGCCACATCTGCCACAGGATCTACAATTACCACCACATCCAGTGGAACAACAGCTTCAACAGCTTAACCTCTTATTGCAACGGCCGCCACAACTTTGAGTGAAGCCACAGCTGTCACCATTGCCATTGGATCTGCAGCTGTCGCATCCGGCTCTCAATGCGCATCTTAATTCACTACAGCCATCATTCCAACTGACTCTGCAATCTCTACCCCTCAAGTTGGTTTTACAGCCATAACAGCTATTTTATCACTTGAAGTTAAACCATAGCTACCACCTCTTCAATAGACTCTAAAACTGTTGTAACTTCAATAAATTTAGCTGACACTTGAAACAATTACCATTTGCGCCATCTTGTCAGTGGTACCTACAACTGTGTACACTTCAACTAAATCTAAAATAAATGCTATTTCCACCTGCCCTACAAATACTGTGACTTCTACCTAACAGTGCTAACCAAGCTCCTTCAGTAACTGCCAATCTTCATCTGTCCATTTGCACCTGCAGTCACAGTCTCCCCTTATCATTTTTCCTTAACAGAACTAACACCACCCATTAAATGATCTCTTCTATATCAGATTAACCATTATCACCACTAAAATAAACCAACTATAATGCACAATGACTTTTCCCCAAACTAAAGGTATATAGCTACCACTGCTACCATAACTGAATCTTTGTCTTTACTTTTATTTTCTTTTCATCATTATTACTATATTGTACCTGCAGCAGTTATCACAGGGCACTTGAAGAACAGTAATTTAACCATGAATAGTGGAAGAATTATCTCATATTTCATGAAATCAACACTTAGAATTTTTAGAACTATTAAAGCGGAGTTATTTTTATAATTAAACTACAAGAACCTGATCTTGGTTCTACAGTTTTTTTTTTTGGTATTAAAAAGTTTTTTTATTTTAAAATTTGAATCAAATTTATCTCAAAATCACAGAGTACAAAATCCCTTAAAAATATTACAGTTTTCTTCCTTTCTTCTTGACAATATTGAACATACATGACAATGAGTGGTGGGTTGTCCTTAGGTTGCTGACCTACCTCTCTCAGAAAGGATTAAGGAAGCTCTCATGGGATTTCTATGTTCTCTTGAGAGCAAGTTATTATATAAGCACATCTAGCTCCAGAATCCCTATCTGGCTTGCCGCTTTGAGCTAAATTATCTTTCTTATACTCAGCTCTGCTGTTATGCCATCCATTAGAGACTAAAATCAATGAGGATGACCAAATTTGAATGGTCAACCTTCAAAACAGTGAGGAAAAATACATCTTTTTATTTGTGTAGTTAACCTGCCTTAGATATTTTATTATAGTAATGAAACTGACCAATGTACCAAAATGTTCTGATAGCATAATTGGTTACATTTTAGACACTTTGTTCTACCTTGACCTTGATTCTGTAGTTTAAAATGCTACAATTTCACATAGAAAAAAAATGATCTATCAGAAAAAGTGATCAATTTGTTCATTTAGGAAATAATAAATTTTATATAAAACTTTATATAAAAACTATTCATTTACAATTTAATATGTATTGGTTAACCTCAGAACACTGAATTTTACAGTGCACAAATTACAGAATAATAAACAAATTTTATGCCCAGAAGAGTTAAACAAATTTATGCTAAAATATATGCAAGAAATTATAATTGTTTCCTCTAGAGTAAAGTTTGCTATATTTCTTCAATTTTTCATTATATTGTAATTGCCTTTTAACTAATCATATTCTATTTGGACTAATATTACAGAAAGTGTATTTGGACATTTTGAAATAATATTTAAAGCTAAATAACTAATTGTCTGCAATCTCAAAGTCACTAAATGACATTTCTTAAATCCCTACTCTGTGCTATAGCATTGAAAAGGTACAGAAAAAGAAAATAGTAATTTATACTGAATAAATTATTAACTTATGCTGTTAATTTTTATTTTTAATAATTCTGAGATTAAATTTCAATTGATGAGCTCTCATATTTATTAAATTAAGATCTTTAGATTGGAACTATAACATAAAATAGTTTCATAAAAATTTGTAATATTCAGAAAGTTATGAGAAAGTCATAGTGTAATGATGTGAGTGATGCAAATTATAACTAAAATATTAAAAATCAGAATCACATTCCAAGTATGTAAGAAATCATAGATCTAGCTAAGTATAAAAACTTACTTAAAAAGCCAATGCAAGATCAAGACAGGAATATTTTATTTATCAAATAGTAAAGACATTTTCAAGAAAATCCTTAAATTTTATATTTCTGTGCAAATTTGTAGTAATTTAATCTCTAAAAGAATAGTTGTTTAATTTTACTTGCTGAGTTATCTTAGTTATGTATGCTTAGAAGTACTGATATTTAAGTAACTATATTAATTTGGAATTTAAATAATGCATTGGGTTTCCCCTTCCCTCCTTCATATTTTTATTCATAATATTTTATGAGATATTTAAAACATCATTGTTTAGGCAATTCAGCTTCTGAGTTGGAATTACTGTTATTTAATTCTTTTACAGTTCTGCTTGTCACCAGAATAATAAATGATCTAAGGTTTACACATATTGGTGAATAAATACATATACAGTTTGTTTTATAATGAACAACAAAATTTCCTCAGCCTGTGATATAGTTGGTGCTTAAGAAATACATGTAGAGTGAATGAATACATGGCAAATAAATTGTACTATATGTGATTCATGAGAATATACTCTCTGAATTACTTACTGTATCTACCTGGCATATAGTAGAACCTCAAAATATCCATAAAATGAAAGCTAAATTTTAAAGATATGAGTCTGGAAGAATAGACAATTGGGCATTTTGAACACTGGCATTAGTAAAACATTTTTGCTTAGATTGAATTATTCTAATCTTTTAATCTTTTTTCTATTTTTATTCTAATCTTTTAATCAAGACATTTTATAACTTTTAACATTGTACTTGATTACTTTCTGAACACTGGAAATTATCATAAACTCAGAGATCATAATTTATCATAGCATGGAATAAAATTTCAGGTCACTGTTGTTCTGTGAGAGAGAATCTGGCTTGGGGTGGTGGCTTGCATAATGGCTAAACTAATTTACCTTCCCACCATTAGTACATGCTCTGTTCCTCTTCCTCCTCAGTTTTTATTAGTTTTGGTAACAGTTTTATCTTTTCAATAATAGTGCGAACTGGAGTGAGTCGATAACTCACTGTGGTGGAAGGACACAGATGTTAGAGTTTACATTATTTATATAATACGAAAATATAGAATTGAAACATAGCAAGTGGTCAATGTGAAGGTAAGGATACTTCATATTAAATTTTCTGGAAACACTGTTAATTGACATATTAGGTCAGATAATTCTTGTGACAGCTGATTTGTAAATTATGGCATGTTTATTAACATCTTTGTACCCTACTTATTAGTTAGGTCAATAGCCAATCCCCTATTGCAATAACAAAAAATGTCTCTAGATGTGGTTAAATGTTGCTGGCTGGGTATACATATTTGCTAAAAATTTACATGTCTGTAGTTTCATTTTAAAGTATTTAAAATGTTTTCTAATCTTAACATTTATTTCTGCAATATGATTATTTTAACTATATTTTAATCAATACCCTATAAAAACCTGATCCATCATAATCTTAGGGTTGCATGAAAATAGCACAACTTTAAAATTCTACATATAGATTTTAATATATAATTCCATGGATTTAAAAATGAAAGCCATTCAAAAACTGAAAACCTTCACATTAAAATCAGGAACAAGACAAGGATGCTCACTATTATCACTCCTCTTTGATATAGTTCTGGAAACATTAGCCACAGAAATTAGACAGGGGAAAGAATTAAAGCAATAAAGATAGGAGAGGAAGAAGTTAAAATGTCATTATTTGCTGATGATTTGATACTCTACATTGAAGACCCAAAAAACTCCACCAAAAGACTTTTAGAATTAATTGATACTTTCATCAGAGTAGCTGGATACAAGGTCAACACTAAACAATAAATATCCTTCTTGTATACAAATAACAGACTTACTGAGAGAGAAATTAGGGAAACAATTCCTTTCACAATAGCATCCAAAAAAATGAAGTATCTAGGATTCAGTGTAATGAAGAAAAGACCTCTACACTGATAACTACAACACTCTGAAAAAAGAGATTGAAGAGGATATAAGAAAATGGAGATATCCCCTGTTCCTAGGTAGGAAGAATCAACATAGCGAAAATGGTCATAGTACCAAAACTGCTATACAGATTTAATGCAATGCCAATTGAAATTCCAACACTTTATTTCACAGAGCTAGAAAAAATAGTCTGAAAATTCATTTGGAACCATAAGAGACCTAGAATAGCAAAAGCCATCCTAGGCAACAGACACATGGCAGGGGGTATAACAGTCCCCAATTTCAAACTATACTACAAAGCCACTGTGATAAAAACAGCATGGTACTGGCACAAAAACAGAACTGAGGATCAGTGGAACAGATTGGAAGATACAAAAACAACTGTAGATGTACTCAGCTACCTCATCTTTGACAAAGGAGACAAAAATCTTCACTGGAGGCAAGATAGTCTCTTTAATAAAAGGTGCTAGAAAAACTGGATTTCAACCTGCCAAAGATTAAAACTAGACCATTATCTTTCACCATGCACTAAACTAAAACCCAAGTGTATTAATGATATAAATATTAAAAAAGAGACACTAAATTTGCTGGAAGATAAGTTAGGCAGAACTCCTGAAGACATTGGCATAGGAAAAGACTTTATGAACAAATCCTCAGTAGCATGGGAACTAGCAGAAAGAATTAGCAACTGGGATCTCATCTTATTAAAAAGCTTCTGCATTGCAAAAGGAACCATCAACAGAACTAAAAGACAACCTATAATGTGGGAAAAAGTTTTTGCCAGCTGCTCCTCAGACAAAAGACTCTTATCTAGAATATATAAAGAAATCAAAATAATCAGCCCCCTCAAATATAAAAATCCGGTTCAAAAATGGGCATCTGAAATGAACAGACATTTCTCAGACGAAGAAGTAAAAGCAGTAAATAAGTGCATGAAAAAATGTTCCACATCATTGGCCATTAGAGAGATGCAGATGAAAACAACACTGAGATTCCACTTTACCCCACAAAGAATGGCTGCTATCAAGATATTACACAATAACAAATGTTGGTGGGGTTATGGGGAGAAAGAAACCCTTCTCCATTGTTGGTGGGAGTGCAGACTGGTGCAAGCACTGTGGAAATCAATATGGAGATACTTCAAAGAGCTGGGATTAGAGGTTACGTTTGACCCAGCCATCTCTCTTCTGGTATCTTTCTAAAAGAATTGAAAGAATCATATCACAGTGATATATGTGCACCTATGTTTATAGTGGCACAGTTTGTAATAGCTAAAACTTGGAAACAGCCCATTTGCTCATCAGTTGGAGACTCCATAAAGAAGATATGGTTTTTCTGTAAAATGGAATACTACTCAGCCATAAAGAATGAGAAATTTGATACATTCATAGGAAAATGGATACATATTGAGGATATACTCCTAAGTGAAATAAATAAGTCACACAGGTGTACATACAAAATAGTTTCTCTGATGTGAAAAACTATAATAGTACATAAGATCCTAATGAGATAATTGACAATGTGAAATAGGAAGAAAAGAGCTAAAGGTGTAGGGAAAGTGGGAAGGGTAGGGGAAAGGTAATAAGGGAAAAATATATGAGAAAATGAAAAAATGGAAATAAAGTGTTTGTAAATGGGGAGGGTAGGAGGGGGTGAAGGGAGGGCAGGGACAAGGGGAGAAAATGATAACCAAGACCCATCATGTAAAGGTACAAGATCCCAATGATGAATGTAACTATAATGTATACCTAAAATGTACCAATAAACTCAATGAGAGAAAAAAATGTAAGCCATTAAAAATTTGTCATTTTTGAAAATGTTTTTACTTTGAAAAACTGGAGTAAATCCAAGATATACTCTTAGGTTGAAAAAGAAGACTGTCCAAGAAATAATTCTTGGTTCATAAAAAGCAATTCACATTGGTTGACTACCTAACAACAAAAAAGGTCCTTGTCATTTAGCCTATTGCTTATGTTTTCCAAAATAAGTTAACCTTATGCAAAAGGCAGAATACACAGCTCTTATAATTGCATTTCAACAAACTAAATATGATTTAATAAATTAAAAATGAGGATGAAGAACAATAAGCTAATTCCCATTGAAATGGATAGTGTAATGACCAACTAAGTAGCGGGTGCCACAATTCTTACCTCATTTAATGAGGAATTATGATTTTCTATTACCACATAAGCCATTAAGTAGCCAACTACAGAAGAACAGAATGGTGTTCGATGAATAATTATTAAAATAATTAATATCAAGAAAGATATTGTAGTCTCTAATGCAAGAGGTGATATTTTATGTCTCCTCATTGGAGGTTCTTCGAGTTGAACTATTGCTTCCTTTTGGCCAAGAAAATCAATCAGTGGATCTTTGTGATGCCAAAATTATTTAGATGAACAAAGTCCTTTGTAGTCATAAAGTTACTACTATTTTGCTCTATATGATGATAGACTTAGACATTTTGCCAATGTTTATTTCAGTAAATCTTTTGAGTTAATATATGGCACATTCTTGGATTATAATATGATGCCATCATGGCATGGACCAGATGAAGAAACTGTATTGCAGCTGCGTGACCCATGAGAACAATGAATTAAAGGTTAGGCACAAGAAAAAATTTACTTTTTTCTCACTGAATCTTTAAAGAGCAAGAACCAGTGACAGAAAACCATATGTGGGAAATAAAATGTTGCAATAACTGAGCCCTGTGGAAGTTTGTTCTAATATTTTTTCTTACCAATGTGATGCTGTCAGCAATTACTATAGTCCTGTTTAAAAGAAAGGATGAAGAATTTACCATTAATGTAATTATCTAGAAATACTAACATCTTATCTTCTATTATCAATTCAATGTCTAATGTTATTAAAGTCATACAAAAATGAAAGTTTACAATAATTTTAAAACACATTAGCCCAATGATCTTATTGAAAGGTACTTAAAATCTTCATTGTTGTAACTGAAACTAGTCCTACTCCCAGAGCTGCACTGACCCTCACCCATGGAACCTGCAACTATCAAAATCTTTCCCAATGTTACTCTCCCACAATTATGGACTGATTCTAAAAACTACGTTTACAGACAACAAGAGTCACCTATTCTCAGCTTTGCTTTTGGCCACTACCTCTAACATCACAATGGAACATATAAGCAACACTACTATAAACAAGAAAATTTAAGAGGACTTTCACTACCACAAATTGAACATAAAACTGCCATTACCAGTATAGTAAGTGAGCTGCCCCTACATTATACTGAAACCCTCAGAAGCTACCAACTAGCAATGCAAATGCTAAGTGCTACTACTGTAAATACTGTCACCACCGATACCACAACCTGGTGCCCTATGATCAAATAACAAGATTTATCATCATAACAATTAGTCTATGGAGCTGAAATACTTTTTCGATACCAAATCCTTTTTGAAAATTGGTGTTTCAGATTTTAGATGCCTCTTTTGCTCTCCCAGGGTGATTCTCTGGTATTGGGGAGCATGGTGGATTCCTGATCTTCTGCTCTCTGAGTCTAGTTTGGTTTCTGTTTTCTGAAGTGTGGTGCAAATCATTTGCTAATTTTTGTGTTTTGCCAGTGTTTGCTGCTCAACCTTTTGACAGACCTAATCTGTGATTTGGTTGGGTAGTTCTCTTTTACCGAGGGTTGATCAGACTTTCAGCTAACTTTTGGGGAACAATGAGAAATAAAAAGAAAGAGACTGAGACAATTTTCAAGATATAAAGTGTGTGTGGGGGCAGGAGGAGACCTGCCTCTGGTGGACTGATTTGATAAAAGCTCCACGGTTGGCCCACTTTTATTAGCCAGTGAGAGGCATGAGGGGAGGGGTAGCACACGTTTAATGGTACAGCAACTATAGAGGATGGGTGGATGAGGATTAAATAGATGAAGAATTAGATTTGCTCTAATCTCAAATGCCTACATATTGGCAACTGTCCTCAGCTGATGCTATCTTGCCTCAGGAATGCCAGGGTGTCATTCTGCCCATATCCAGGGAGCATATGGCCTTCCACATGCTTCCCTGCTCCTGAGGCAAGAGGAACACCAACCTAGAGACTGAGAGATTGGAATTAGCCAGCCTAGTCCCCAACATTGTTTGCTAGGTTGATCACTGTTAATCCCTGCATAGGGGATGCTGTAGCCCCACTCGCTATCCATTTCTTCCTGCTTCATCTTGTCCCTACCTGAATGGGAGAGCTTTACAAGAAGACCTGCTCTGGATCACGTAGGATCTGCTGGATTTCTTCCAAGCTACACTAAATCTAAGGGTGCTTAGGTTAGCAGACTTCCAGCCCATTTTACTACCTCTCCAAGTTTTGATTAGATCTTTGACAGCCAGACTCCTTTCTTAATTCTTTGCACCAATGTTTCCCATCAAAATCCCTTAAGATACAGTGTGTGGGGCCCTCACTTTTTTCCTTTCTGCTCAGGACACTTTTATATCTTAAATATTCATTTTTAACTAGGTGGCACTCATCCTCTTCTAGTCCTGGGATTCTAACCAGAAATAAGATTACTGATAGCAGGTTTTTTCCCATGTGACAGTTAAACTGGATTTTGCATGTGATTGAATTGAAAGTACAAATCTAGTGTGTCTGGATGAACCCTGGAGGTGTGCTCTCGTGTACTGTATCTGTTTTGGCCTTTTCTACTTCGGCGTTGTTCCCCTGCTCTGCTTCCTGGCTTCCATGTACTAAGCAGCCTTACTCCACTGTACCTTTTTCCCACTATGTTCCTACCTGGAGCCAGCTGACCATGGACTGAACTCTCTGAAACTGTGAGCCAAATTGAGGATACCAGGTAGTTTGTCCCAGTGATGGCAAAACTGACTAATATAGACAATTGGTGCCAAGGAAATAGGATTGTTGCTGTGACTGTCCCTGATCATATGGCTCAGAAACATTTGGATTTGGTTTGTAGGAAGAATTTGGAAAGGTTAGGAGATGCAGACAACAGGCACTAAAATTCTGTTGGCAGAGTTTGAAGGGTGATTCTAATCAGAGCTCATAAGTCCAGGATGTTGACAGAAATGCAGACTGTAAAGACTGCACTCAGGAGATATCTACTGGGAGCAGGGACTCTACTGTGAACTGAGCAGAGGTCATTCATATTATACTCTGGTAAAATTTAGTTTACATTGTGCCCATATCCTGGGACTTTGTGGGAGGCTGACTTTAAGGGAAGTGGGCTAATTGATATGGTAGAGGAAATTTCAAGGCAAACTAAACTTCACTCTTTGGCATGATTACTGTTGGTTGCTTTAATCTAGACTCATAGCAAGATCAAGAGAAAAAAGTGGAGCAGAAGTATTTCAAAACTTAAACTTTGGCCAGAGAAAAAACAAGTGTAAATTTGAGGCCCAAAAGATACGGTTGTTGAATACTTTCACACACACGCGAAAGTATTTTGAACTTGGACAAGTAGAAAGATGTTTTGAGATATTTCAGGAATCAGCAAGTCTCCACCCATCATTGATTCCAGGGTGCCAAAACAGTAAAAGTTTGATTTGAGAAGAAAGCCCCTAGTCCCATGTTCAAGAAAGGCCACCCAGGGAATTGGTCCCCTGAGATTCATTTCACTATGCTAAATTATCCAACCACATAGAGGCTGCTGCAGCCATAGTCCAAGGACTCTTGATTATTGTTTCAGCTGGCAGCAGATCTTGACATCACCCACATGACGCTCGTTATTCAGGCATTTGGAATGCAAGAGTCTTGGGAACATGGAGCTTCCACACACATTTCAAAGGAAGCCCAGAGAAGTGAAGTACTTTGGCTCTGAGAGGTGAGTGCATGAAACTATGGTTTATGGGAAGAGAAGGCAAAGGTGCAGTGGAGATCCCAAGGAGAGCCACAGGCATTAAACAGAGCCAGCCCAAGAGAGGGACCGTGTAGCCTGCAACCTGCACAGCCAGAGGAGTAGAGTCACCTAGGCCTTGTGGAGTTCACATCTGGCCTTCTGATACTTGGCATGGAGCTACAGGAATTAAGGTTTGCCTAGCCGAGTTTCAGTCTTGCTTTGCTGTTATTCTCTTCTATCTCCCTATTTCTCTCTAGGGAATAGGAATATTTTCCTTGTGCCATGATATTACTGGATTATATGACTTGTTTTGTATTTTTACAGAGGTTCATAGCTAAGAGGAGACCTTGACTTGGACTTTTGAGCAATGGTGGAACTGTTGAGACGTTGGAAAAAAGGTTATTGCAATTTTGGTTGTATGTGGGATACTCATTTCATGTTAGGCAGTATTATGACCTTGTGCTTATTTGGAGGTTAAGTGTGATTGAAGGAAATAAATTGAGAGTGAAGTTGACAAGAGGTGGAATGTGGCTGTTAAATTGGGTTGCCAACTTGATTTACTTGAGAACTGCCTAGGGGATTACTAAAGCATATTTCTAGATGTGTCTGGGTTGATCATGGAGGGTGCAATATCTGGTCCCTGGCCCTTTCTTCTCCAGTGCTGTTTTTGTGTTCTACTTCCTGGTTGTCATGAATCACATGTTTTGTTCCACCATGGCCCTCTGCTATTATGTTTCTGTCTTGCAGCTATGGAAGAACTTTCTGAAACCATGAGTCATATAAACTTTTACTTCTTTAAGTTGTGTTGAGTGTCAGGGCATTTGTTCCAGTGACAGGAAAGCTGACTAACACACCCATTATGTATATCAGCATTAATAGTCTTGTCCAGCACTGCATAAATACAATTAGATGCATAAACATGTAATTATCTATCATCATAACACAGCTACCATGTCAAACAGAAGTCATTTTGAATCTCTTAATTCAAATAAACTAAATGCTTGCCTATGTATTCTAGGTTAGTTTCTGTTACCGTGTGTGGTTGCAAGAATTAAGTTTGGATAAAATCATATAATTTGGAAATTTAATTCCTACTTCTGTCTGACTTTGGGCAAGTTGTTTATCCTTTCTGTGTTTTAGCTTCTTTATTTGTTATTTGAGAGTATTAACAGTACCTCCATCACACAGTTTTTTTTCAGCTTTAATTGAGTTTATTGGTACATTTTAGGGATACAATACAGTTACTTTCATTGTTGGGATCTTGTACCTCTACATGACAAGTCTTGGTTCTCATTTTTTCCCCTTGTCCCTGCCCTCCCTTTACCCCCTCCTCCCCTCCCCATCTACAACCACTTTATTTCAGTCTTTTCATTATCTCACATTTTTTCTTTTCCCTTTTTACCCTTTCCCTACCTGTCCCACCTTCCCTACACCTTTAGCTCCTTTCTTCCCACTTCTCAATGTCAGTAATCTTATTAGGATCTTCTGTATTATTGCAGATTATTCACACCAGAGAAATTATTCAGTATTTACACATGTGTGCCTTATTTATTGCACTTAGGAGTATATCTTCAATATGTATCCATTTTCTTATGAATGAATCTATTTTCTCATTCTTTATGGCTGAATAATATTCCATTTTATAGAAAAACCACATCTTTTTTAACCAGTTTCCAACTGATGGGCAAAGAGGCTGTTTGCAAGTTTTAACTATTACAAACTGTGCTGCTATAAACAGGGTGCACATAATTCTCTGTGATATGATTCTTTTAGTTCTTTTGGAAAGATACCCAGCAGAGGGATGGCTGGGTCAATTGGAACCTCCAGTATCTGTTTGAATCTGTGTTGTGGATTCCATTTCTTTCCTATGTTGGGCATTCATTGTTTCCATTTCTTTCTTATGCTGAGTCTTCATGGCTTCTATCATGGTCTTGGGCTCATCTATTTTTTGTCAGTTTCTTTTCTAGAGTCTCGAATCATGACTTTCGTTTTGCTCATCATCTCTATGGTTAACTGGGAAATTATTTTTGATTTGAATTTTTCTAGATCCTGATTGATCTCTTTTGTTACCTCCTGTGCTATGGATCCAGGGTGTCTTGCTGGTTCACTATCATACTTTTCATCCTCGTTTGTCCTGCTGTTTGCCATTGGTGAACTGGAAATCTGTCTTTGTGTCTTGCTTAAGTGTTTTCTCATTTTTATTTTTGTTGTTGGGTTGTCCTCGGTTTAATTTCTGAGTATTACTTAAATCTTCCTGATATAGTTGCACTTTAGCTTTTGAGTCTCTAATTCACTCATAGACATCCTCATTTTCATACTATTGGAGAAAACAACTCATTAAATCAATCACAATCTTTTATTCCAGTTGATACATTCAGCAGCCCAATAGGATCAAGCACAGCTTGCAAACTGACCACTTGTGGTAGTCATTAATCTATCACCTTTAAATCATGTGAATTAAATTAATATCAAGAAGCAGCCCAAAATATGTTTGCAGTGAATACTCTTTTCAATATAGCATCTTTACCATTTAGGGTGGGGGCCTAGACTGAGTTAGGACGAGAGGAGTAGATAAGTGAAAGAATTGGAGCAGGTTTGAAGTGAAACCAGAGGATGTAGAATGACCTTACTATCTTTACAAAGCTATCAAGTTCAGAGGGGATAGACAGAGTGCAGGAATGAGGACAAGAATATATCCCCTTAACAGTAACAGGGTCTTGCCTTCCCTTGAAGCTACGGAGCCATGAGTGAGGTAAAATGACTGGAGAAAAGAACATAAAGAAAAAAAGGAAAAATGATAAAAGAAGAAGTCTGAGTTAGGGCAGGAGCAGGAATAAAAAGGGAGATGAGGGATAATATGGTGGAGCAAGAGACTGAGTTGGAGAGAAAGGACAGAAAAAAAGAAATTTTAGGGTGGAATGTGAAAAAGAAAAAAAAAAGAATTTGAAGGGCCTCTTTCAGACTATGTCTCTGTTGTCATATTATACCACATGTACAGCCATGTGCAGAACCGAATCCCCTGATCTCAGCTAGCCAATGGCAGGCCTCCATGACTCAGACTGACCTCAGTCCACAAGGCCTAACTTGAGTTTCCCAACCTGCAGTATTGAACTCCAATCAGTTCTATTACAGGTTTCCCATGTCCTTTCTTTAAAGATGTTCAAAGTAGGGAGCTCAGAAAACTACCCTTCATGAGAACCTATGCTTCTGCAGAGTTGGTCCAAGGACTGGCCCAATCAGGAGGTTTGAGAATGGGGGAGGGGGGAGCAGGTCGTGGGGGTGTTTCAAGGGTACCTGCATGGCTACCTTCCTTACTGGATCTGGTGGCGCACAGTCCGGGAGGTCGCGCACCCACCGGGTGGGCCTGGGCAGGTAGGTGGAGAGACCTCCTCCGGGGTCCTTGGGTCCTTCCATCACACAGTTTTAAAATATTGACAAGTTAATATCTGAAAATCTTAAAACATAGTTGAAATATAATTAAACATCTCAGTAAGATTAAGAAGAAATAAAATTGAAAAAGAGATAACACTGTCTAACATTTGATTTAAAATGTAAATGTCAATATTGCTCTTCAAAAATTTGTATTTCTGAGATTGGCCCACTGAAAGCCCTAGAAGCAATGGTGTACCAATGACCACAATTGACTACCAGGTCATGATTTATAGACAATTTCTCCCTAAAATAGAGCAGGACACTTGAGAGAAATAGAAGAATACAAAGTAAGCTATGGGCATCATGTACACTCAGATTCCAGTGGAGATGTGACAAGAGAACACAAAAGCCTCATCGTTGCAACTTGGACTATTTGGAGTATAAAAAATAGAAAAATCTTTATCTCAAAAAAATGGAAGAAAGTGGAGGCTTACGCAAGCACACCCACTGCACCATTCTTGAGCAAGTGAACTTTTTGTTGCTTCCATTGTCTGTGGACATCAGACTCTAGATTCTTCAATCTTTAAATGAAGACTTTGACAAACAACTTTCCAAGGTGCTTCCAGGCCTTCAAGCCTTATACTGGAGCAGCAGCCTCCTCTCCTGTTCTGTGATTTCCAGCTCCTTGCACTTGAAAGCTAATGCTTTCCCCAGCTTTCCAACCTGCAGACTGCCATTGTGGAACTATTCAACTCTGATTAACAAGCTGCTCTTGAAAATTATTTTGTAATTATATACACTCTATTGGCCTTCTTCCCCTGGAGAACCCTGAGACAAATTCTGAACCTGTACAAATGTTTCTTCTTTTCTTACCCCCTTTTTTTCTCAAGTTGTACAAGAAGTTTCTCCGAAGCACAGGAGTTGTTCTATGGTTGAGTCCTTTGTCAATTCTAGTTTTTGGACTTGACAGAACTATGCTGTTTCCTCTAAAGAAAATTTATTATAAAATTTAAGGTAATTATAATTTTGCACTGAGAAAATACTGTGGTTCCCTTGACTATATGTACAAAGGATGCTAACAAATAATATGTAAATCAACCATTATTTACTAATAAAATGTCTTCAACATAAATAACAAAAAACTTATTTTCTTAACAGATTTGAGATAAGAGTTTAGAAAGAAAAAATTCAATTCTGGTCAGTATGAAGTAAAATAGACAATGAAACTCAACTGATGATATTACTAATCAACCCAAATACATTGGGAGGAAAAATCTTGCTAATATATGGTAAGAATTTTAAAATGTATACTGTTTGTTAGAGAAAGTTTGATTAATGGAATCCATGCCAAAAACATCTGAAAAATAGAAAAATCTTTATGGTACAAAGAGTTTCTTTCTGATGGTATTACAGAAACAAAATATTAAAAAAACAAATCTATGAAAGAGAAGAATTTTATGATGAAATATAATACAGCCATAATATTTAGAAACCTTAAACATTGTTGTAAAAATGAAGATTATAAAATACACAGTACATTAGGCTGGGGATTTAGGTAAGTGGTGCTACTGCTTTCTTTGGAAGTCCAAGGTCTCATACCAAAAAACAAAACAAAACATAATATACACAGTACAATAACACAGTTAAAAGAAAAGTGAGAATATGATAAAAATGATTTTTTTCAAAGTAGTGAGATTTTAGGGAATATTCTTCATTGATTTTATGTCTGTATTTTCTACTTCTACTACAGCAGTTTTATCATTTAAGAAGAAATGTTACTGAAGACACAGATTATCTTTTCAGAAAATATGTCTGTCCAGTGTATTTTTTCTTTTGCAAGTGTCCTTATGATTAAAAACACAATCATATAACCTTTGTGTCGAGGTCTTTGCCCAGGGGCAGCAATGGGGGTTTACAGGGTCACATGGCATGGCTCAGGCTGCTCTCTCGGTCCACGTGATGAGCTGACTGTAGGAGCAAAGAGCAGAGGAGTGGGGTGTATGAAGAACACAGAGCTATTACATCAGTCAGTGCTTACCAGAGCAACAGGTTTAATGCAAGACATACAGATAAAGAAGAATTTACAAGATTGGCTTACAATGGCTGCCCACAGATTCAGATATGGAGGAGTGCAAAAGATCTGTCTGTGTGCTGCAGAGCTGAAGTATTCAGTTGACAGCTGGCTTCTAGCACAGACCATTCAGCCTCCAGCACAGACCCTTCAGGCTTCCGTCACAGACCCTTTGGCCATTTGATACGAAGCCAGGAGATGCCATCCAAAGTGAAGGCAAAGACTGGAGCTCCCCCAAAGAGTCAGAAGCAAAGCTTCCATCACCGTTTCCCCTCTATACTATTCAGGTGACAAGTTGCCCCAGGGTATATCTTCTGTCTTCAATAAATTCTCCCAGTCACACTCAGAATTGTATCTTCCTAAAGTTTACACAATCGATTAACTCTCGCAGCTATATCCTCTCTGTACTCCTGCTTCACTGAAAAGCTCCTCAGTGGTGCATCCTTTCTTTTCTTTGAGCCAAAGTGAACTTCATTATTCATTATTCATTTTGCCTGACTGTAGCATATTTTCTCTTCTTGTTTTCTGCTGATAGGTGGAGGTGAAGAAAGAGAACCTTCTAATTCCCCACTGCTGCTGGCAAACCATTCCTCTACTTTCCTCATTAAGGAGCACACTATTTGAGGCTCTTGCTCCTTGGTACTTTCAGCCTCTGCCTTTCTTTTTTTTTTTTTTATTGAGTTTATTGGTACATTTAGGGATACAGTACAGTTACATTCATTGTTGGGATCATGTACCTTTACATGGCAAGTCTTGATTCTCATTTTTTTCCCCTTACCTCTGCCCTCCCTTCACCCCCTCCTCCCCTCCCCATCTACAAACACTTTATTTTCATCTTTTCATTCTCTCACATTTTTTTCTTTTCCCTTTTTGTTCTTCCCCTACGTATCACACCTTCCCTACACCTTTAGCTCCTTTCCTCCCATTTCTAAATGTCAGTAATCTTATTAGAATCTTATGCATTGTTGCAGAATATTCACACCAGGGAAACTATTTGGTATTTACACATGTGGGACTTATTTATTTCACTTAGGAGTATATCTTCAATATATATCCATTTTCCTATGAATGAATCTATTCTCTCACTCCAGCCTCTGCTTTTCTTTGTTATAGTCATCATTCAGCTCTTGGGCACACTTGTTTGAAACTTTCTCAGTCCTTTACCAGCCTCTGCCTTTCTTTGTTATAGTCATCATTCAGCTCTTGGGCACACTTGTTTGAAACTTTCTCAGTCCTTTTCCCTACTCAACACTGCTGTTATAGTACTTCTTTGATAACTTGAATCACTGGGAACTACTGTATGTGGTTTGTGACCATCCAGTCTTCAGTAACTCAACTTCACCCAGGACTCTGTTATCTGTAGGAACAACTGCCCTTGTGAAAGTACAGATTGCAGCTTTACACTTTCACTCTTTTCTGGGTATACCTTTTACAGAGTCCTAGTAAACTTTTTCTTGAACTTCTGTAGCAGTGATGGCGAACCTTTTAAGCTTTCGGTGGTATAGCCTGCTGCCTCATGTGTGCCACAGGTTTGCCACCTCTGTTCTTCGGGATCACTTATCCCGTCAATTCCCTATCAAGGCTCTTTCAGGCTTCATGACTTCCTTGATTATCTATTCTAGGTCAGTGCCTCCACTTTAAACACAACACAATCCCCTTATTTTCTTCCATTTCTCTACGAGGAAAATCACAATTCGGGTTACATCAAACATTCTCCTCTCCTAGTAAGTTTTCCTGGATAAAATAATGACTGTGCATGTTAGGGTTAATCCAGATTCATCAGGCCCAGCTTCAGCTAGTGAGTATTGTGGTGTGGGGTGGGCAAAGGAGGCCACATGTATAGCCTCTCATCTTTTACTAGTAAATCGCCTGCTACTTTAGTTTCACCTATGACTGCTAATACAAGGTCTCACAAAAACAGCTGATTTTATGACCACCACCAAAGCAATATTGACATAGAGGCTGAAACCCAGAAAGGTTAGCATGATGAATAGTTACTAATACAACTGATTTTGGGACACTGTGCTCACCACTGGTAGTGCTTTAGTTTGGATATATCCCTCAGATTTATGTGCTGAAAATGGCTCCCAAAGTAATGACATTGAGAAGTAGTGGGTCTTGAAGAGGTGAGGCCTAGTGGAACATGACTAGGCCCAGAGGCACCTTCAGAAAGAATTAATGATGTATTTGGAGGACCAGGTTTCTTCTTCAAGGGTGAGTTTGCAGGAAGCGAGGCTACATGATTGGCACCTTCTGCGTGTGGCCTCTTTTTGCTTCTCTGCCATGTTGTAACACTTACAAGACAGTGGCACCATGGTGTCTGGACTTTCTGGACTACAGACTCATGAGCCAATAAACCTAATTTCTTTATAAAGTCCCCAGCCTCAGATATTTTGTTATACCAGCACAAAATGGACTAAGGCAGTCCATTAATAACATTGCTGGAACTACACTGCTACTTTTTCATTTATCCCCCATACTACCTTCACATCATGTGTACCTGGACAGCTAGAGTCACAAACATTTTGTACCATTATAGTTGAAGCTGAACCTTTCACCCTTCAGCTACCTCTTTATCTGCTATAGCCACTACCTGTCTCTGCATATTTTCTATTTTTGACTCCAAATGAATCCTGCCCTCCCATGCGCTACTCCATGATCAGCCAGGGGTCCATTCATGAACTGTGCAGGGACTTATGATATAGATAACTCAAGGTCACTTTGCTGAATTTCATGTGGCCCAAATCCAAGTCATTGAAAGCTGGCTTACCAAGTGATCATTTCATAAAAGAATGAACCATTCAAACTTTTCAAAGGTAATTTTGACTGAGTTTTTGTCTTTGTCCATAAAGAATTCTTTCATCTTCCTGCAGTAGACCGACTGTTTATGTCTTCCCCAAATTCATGTGTTGAAACCTAACCGCTAAGGTGATGGCATTAGGAGGTGGGGCCTTTGTGTAGTCATTAGGCTGTGAAGGCAGAACACACTTGACCAGGATCAATGGCCTTATAGAAGTAGCCTCAGAGACCTTCCCCTTCCCTTTTACTAGGTGAAGAAGACACAGCAAAAACATTCATCTCTGAGTCAAGAAGTAGGTCCACACCAGATAAACACATCTGCCGGTGTCTTGACCTTGGATTTTGAGCCTACAGAATGGTGAGAAATAAATTTATATTGTTAATAAGGCACCCAGGCTCTGCTTGCTTATGCCAAACTCTGCATCTGCTCTAGGAAATTTACTTCTGTTGAATTGGCAGTTTATTTATTCAGCAATTTGGCTTTTCTTGAATGTGCTTTTGAGTAAAATTAGTTATTCTGAGAAGAATGATTTTGCTTCCCCAAATACTTCTCTTAGCCTTTCTGTAGCATTTTGGTCCTTATTCTTATCTGTTGCTGTGTTAGGACTTGGCAGCCCGCAGTACTCCACGATGCCTCACAGAGTCAGTCTGCCCTCTGCTGTCCTTATGAGGGATTGCCCCAAACCTTTACACAACAGTGGTGTGGTCACAGGGATGACTACTATCGCCAAATACCGGTAACTTCAAAGCCAGTGTTCAGGGAGTCACAATGTGGACTGTTCCAACAGTATATACCACTGCTTTTTTCTTCTACTTCTGTGATGTTTCTAGAAAAGTAATCCTGAAATAAGTGCAAGAATTTAATTTTTTTTCATGATTATTGGTAAGCTAAGATTTTACCTGTAGATATTGTACTTTTTAAAATTCTTCATTTTTTAAAACCAGAGTCACACCTGGGACCTCTTGCGGTTCCAATTTACCTCTTTTTTATGTGTCTTATTTCCATTAAGTCAGAAGAATGGCTAAGTCTCAGCACCCACGCGACTCTATACTAAAAGGGCTCACATAGCCTATGCCTTTCTTTCCCACCTCTTCATAGACGCTTCTCCTCTCTGGTCCATGCCTCCCTCCTTCTCCCTGTGCTGTCCTTCTCTCTCCTCTGACAGGTGCCATTTTGTGGGTGGTGTAAGAGCTTCTGCCCCAAGCATGGCTCTCCAGCCTTCTAGGAAGAGGACGAGAAGCCCATAAAAGGGACAGAGGAGTGTTTGAAGAGGTGGAGGAAAAGGGAGAAGATAGGTTGACACCAAAGGAAGAGTGTCAGGAGTCCTCCACGTTATCAAATCATCATGGGATAAGTACTAAAAAAATTTTGTTTGGATTTAGCGGTGAAGGAGTCATTATAAAAATTACAGAATATTTTAGAGGAACTTCGAGTGGGCAAGCCAGTAGCAAAGTGGAAGGTTGAGGGCATAGAGGGAACACAGCCCTCTCTGCCCTCTAATATATGATTTTAGGCTGTGAAATATAGGAAAGAAGTAGAACAATTAGAAGGAGAGGCAGGGCTAAAGTTGTTTGTTTTCAGGTGGCAGAGACTTGAGTATGTTTGTTGATTCACACAAAGAAATTAGAATTGTTAAAAATGTGTGTGCTGTGACGTGATTCTCAATGAAGTCTTTGTACAAAGTATATTGATCTTAATCAGCCTTTCAGTGGTATATTTCACTCATCATTTACATCCATTATTTATCATTCATTCATACTCATTGATTACTACTATGTAACAGGCACTATTGTACACTACTCTCCTCATGGACTGTAGAATCTAGTGGTGAAGACATTCAAAGGACAAGAGAAACCTGCAAATTTTCAATTGAGGATAAGTACTGTAGAGAATAGTAAAGCAAACGAGGGGAGTCAGAGAAATGGGGGGTTTCTATAGGATCGCCAAGAAAGGTGAAGAGCTAAATAAAAGGAGAAAGCGGGTGAGTAACTGAGAGGGTGTCCTAGTCAGAGGGCCAGCAAGTGCAAAGAGCAGGCTAGAAGCCAGAGGAGGGGGCGGCAGGCAGACTGTGGAGAAATTTTCATGTATAATGAGGACTAACTTGTAAATGAAATGAGACTCAGCTGGAGAACTTCTAGAAAAGAAGTAATAGGAAAAGAATTATTTTGACTGCTACATAGTGAACAGGTTATAAAGAAGCGAGGGTAGAAGCCATGAGACAAATTTGGAAGAACTGAATTCAGGTGAGCGATGACAGGGCTTAGACTTGGACGGTAGCCGTAGAGTTGATGAGAAGGCCTAGAACTGTTTGATGGACTTGCTGGTGAACTGGTTGTGGGGCACAGCAGGGATCAGATGACATCTCATTTTGCTTTGTTCAGCAATAAGGACAGAGTTTCGGGTACTGATTTTGAGACTATAAGCCAAGAGTCGAATCCTTCTCTTGATGTTGGATTGCTGACAGCCTCTTCCTTTTTCTGGTCCACATCTGACTAAACTCATGAGAGAGCTCATCTGTTTCCTCTTTTTGCACTCAAGCCATGCAAGCTGTAGCCGGTGTACAGCAACCCTCACCTCACCACAGTCCCTGATCACAGTAAAAGCCAACATCTCTTTTTCCCTGCTCTCTCAAGCCACTTTAAAATGTTTGTGATTTTGCCCTGCTCTCCCCAGCAAGTCTAATTATCTGAGTAATAAATCTCTTCATACTCCTTGTTAGGTATCAGAATGACGGTGATGGGTAGATTGATACCCGTGTCATTTAGCAGATAATCTAAGGCTTCAGATAAAAATGTGGGAGTCATCAGAACAATGGTGTTTAACACCATTAAATGGGGGATCTCACTGAGGGCTTGAGAGCACAGCTTGGGTATACTTGAGGATAGCTGAGATTTGACCCTCCATTCATAAGAGATAAGGAGAACCAGGAAAAACAATGCTCTGAGAAGTCCAGGGAAAACACTTCGTGGAGAAGAGAGGAGCGGCCAATGCATTAAATACCCTTCCCAGTCAGTTTGTCCTCTTTGCAGGCAGATTTATGGAGTAAGGAAATGAAAAGAGTTTGATCAATGGGGAACAAAATGTAACTGCACATCAAGTTTGAACAATGAACCACAAAATGTTGAAGGACTTTGCACATGTCATTTCATTGCTCTCCCTTATGTCATCTACTCTAGAAATACAGATTTACTGATATCCACTGGCCTAGGTACTATGGTTCTAAATTTATAGCCTCCCTTATTTGTTTAAACAATAGAAACTTGTCAGAATCACCAGTTTGGCTCAGTAAAAGGGCCTGCAAGTGTTTCTCTGGCTATGCAGATCTGTACTGGGTCTACGGGACAGGATGTGGGTTACAGCTGCGACTATGACTTCCTAAGTGGTGGGTGGTAGTAGAACATGCAGCTAATTTTCCAGAATTGTTTGGCTGATGGGGAGTCTGCCAGCACCTCTGAGTGACTCTGTTGGCTGCCAGGGGGCTTCATCAACCCAACCTAGACTGTTCATAGTGGTCTACATCACTGTCTATTTCCCAGGCCTGGGAAACCAGGCCTCTCCTCTCTTCTCATTCTGCTGCTGGTTTTCATCTGACTCTTCTAGAGGTCCTTCTCCCAGAGTTTAGATGAGTCAGGCCTCGCTTTTCCTCTCCTAAAAAGCACAGGGAAAATGTTCACTCCATAGTGTTGAGGATGGAATGAGGAAGAGACCAGTGAGGGTGGACTCTTCCTCTTCCAATGCCCATCCTATTCATTTTTTGTACTCAGATAGGTCTCCGAGGAGGAAGTCTTCCTTTTCAAGTGAAGGTGTGGAGGATAGGGACTTGGCATGCAGCAGGGTGACTTACAGAGAACCAACTGTTGCTCAGCCTTCAGCCTTAAACAGTGACACCCGATATTTGCATGTATTCATTAATTTGTGTGCCTCCAGTCTACTAGTTGTCATACATTTTCAAACAAAAGACAGTCTCTTTATAATCATCATAAATTATATCTTTATGGAACTTGGTAACCCTGAACCAGTAATCTATCATTACTCATAGCCTATTAATCAATTTCTTGTAAACTGTGAAGTTGGGAACTAACCATTCAGGAAATTCACTTCACATAATAGACCTGGTTCCCACCCTGAGGAATTAGTATTTTAATATTTTAAATTATACTTACTTATGCTTAGTCCTATGGGTAGTTAAGCTTGGTCTGTAATATCTGTCAGGAAAGAATTAGGAATGTCCAGATAAAATGCAGAAATGCTGATGGTAACTGTAATGTCAAAAAAAAATAACAAAAAAAAACCAACTCCTCATATTATTTGACAAGATAATTATTGTAAAGAATAGACAGCAGGATATAATCTGAATGTCAACCAGTTTTATAACTAATTAATAATAAACTTGTTAATATAGCATATATACACCAATTTCTTTTTTCTTCTGACCATTTCATTTTATTTGTTATATTGCTAAGAAGTCAATGGGGAAAACATTAACAAAAAAATGGAATTGACAGATTTAAATATCCATGAAATCCATTTTCATTCCTACACTGTAGTTGCCTAAAACAACTATGTCAGGGTTCACCCCACACCTCTGAATTTACGGGAGACAGCACTCACAGCACCTGCTTTGCCAGGGCGTGATGAAAGTGCATTGTGGTGAACCCTGGCTGGCGGGCAGGAGCAGAGCAGGTACAGAGAGTACAAGGAAGCCCACTCCTAAGGTCCGCTGTTACTCATAAGGAACATAATGAAGGAGTGGCTCAGAACAGTCCTTCCACAGGTTCCAGGGAGGCTGAGCAAGGTCTTTCTGCCCTGGACCTGTTCAGATCCTCTCCATGGATAGCTGTGTCGATGTAAGACCATAGATAATGCTAAGCAGAGCACATGACCATGCCAGGATCACCAGAAAGATAAGGGAGACAGACACAGCAACCAGATGTGTCACTCTGTGGGGGACAGGGAAAAGCAAAGCAGAAGAAACCCAGCAGACAAGGTGAAGAAACGGAAATATCCCCGTGTGCTCTGTTGGCCAGTTTGTTTCCATTCCCCAAAGTTAAAGCTTCCTGCACTGGTTTTCCTTCCTCCTCCTCTTCTTTACTATAAAATGCTCCCGCATAGTTCCTAGACAGTTCATGGTTTCAGCTCTTGCTATAAATGCGCACATTAAAATAAAATGAACTCACAGAAGGCTAGGAGGAGAGTAAGTCTATCTCCTTAACAATACAACTTAAGCTTGTTCTAACACCGAACAGGTGCTCCCACAATATGAGGGGAGCGTGGGGTTTGGAGCCCAGCACACAAATGTGGAAGAAGGGTGGAAACAGGAAAAAAAGTCCAGAATACTCTCTACTTCATAACATGTGAAATGGGAGATCGGGAAGCTCTGTCCAAGAGGGTGGAAGAGAATAAAATTCTTACATGAGGTCAGCGTGCTGACTAGTGAAGTCAATAGGACCCTGGGGCTCTCAAAGACTCACTTGTAGGAATGGCGAGGTTAAAACTTCAAGGAGAAACAAGATGCATTTTAAATACTTAAATACTGATAAATATTTCTTTAGGTATCCCTAAGGGTTTAAACAAAAATCTTTTGTTTCATTTCTCTCAGTGAATTTTAAGACAAAATTGATATCGCCTCAAAAACAGAGTTGTGGTGACACCCGATCTGATGGTGCTGAGACACCCACTGCAGGTGGCCTTCCAAGGGCCCAAGGAGACAAGCACCTGACTGTGCTGAGTCCACGGTCCACACCTGCAGTGCCCAGGAGTTGAGACCCACACCACTGTGTATGGATGAGGCAGGTTTTTCTCAGGGCTGTAATGGACAGTCTGGTTCCCAGCGGTGTGGGTGACACTGGGGTGCATGGAACTCAGAGGAACTGCATTACTTGCTAAGAGAATCAACATTTCTATCACTTGACTGCTTGGGACAGCAGAGGAATCAACAGGTTAACAGCTGGTTTAGGAAGCCTGCATGACAGAGGGAGAGATTACAAAGTAGAGATTCTGAACTCTCCGGCTTCCAAATACTATCTTTATACGGGAACTGAGTTTGGAGGCACCGTCTGTACACAAACCCTGTGTCACACACAAGGTTCAGCAACAGCACTGATGCTGAACCTTCTAGGTTGCTAATCTTATAGGCTGGCTTTGCCTTGTAGATCAGGATGCTGTGTGATTGAACAGTATTGGCCAAGGGAAGGACTGGCATCAGCTCAGAGCAGGGAGTTTGGAAAGCACGGCTCTGAGCAGTGCAACACCAAAGGAAGTCAGCACATGTTCATTGCTTCTCTGAGGGAGCAGCAGAGCCCCTTTGGGAATGCACCCCCATCCTGCAAGCCAGACCTTTCCTGGGCTTAGCTCCAGGGTGCCTTTCTCATCAGGACCACACAGGCGAGGCTGACGGCAAGGGGACAGATTCAGCACGAGGCAACAGGAGAAAACACACTAATCAGGAAGACTTCAAAGTGCTGGCTGGGGGCCAGAACCCAGGGCCAGCTGTGGACAGCTTGTGCCTAGGAAATGCTAACAAGAGAAAAGGAGTGTAGGAGTGGGAAACGTGTGATGAAGTTTAAGTACTGAAGGTAAAATAAAAATCTATTGGTGAGAAATCACCAAAACCCCATACTTAACCAGTCCCATTTGAAATAAACTCATTTGACATCCCCCATGATTTGGAGACTTGTTAACTTCTAACTTTCTGTATGAACCAATGAAATGTTCTTACTTGGTGGCACCTTATCTCAGAAATAAAGGGAAAGCTGAAACCCAAGCCCTGTTTGGGTGTCACATGAACTTCAAGACAAGCACAAGTGGTGAAGCTACTCCCCAGGGCAGCCAGATGTCACGAAGGTCAAGTCCACGATACACCATCTGGTCCCTATCAACAGCCAGGCCCAAGAACACATGTCACAGGGATAAAACTTTATTTTCTTCCCCTGGAAGGAACTGTTGTTATGATCCCTTCCAGGACTGGTTTCCACATTCTGCAGATACAGATGAGCATGCTCACTGTGTACTAGAATATAAAAGAAGCCCACATGGAAAGAAGCGCCTTTAAAGTGATGCTTTAAGGATTTTTCCCAATACTAGCATCTCAGCATTCCCTACTTACCCCCTAGCGACACCAGGAAAAGGGTTCTGGAAATATTCACGAGAGGCATCTGATTTCTCTAGGAACCTGAGCTCTGGGAAAGAAACAAAGTAAGAAAAGTTTTAGGGCTTAGGAAATCCATATGAAAAAGGGTAGGGAGGGTGGAGAGCAGCCTATAAATGGATAATGCAGGCTCTCAGGACAAAAATTCTAAAATAAAGAAAAGGAGAACAAATAAAGGCTTTGGGAACTTGCCACTATACACGATTGTCAGAAAATTCCTCAATGAGCAAATGTTTTCTGAGACACGTAGGAAGCACTCAAAGGACAAACAGACATGAGGTAGGCAGATGTCAGATGCATAAACTCTCCTCCATGACCCTGGCACACTTGGAGGAAGAAATCCCTCACTGGGTGACTTCCCTGGGTCACAGAGGGCAGAAGGGGGCCAGGCACAGGCCATCCTGCGGAGCTGTCATGGGTCCTCTGTGGCTCTCTTCTGAGTCTCACACCCTGCCAGCACCTGCACAGGTGGGGACTGCACTGAAACATCCTTGCATCTCATCTATGCCCTTCCTGTTCGCTAATCCTGAGAAGGCCTCACAAAGATGTACAGGGGCTCTTCAGTTTCTACTGGAAACATAATGATTCTTAGTTTAGTTAGCAGCAAAGTAGAGAAAGGCAGGACAGCCTCTGGTAAAAAACAGCAGCAATTTTATCTGAACTAGGATGGAGATCTCTCCCATTTTTTGTTAACAAAGTAGGGTATATAACATATTTTTATATATAATATTTTGCTTAATGAAAGTTTGCTCTCACCTTGGAGTGAGTTAGGTTGGGTATTTGAATTTTGGTTTATGGGAATAATGTTATTGTTTTCCCAATTCTTAGTCCAAATGCTTGCACATTGGAAAAGTCCAAATTAAAAGTCACATAAAGGGAAAGGGGTTTTGAACACATTATCTCTTTGCATGCACAAAGTTCAAGGCATTTGTTTTTGGATAGTACTTCATGTTCTGCTGCTTGTCCATAAGTCCTCTGAATATGAGAAGAACTTTTGCGTTGGACCACTGTGTGCAGGCTGGTTTCAGAAGGTCCAATCACAGAGGTGTTGAATACTTTCCATTTGACCCACCCCTTCTCCTTGGTGTTTTTAATGTCCAGCATGTACATCCGCATGGCTTGTAGTTCATACTCTGGAGCAAAGGTTTGCTGACACTGAGGAACTGGCACATGGTGGCCCAGACAGCAGGCAAAGGGAGGAAAGGAGCATTCATCTTTGGGCAGGTCCTGTTGGGCCAGGGTGAGAAATGGGTACTGTTTCCCCACTGCTTAGGCTCTGGCTCCCAGGGGAGCCTGGAGGGGACCTAAGAGAAGGATTTAGCACTGCAGAGGCTGAGGGGCCTTTGGATGATGTTGTTTCGATGGCCTCCAGAATCCGAAGCAGGGCATCAGGGGATACAGCCCCTGCAAGGGTGCTGGCCACATATGCACACCATTGGTCTGCTCTGGATGGTGTCTCATATGCCCTCCAACTGTCCTGTTGTCCACGCCATCTATATGATTGCTATGGGAAGCAGATTTCAGGCTCCAACTCAGATCTGTGGACCCAGTCTAAGATCTTTCTGATCTGGTAGTGACTTTTAAGAAAGTCTCATTTTTAGGTTGTATCCTTTAGTGGCAGAAGGAGTGGTTGAGCACAGGGCTTGCACAGGACTGTCCAAGGAAGAGCCATGGACAGCTGCTGTCCCTAAGATAAACTTCCATGGTTGAGGACAGGAGAGCTGTGTCCTCTAGCTGGGAAAAGGGGAAAGGCTCCCTTCCTGGGAATCTGAGGTAGTTTGCCTTTGAGCTCTTGGCCTCAGTGCTCCCCAGTGCCCCATAACACAAAGAGCTTCATCCATACTGCTTAGTGGAGTCCGCAAGTCATACTGTAGGGTTTCAGGAACCAAGGCTGGAGTAGTGGCACTACAGGTGATGGATGAGAGTTCAAACTTGGGCTGAGGGGGCCTCTCCCACTGGGAACCTGGCTGAAAACAACTACACACTGTCCCACCTGGCAGGCTGGATGGCACCACAGTTTTGGAGCCCCATAATTTTCATTTTCTACTTTGAGTGGCTGCCAGGGCCAGGGATGTGAGTGCATGTGCAACAACCAAGCATCCTTAAAAATAGCATTGGGACCACCACACCCTCCAAGGAGTAAAGTAGTTGCATTATTTATGACAATCTGAGATTGGCTACTTCAATGATGAGGACTGGGGTCCCTAATGTTCAGCTTGGACTATGCCCATTGCTCAAGGTCAAGGACCCAGAGGTCATTGCTCATTTGCTGGGATCCCAAAGAGCCATCAAAGACAATCATCTTATTATCTATCACACAGGAAGAGTAGCCGGCTATGGGAGGTGGCACATGAGTTGTTACAATGCAATTCCATCAGTTTTTAGAGGGTAAGTGTGTATTTTATCAAAGAATCTCTCTGGTTGGTGTAGAGGATAAGGGCTAGATTGCATCTAGCCACCAAAGAGTACCAAAAAGTTCTTGTGCAGAACCAGAGTTGCTCCAGTTTTGGGGGAAGGACAGGAGCCTGAAGCCAAAGGTCAAATCCACTCTTTTCTTATAAAAAATAAAAAAGGGCTGGGGAAGTTTCTCAGTATAAAGGCACTGGGCTCCATCTGCAGTTAAAAAAAAAAAAGCTGTGGGTGTTGTTCAGTGAGAAGGCCATAGATTCAATTTCCAGTACTGCAACAGACAAACCAACTGACCAACGAAACAAAAATACAATGAAAAAACATCATGAATTGGTAGCATAAAAGAGAAATTATGCAATAAATATTTTGAGAAAATTGGTTGAATATTTGGGAAGAAACAGAAGTTGATTTTGAATACTAATACTAATTAGTTAATTGATGAAAATCAAAACATAAAGATCGGAGATTGTTTAACCTCCAAAGTACACAAAGCTTCTATAAATTCAAAAATTTATAGTAAAATTATAATTAAAACTTTAAAAAATTGGGAAAAACGTGGAAAAATTTTACAACTCAGGATTAAACAAAAAGTTGTTGATATTTTTACATCAATGCTCCTTATGAAAAAGAACATTGAACTGCAAGAGTTAAACTGCCTTAAAATAAAAATAAATATGAACATTGATAAATACATATGAATATATAAATATGGATACTTTATAAAAATGAATATTGACTAATATGTTAATGTTTCCAAAAATGTATATTTTCAGAGTAACAAAGGAAATGACCACTCTTATACACACAGATATGCACATTCTTTTCCCTGAATGGATTAACAAAATCGCCAAGGAGGGAGGGTGGAGGGAGTAGAGTCTGTTATGTTGTTATAGACACTGTTATTTGGTACAGTTTTCTTCAGTTTGACCACATTTATCGATAGTTTTTAATCTAATGTATTCTACTTTTAGATCACCTAATAGGTAAATATGAAAGCATAGTTAACTAAAGTATGGTAATTTCAGATAAGAAACTATTGCACAAACCATTCAAACAAAAACAAACAAACAAAAAAGAAGAAATATCCTTAGGTATGCATTAGAAAAAAGTCTAGAATGTATAAAACTTCAACAAAGTACAGGTGATTTTTTTTTAATACTTTGAATTTCCTGCAGTTTAAGCCACATTATTTTCTTTTTTTTCATTATTTTCTAATAGGTCAAAAGTATAAGACATCAGATAATTCTCAACCTAATAAAAAAGCAATAAAAGAGGCACAGCAGTAAACTGGTGGCAGTGAATAATTACAGTACCCAGATTTAAAGTAGAACACAAAATATGGAAATCAAACTTTAAGAACAGAATAAAGTGGCATTAGGACAGATGAATCAAACAAAACAAAAGATGTACATAAGCTCAAGAGTACACAATGATTGATACAAAGAATGTGACCTCCAAGTGACAACCATATTTCCTAGAGGTGCCAAAATTCAGTGTTTTTAGCATCTTTTATGAAATAAAAAGCTAAGACTCTAGGGTCAGAGCCATTAAAAAAAGATACAATCATCAACCAAACACCAACCCTTGTTATCTTAAATCAATTGTACTTTTTGCTAAGCCACAGTTATCTCAACTAGTTTATTTTTTGCTTATCTCTTATTGAATAATCAAGCCCTGAAAATGGAGGTTTCAGGGCATTAATTCTAGTCAAAAGGTAAATGTATGTACAACATTAAATGAAAAAATATCTAACATTTATGGATTGAAAATTTTAATATAGTTCCAAGTCTACTACCCAACATGAGCTACAGATTCAGTGAAAACCCTTTCAAAATAAAATGTAATTTTTCATAGAAATAGAGACAAAACACTAAAATTTGTGTGGAACCAGAAAAGTCCTCAAATATCCAAACCAATTTGAGCCAACAGAATAAAGCTGTCAGCACTGTACTTTAGACTTCATAATCTATTACAAAGTTATAATAATCAAATCAATATGATACTTACATAAAAACAGATATGTTGATCAATGGAACAAGATAGAAAGCCCAGAAATGTACAGTAAAAATTATACATTTGTGGTCAATTTATTTTCAAGAAAGGTCCCCAGAATCCACAATGGGGAAAGGACAATCTCTTCAATAACTGGTGTTGGCAAAATTGGATACATACATGCAGAAAGAATGAAAGTTGACCCTTATCTCACCCAATATACATGGCTTGGCTAAAAATAAGTTTAAAGCTTTGAAACTAAAACCTAGAACTGTAAAATGAATAAGCATAGGGAAAAATTCCACAGCATTGGTGGGGGCAGTGATTTCTTAGGTATGTTCTTCCAATCACAGGCAACAAAAACCAAAATAGACAAATAGAAACAACATAAATCTGAAACTCTTCAGAGTTTTACTAAAATTAGTAAATGGAACAATTGACAGAGTGAAAAGACAACACATACTCTGGGAGAAAATATCAGCAAAACATACATTTGATGATGGGCTAATAATGTATGCAACAACTCAAGGAACTCAGAAACAAGGGAAAAAAACTCTACTTAAATAGTAGGCAAGAGCCTGGGTAGACATTTCAAAAAAAAAAAAAAACATACAAATGGCCAACAGATATATGAAAAAATGTTCAAGCATCACTAATCATCAGCAAAAGACAAATTAAAATCCCAGTAAGATATCACATCCTGCTGGTTAGATTATCTTTTATTAAAAGAAAAAAGCATGGGTATAGATGTAGAGAAAAGGGCACACTGTAAATTAGAATGTAAATTAGTATCATCTGTTTGGAAAGCAGTGGGAGATTCTTCAAGGAAACTAAAAAAAGGGAATTACCATGTGATCTAGCCATCCCATTTCTGGGTAACAGCCAAAAGAATTGAAATCAATATGTTGAAGAGCTATCTACATTCCCCAAAAGATGTGCCATTTTGAATTAGGATCTGAGTGTAACTTTATTGCTTTTCTGGATATATACATTACTAGTTCCCTCAAAAGTGATTGGCCTATAAGAAATGCATGACTAAGAAGAGTCTTCGGAGTCATGTTTGTCTTTATTCTCAATTATAATATGACTCTCTGCCACAGGGAGAGAGAGCACTAACTCTCAGATTAACATGAAATATCACTGCAATTTTGTTTGCTGTTTCATGTGCACTTTCCTTTGTGAGAAGTGGAAAAGTGCCAAATACGTTCTTTCTTTCTTTTCTTTTTTTTTTTCTGATCTAAAAGATCAGGACTTATCAAAAAAAGGTAATAATCATTAATATTTCATGGAGCATGATATACTGTTATAAGAATAGTTCCCCTGGAAAACCTTGATTCATATGATTGAGAGCTACTGAAGTTATTTATCTCCTATTTTTATCTTTAGCTAAGATCATTTTAATAAGCTGTTTTCCTTATTCATCATGATGTAGGTACTGATTCAACAGCACAGTAGATTTCATTCACTGTTCACCATAATTTCTCTTGATCAAATAATCTCAATATTGTCTCATTTTTGGACAGTTTTAAAATTAGTAATCACCATAATCCTTTTGTTTGCTTAGCCATAAAATTTGGCAATATTCATAGTTAAGGAGTGGCTTTGTGGGCTTCTTCTGAAGCAAAAACTAAATTCCTAACCTATGAGTGATCAAATTTCAGGGATTTCAATAAGTCACATGAAATAATTAGGACAAGAGCTTACATCTGCCCAGAGTCCTAGTGTCATTCCTACGTATGTGATCATTTTCTGAATGCCATTTTTTGAAGAGACGAGATATTTCTCTTCTCCACTTACTATAAATTGTGTGTTTTCAGATTGACTTCTTCCACAAGATAAATGCTAGTTTGTTTTCATCGAATAAATGCATAATTATTGATGAAACACAAATCCAGTGTATCCTGACTGCTAATCTACGAAGTCAGCACAGACGTTGTTAGAGTTGGATTTGAGAGAACAGTACCTTCGGAATGACTAGAAAGCAACAGGAGTATGTTGTGAATGTTGAACAAAATGTGGCTGAGATGGTAAGTAATATAAGCAACTTTTAATAGCTCTCATATACTTTTCTTGCTTTCAACATTTAGTTTTTAACCCTGCAAGAAAATTACATTGCATTTTTTATATTTGCTGTTACAAAATGAATGGAATCTATGATGTTATTATTATCAGTAATCATAGGGTTGAGGAAATTGTTAGCATGTCAAATAGTGCTTTCCTATCCCTGGGAAATTGTGCATTAGATATTTTACCTAAAGTTTAATATGCATGTCAAACACTTACAGTAAGAGTAGATGAAATTTTGGTAGATGATTTAGAATGTCATGTTTAGAGCAAATATTAACCTTATTTTAAAATTTTTACATATTTTAGTCCAGGGCAAGGATTTACCCCATTGTGGCCTACTAGAATTTAAAACAATTATGAAAAATGTCTCATGGTAGAGTGATCTATACTTAAAATGGTGAATATGTCTCATTTACTATTCAAAGGAATTCTTTCATTTTACAAATGAAAAAATTGAGGATTTATTAGTCCACGTTGTTGGTGTCAGAGTTAGAAACTGAATTCAGATTTCTCACATATAATCTTCAGTTTATAAGAAATTACTTTTCAAAAAAGTAACCGCTACATTCTGGACAAAGAAAAAATTAATTTGATGATTAACTTGAAGTTATACACAAAATGAAATATAGAATTTGATATATAAATTGGTTTTAATTTGAAGTTTGCATTTGTGACAATGTTGTTTCAATAACTAGAGTACAATATATTCAATTTAAACTTGCCTTGTATTTCAAGAAAGCTACAAATGTTATTGTTTTAGCATGATATGTACATTATTTTATTTTTACAAAAATACACTGAATATGACTTACAGAGTTTCACAGTTAAGTTCAATAAGTTAAATAATTATGCCAAGAGAACAAATGGCAAGCCAAACTTCTGAGTTGTTAAAGAAAAAAATATAAAAGGAATGACTAGAATTTCTCAGTTTTTGTGCTCTGATAGATGACCTATAACTTCACACAGTACCAAAACTAGGAAAAGATTTTGGATAAGTATTGTAATAGTGTTATTTTCTTATGCTGAAATATTTAAAAGACATAGAAAATTCAAAAAGAAAGAGAAAAAAATCACTCATATTTCTGCTCAGAGGAAATCAGTGCTAATGTTTTCTTCTCCATCTAATCTAATTTTATTTTTTGGCTGATTTATTTTGCCACTTGAATTCTTGTCAATTTACCTAAGGGTTTTCTTCAAAAATTCAAGAAAGATAATAATCGAAATTTAGGGAATTAAAACTTTTTATAAGAGGACATTTGTTCAAGTTGTCTTTTTGTTCCTCGGGAAAGTTTTATGGCTTTATTTACATAAATCTTATGCATTTTTTATGCTTAACCTTTTATATATTTTATTACTACTATGAGAAGCAGTACACACAGCCACACATACACAAAAAATAATTATTGTTATATATATTTTTATAACTAGCTAACCTAATAACTGCTTATTACTTTGGAAAGGTAATACACTTGGTTACTTGAAATTGTTTGTAGATAATTATATCATCTGCAAGTAATAATATTTTTGCTTTTACATATTTATTCTTCTTAGGTACTGACAAAAACTTCTAGGAAAACATTATCTAAGAGTTTTGGTAGAAGACTTTATCCACTTTTCCTTAGTGTAATAGAGTGGTCCTGATATTTCACTTTTAAATGTGACATTGATTATTGTTTTGAGGTAAACATTCCTTAGAACACTTATAAATTTTTAAATTTTATTTTTAGTACTACATTGAAATTTGTTTTGCTTATCTGTTTTGTCAGGGTTTAATGCTGAAATTTGTCAAATGATCCTTGGACATATACTGAGATGATTGCTTTATTTTCCTTCTTTGATCATCTGATATAAATAAAGTATTTGTATATTTCATATCCTTAAACCATTATTACAGTTTCAGTGATCCTTAGAATTTAATTATTTTATTATTTAATACATGTTGAGCTCACATCACTTTGTATTTATATGCTTATGTTCCCAATAAGATAAAGTTTCCTCATCCTTACCAATCAGGGTTTGTTTACTTATCTGTTTGTATATTTATTTGCTTCTTTGTCTATTTCTGTGCAGTGTCCCACAAATCCACACCGTTCAGATGAAAGAACACAATGTGATTGTAGACTGCACAATGTGATAATCCAGCCTCAGATGGTAAGGTTTGGCGAGGAGATAAGTGTCAATCATGTTCTGGAATAATGGTGAAATAGGACAGGCTGGTCCTTCTCCATCAACTCCTCTGCAGGGTACTATCGGCCACTACATGAGCTCCTGGAAACACCTGGGACCCATGTTCCTTACCGGGGTATCAAGGTTGAATTCTATTTAAGATCTTGCTCCACAGCCAAATGATTTTTTCTATTTTTATGTATTCAAATTTAATAAAATTCCTGTTATTTATATTTGACAGATAAAAATGTACTTAGTAAATAATTTTACCAAACTTCAATAGGTGATGTGAAAATTTGGAATAACGAATAATCGAGAAATGCCAATTCAAACAACGATGAGATTCCACCACACCCCAGAAAGAATGGCTGCTATCGTGAAATCAACCAATAACAAATGCTGGTGGGGCTGTGGGAGGAACAACTGTTGATGGCAGTGCAGACTGGTGCAACCACTGTGGAAATCAATAGCAGATACCTCAAAGAGCTAGGATTAGAAGTCCCATTTGACCCAGCTATTCCCTTGCTGGGTATCTTTCCAAAATAATTGAATGAATCATACCATGGTGATATATGTGCACCATGTTTATAGCGGCACAGTTTGTAATAGCAAAAAACTTGGAAACAGTCCAATTGCCCATCAACTGGAGACTGGATAAAAAAATAATGAGATTAAAAACGCTGCACTTTTCCACACCCAAAGATAACCAGTGTAAATGTTTTAATATGTCTTTCCATTATTTTTCTACCTATTAGGGCTAATTAGAAAATTTAATTTATACTTAGATATTAATAGCTGATAATAGCATAATTCCTCAGGCAATCTATTTGCATTTGAGATGAATTCTTATTACTTTAGTACAAAGGGATGAATAGGAGGGGCCCTTTGTCTTCATAGACTCACGAGGGAGGTATATATGTCTGTGTGCACTTTGCGTATGTAATGTGTGTGTGTGTGTGAGAAACAGACAGAGGCAGTGACAGAAAAAGACAGAGAAATTGAAAATGTATGTTTTCATTACAGCATTTGGAATAATGAATGTATTAGTCTTATTCTAATTGAAATCCATTACCTAAGTCGCCACTATGTAATTTGCTGATAGTCATTTTTATTAACCTTGCAGGCTACAGGAAAACCACGGTCACTCTGGAAAATGTGTCTAGTGTGTCTTTTGGCCTGCTTAATTGCCTCTGCCACTGCAGTTCTGGTCTTACATTTTGGCCAGTTTGGCAAGCCCACCAGCAGTACCACCATCATCGTTCATGCAGATGGAAAGTCTAGTCAGGATCCTGGAGTCTCTACTTCTACTTGCTGTCTTGACCCATTAATCACAACTGGACCTCAAAGCACCACGCCTTCTACCCCCACAACCAACCGAAGTACATCTACTAGTGTACCAGTAACTTCTGTCAGGAAGACTATCTCTACTACCACCACAGCTACAGTGCACAAGGTTGAACTTGATGAAGACTATGAGGAGGCATAGTCTCGAGCCTCAGTGCTCCTCAAGTCAGATTTAAACTTTCACCCCAAAGGAGGTATGCCCCGCATTCTCTCCCCTTACCATGAGGTTCTGGATTTTAAGAGCCTGTTCCTCTTGCTCAGTCCTTTTCTGGCTTCTCAGGTGGTGATGACAGTCTTGGGACCACTGATATTCAAATGATTGGGAAAGGAAAATGACTACAAGTCTGGGCAATTCACTCAGGCTACATCAAAGAATATTTTTTCCCCTCTCCTGTATAACCAGCCTCGTGGATCACTAATGAGAATTTCAGCTCATAAAAAGGCTGCCAGTGAGCCCTACTCAACTTAGCTTCCTGCATTCTGTTTGTGAATCCAGTATCTACCATCTGGCCAGTGTGGATTTTCTCCTAATATCTTTTATTTGACTCTTTTTCAGTATTTGTATGCCAGCAGAGAAAGAAGCAAATGTTCAATTAAAGAGATTAACAAGCATAATTTACTCAATACCTATTGATTTTTACAAAGGGGTGCCTCCTGTTGGTGAATTCAGAAACAGTGGTCATCACTGAGAAGTAAACAAGGAAGAATTCTGAGAAAAAGTTGAGCTTGGGAAAGGGATGAAGGTTTCGATTTAAGGAGATGGTTAAAGCAGAAAATGAAAACACTATGGAGATGTTATGGAATTAAAACCAAAAGCACACTCAGAGCTCAAATGTAAGCAAGTGACATATTTACATGAACCTGCAATTTCTCAAGGATTGTCAGTAATATTCTCCATATCTGATATTGCTTAACCTCACACTATTTTTGAACTATTATACATTTTAAGCTTTTTTGTTGTTTTATAACTCATTGCATAACTCAGAGGACATATTGCTTATAATTTGTTGTGAAACATGAGACTCATTCAGTGTTACTCATGCTACAAGTGATTAGTACAGTACTAATTAGAAGCATACGTTTTTCAGTCTGGAAAAGACTTCAGAGGTAAAGAAACCTGTCTGCCCTACCACCTGCCTACTAACTACAAAGAGGGAAGATTAACCCAGGAAAGACTAAGCCAAAGATTTAGACTTAGTGAGTCAACATTAGAACTCATGTCCTAAATTATACTTTCTGAATCTCTTTTACACACGATTAGAGGTCCTACTTGCATTCTAAAAGCATGGTTTCATTTTTCAAGATTTCCCAAGGCAACAGACTTTTTACTTAGTATAAATCTAGGATGGTTTTCTGCGGTCAATAATAGACCATTTAAATCCTTGTTGAATGATTAAGGTCTGCATATGAAAGATTAGAAATTAAAATTCTTTAGATAGTTGCTACCTACAGGCAGCTAATATTTCTCAAATCTGATTACATAAAATTTGAGTATTTCAGGAGTTATTAGACGAAGCACAAACATTAGTAGTAGACATTGAGAATGATGAGAGGTATAGTGTAAATGTTAAACAATAAATTTTGTTAAGCTCTAGATAAGAATAAGGCACTGGGAGTAAGTACTCATGCATCTTTCCCCCACAGCATAACTTTAAAACAATGTAACTTCTATTGTACTTTGATTTAAATGCCTATGAAAGGAAAGCTTAAATTTACTAGGACTTACGTAATTTAAACTCTGCTTTGTATTATAAAAGTGAAAAAAGTTGTAAGGCATTCCCTAAACAAATAAAGAGTAATACAAAATGTTCAGTATTCTGCAAGCCTTCATTTTATTGGTTAGTGCTTGTACAGCATAATACTTACATTGGTTTTGAGAAATTGTCACATGTATACTCATATACTGATCATTTCTGAGACCCTTTCCTTTTCCCCTTCTCCTTCCTTTCCCCATATCCTTTTCTCCAGGCCTTCTTAAGTAACTAGATTCTCTTACAAGAGTGGTTCTCTTCCCTGACTCTTCCAATGACAGAGAATAAACAATACAAAAGCATACCTTCTTTATGCTGAAGGAGGGTCATATCTCAGCAATTTCCTAGTTTAAATATTGGTTGTAAGGAGACTGAGGTTATCTGAGATGACCATCTTTTTGTTAATAATAAAATGGAGACACAAGAAACTCTTGAATTTTTTTTTTTTTTTTTTTTTTTTTTGGTTTTTACCATTTTATTAAAT
>NW_022900942.1:30712791-30722260 GCF_012274545.1 Fukomys damarensis | reverse complement strand
TTTTTTTTTTTTTTTTTTTGCTTTAGGCTTTTACAATTTAATAAAATCGTCAAAGGAATCATGGAGCCTTTGCATTTTAACTTGATAACCTGACAATGGTTTTACAAAGTACTTTAAAAATACAACACAGAGAATAACAACAAGTGTGCATATTCAATAGCAGATCACCCATCAGCTAGTAAGGTTCTCTAAAACTTTTCACAAAACTTTTGTGAGTGCAATATTTGTTCCTAAGTCCGCCGAAATGTATGAGAAATTAAAAAATTAAGTCTTCAAATACACTTCCTAACAAATAAGGGTACAACCACTCCTTTAGATGCTGTATGAGAAAAATCTTCTTTTAGACATCTTGTTCCCCAAATAGGCTCATTTTTCTACCCTAAAAATCTATTGTAATGAGGAGCCCTGCTTCACTGTCCGGTCCACATGTATTTCGGGGAAAACCTAAGTGAAGTACAATGTATGCTGCTTAAGGGACTCACTTTGATGTTGTGCAGTTTCACAATCTTCTTGGATCACCTGCGCTTTATAACAAATTATGATTTGTGGACTTTTGCTTAGTTTTCAATGACCACTGAGGTACCCCATTCATTATTTTTAATTAAATTAGCCGTAGGTGGCTCTTACTGGTGTTACTCTCAAGAGAAATGTGTTTTTATTTTGCCACATCCCCTGCAGACTTTTGTGACAGCATCACGAAAGCATTTTCAGGTGTCCCACTTTGTCTTTGAAAATGACCCCTCCCATTGAGTAGTTTCTTCCCAGAGTCACACGCGCATTTGTCATTTCCACGCCACTTTCAGCACTTCTCACTGTTTCTTCCGTTGACAGTGGCACCACATGAATTTTCCTCCTCATATCACTTTTGTGTTTATCAGGCAAGAAGTGTTTCAACACTTCCGTAAGTAACGCACCTCCAGGCAAAACGCAAACAAAATAAACATGCGGAAGGTTAACAATAGACAGGAGAAAGTAAAATGATCATGCATAACAACTCGTGCCATCTTGTATGTACCGTAGCTGTGGGTTTGTTTTTTTTCCGGTATAGGTTTGTTTGCATGACATACTGTAAACATGAGTGCTTCTGTACCTTTTGTATTGGTTTCTACATTCGCCTCTATCCTAAATAGAAAACATAGGCTGATCTTGCAAATGGAACGAAAAACCTCAAATCGTTACTTGCTACTTACCGCACCGGGGACACCTGTATCAGATAAGGTTCCATTGCAGTTGACAGACATACCTAAATGACAGTGAAGTTGCAGACAGTATGGAAAAGTAATGCAAAGAAATATTCTTTCAGACACACATTAAAAGACTGGTTCAGAATTAGAAAAAGTCATTACAAGATCACCAGAAACCCAGTTAGACTCCTTTATTCTAGTTGCATGGCTTTCACTTTATAGTTCTGAGTAGCTGCTTAAGCTCCAGTCATTTCATTGCAGCCCGCAGAAAGGAAGAGGGTTGGAGGAAGGGTTTACGCATTCCATTAAAAACAAACAAACAAACAAAAAAACATCTCAGAGGTTTCATGAGCAATTCCTTTATATCCCATTTCCACAAAGTAGTTATGGAGTCAAATACAGCTGCTTATAGACTGAGGAGTATTATTGATGTGGTCAGCTAAAACAAGGGCTCTATTTACAGGGCAAACAAGCTAAATGAATATTAGGGGCTCACTGAGAGCCTCTGCCATAGCTAAATTAAATCCAATTTAATGAAACAGAATTTTACTACAAAATCCTAATCTCTTCATGATCCCCTCTACTCTAACATTATATAAACATTCTGACAATTGCAAAATTATAAAAATGTCTAAGCACGATGAGTCATTTACAGCATCAAAGTGTGCTGGCCTCACCTGTCCTGTCTCCAGGAGATTCCCCTGCACAGATAAAGCATCAGAAACCCCTCCCAGGGGTGGCTCATGCCTTCTGCATCTTCACAGAGCCCAGCCCTGTGCTGCCAAGGAGAAAAACAAAGAAAGCATTTGATGAATTAAGACCCTGGTGACATCACAGAGACACAAGGCAAGAAGAGACCTTGAGGATTATCCACTCTAAACTCTTTGCTTCTGAAGGGACTGAACCTGGAACAATATTTGGTGAGCTCTGAGTGACTGCAGGGATAGTGTGAAGGTCTTTAAATCTGTTACCTCTTCGATGGCTCATTAGTGGTAATGCAGAGAATAGAAGAAGATCTTTGGGTTTTGTACTAACGCACAACTTTTTCGCCTTGCACTATTTGAGTTTAATTTTGCCTTTCTCCCTCCTTGTATACATTAAGTATGTTGAAGTAAGTTTTTTTTAATCACTACTTAATTTTAATGCATTTCATTTCCAATGGAGAAAAGAAAATCAGGTTCTTCATAGCATTTTTCTCTCAAAATTTTTTCTATCCTATCTTCAATTTTATCTTTCATTTTCTTTGAGGTTCAAGTTTTCTTTGTAGATCTCATAGGGTTTTATATTTTTCTTCCAATACTGTGAGTAAAGCAGTGTAGATGTTTAAGTATACAAACTCTAAAAATGGCAGCCAGGATTGCAAAGCTATCTCCTTATTTATAGGGGAAGGCAAGGAAATTATCTTGCCTTTCTTTGACCCCTCTTCCTCATCTACAAAGTGAGGATAAAAATACCAACTACATCCTACATTTACTGTGAGGTGTGGATGGATTAATATAGGTTAAAAAACTTTAGAACTATGGCCTGGAAAACATTAAATATTAGCTTCTGCTGTCAATTTGAGGGACATGGTGAATTCTTCAGTCAAAGATAGATTTCCCCTTGTCACCTGGCATATTTCTGACATTTTTCCTGCTTTTAATTAAGAATTCACAAATATTCAGAAAATCAAAACTACTATTGATGTTCAAGTATGAAAGAATGTCAATAATTTTGGAGGCTGGGAAAGTATTGCCATTGTGGTATCTCAAAGCTGAAAGGAGATGAAAACTTGGTTGCAATTAAGAAAAATAAGTGAATGTACAGAAAGACTTTGAAAGACTGTAGATGAAAGGACTGGTAGGAGGTGAAATGATTCACCATCAATCCTGCAAGAACAACACATGCAATGGGTAACTCAATGGCTAAATCAATGAAGAGAATTACACCAAGCACATTTTCTTGAACACAGAAATAATTTGAAAAGTTTAGCTTTCTTTTCAACTTTGAGGATCCATAAATAAGGTCTTAGTACAGAAAATTACCACATAAAATTAATATTTTGTGAATGTGATACCACTTTTAATATTTTAATTTCTATGGTACTTGAGATTCTCACAGGATCTTTCCCCAAGGACATCTTAGTAACCAAGCACATTTTCTTGAACACAGAAATAATTTGAAAAGTTTAGCTTTCTTTTCAACTTTGAGGATCCATAAATAAGGTCTTAGTACAGAAAATTACCACATAAAATTAATATTTTGTGAATGTGATACCACTTTTAATATTTTAATTTCTATGGTACTTGAGATTCTCACAGGATCTTTCCCCAAGGACATCTTAGTAAAAGAATCAAATACTTCTTAAGGTCTCTTCTCTCTAGAAGAGTGTTCTTATCATGCCAGGATTTCTCATGAGGAAATGAAGTATTTCACAAGGAACAAGACCTGCACCATTTTCTCTCTAGGATAGAGTCACAAGCAACAGCCAACACTGGACCCAAAAGCACAAGAAAACTTTGAGATCTTCTTTGCCACTTACCAAATGTATGGCCCCAGGAAGATCTTTCAAACTGATTATCAGCTTGTTTATTTATAATATATGGTGATAGTAAAGCTTATTTCTAAAGTTGTTTGAAGATAAGTGAACATCATGGGCACGACAGCATTTTCTGCTGTAAAGGACAATACCAGTGAAGGGTGGCATTATTATTAATTTTGCTTTTTATGCCAGTATAAAATTTCAAATTTAAGGCCACTCAAACTTTCAAGTTTAAGTGCAATATGGTTCTTTTATTTTACTAGAGTGAAACTGCGATGATAGTAACATGGACTTTTTGGACAGAGACAGTAGAATGTGAATCCTAGTTTCATGTATAAATCATGACTTCCTTGGGGGAAAAAAAAATCTAGGTTTCCCATTTCTAACAGAGGAGTAATAGTAGCATATAATTTATGCAATTACGAGGGTTAAGTACATAGAGATATAATGTTAACAAAGACCAAATAGGCTAACAATCTGCCTGTAGAATAACAGTAACACCATATACTAAGTGATTGCCATGTGTCATTAGTTGTTAAATGTTACAGATTTCATTTTCAGTTCTTGGATTATGTATGGTCCTTAGGGCTTCTTCAAGGTGTGATGTGGGGCAGGTGCCATATATTTGCAGTGACGCCTCAGATTCTTCTAGAATTGCTTTTCTGTTTTCAATCCACCAGTCAAATGTTTAGTGAATCCAACATAATCCATTTGTTCTTCCTCTGATGTCCCTTTGTAGGCCTGGGAATGTTCTCCACAGGCACCAACTATTGCTTTGGGCTGTGCACAGCTACTAACACCTACATCAAGGAGGTCTCCTATCAAGGCCCATTGCTTCTGGTTTTATGAGTAGACTCAGAGCAGCTCAATGCATTTGTATTGTCTTAGTCCCCGGTTGTCACTGCTGCTAGAAAGTTCAGGATTTTGGCTATGTCTAGAAATTATTTTTTCAGTAAAATTTTAAGCTGTTCCTAGGTGGCTTACTTCTTAGGTCACTATCTGTCATGATCCTTTGAAGAGAGGATCATTTTTTTAATATATTTTTGCTTCAAAGTCATGGTGACTCAAATTCTTGATTCAACAATAGCTATTTCTTATCCCCTCCACCCTATATTTCTTTCCACTTCCCATGACTCCTGTCGGGGTCAGCTTTGCTCTGGGGGAGGTAAAGTGTCTTTGTCCTCCTCATTTGTCATCTACAAGCAGGTTATTCATCTGAGTGAATAAAAATTTCAAAGCATTTTATTTTGAAATAAAAATTTCAAAATTTCAAATTCCAAAACATGACTGGATCAGGAGAGATTAGTGACTTCATAGACAACTATGGAACACGGTAAACCAATATTAAGTTATTAAGCATTAAGACTCTAGTGCCCCAAAATGACACTGTCTCCCTGGAAGATCCCAATGGCATTGGCTTCCATTAGGTGTTGGCTTCTTTGAGTTGAAGATCACTCACCTGGGATTGCACGCACCACTTTACAACTGAGTCACAAGTTACAGGAATATCCCAGCAACCTCCAGTTAGTAACCTTAACCTGTGGTATGGAGTGGTGCAGAAGAAAGGGGAATGAATACCACTTGGGTTGGAAGATTTTCTTTTCTAATCTGGGGTAAAAAATAGAAGTAGCCAATATGTGTGAGATCAGCATAATATCACCTGAGGGCCCTGTGACTTTGCAGTTTCTCTCCTCTGGGGAAATTAATGAAAAGATAGCATTTGAAGTGTGCCTTAAAAATTGGATTTCTTTTGTTTTCTAACTTAAATGACATACACTTTCAAAGTGAAATCAAAATGGACAGCTCAAAGAAGTATATGGAAACGGAAGGGGGAAAAAATCACCAATTTTCTTAACCCCCCAAACAACCAATGTTAGTATTTTTCTTTCTTTAAGAGACCATGTGTATTATGGCAATATTTATAAAGATTTTAAAAACTGTTCATAGCCTTGAACACAGTCATTCTGCTTATAAAACTCATAATGGGTGTAATAAAAACTTCGGTGTGCAAAGCTATTCTTTTTTGTCTCTTTATAGATAGTGAAATGCAGAAACAATCTAGCTGTTCCAAACAGGAAAAAGACTAAGAATGACCAAAGGTAGGAAAATTCTGTAGGAGGTGGGGCTTGTCTTAGACAAGGGACATCCTAATGTGCCCCTGAAACTGGAAGGTGAGTAACTACGGGGGGGGGCAGGGTGAAATAACAGTGCACAGCAAATCACAGGAGCACAGAATAGGGACAGAAGGTGAGATTCTCATGAGCCATTATGATTTAACATGAGTGTAGTTATGAGATCAGCTCCCATTGTACAGGTAAACCTCAGAGAAAAGATTAATACTGAGGAACAGTTGAGAACACAGTGAAAGGGGCTTGTTAGATAACCAAATAATTGCTTTACTCATAGCTTAGAGTTCCTATCACCTTCTGTCAGTCTGGACCTCCTAGAATTTCGTGGAAGTCAGAAGAAGAAAGAGGAGACCTGCTTTTTAACCCTAGCTATGCCAGTATTCCTGTGTACACTCATTTAGGTCATAAATTAAACCTGAAACAACATAATACCATGCATAGAGTACTTCTGGTACCCTCTCCTCTCTTCCCATCTGTCCCTTACCCATGGGTCATTGACTGAGTTCTATTACTATACAACTCACAGATCTTCCTTAGAAGATTCCCTAATCTCCTATGGTCCCCTGAGTCAAAAAGCATCACCCAAAAGCATGGAGATCTTTGCTTTTTACAAGTATTCTGCCTGATAACAATGTATTTAGGTAGGAGTGATATTTTTGTTAGGCATTTACAAAGTAAAGAGATGTTTTGTTTTTCCATCAAAAATTTTTTGTAGACTAGGATAGTAGGTATATTACAGAGGGAGAACTTATTCAGACTGGCCTAATGCATGCTAACACCCTGTCTGCTTTTATGAAATTAACAGTGCACCTCATGAAGTGCCTTTTTCATGCATGCATTCCAGTTTGAATTTTTTTTGTACCAGGGATCAAACTCAGGACCTTGTGCTTTTGAGGCAGGTGGCAGAACCTTTCAGTTTCATTTTATTGTTTCATATATATTGCATTAATGAATCCAGAGGGAGTGTGTGTGGATTTTGATATAGTATAATCTGAAAATTCTTAAAGCTCCCAAATACTTTCCTTTAGAGCCACTCATTTTAATGAAGGCACTGCTTATGAACAGTGGGTCAAATCTAGTTATTTCATTCGGCTCCTAATCAATGTGTTCAGGCAGAGAGTGAATATTCGAGATATGGTCAGCCAGTTGGTGAGGTGCAATGGTCTAGAGCTCAAAGTAAGAGAGGTCAGAATACTGGAACTGAGAGAAAGCTGGAGCAAAAACCGACCTTGATCAGGATAGGCTGGGGAAGAGTAGAGGACAGAGCAGAAAACTCCCTAGAATGAAGGACACAGGGAAAGATGCTTCCAGAATAAGCAAGCAGGTTGTCAGGAGATCTGATTTTATAGCAAAGATTTAGAAGACTTTCCTTCTAGATCCAAGTAGAGGGTCTCCCTTTGAAGCAGCATTAGCAACACCTCAAATGTGTCAGGAATACAGGTCCTCAAGTGTCATCCCAAACCTACTGAATCAGAAATTTATAGATGGACAGAAGCCTGGACTTCATCAAGCTCTCCCCATGAGAATTTGAAAATTCTCACTCCAGCTGAGCTATGAGATAACTCATGATCTAGTTTTATCTTTTTATAAGCATCTTCTGGCCTGAAAGTAGATCAAATGTACATTTTGCCTCACCCTTTTTTTTTCCCAGGCAACCACTCTCAAAATTTCAGAGGTCAATTTTATAGAAAGGGAGGTACTTAGCATCTGGAACCATTTAATTCTTTAGTATATATTAGGTGATATCTTTCCCATTAAGCTTACTGGTACATTTAAAGCAAGCAATACAATTACATTTACCATTCGTATCTTGTACCTTTACATCATATGTCTTGGTCCTTATTTTTTCCCCATACCCTTCTCCCCACAGCCTTGCCAGAATGTGTTATTGGTCGATTTCTTTTTTTTTCTTTTTATTGAGTTTATCGGTACAATCTAGGTATAAAATACAATTACATTCATTATTGGGATCCTGTACCTTTACATGATAGGTCTTGATTCTCATTTTTTCCCCTTGTCCCTACCCTCCCTTTACCCCCTCCCCATTTACAAACACTTTATTTCCATTTTTCCAATTTCTCATATTTTTTCCTCTTCCTTATTACCTTTCCCCTACCCTTCCCACTTTCCCTACACCTTTAGCCCTTTACTTCCTATTTCACATTATTAATAATCTATTAGGATCCTGTGTACTATTATAGTTTTTCACACCAGAGGAACTATTTGGTATTTTAGTTAAAGAAATCTCTGTATGAACATTAAAAAAAGGGTATTCTAAAATAAAACTAAAAAGGAAAGTAAAAGAGAAAAGGCAATGATGTAAAATTAAAATAATCCTTAATTCTGAAGATGAAAATGGTCCCTGAACATATTTAGATTGCTTCTTGCTCTTGTAGTCTTAACTTATTCTTTTTTTCATTATTTAGAGAATACTTTATTAGTTTCTGTAATCAAACCCACTTAGATATGACCTTACATATTTAATACAGTGCATTATCCCTCTACAAATGGAAAAAAATAAAAATAAATTTAAAAATTGACATTTCTAGACCAATATGGCTGTTAACTTCTGTACAATGCCAACTCAACACAGTAAATTGGGATAGCTTTTTCCAAAGTTGACAGCGCTGTTAAAGTTTCCAAAAATTCAAATTATATATATGTATATATATATTTATATTTATATAAAAAGACCAATAATAGCAATATGTTATGCATCAATAGCAGCAACAGTTTTTCCAGGTTCTGTAGTCATCTGAACAAAATTATAGACATTCAGCACATTCCATTAAAAAAAACAAAAACAAAAAAACAAAGAAAAGAATAGTATCCAGAAAGCAGCAACATTCTGTTGTTGTTGTGGTACCTGGCACCATTTTTAGCATTTTAATCATCATCTGGAAAGAGAACATTCTAGAGTAATATCATTAAAAATAGCTCTGATAATGCACGATCACTACTACATATCATAAAGCAGGTACAAGATATTTTACATTCACAGAGGTATGATACAGCACTGTCCTACATCAATAATACTAGAATCAGTTTTTGTTTGAAATTTGCTTTGTCTGCAAATAAGATTGCTACCCCTGCTTTTCTCTGGGCTTCTGTCCCATGGAGAATTGTTTTCCATCCTTTCACTTTCAGTCTATGGGCTTCTTTTTGCACTAGGTGTGTTTCTTGTATACAGCATATTGTTGGATTTTGCTTCTTATTCCATTTTGCCAGTCTATTTCTCTTGATTAGTGAGTTGAGGCCATTGATATTGATGGTTATAACTGATATGTACTGATTTATTATTATCATGTTATTGGCCTTTTGTTGACTCTTTTTACTTTTTCACCTTCTTTTAGTTTCTTGCCTTGCCTATTTGATTTGCTCTGTTGGGCCTCATGGTATTGTTACCATCATTGTCTTTTTCTAGGATCTTGTTTAGAATTGCTTGTAGTGCTGGTTTGGTATTCATGTAGTTTTTCAGGTGTTCTTGGTCATGGAGGTGTCTTATTTCCCCATCCATTTTGAAAGAGAGTTTTGCAGGATACATCAGTCTAGGTTGGAGGTTGTTCTTTTTTAGTACTTGAAATATCTCATTTCAGGCTCTCCTTGCCCCAAGGGTTTGTGTTGAAAAGTCTGCT
>NW_022900942.1:30662697-30712505 GCF_012274545.1 Fukomys damarensis | reverse complement strand
TCCTACATCAATAATACTAGAATCAGTTTTTGTTTGAAATTTGCTTTGTCTGCAAATAAGATTGCTACCCCTGCTTTTCTCTGGGCTTCTGTCCCATGGAGAATTGTTTTCCATCCTTTCACTTTCAGTCTATGGGCTTCTTTTTGCACTAGGTGTGTTTCTTGTATACAGCATATTGTTGGATTTTGCTTCTTATTCCATTTTGCCAGTCTATTTCTCTTGATTAGTGAGTTGAGGCCATTGATATTGATGGTTATAACTGATATGTACTGATTTATTATTATCATGTTATTGGCCTTTTGTTGACTCTTTTTACTTTTTCATCTCCTTTTAGTTTCTTGCCTTGCCTATTTGATTTGCTCTGTTGGGCCTCATGGTATTGTTACCATCATTGTCTTTTTCTAGGATCTTGTTTAGAATTGCTTGTAGTGCTGGTTTGGTATTCATGTAGTTTTTCAGGTGTTCTTGGTCATGGAGGTGTCTTATTTCCCCATCCATTTTGAAAGAGAGTTTTGCAGGATACATCAGTCTAGGTTGGAGGTTGTTCTTTTTTAGTACTTGAAATATCTCATTTCAGGCTCTCCTTGCCCCAAGGGTTTGTGTTGAAAAGTCTGCTGTGATTCTGATGGGCTTTCCTTTGCATGTGATTTGTTTATTTTCTCTTACTGCTTGTAGTATTTTGTTCTTCTGTTGGGTTTCTGGGATCTTGATTATTATATGTCTAGGTGTAGATTTTTTTTGATTGTGGCTAGTTGGGGTCCTATATGCTTCACTTATCTGAATGTCAAATTTTTCCCCTCTTTTTGGGAAGTTTTCTGTCATTAATTCAGATGCCCATTTTTGAATTGGGTCTTTGTATTTTGAAGGGTCTGAATTTTTCGAGTTGTTTATATATCCTAGGTAGTAGTCCTTTGTCTGAGGAGTAACTGGTAAAATATTTTTCCCGTATTGTTGGTGGTCTCTTAACTCTGTTGGTGGTTTCTTTTGCACTGCAAAAAATTTTACTATAATGAGATCCCAGTTGTTGATTCTTTTTGAAGGTTCTTATGCTGTTGAGGATTTGTTCATAGTCTCCCCCTATGCCAGTGTCTTGAAGAGTTCTACCTACTTTACTTTCCAGTAAGTTTACTATTTCTGTTTTGGTATTTGGATCTTTAATCCACTTGGATTTTAGTTTAGTGCGTGGTGAGAGATAGGGATTTCAGATAAATGAGGCATATAGGACTTCAACTAGCCATAAGTGATTATGTTTGCCAAGGAGCACAATATTTTAAGAAGCCTAAAGAACAATATTGACATTTCAATGGAGAGAAGGAAGAGAACTAAAATGATAATCTTTGATTAATTGCTGGACCGGTGTAGCCAAGGGGATGCCACATTGTCATAAAATGATTTGCCCAATACAGAACACTAATATGCATTATTCTTCACAAACTTTCCCTTGAAATAGACGTTACTCTACATTGTTTTTAGGCCCCAAACTTTCTATTATCATGTTTTCATTCATTGTCTCCTCTGGAGAACATAAAGACTTAACCACAAGGAGATGAGGCTCTTGTAAATAGAGCTACAGGCAGTCTTTCCCCTGGTTGACTTTGCTGTTTCAGTACAAATGAAATAAGAGCTGAAGAAAAGACCATGATGACTCCATCAATCCCCAGACTCACTAATCCATGTAGCTATTTTGGATTTATGAGGCTAGGGTTCAAGCCATTTTCCTCTTTCTGATATTTATTGGACCAGCTGAGTGTAAAAGTTGCCTATCACCATAACACAATAGGAGCAACAGGACACAAAAGGAGTGGCTGAGCTGAGTTAGGTAAATTAGGCAAGTGTCAGTCAGACTATTTGCTTCACTGAACACAGAGATCTCTAAATCCTTTCCATGGTTTCTACCTCCTTCCAGTGTTTCCAGTTTCTTACTCATTACAGGACATCAGCACTTGATAACCTTCTTTCCCAGAACTTCTTTACTCTTTATCCCTATAACTCTGTACTTCCTACTTATTCTTCAAAAAGACCTTTCCTGATCCTACAATCTAAATCATGTCACATAGTTACATTTCTTTTATAACACCTTTATTTTGTCTTTATAACATTTACCACATTGTAATTTTATATTTGTTTGAATGTCTACTTTCTAAAGTTTATACACTGCTTAGATCATTTACAATGATCTACTTGCTCTTAGGACATGTCAGAATGTTACTTATTTTGAGTTCTTGCTATTGAATAATTTCACAAATCGTCAGTATGCCTGATCACGAGTCCATGCTGACTCTGCTTTCATAACATCTCCTCAGCTGACCAAATAAATCATCAGTAAACAGCTTCACACAGAAGCTTCCTCATTGTGTTTAACCAGGTTGAGCCAAAGGCAAAGATAACTCACTATTTCCCATCACCAGTGTTTCTGCTCTTCCAGCTGAATTTTTCTTCTCAAATTCATTGCCTATGGTTGCTGTAACACCTACCACAAATTTAGTGGTTTAAAATAGATGAAGATTGGGAAGTCCAGAATAAGTCTTATAGGGTTAGAATAAGTGCTGGTTTCTAGGGTAGAATCCATGCCTGTCCCAAATTCTAGAGGATGCAGGCACATGGCTGCATCACTCTGATTTGTTTACCAGTCATCATATCACCTCTTCCCCTCCTCTTCTGCCTCCCTCTATCAGGATCCTTGAAATTAATCAGCCCACATGGAAAATCCATAATAATCCTCAATGTTACAATATTTTTGATGTAATCATACCTACAAATTCTTTTTTACTGTACATATTCATAGGTTTTTGGAGGCTCAGGATGTATCCATCTTTGGGAACCATATTTAGCCTACCATAGCATCGCAAGAGCAGTTTGGGCCCTTGCTTTGTGAATTAGTTAAAATTCAATATATCAATTTGTTTCTGACTCTAGCAGGAGATTAATGATCAATTTGTTAAAGATATACATAGGGATGGGAGACGATCTCTGCCAATTCCTCTGGTTTTTTGTTTTTTTTTGTTTGTTTGTTTTATTTTTGCATTTACCCCTAATCTTTCCTTCATTTTGGTTAGCAGACACACAGACATGCATGAATCAGCAAAGACCTGACAGTTTTTTCTTTTTTGAATGCTTCATCCTTGTTCCAACATTCCCTAATTTTGGGCTCTACCCACTCTCATTCTCATCCTTAAACCTGGGCTGACCAGACCTGGTTTGTCTTAGGAGTTGAGCATCATGTTTTGAGGGTATCAGTTACTGCATGTGCTGAATGTGGGCCACAGAGATTTCTGCCCCTTGAGTTTTCTCAATTCTCAGTCCAACTCTCAGCTCTCCCAATGCACTGTCAAGGCAGGAGAGAATGAAGAAAAGTAAGATGATGAGGTAGGAGAATAATGATGCATTCACTCTGGTGGTCTCACCCAAAGCCTCATAATCATAATCACCCTACTCCCCACTACTGGACAAAGGGAAAATCTAGAGGTCCAGAGACTCTGCATTTCTTTATCTAAACAGAAGTTCCATCTACAGTACTCCACACCTGGGCTTCTCAGCATTTTCCAAAGGACAGGTGCTCTCACTGGGGACTTTCTTCTACTCACCTCTGCTGGAGATCCTCAGAGTTTCAGGAAAATGCAAACCAACTCTTCATAAATTAAGTAGTGCCTTGATGTCTTAATCACTGTCTAGTAATCCTAAAATACCATGGAGATGATTAGAGGAAAACCTACTGATGAAACAATTTCTTGTTCAAACATGAATTTTCTTACTCAGCCATAATAGCACCTTAAACTTTTATAGAGATGCTTTTATTTGAAGATCTAAATCATTGTTCTCTAATCTCCCACTGACATGTGGGAATTATCAGTGATTCCAGCCCAACCCTTCTGTTTTGTGGGAAAAAATAATAATGCTCACTCCTTTGTAAAAGACACTTTTCTAAATGGTATAAGGTACTACTGGGGAAAGAATTCACCCCTGGAGATGCTGTTTTTGTGCTGTGGGGAGAAGATAAATCTTGACAAGACTTCTGTGAGCCAGAAGGCAATCTCCAAGAGCTTCAGAGTAGTTGGTTGGCTTGGCATAAAAAAACTCAACCCTACATTTTGTTTAGTACTTCTATACATTATTATTATTTTCTGGATTATAAAAACAAAATGTGTTCAAAGAAAAAGGCTCAATGGAAAATAAGAAATATTTTTTAAAAACTCTTCACATCATTGCCATATAAGCACTGTAAGCATTTTGGTATATGGTCCTTTAGACTTCATTTATATATATTTTCTACATCAGTGTGTGACATTCGCCTACAAACTGTATAATAAGGTACCTATCATACTGATGCTGACTTCTTCTTATCCATGTACAACAACATTATAAACTCTTCCAAAACAATATTATACCTCAGCATGATACTTTTAAATGGCTTCACAATATCATATTGTAAGTTTGCCTCATGTCATGTAGAGCAGTAATGGGAAGGAAATGAGGATCATGGTCATTAACAAGAGAATAGAGAACACATGCTGAAAAGCAGCCGTCTCTTAAAGGATGATGTGAAAGTTTTATCCTCAAAGGGTACAAAACTTTCAGAGAAGAGTTCTGAGGAAAACAGATCCATTTCTGCTCCATCTCTTCTTGTGTAGGTTCTTGCTAGTCTTTATTTATTTATTTAGCTATCGGAGATTGAATTCAGGTCCTTGAGCTTGCGAGTCAGGCGGTGGAACCACTGAGCTATATCCCTGGCTCTCTTGCCAGTTTTAAATATCTAGTTTGGACATTAAGGATCGGCAGCTCCCATTTCTTCCATATGGGAAGCCAGATCTCTCATGTATCAGATAATCCTACCTAAAATCATGTTTTTTGTTTTTGTTTTTTGTACCAGGGATCGAACTCGGGCCCTTGCGCTTGTGAAGCAGGCAGCGGAATCACTGAGCTATACTCCCAGACCCCTGAAAATTATGTCTTAACTGACCCTCCTACAAACACTTGCGGAAGGTGGTGGGGGCATTGGGCTGGTCAGTGTTCAGGTCAAGAACAGGTGTGCATTCTCTCCAGGATGGGGAAAGGACCAATTACACAGGCACAGGGAATTGAAGAACTGGAACCAACTGTGTCTGTCAGTCACCACACAGAAAAAGCAAAAAGTCCCTCAATTAAATAAGACTGTTTCCTACTTTAACCAAACAGGATAATAGGTTTTTAAAAGGAGAGAAGTTGCTGCACTTATTACACACATATGACACATAGACAAAAGAAATTTTAGAAAATCTTTATTCATGTTTACAAAAAAGTTACATTTTAGATATTCATACAATTACATTCACATTTTAAAGGGTTGTATTCAAAATATAATTTTAATTTGTGTTTTATTTAGTATTTAGAATTGGTATATGTTGGCAATATACAATAATTAAAATTCATTTTGGGGAATTGATTATATATATCAATATATGTGATATCTTGGTAATTTTCTAACCCTTTCCTCACCTCCCTACTCTACCCTCTCCCTCTATTCTCTAATGCTCTTCCTTATCTCCAAAAAGTTCATCTCCCTGTTTCCTACTATCTCTCTTTCATTTTACACTTTATATATGTTTTGGGTTTTTCATATAAGAGAAACCTTGAAATGTTTGCCTCTGTGTTTGACTTATTTCACATAACATTATGGTTTTAAGATGTAAATATTTTCCTAAGAATGACTCAAATTATCCTTCTTTATGGCTAAGTAGTACTCCATTGTGTATATATACCACATTTTCTTTATCTAGTCTTCTGTTTATGGATATCTAGATGTTTTCATAGTGTAGCTATGATGAGTTACACTGCTATGAACATGGAGGTGCATGTATGACTGTAGGATGGTGTTTTTAACTTTTTTAGGAAAATACTCAGGATAGGTATAGAATATAATTTCTTTATTTTAACATTTTTAGACAGTTTTACAATTTTACATTCTCACCAATATTTATTGTTTTTTTGTGTCCTTTATGATAGTCATTCTTATTGGAGTAAAATGAACTTTCAGAATTGTTTTTATTTGCATTTTTCTAATGGCCAGAGATTCTGAATGTTTTTTCATGTATTTATTGATCATTTGAACTTTTGAGCAGTGGCTATTCATTTCTTTTGTCCATTTTCTGATCGGCTATTTGCTTTGGGGAATCTAATTTTTTTTAGTTATTCATGTATTCTACATATTGTTCTTTATCATAAAAGTAGCTGGCAATTTAAAAATTTTGTTGGTTGTCTCTTCACTCTATTGATTGTTTCTTTTGCTGTGCAGAAGCTTTTTATTATAATCTCATTTGTTTAATCTTTGTATTACCTGTATTTCTTGTGCTATTTGACTTCTGTGCAGAAGTCTTTGCCTCTGCCTATAGCTTCACGGGTTTTCCTTATTGCATTTAGTTTCAGTGTTTCTATTCTTGCACATGGGTCTTTGATCAATTTTGATTTGATTTAGTCATTTTGCATTCCAACATGGGCGATATATGTCTAATTTCATTCTTCTTCATGTGGATGTTTTTTCCACCATGACTTACTAAAGATGTTGTCAAAGATCAGAGGGCTAAACGTCTGTAGGATTATTTATGTGTTTTCTATTCCATTTCATTGGTCTATTTACCTGCTTTTGTGCCAATAACCTGCTTTTTAAAAATACTGTAGTTTCATAGTATTGCTTGAAATCCAGCATTATGATGCTTTCAACTTGACTTTTTTTTCCTCATTGAGTTTATTGGTACATTTTAGGCATACAGTACAGTTACATTGATTATTAAGATCTTGTACCTTTACATGACAGGTCTTGGTTCTCACTTTTTTCTCCTTACCCCTGCCCTCCCTTTACCCGCTCCTTCCCTTGCCATTTACAAACACTTTATTTCCATTTTTTAATTTTATCCTATTATTTTCTTTTCCCTTATTACCTTTCCCCTACCCTTCCCACTTTCCCTATACCTTTAGCCCTTTTCTTCCTATTTCACATTGTCAATTATTTCATTAGGATCTTATGTACTATTACAGTTTTTCACACCAGAGAAACTATTTGGTATTTACACATATGTGACTTATTTGTTTCACTTAGGAGTATATCCTCAATATGTATCCATTTTCCTATAAATGAATCTAATTTCTCATTCTTTATGGCTGAGTAGCATTCCATTTCATAGAAAAACCACATCTTCTTTATCCAGTTTCCAACTGATGGGTAAATAGGCTGTTTCCAAGTTTTAGTTACTTTTTTTGTTCAGGATTCTTTTAGTCTTTTTGGATCACTTCTGGTTCAGTATAGATTTTGGGATTTTTTAAAATTTTTGATTCTGTTTACAATGTTTCTGGTATTTTGATAGGCATTATATTAAATCGATTTTTTTTGTAATATCCCATTTTGATGATATTGGTTCCACTGATCCAAGAATAGAAGATAGCTATCCATTTTCTAATATTCTTTTTAATCTCTTTCTTTAGATTGCTATGGTTTTTATTGTTGTGGGGGCCTTTCAGATCCTTGGTTAAGTTGATTTCTAGATATGTAAATTTTTTGAAGCCATTTTGAATGGCCTTGTTTTTATGATTTCTTTCTTAGTGGATTCATTATTTGTGTACAAGAATGCTTTTTGTGTTTTGATTTTGTATACTGCTACAGTGCTGAATGTATTAGCTTTAAGAGTTTTTTGGTGTAGTTTTTTGCATCTTCTATGTAAAGGTCTCTTGCTTAGTTGCTCTGGCTAAAGTTTTGAATTCTCTAATGAAGAGGAGTAGTGTGAGTGGACATGCTTGTCTCATTCCTGCTTTTGGAGGCAATGCTTCCAGTTTATCCCTATTTAATAGGTATTGGCTATGGGTTTGTTATAAATAACATTTATATTTGTGGTAAGGTCCTTTTTTACTTATTTTCTTCAGGATTTTAAAAAAGAATTAATGTTGAATTTTATCAAAGCCTTTTTCTGCATCTATTGAAATGATTATTTTTTAATCCTTCATTCTCTTTAAGTGGTGTTTTACATTTACTGATTTACACATATCATGCCATCCTTGCATTACAGTGATAAAACCAATTTAGTCATGGTGAATGATCTTTTTAAAATTCTGCTTGCAAATATCTTATTGAGAAATTTTTCATCTATGTTCATCAAGGATATTGTCTTACATTTTATTGTTGAGTCTTTGTCCAGTTTTGGTATCAGGCTAATGCTGGCTTCATGGAATGAGTTTTCCATTGTTCCTCCCCTTTCAGTTTCATGTAAAAGTTTGAGAAGTACTGCCGTTAGTTATTTCTGAATTTATAGTAAAATTCTACAGTAAGCCCATTGGGTCCTGGGCTTTTCTTAGTTGACAGTTTTTATTACTGCAATAATTTCATTGCTTGTTTTTTATCTGTTCAGAATGTTTATATTTTCTTGGTTCAATTTTGATAAATCATGTGTGTCTAAGAATTTGTCCATTTCTTCTAGAACTGCCAATCAATTGAAATAAAAATGCTCAAAATTGCTTATTATAATTCTCTGAATTGCAGTGGTGTCTGTTTTAGTTTCACCTGTTTTATATCTAATTCATTGATGTAGGTCTTTATTTCTTTTAGTAAGTCTGGCTAAAGATTTGCTGTGCTTTGGACCTAAAATAATTTTTAAAAGTCTCATTCAGATCATGAACTGATATACCCACCAGTGGATTCATAGCTGAATATGCTGTTAGGAGGTGGTGCCTGATTGGAAGACACAAGTCACTAGGGGGATGACCTGGAGAGATGTACTCCTATCCTGTCTCAGTTTCCTGCTTATCAGGGATGTGAATGGCTGTTATGGCTTGTATTTAGATGTCTCCCAAGCCTCATGCTTTTCTAGAAGTGGCTGAAACTAGAGTACATGCCTGATTCATGGTGGGGTTAGGCCTAAGGGTGCTAGAGTTAAGGAAGTGAGTGCTTCCCACCCTAAGAGGTCTGGAAGATGAAAGGAGCAGAAAGATGCTGTTAAGGTCCATTGTTGCTTTTGCTAATGTGTGGGCCCCATGAACTGTTTCTTCTCAGTGAGGCCCCTTTGCCATGGAACCAGCTGATTATGCCTGAAACCTCTACAAACTGTGATCTAAATAAACCCTTCTCCCTTTAAATTTGGGAGTTGAGTATTTTGACTCAGCAACGAGAAAAGTAACTAACACTGTAGCTTTCCTCCACTGGGCCCTTCTACCATGCTGTTTCTTTCTTGGAACTGGCTAATTATGGGTTAAATTCTCCCTGAATTCAACTAAATTAAGCATGTACTCCTTTAGGTTGTGGGTGTCAAGTATTTTGCCCCAACAATGTGAAAGCTGACTAATACAGCGCTTGTTGATATTACTTATCCTTTCAAAGAACAACTCTTTGATAGACTGATCCTATGTATTATTTTCTTAGTCTCATTTCATTGATTTCTGCTCTAAGTTTTATAATTTCTTTTCTTGTACAATTAATATTTTTCTAGGCCCTTGAGAAGTATCATTAGGTTATTTATTTGGGATTATTCTATTTCTCTAATGTAGGTACAGCTATAAATTTCCCTCTTGGGATTGCTTTTATTATTCCCCACAGGGTTTAATATGTTGTATTTCTATTATTATTCAACTTTAGGAATTTTAAAATTTGTTCCCAATTTCTTCTGTGACCCATCTATGATTCAAGAATGTGTTATTTAATCTCCAGGCTTGTGGGTAGATTTTTGTGATTTCTTCTGCCATTGATTTATAGTTTCATTCAATAATGATCTATTAGGATACAAAAGATTATTTTAATTCTTTTGTTCTTATTTAGACCGACTTTATGGCCTAAAGTATTGTTTATCAGGTGCAACTAATTATGTATATTCTGATGTTGTTGGATAAAATATTCTGTAGGTATCTATTAAATCCATTTGTTCAATGGTGTGGCTCAACTCTATTTTATTGTGGAATTTTTTCTGGTTGACCTGTATTTTTTATTAAAATAATTTGTATTGTTAATATATACATGTTACAAGAATGATTTGCAAATTCAATACAATTTCCATCAATATTCCAATGATGCTTTTACTGAAATACAAAAAAGTTTTAACATTTTCATTAAACCACAAAAAAATCCATGTAGTCAAAACAAATTAAGGTGAAAGTAAAAATCTGGAAGCATCACATTATTTGATTTAAAATAGAGTATATAGTATTCCAAATAGCATGGTACTGACATTTAAAATTGCATACAGAATAATGGAACATAACATAGAGACCAAAAATACAGCCCAGCATTTATAATAAATTAATTCTAAACAAAGACCCCCCCCAAATAACAATGGAGAAAAGATACTACCTTCAATATATAGTATTGGAAAACTGGATATTTATATAAGGAGAATAAAATTAGACCCTTATCTAATTTACATAGAGAAAAACTCATAATGGGTGAGCAATTTAAAGGTAAGATCTGAAATTATAAAAGAAATAGAAGAAAACAGAGCAAAAGCTTCTTTGCATTGTTACCCTGTACAATTGTGAGTGGGATATTGAAACTCCTCACCATAAGTTTTTGATATCTACTTATCCTTTTGTATGAAGTAGTTTTTGTTTTCATGAAATTGTGTGTGGTGATATTCAGTTCACATATATTTACAATTGTTATATATTTCTGATTAATTGTTCCCTTTATCAATATATAGATACCTTCTTGCCTCTTCTGATCAGTTTGGTTTTGAAGGAAACTTTTTTAAAAATTAGGCTCCTCCTGTTTGCTTTCAGGTTTTGGCTGCATTGAGTATAGGATTCCACTCTCACACTTACAGTCTAAGTGTGTGTGTGTGTATGTGTGCGTGCACATGTCTGCATTAGATGTATTTCTTGTAGGCAATATATAGTTGGATTTTGTTCTTAATTCAATATGCAAGTTCATGTACTTTGTCTCAAAAGTTAAAACCATTTGCATTTATTATTGAAAGGTATTTACTAGTTCCTGTCACTATATTATTTTCCAGGGCAGATTCACTTATATTATCCTTCTGTTTAGCTACTCTCACAAATGTATTCTTTCCTGTTTCAGATTCCTTTGAGTATTTTTCTGCAGTTAATTAGGTGCTCCTGAATTTCTTTTGTTAGGGAGAGCCTTTATTTCTTTGTCAAATTTGAAGCATAAAAATCTTTTGAAGCACTGTTTTTCAGGATACAGTAATTTGGACTGGTAATTATTTTCTTTTAGGGCTTGAAAAACTTCATTCCAAATTGTCACTATCTATAAAGTGTGTTGAGAAACTTACTTTTATTCTAATAGATTTGCCCTCACAAGTTGCTTGACACTTTTAAAAACAGATGTTTAGTATTTTATTTTTGTTCCAAATTTGTGGGAATTTGACTATGAAGTATTATGGAGCTGTTAGTCTGACTATGACTACTTGAAGGTATAAATACTTCATTTATCTAGGTTTCCATTTCATTTCTAGATTTGGAAAATTTTCTGCAATGATTTCAGTATTTTTTAGACTATTAGATTTATTTTCTAGCCCTTGCTTAGCTCCAGTAATCCTTAGTTTTTTTTCTTTTAGAGTCATCTAAGAGCTCTTTTTTATCCATTAATTTATTGGTACATTTAAAACAAACAATACAGTTACATTTATCATTGGGATCTTGTACCTTTACATGATATATCTTGGTTCTTATTTTTCCGTCATAACCCTGACCTCCTTTCACCTCCTTCACCCTTCCCTATTCACAGACTTTGTTTCCATTTTTTCATTTTTTCACATTTTTGCTTTTCCCTTATTTCTTTTTTCCCTTATTTCCATTGCCCTCTGCTTCCCACTTCCCCTTTAGACATTTTCTTCCTGTTTCACACTATTAAATTATACCATTTGAACCATATTTCCACTTTTAGATTTTGATACCAGAGAAACTATTTGGTATTTACTAGTGTGTCCTATTTATTTCAATTACAAGGTATAGCCTAAATGTGCATCCATTTAGTGATAAATGTCTCTAGTTTCTCATTCTTTATGGTGAGTAGTACTCCACTTTATAGAAAAAAAGCACATATGCTTTATCCAGTCTCCAGTTGAACATTTGGGTTGTTTCCAATTTTTAGCTATTACAAACTGTTCTGTCATAAAAATGGGTGTGCATGTATCACTTTGTTATGATTCTTTTAATTCTTTTGGAAATCCACCCAACAAAGGGATCGTTGGGTCAAATGGGACCACAAATCCTAGTTCTTAGAGGTATCTGCATATTGATTTCCAAAGTGATTATACCAGTCTTCATGCCCACCAACAATGGAGAAGGGTTCCTTTCTCCCTACAGCCCCCACAACACTTGTTATTGGTTGATTTCATGATAGCAGCCATTTTTTCTTGGGTGAAGTGTTGTTTTCATGTGCATCTCTTGAATGACCAGTGATGTGAAACATTTTTTCATATATTTATTTGCTGCTTTTACTAGTTTGTCTGAGAAATGTCTGTTCATTTCAGATGCCCATTCTTGAATTGGATCTTTGTATTTGGGGTGCCTTAGTTTTTTTCTTTCTATTGAGTTTATTGGTACAATCTATGTATACAATACAGTTACATTCATTACTGGGATCCTGTATCTTCACATGACAGGTCTTGGTCCTCATTTTTCCCCCTTGTCCCTGCCCTTCCTTCACCTGCTCCTCTCCTCCCCATTTACAAATACTTTATTTCCACTTTTTCATTTTCTCATATTTTTTTCTTTTCCCTTGTTCCCTTTCCCCTACCCTTCCCAATTTCCCTATACCTTTAGCCACTTTCTTCCTATTTAACACTATAAATTATCCCATTAGGATCTTGTGTACTATTATAGTTTTTCACACCAGAGAGACTATTTGGTATTTATACATGTGTGACTTATTTATTTCACTTAAGATTATATCCTCAGTATGTATCCATTTTCCTATGAATAACTCTACTTTTTCATTCTTTATGGCTGAGTAGTATTCCTTTTTATAGAAAAACCACATCTTTATCCAGTTTCCAACAGATGGGCAAATGGGCTGTTTCCAAGTTTTAGCTATTACAAACTGCCGCTATAAACATTGGTGCACATATATCACTGTGGTATGTTTCTTTTAATTCTTTTGGAAAGATACCCAGCAGAGGGATTGCTAGGTCAAATGGAATCTCTAGTCCCAGCTCTTTGAGGTATCTCCATATTGATTTCCATAGTGGTTGTACCAGTCTGCACTCACACCAACAATAGAGAAGGGTTCCTTTCTCCCCACAACCCCTGCCAACATTTGTTATTGTTTGATTTCTTGATAGCAGCCATTCTTTATGGGGTGAGGTGGAATCTCAGTGTTGTTTTCATCTGCATCTCTTGAATGACCAGTGATGTGGAACCTTTTTTAATATATTTACTTGCTACTTTTACTTCTTTGTCTGAGAAATGTGTGTTCATTTCAGATGCCCATTTTTGAATTGGGTCTTTATATTTGGGGGGGACTGGTTGTTTTGAGTTCTTTATTTATTCTAGATAATAGTCCTTTGTCTGAGGAGCAACTGGTAAAAAAATTTTCCCACATTGTAGGTGGTCTTTTAGTTCTGTTGATGGTTTATTTTCCAGTGCAGAAGATTTTTAATAAGATGAGATCCCAGTTGTTGATTCTTTTTGCTAGTTCTTGTGCTACTGAGGATTTGTTCATAAAGTCTTTTCCTATGCTAATGTCTTTAAGAGTTCTGCCTAATTTATCTTCCAGGAAGTTCTGTGTTTCTGTTTTAATATTTAGATCTTTAATCCATTTTGATTTTAATTTAGTTCATGGTGAAAGATAAGGGTATAGTTTTAATCTTTGGCAGGTTGAGATCCATTTTTTCCAACACCTTTTATTAAAGAGGCTATCTTTCCTTCAGTGGGGATGGTCAGCTCCTTTGTCAAAGATGAAGTAGCTGAGTACATCTGGAGTTGTGTGTGTGTGTGTGTGTGTGTGTGTGTGTGTGTGTGTGTGTTCCAGTCTGTTCCACTGATCCTCAGGTCTCTTTCTTTGCCAGTACCATGCTGTTCTTATCACAGTGGCTTTGTAGTGTAGTTTCAGGTTGGGAATTGTTACACCTGCTACCATGTATGTGTCTGTTGCCTAGGATGGCTTTTGCTATTCTAGGTCTCTTATGGTTCCAAATGAATTTTTGGATTCTTCTTTTTAGTTCTGTGAAATATAGTGTTGGAATTTCAATTGGCATTGCATTGAATCTGTATAGCAGTTTGGTAGTATGGCCATTTTTACTATGTTGATTCTTCCTGCCCAGGAGCAAGGGATATCTTTCCATTTTCTTACATCCTCTTGGATCTCTCTTTTGAGAGTGCTGTAGTTTTCAGTGTAGAGGTCTTTTGTTTCTTTTGTTAGATTGATTCCCAGATACTTCATTTTTTTGGATGCTATTGTGAAAGGAATTATTTCCCCAATTTCTCGCTCAGTGAGTCTGTTATTTGTGTACAAGAATTCTATTGATTTTTGGGTGTTGACCTTGTATCCTGCTACTCTGCTAAAAGTGTCAATTAAGTCTAGAATTCTTTTGGTGGAGTTTTTTGGGTCTTCAATATAGAGTATCATATCATCAGCAAATGACATTTTAACTTCTTCCATTCCTATTGGTGCCTGATTTTTTTTGAGTTCCTTATATATTCTAGAGAGTAGTCATTTTGATAGAGAACACTTTAATGTAAAATAACTTATGACATTTATTTGTTTAATTCAGAATCAAAAGGCACTGGAGGCATCTAGTCTCCCTAAAAAATCTTGTAAATGAAAAGAACCATTGTTAATTTTGCTGAACAGACATGCCCTCTTCCCTTAGGCTAGAATAGATAACTAAATGAATTTTAAAGTTAACCCCCCACCACAAAGGAAGTGTTACATCTGTGTTAAATTCAACTGCCTCACTACCATGTTTTGAATGTGAAAATGAAATGAAGCCACCTGACTGAGATCAAGACTGTAAAACCCTATGAAAGAAGGAATTGTAGCCCCATACTGGGTCAATCAATGGACTTCCATTAGGTGTGATTGACCCCCATCATTAGAGTAAATTTTTGTTACTTTACTTCCAATCTTCTGCCTCTCTGTGTGTCACTTGCCAATTCCTTCCATAACAATTTGTCTGAGGACTATCTGGTAAAATTTTTTTCCTATATGGTAGGTTGTCTCTTAGTGATTTCTCTTGCACTGAAAAAAATTTTTAATACAATGAGGTCTCAGTTGTTGATTCTTTGTGCAAGTTCTCATGCTACTGAGGATTTGTTCATAAAGTCTTATCCTATGCCAATGTCTTTGAGAGTTCTACCTAATTTACTTTCCAGTAAGTTTAGTGTTTCTGTTTTGATATTTAGATCTTTAATCCACTTGGGTTTTAGTTCAGTGCATGGTGAAAGATAGTGATCTAGTTTTCATCTTTGGCAAGGTAAAAGCCAGTGTATCCATCACCATTTATTAAAGAGGCTATCTTTCCTCCAGTGATGATGGTTGGTGGCTCCATTGTCAAAGAAGAAGCAGCCGAGTAGGTCTGGTGTTGTTTCTCCATCTTCAAATCTTTTGATTAATTTTCAGGTCTGTTTCTTTGCCAGTACCATGCTGTTTTTATCACAGTGTCTTTGTAGAATACTTTCAAGTTGGGAATTGAGGTATCCCCTGCCATGTCTCTGTTGCCTGGAATGGTTTTTGCTATTCTGTCTCTTTTGGTTCCAAATGAATTTTGGCTTTAATTTCTCAAGTTCTGTGTAATATATTGTTGGGATTTGAATTGGAATTGTATTGAATCCATATAGAAGATTTGGAAGTATGGCCATTTTCTCTATGTTGATTCTTCCTACCCAGGATCAAGGAATGTCTTTCCATTTTCTTATATCCTCTTATCTCTTTTTTAAGAATGCTGTAATTTTTGGTGTAAAGGTCTTTTGTCTCATTCATTAAATTGATTCCTTGATATTTCATTTTTTGGATGTTATTGTGAAAGGAATTGTTTCCCTAATTTCTCTCTCAGTGAGTCTGTTATTTTTGTACAAGAAAGCTATTGATCTTTGAGTTTTGACTTTAAATACAACTACTCTACTACATCTGTGAATTAAGTGTAGAAGTCTTTTGGCAGAGTTATTTGGGTGTTCAATGTAGAATATCATATCATCAGCAAATAATGACATTTTAACTTCTTTATTTCCTATCTTTATTCCATTTATTTCTCTTGTCTAATTGCTATGGCTAATGTTTCTAGAACTATACTGAACAGAAGTGGTGATAGTGGACATTTTTGTCTTGTTCCTAATTTTAGCATGAAAGTTTTCAGTTTTTGGCCATTTAGTATAATGTTGGCTGTTGGATTTTCATAGATAGCCTTTGTCAAGTTGAGATAAAGACCATCTATTCCAATTTTGTGCAGGGTTTTCATTATGAATGGGTGTTGAATTTTGCTGATGCTTTTTCTGCATCTATAGAGATGATCATATGGTTTTTGTCCTTGTCTCTGTTAATATGGTGTATTAAATTTATTGATTTATATATGTTAAACCATCCTTGCATCTCTGGATAAATCCAATTTAGTCAGGGTGCATAATCTTCTTTATAATCTTTTGTATTCTGTTTGTCAGTATCTTATTAAGGATTTTTGCATATATGTTCATTAGGGAGATTGACCTTTACTTCTCTTTTTTGGTTGGGTCTTTCTCTGGTTTTGAATTCAAAGTAATACTTGCTTCCATGAATGAATTTGGAAGTATTGTTTCCCTTTCAATTTCATTGATGAGTTTTAAAGAGTAGTGGTGATAGTTCTTTTCTAAATGTCTTGAAGGATTCAATAGTAAAGCCATCAGGATCTGGGCTTTTCTTTGTTGGTAATGTTTTAATTACATTTTCAATTTCACCAAATGTAATTGGGGTGTTTAGAATTTTTCTATCTTCTTTGTTCAACTTTGCAAGTTCATATATATGTAGGAATCTGTCCATTTCTTCTGTATTTTCCATTTTATTAGAATGCAGGATTTCAAAGTAGGTATTGATGATTGTCTGGATTTCTGGTGGATTTATTGTGACTTCACCTTTTTCATTCCTAATTGCATGAATTTGAGACTTTTCTTCCCTTTTTTGGATAAGTTTGGCTAAGGATTTATCAATTTAATTTATTCTTTTAAAAAACCAATTATCTGTTTCATTGATTTTTTAAATTGTTTTCTTAGTCTCCATTGCATTGATTTCTGCTCTAATTTTTATAATTTCCTCCCTTGATGAGCGTTGACTTTGTATTAGTCTTCTTTTTTCTAGAAGCTTGAGGTTAAGTGTTACGTTGTTTATTTGGGCTTGCTCTGTTTTCCTTGTATGGACATTTACTATTATGAATTTCTCTCATAGAACTGCATGCCTTGTGTCCCATAGATTCCTGTGTGTTTTATTGGCATTATCATTTAATTGGAGAAACTGTCTACTTTATTTCTTAATTTCCTCTGTGACCCAGTGGTTGTTCAGCAGGGTGTTATTTAATTTCTATGTGTTGAAGTTCTTGCAGTTTCTTAGGCTATTGATTTTCAGTTTAATTGCATTATAGTCTGATAATATACAGGCATAACTTCAATTCCTTTGCATTTACTTAAGCATGTTCTATAAGTTAGCATTTGGTCTATTTTGGGGAATGACCCATGTGTAGCTGAAAAGAATGTATATTGTTAATTTGTGGGGTGGAACACTCTGTATACATCTACTAAGTTCATTTGTTCTAAGACTTGGTTATGTACTGTTATTTCATTGTTGATTTTTTGTCTAGATGACCTGCCTATGTATCAGTGGAGTATTGAGGTCCTCCACTACAATTCTATTAGTGCTTATTTCATTTTTCATATTCATTAATATTGGTGTTGGATAGTTGGAGGCATTAGTATTTGGTGCATATATATTTATGATTGTCATCTCTTCCACTTTTATTTTTCCCTTTACAAGGATGTAATGGCCTTCTTTGTCTCTTTTAATTCATTTTGGTTGGAAATCTATTCTTTGTGCAAATAAGATAGCTACCCCCACTTTTTTTCTGGGCTCCTGTTCCATGGGAACTATTTGCCATCCTTTTCTCACATTCTGTTAATTTCTTCATGAATTGAGTGGCTTTCTTGTATACAGCATACTGTTGCATTTTGCTCCTTAATCCCTTCTGTCAGCCTATTTCTTTTTATTGGTGAATTGATTCCATTAACATTGATGGTTATAACTGTTGCATATTAACTTTTCATTGTCATGTTATTTTCCTGTTGTTAGTTCTTTTATTTTTCCTTCTCTCCCTTTAGTTTCTTGCCTTGCCTGGTATATTTGCTCTGTTGGCTCTTATTGAATTGTGACCTTCATTTTCTTTTTCCAGCATATTATTTAGAAGTGTTTGGAGTGCCCATTTGGTGTTCATGAAGCTTCCCAGGTGTTATTTGTGCTGGAAATATCTTATTTCCCCATCAATTGTGAAAGATAGTTTTGCAGGATACATCAGTCCCAGTTGGAGGTTGTTTTCTTTTAGGATTTGAGATACCTCATTCCAGGTTCCCCTTGTCCTGAGGGTTTGGTTGCAAAGTCTACTGTGATTCTGGTGGGCTATCCTTTGCATGTAATTGCTTCTTTTCTCTGTTTGTAGTATTTAGTTCTTCTGTTGGGATTCCAGGATCTTGATTATTATGTGTTTAGGTGTAGAATTTTTTTGGTCATAGCTAATTGGAGCCCTAAATACCTCACTTATCTGTATGTCAATTTCTTCCCATCTATTTGGGAAGTTTTATGTCATTAATTCTATGAACAGTTTTAAAAAACTGTTCACTTTTGTTTTCTCCTGCTACTTCATGGATTCCTACCAGTCTTTTATTATTATTCTTTGCATCATTGAGGAGTTGTTACATTGATTTCTCATGGTCCCTTACTGTTTTTAAGAGATCTCTCTTTTCATGGTCACTAACTGCAATCCTATCTTCTATATATGAAATTCTATCTTCCCATTCATTCATTGTGCTTTGAATACTTTCTATAGAATTTTTAATCTTCTGGATATCTGCTTGAATCTGTTTCACAGATTCTATTTCTTTCCTATTCTGGGCATTCATGGTTTCCATCATGGTCCTGAACTCATCTATTTTTTAATCTGTTTTTGTCCAGATTATCTACTCATGTCTTTCAATCTTCTCACCATCTCTGTGGTTATCTGGAAAATAATTTGAGGTTTGAATTTTTCTAGAGCCTCATTTATCTGTTGTTTTTTACTTCCTGTGCTATCTGTTCAAGCTGTCCATATGGTCGATTCTCAGACTTTCCACCTCATTTATCTCAGTTTACCATTGGTGAGATGGAAGTCTGTGTTTGTGTACTGTTTAAATGCCTTTTCACTTCTGCTTTGTTGTTGGTCCTGTCCTTGGTTTAATACCTAGGTTAATACTTTGATCTTACAGATATAGGTGGTCTTTAGGTTTTGAGTTTCTAATGTCTCTGAGGCAATTTCATTTTATTTATAACAGGGAGGACAACTGATTAGATAAATTGCAACACCTTAGCCCAAGTGATACAGTCACCAACACAATAGCATCAAGCACATCTTAAAATATGACAATTTGTGGTAGTTATTAACCTATCACCTTTAACTGTGTGAATTAAATCAAAATCAAGGACCAGCTCAAAATATGTGTATAGTGAATAAACTCTTCAGTATAGCAACTTTACCCTTCAGGATGGGATTTAGAAAAAGTTGGGGAGGGAGGGATAAATATATAGGACAGAGAAAGGTTAGAAGTGAGGTCAGAGGACACAGGAAGATCACCCAAACTCTAGGGAGCTGTTTAAGGGAAGATGAAAAGACAAGAACAGAACAAAATAAAAGCAATAGGGAGGATAGAGGCTGTAATCACTTTCTTTTAAAATTAAAGGCAACTGAAGGAAGGAAAAGGACAAGAAAAGGAAAAGCTAGTAAATAAATTCAAATAGGGTAGTAACAGGAACAGAAATGGAAAGTGATGGAGGTCAAGGTGTGGGGGGAGAGAGAGAACAAGATAAGAAAAAGAAAATAAAAAAGGAAAAACTATTTTAGCAAAGAAAAAGATAGATTAAATTTTTTAAATAATTAAAGATAGAAAAATATTACTTTGAAAATAAAAAATACAAATAGAAATAGAGGGCCTCCTTCAGGGTATGCCTCTGTTGACACAATGCACAGCATGGGCAGGAGTGTGCAGATGTATGTTAATTAGTCTCAGCAAGTTTGCAGCTGTCCCCTGAGATTCAGGCTGATTTCTGTCTGCAAGGCCCAAGTTGCAATCTCTGAACGCCTTCTGGGTTGAACTCTGCAAGGTTCTACTGTAGGTTCCAGCTATCTTTCCCCTGAAGTTAGACCAGGTTCTGTTTGAGGTGCTGGTCCCTCCTATGGTGATGTGGTGTGCCTTTATTTATCACAGATTTTCATCATTTTCCCAGTTGGCTTCAATTTTCACTTAGGATCCTCAGAGAGGCCCTCTTTCTCTTTTTCAATGTGGGGGCATGAACACTGCTGTGTTGGCATGTGGCTGGGCTCCTCTGATGTGCTGGGCTCAAGTTGGGACTACCAGAGGGTCTTGCGCTGCTTCCATGCTCCTCTGTTGTTCTGCGTTGAAGAGGTGGGCCCACTAGAAGTTTACAAGCTCCTGTTGGAAACTCCTTTCCATGTAGAAGCTCTTGAATCACTTTCTTGTAGGTTTTTTTTTTTTTAGTAACATTGAGTAAATAGTCTTTGTCTAGAATTTCACCCACTTCTGTGTGAGATCAGCTGTTGGGGAGTTATGAATTTTTGGAGGCTCCTTTTTGCATTTTCCTGTCATTATTCTCAACATTTTTATGTTGAATGTTGTAAGTTAATTGGAATACAAGACCCTGCCACTATCATGGAGACCTCCCTAGTAAACAGGTTTTGCCTTGTGAAATGCCCCTAACTTTGGGTATGAGTCAGAGTGTGGGAACCAACTGTGTCTATACAAGATTCTGGGTTCAGCCCCTGTCATTCCCTTGTGAGGAGAGAACAATAACAGTAATAATAACTTTCAAAAAAACAAATCATATGTCAATACTCAAAACTTGCTCAAAAATTTTCAACTCTTTCAACATCCCAGGAAATCAAAAGTATAATAGTGATGAAGAACAGGCTGGTGAATAGGGGAAGAAAATAAAGAGGGAAGGGGATAAAGTAAAATGAAAAAAAAAGATAAGTAAGAACAAAAAGAGGAAGAAAAGGGCCAGGGATTTAGCTCAGCAGTCCGGTGGCCTGCCTTGCAAGCACAAGGACCCGAGTTCGATCCCCGTTACCCAAAACAAAAAACAAACAAACAAAAAAACAAAAACAAAAGAGGAAGAAACAATGAAGAAAGAAGTTTGGGTACTATTATATTTAAGCCTGGACAGGATCAAGAGGGAGAGAAGGTCTGATAGGTTTTGTGTGTGTGTGAGGGGGGGATTAGGGGTTGAGGGGTGATAGACAGAAAGAAGAGAAAACGTAAGTGGAGAATGTAAGAGGCTTCATGGGTATTGGAACTAATTAATTGTGTATTTATCTTTGCAGAAACACACTGCTGGAGAAATTAAGAACTGATTCTTGGTAAGGGAGAACTCAAATGGCCAATGTTAATCACGGTAGAAGTTAAAACATTCATCTACATCCATACACAGTTGCATACACCCTGTGCTCCACACCCACACTTTGGGAGTGAATGAGTCTAAAGATATGAAGAGATCACTGAGTCAGTCTCACAAACTGAGTGTAGGCAGGGTTGGAGGGAGGGAGAGCCAACTCTGACTTTGCCCAAATCCAGTATTGCTCACTGTATCTTGCTACATTATGGGGCCCCTAGTTTTTCAGGATCTTTTGTGAGACATTTATCTGCTCCCTACAGTGAGTTTCAGCCTGAGCTTCTCTGGCAGCCACAAGCTTTCAGACCACTCTGCCCATCCTTCTAAGGCCTGCTCTGGAGCCCCTGGCTTCCTTTTCTCAGCTTTCTCAGAGCTTTTGATTTTAGTGACCTCCAGGAGTTAGAAAAGAGTTTTCCTCAGTTAATGCAGGATAATCCTCACTGCCCCGCAGGTCCTAATTGCCCAGAGCTCTGTATTTATCTTTAATTATGTGAATCTCCCAGTGCCCAAAACCAAAGAGTCAGGAATCAGGTAGCTCCATCTGTGGTATGGGTGATGGGAAGTGGGGCAAGTACTTGGTTGTGCCTGTGCCTTGCCTTCTTCCCCCAAAACTTTTTGCATTCCCCAGGGTAGCTAGGTCTCTAGGCCTGGACCAGGCTCTGTGTTCATGCCTGAGGAGTTGGTGTGCTGTTATCATAGATTCTGGATTGTGTTCTGGCAGGGAATCTAGGAAGTTTCACCAGGGCTAGGGGAAAATGGCATCTGGATGAGTGTCTGGCTGCAGCCACCACTGAGCTTTCTTTCCTTGAAAATTTTGTGCGTTGCACAGAGTGGCTAATTCTCTGGACTTGGACTCAGATTTGTGCTTGTGACTTTGGGGTATGTTTGCCATTATTATCACAGATTCTGGGCTGGATCCTGATGAAGGACCATGTGGCTCTGCTGCACTATGAACAACAGTGTCTTCTTGTATATTTCTCCCCTTCTTATTCAAGCTTTCACATTTTCTGTATTTCACTTGTTCACCATGCAGCTAGCATGTATTCTGGTGGTTGGTTACTCTACCATCTTGTTTAGCTGCATTCTGGCTGTCCTTGCCTCAGAGCTTTCTGTGGATGTTGCTTCCTCTATGCTTCTCGGATGACTTCTGTTTAAACTTTTTACTTTTGAAAGCTTGTACATGAAAATTGATGTGTTGATACCTCATTCACCTCCTGGCTATCTTTACAAAGGCAATGGCACTGGACAGGGTCTGAGGAGATTCCCCAAAGCAGAGTTGGAGAACATGGATTTACCCCACCCACGGAGCAGGTTGCAAATTTGTTGACTTCCATTACAGAAAAGAATTCTCAAAATAGGCCATTAAAAGACATAAAAAGATTCATTAGAGAGAGAGAGAACACAATATATAGTTTTTAAGATAAATTATTCTTCAATCTACAATGATTGCATATTTTTGTGGTATTTCCCTTATATCTTCCAAACTATTTGTGTTAATGTGGGAAAAGAAGATTTCTAATGAAAATATTAATGGAACTATGGAAGTCCATAGTGATTTTCTCAAATACAGAAAATATACAAGAATAGTCTATAAAAGATGGGAGCATGCAGATTATGTTCTAAATTCTGTGGTCACCATTCAGAAGTTAATCTGACTCATTCTGCCTTAAGTTTTATAGGGGAATGCTTAGGATAAAACCCAACTTTTAACCTCTAAAGGAGTTTTCCCATTTCTGAAACATCAGTGTTAAGAAAGTCAAGTGCTTCAGGAGAGTAAAGCAGAGACATATAGGATATTAACCCTCAGGGATAAAGGCTGCAACTGGAGGACTATAAAGTCCATGAAAAGTGATTTTTTAAATATTCTGTGAGATGACATGTGAAGTGTGTATGAAATGTTTGAGATAATGCACTTATGTGTTAAACTGAACAAGAAGTATACTAGCTATAACTTTCACAAAACTATGACTGTTATTGTCAGCTATTTTCTCAAGAATTGATGTGGAAAACTGCTGAAAGTATTTGTAACCAGATTTTTAATCTTGCCTTTTACCCAATAAGCCCATTGGAAATTAAACTTCTGACTCTTAGAGATCCATTTCTAAAAAGCAATACAAGTTTAATTTTTGTCAGTCAGCAAAAATCACTTTTATATGGTTCCTCTCTTTCTTCCTAATACTTAAAAATTAGTATTGATCCAATCAATATTTGAGAATGAGCTGAATGCATTGTATTGGTATATATTTCCTAAGTGATGATTAAAAATTAACTTACAATGTAGAAAATATTATATTGAAAATGTTTCATTAAATTTATAATAGACCTTGGTCTTACATAGTGCATTGAATTTTTAAAAAATTATGTTTCATAATTTCCAAATTTCATAATTCATAATGGATGACAGAATCTCTTGAAAATGATTTGGAATTATGTTTACTGTGATATGTATCCAAATATTTAACTGAGCCTGGCAAGCCATCCATAGCACCCCGCCACCTGCCTCTGGCTGCTGGGCCACAATGGTACCTGGATCCACACTGCAGAGGTGCAGGGGGTCATAAAGGCCATTGTCTGAGCTCCAGAAGATAGAACAGAAGTGAACAACAGAAAGAGGGCCTTTTTGGGTTTCCCTGATGAAAATTAAAGCCCACTGGAAAAGAGATGAAAATATCTGCAATAAAGGCACACCATACATCCATAGTTGGGAAGTTGGAGGGATTACCACCTCCTATTAAAACCTGGACTATCTTCAGGGGAAGGGCAGCTGAAACCTGCAGTAGAATCTTGCAGAGTTCAATCCAACAGGAGGTAAGTGACCTCATCTTGGGCCTTGCAGCCAGGAATCAGCTTGAATGTCAGGGGGCTACTGTTGGCTTGTTGAGATTAGTTGATTTATATATGTACACTGCTGCCCATGTTGTCTATTGTGACAGCAGACATACGCTGAAGGTGGCCCCTCATTTTCATTTTTAGTGATTTTTTTCTCTTATTTAAATTTTTTCTCCTTTTCAATTCTTTCCTTCTTTTTCTGTTCTCTCTCTCTCTCTCTCTCTCTCTCTCTCTCTCACCTTGTTCTTCATCTCTGTCCCTTTTTGTATCTGTTCCTGTCCTAACTTGGATTTATTTTTTCTTTCTTTTTCTTTTCCTCTCTATTTTTCCTTCTCTTAGTTGTCATTAGTTTTAACTGAAAGTGAACACAATTTCTAGCTCCCCTATTGCTATTAGGTGATTGTTCTTTTCTTGTCTTTGTTCTTTCATTCTGTCTTTTCTTCTTCTCTTTAATAGATTCCAAGAGTTTGAATGATTTTCCTGTGTCCTCTGGCCTCACTTCTAAGCTTTCCTTATTCTTCTACCTATCTATCCCTCCCTCCCCAACTCCTTCTAAGTCCCCACCCCAAAGGGTAAAATTGATATATTAAAGAGTTTATTCACTATAAACATATTTTGGGCCAGTCCTCAATTTTTATTTAATTCACACAGTTAAAGAGGATAGGTTAACAACTACCACAAATTGTCATTTTCTAAGCTGTGCTTGATGCTATTGTGTTGGTGATTGTATCACTTGGGCTAAAGTGTTGTAATTGATCTAATCAGTTGTCCTCCCTGATATAATGAAAATGAGATTGCTTCAGAGTCATTAGAGACTCAAAACCTAAAGACCAGCTATATCTGGAAGACACCTGTGAGAAGTGATCATTCCATAAGGATTCTAACACAAACAACAAAGATACTTACAATAAGCAATATTGAAGAATCAACCCAAGAGTTAAACCAAAAACAGTACGAATGACAAAAATAGAAATGAGAAGACAACTAAGTAAGTTACAAACCCAGACTTCCAGTTCTGAAAACTTTCCAAAGCAAATTCTGGGGAAATGACATGGAAATTCTGATAATCAACCACCTGAATGAATGAGGCTCTAGAAAATTCAAAACAGTTATAACTTCACAGATAACTACAGAGATGGTGAGCACAATGAAAAACATGATTAGAGATTCTAGAACAGAAACATAAAAAAAAGAGATGAGGAGGAAAGGAGCTAAAGGTGTAGGGAAGGTGTGATACGTAGGGGAAGAACAAAAAGGGAAAAGAAAAAAATGTGAGAGAATGAAAAGATGAAAATAAAGTGTTTGTAGATGGGGAGGGGAGGAGGGGGTGAAGGGAGGGCAGAGGTAAGGGGAAAAAATGAGAATCAAGACTTGCCATGTAAAGGTACATGATCCCAACAATGAATGTAACTGTACTGTATCCCTAAATGTACCAATAAACTCAATAAAAAAAAAAAAAAGAGATGAACTCAGGATCATGATGGAAGCCATGAATGCCCAACATAGGAAAGAAATGGAATTCATGAAACAGATTTAAACAGATATCCAGGAGGTAAAAACTCTACTGAAAGTATATACAATAGCCAATCTGAAGACAGAATATCAGTTATAGAAGATAGCATGGCAGTCAGTGACTATGAAAAGAGAGCTCTCTTAAAAACAGTAAGGGACCAAGAAATCAATCCAGCAGCTCCTAGATGATACAAAGAAGAACAATATAAGACTGATAGGATTCCACAAAAAAGCAGGAGAAAGTACAAATGACATTAAAAAAATTTTACAGAGTTAATGACAGAAAACTTCCCAGAGGGGAAGAATTTGAAATACAGGTAAGTGAGGTATAGAACTCCAACTACTCATGATCAGAAAAAAATCTAGACCTAGACATATAATAATCAAGATCACAGAAAACCAACAGAAGAACAAAATACTACAAGCAGTCAGAGAAAAGAAACAAATCACATACAAAGGTAAACCTAGCAGAATCACAGCAGTATTTTTAACACAAATTCTCAAATCAAGGAAAGCCTGAAGTGAGGTCTTTCAAGCCCTAAAACAACCTTCAACCTGGACTGATATATCCTACAAAACTCTCTTTTAAATTTGATAGGGAAGAAAAATACTTCCATGAGAAATAACACATGAGAAAATTCATGAATAGCAAACCAGCACTGCAAATGATTCTAAACAATATCCTAGAGAAAGACCATGATGGTCACAACTCCATGAGGCCTATCAGAGCAAATCCATCAGGCAAGGCAAGAAATTAAAGGCAGGGGAGGAAAATAAAAAATAGATTAGGGAACAACAAGCAAAAAAATGACAAGGATAAGTCAATACATATAAGTTATAACCATCAGTGCTAATAACCTAAATTCACCAATCAAAAGAAATCAACTGGCAGAATAGATTAAGAAGCAAAATCCAACAATATGCTGTATACAAGAAATGCACCTAGTTAAAAAAAAATTTATAGGCTGCAAGTAAAAGGATGGAAAACACTTCTCTATGGAATAGGAACCTGGAAAAAAGCAGGGGTAACTATCTTATTTCCAGACAAAATAGATTTTAAACCAAAACTAATTAAGAGAGATGAAGGTGGTCACTACATCCTTGTAAAGGGAACAATCCAAGAGGCAGAGATGACAATCATAAATATGTATGCACCAATTATTAATGCTGCAACTATACAAAACAAATATATATTAATAGACATAAAAATAAATAAGCACTAATATAATGGTAGTGGGTGAACTTACTACCCCACTGTAAAATTAGACAGATCATCTAAACAAAAAATCAGCAACATAATACTAGAACGCAACCAAGCTTTTGAACCAATGGACTTAATAGATGTCTATAGAGTGTTCCACCCCACTACATTGTTTTCAGCTGCACACAGGTCATTCTCCAAAATAGACCACATGCTAGTACATAGAACATGTTTAAGTAAATGTAAAGGATTTGAAGTTATTCCCTGTATATTATCATGCCATAGTGCAATCAAACTGGAAATCAATAGCATAAGAAACTGCAAGAACTCCACAAGCACATGGAGATTGAATAACACTCTCCTGTACAATGGGTCATAGAGGAAATTAAAGAAGAAATTAGACAGTTTCTACAATTAAATAGTTATGCCAATGCAACATACAGGAATATATGGGACATAATGAATACAGTTGTATGCCAGAAATTCATAGCAGTGAATGCCCATACTAGGAAAACAGAGCGAGCTCAAATAAACAACCTAATGCTAATCTTAAGCTCCTAGAAAGAGGAGAGCAAGACAAACCCAAAGCTCATACATACTGAATAAATACATACTTATAAATACTGAATAGTTTCTCTGGTGTGAAAAACTATAATCATAAATAAGGTTCTAATGGTATCACTGACAATGTGAAATAGTAAGAAAAGGTCTAAAGGTGTAGAGGAAGTGGGAAGGGTAGGAGAAAGGTAATGAGGGAAAAGAAAAAATATGAGAAAATGAAAAAGTGGAAATAAAGTTTTTTTGTAAATAGGAAAGGGAGGACCTCTCCCACCCAGAGCCGCCATCACTCCAGCACCAGGAAGGTAGCATCGTGGGTGCCCCGAGCCCCCACAACTCCCCTACCCCCCACCCCACGCACACTGTCGGACCTCCTGATTGTGCCAGTCTTTGGATACACTCTGCAGAGGCAGAGGTGGTCATAAAGGGTATATTTCTTAGTTCCCAACTTTGAACATCTTTAAAGAAAGGGCGTGGGAAACCTATAGTAGAACGGTGTGGAGTTCAACCTTTCAGAAGGTTGGGGAACTCAGTCTGGGCCTTGTAGCCCTAGGTCAGTCTGCATCATGGAGTTCTGCCATCAGCTAACTGAGATCAAGGGTATTGCATCCTAGCTCTGTCTGAGCCCCCATCCTAAATGGTAAATATACTATATTGAAAAGTTTGTTCACTGCAGAAATGTTTTGGACTGCTTCTTGATTTCAATTTAATTCAAATGGTTTAAGGGTGATAGACTAGTGACTACCACAGGTGGTCAGTTTCCAAGTTGTGCTTGATCATATTGTGTTGCTGATTGTATCAGTTGAGATAAAGGATTGTGGTTGATTTGATGAAATGTTTTCTCTGATGTTATGAAGATAAGAATGTCTGTGGGTTGTTAGAGACCCCTAAGCTAGGGCGCAACTATATCAGGAAGATTTGGGTGATAACCCAGAGATTAAACCAAGGACAACCCAACAACAAAAATAAAAATGAGAAAACACTTAAGCAAGACACAGAGACAGAGTTCCAGTTCACCAATGGCAAACAGTAGGGCAAACGAGGATGAAAAGGCCCATAGTGAACCACCAGGACACCCTGGATTCAAAGCACAGGAAGTAATAAAACAGGTCAATTAGCCTCTAGAAAAATTCAAAATAGAAATAATTTCCCAGATAACCATAGAGATGGTGAGCAAAATGTATGTCTTGATTCGAGACTCTAGAACAGAAACTGAGAAAAATATAGATGAGCTCAGGATCACAATAGAAGCCATGAGGGCCCAGCATAAGAACAAAATGGAAACAATAAATGCCCAACATAGGAAAGAAATGGAATCCATAAAACAGATTCAAACAGATATTCAGGAAATTAAACACTCCATTGAAAGTGTACGCAACAGAATAAAAGAATCTGTAGATAGAATCTCAGATATAGAAGATAAGATTGCAGTCAGTGACTGTGAAAAGAGAGGTCTCCTCAAAACATTATAGGATCATGAGAAATCCATCCAACAACTCCTAGATGATGCAAAGAAGAATAACACAAGACTTATAGGAATCCATGAAGTAGCAGGAGAAAATACAAATGACTTAAAAAGGCTGTTCACAGAATTAATGACAGAAAACTTCCCAAACAGAGGGGAAGAATTTGACATTCAGATAACTGAGGCATATAGAACCCCAACTAGCCACAATCAAAAAAAAAATCTACACCTAGACATATAATAATCAAGACCCCAGAAGCCCAACAGAAGAACAAAATACTACAAGCAGTAAGAGAAAAGAAACAAATCATATGCAAAGGAAAGCCCAGCAGAATCACAGCAGACTTTTTAACACAAACCCTTAGGGCAAGGGGAGCCTGGAGTGAGGTATTTCAAGTACTAAAAAAGAACAACCTCTAACCTAGACTAATGTATCCTGCAAAACTCTCTTTCAAAATGGATAGGGAAATAAGATACTTCCATGACAAAGAACGCCTGAGAAACTACATGAATACCAAACCAGCACTACAAGCAATTCTAAACAAGATCCTAGAAAAAGACAATGAAGGTAACAGCACCATGAGGCCCAACAGAGCAAATCAAATAGGCAAGGCAAGAAATTAAAAGGAGATTGTGAAGAAGTGCAATAACAGGACAATAATAAGTCAGTACATATCAGTTATAACCATCAATGTCAATGGCCTTAACTCACCAATAAAGAGAAATAGACTGGCAGAATGGAATAAGAAGCAAAATCCAACAATATGTTGTATACAAGAAACACACCTAGTGCAAAAAGGAGTCCATAGACTGAAAGTGAAAGGATGGAAAACAATTCTCCATGGGACCGGAGCCCAGAAAAAAGCAGGGGTAGCAATCTTATTTGGAGATGAAGCAAATTTCAAACAAAAACTGATTCTAGTATTACTGATGTAGGATGGTACTGTATCATACCTCTGTGAATGTAAAATATCTTGTACCTGCTTTATGATATGAGGTAATGACCATGCTTTATCAGAGCTATTTTTAATGATGCTACTCTAGAATGTTCTCTTTCCAGATGATGATTAAGATGCAAAAAAAAAAAAAAATGGTGACAGGTATCACCACAACAACAGAATGTTGCTGTTTTCTGGATATTATTCTTTTCTTTTTTTTGTTTTTGTTTTATTAATGGAGTGTGCTGAATATCTATAATTTTGTTCAGATGAATACAGAACCTGGAAAAGCTGTTGTTGCTATTGATGCATAACATACTGCTATTATTGGTCTTTTTATATACATATAAATATATACATACACACATATATATATAATTTGAATTTTTGGAAATTTTACCTGTGCTGTAGACTTTGGAAAATGTTATCGCAATTTACTGTGTTGAGTTGGCATTGTACAGAAATGGACAGCCATATTGGTTTAAAAATGTTAATTTTTTTTCCATTTGTACAGGGGTAATGCACTATATTAAATATGTAAGGTCATATCTATGTGGATTTGATTACAGAAAATAATGAATTATTCTCTAAATAATGGAAAAAATGAATAATATAAGACTACAAGAGCAAGAAGCAATCTAAATATATTCAGGGGCCATTTTCATCTTCAGAATTAAGGATTATTTTAGTTTTACATCATTGCCTTTTCTCTTTTACTTTCCTTTTAAGTTTTATTTTAGGATTCCCTATTTTTAATGTTCATACAGAGATTTCTTTAATTGAAATACCAAATAATTTCTCTGGTGTGAAAAACTATAATAGTACACAGGATCCTAATAGATAATTAATAATGTGAAATAGGAAGTAAAGGGCTAAAGTTGTAGGGAAAGTGGGAAGAGTGGGGGAAAGGTAATAAGGGAGAGGAAAAAATTTGAGAAACTAAAAAAAATGGAAATAAAGTATTTGTAAATGGGAAGGCGAGGAGGGGGTGAAGGGAGGGCAGGGACAAGGGGAAAAAATGAGAATCAAGACCTGTTATGTAAAGGTACAGGATCCCAATAATGAATGTAACTGTATTGTATACCTAGATTGTACCAATAAACTCACTTAAAAAAATGAATAGGGAAGGGAGGAGGGGATGAAGGAAGGGAAAGGCTATGGGGGAAAACTGAGAACCAAGACCTGTCATGTAAGGGTACAAGATCCCAATGATGAACGTAACTCTACAGTGTACCTAAAATGTACCAATAAACTCAATGATAAAAAAAAGAACAGAGCAGAAATCAATACAATGGAGGCTAAGAGAACAATACAAAAAAATCAATAAATCAAAAAGTTGATTTTTGAAACAGTAAATAAATAAAATTTATAAACCCTTAGCCAACCTTATCAAAAAATGTTAAAAGGCTCAAATCCATGCAATTAAGAATGAAAAAGGTGACATCACAACAGATCCACCAGAAATCCAGAGGATCATCAATATCACTTTGAGAACCTGTACTCTAATAAAATGGAAAACAGAAGAAATGGATAGATTCTAGATACACATGAACTTCTCAAGTTGAGCACAGAAGATATAAAAAGTGTACACACCCCAATTGCAATCATTGGAATTGAAAATGTAATTAAAAATTTACCAATGAAGAAAATCCCAGATTCTGATGACTTCTCTGCTGAATTCTACAAGATATTTAGAAAACTACGGTCACTACTCTAAAATTTTCAGTGAAATTGAATGGGAAGCAATACTTCCAAATTCATTCCTGGAAGCAAGTGTTACTGTGATTCCAAAACAAGGGAAAGGCACAACCAAAGAAGAGAACTACAGGCCAATCTCCCTAATGAACATAGATGCAAAAATCCTTAGTTAAGATAATGGCAAACAGAATACAGAGGGTCATCAAGAAGATCATACAACCTGACCAAGTCAGATTTACCCCAGGGATTCAAGGATGATTAAACATATATGAATCAATAAATATAATACACTATATTAACAGAGTCAAAGACAAAAACCATATATGATCATCTCAATAGATGCAGAAAAATCATTTGACAAGGTCCAGCAACAATTCATGATAAAAACACTGCAGAAAATTAAAATAGATTGTTTTTATCTCAGCCTGATAAAGCCTATCTATGAAAAACCAACAGCCAATATCATACTAAATGGTCAAAAACTGAAAAACATCACACTAAAATTAGGAACAAGATAAAGATATCCACTATCACCACTCCTGTTCAATATAATTCTAGAAACATTAGCCACAGCAATTAGATATGAAAAAGAAATTAAAGCAATAAAGATAGGAAAAGAAGAAATTAAACTGTCATTATTTGATGATGACATGGTACTCCACATAGAAGCCCCCTCCAAAAAAAAAAAAAACAAAAACAAAAACCCTCCACCAAAAGGCTTCTAGACTTAATTGACACTTTCAGCAGAGTAGTTGCTTACTAGGTCAACACTCAAAAGTCAATAGTCTTTTTGTACATAAATAAGAGAATCACTGAGAGAGAAATTAGGGAAACAATCCCTTTCACAGTAGCATCCAAAAATGGACTATCTAGGAATCAGTCTAATGAAGGAAGCAAAAGGCCTCTACACTGAAAGTTACAGCATTCTGAAAGAGATCACAGAGGATATAGGAAAATGGAAAGACACCCCTTGTTCCTGAGTGGGAAGAACCAATATAGTGAAAATGGCCATGTCTCCAAAATTGCTATATAGATTCAATACAATCCTGATTAAAATCACAGCAGCATATTTCACAGAACTTGAGAAAATAATTCAAAAATTCATTTGGAAGCAGAAGAGACCAAGAATAGCAAAACCCATTCTAGGCAACAGAGACATGGCAGGGGGTATCACAATCCCAAACTTGAAACTGTACTACAAAGCTACTGTGATAAAAACAGTATGTTACTTGCAAAGAAATAGGCCCAAGAATCAGTGGAATAGATCAGAAGATGCAGACACAACACTAGACATACTCAGCTACCTCATCTTTGACCAAGGAGCCAACCATCCTTACTGAAGAAAGATAGCCTCTTTCATAAATGGTATTGGAAGAACTAGATTTCAACCTGCCAAAGATTAAACTAGATGCTTATCTTTCACCATGCACTAAACTAAAATTGAAGTGTATTAAAGATCTAAATATCAAAACAGAATCACTAAACTTTGTGGAAGATAAATTATGCAGAACTCTTGAATATATTAGCATGGGAAAAGACTTTATGAATATAATCTCAGCATCACAGGAACTAGTACAAAGAATCAACAACTGGGATCTCCTTGTATTAAAAAGCTTCTGCACTGCAAGTGAAACCACCAATAGAGCTAGGAGGCCACCTACACAGTTGGATAAAAATTTGGTCAGCTATTCCTCAACAGACTGCTATATAGAATATATTAAAAACTTAAAAAATGAGACCCCCCAAATATAAAAACCCAATTTAAAAATGGGCATCTGAAATGAACAGACATTTCTCATGCAAAGAAGTAAAAGCAGCAAATAAATATATGAAAAAATGTTCAGCATAAATGGTCATTTGAGAAATGCAGATGAAAACAACATTGAGATGCCACCTCACCCCACAAAGAATGGCTGCTATCAAAAAGTTAACCAATAACAAATGTGGGTGGGCTTGTGGGGAGAATGGAACCCTTCTCCATTTTTGGTAGGAATGCAGACTGGTGCAACCACTGTGGAAATCCATTTGCAGATACCTCAAAAACTAGGATTAGAGGTCCCATTTGACTCAGCTCTTCCCCTGCTGGGTATCTTTCCAAAAGAATTAAAAGAATCATACCACAGTGATATATGTACATCCATGTTTAGAGTGGCACAGTTTGTAATAGCTAAAACTTGTAACCAGCCCAGTTGTCCATCAACTGGATCCTGAATAAAGAAGATATAGGGTTCCTTTTTAATAAAATGGAGTACTATTCAGCCATAAATAATGAGAAATTAGAGACATTTATAGCTAAAGAGATGCACACTGAGGTCATACTCTTAAGTGAAATAAATAGGTCACACATGTGTAAATACTGAATAGTTTCTCTGGTGTGAGAAACTAAAAGTGTAAATAGGGTCAAAATGTATAATTGATAATGTCAGATCAAAAGAAAAGGTCTAAAGGGGTTGAGGAATTGGGAGGCTAGGGGAAAGGGAAGAGAAAAGTGAAAAGGAAAAAATGGAAACAGTCTTTATGAACAGGGAAGCAGGGAGTGGGTAAAGGGAGGGTAGGGGTATGGGGAAAAAATAAGAACCAAGAAACATCATGAAAAGGTACAAGTCCCAAATTATGAATATAACTATACTGCATATCTAATATGTACAAATAAGCCTAATGTGAAAACTATTTGTTATAGAAATACTGCAATGTGAAACTCTAAGTATAACATTTAACATGTGCTCACATGAATGGCATTCATAGATGACTTTATTATAAAATGACTCATTGTATACTGCCACTCATTACTAACATGTTTGTTTTCCTGCTGGTCTGTAAGTCCTTCTGGGAAAGGATTTATTCATGTTTTTTGAATAACGCCTTGGATGAATGATCAAAGCACTTTTTCTTATGCTGGTTGTCTTATTTACTCATTGTTTGAATAAAATTGTCATTATGCACAAGTTAAAGGAGGAGAGATTTATTTGTGCTCATGGTTATATGGTGTCTCAGTCTGTAGCTGAATGGCTCCAAGGCAGAAACGGCATAACTGAGAGGCATTGTGGAAAAAAATTCTACTGAAATCATGGGAGCCTGGAAGCAGAAGGAGAAGTGAGGAGCTCGGGAGGGAGACATACACATCCAGGTCATGCCCCTAGTGACACACCTCTTCAAACCAGACCTCACCTCCTAACAGAGCACTCTGTTCCTGAACACATGAATGTGAGTCCACTGATGAGTACAGCACTGCCATAATCCAGTCACCTTCCAAAAGCCCTATCTCTAAGTGCATAAGACATTCTCAATTTAATATCTAATAGATCCAACATCTGTGAGAAAATACAACTAGACTATACTTTCCATCCTTTGCAGCTAGTGTAGTCTGGTGACTGAGTACTAGGAAGCAGAAATAATGTTCATCTCATGTTGGCTGAGCCTCTATACATCTTCCAAGGGTAAACCTTGATACTCATGTATTTTCTAGCTGACTGGGTACTCTACCTGCAAGTGTGGAGCCATTTGTGATATCAGAGTTGCCTCCACCCCCATTGACTTAGGACACTACCCCTGCCTCTGATGTTTCATGGATGGGAAATAGACATGTGCTGTGTTCAGGCATGATATACTTATGTCTGTTTTTACTGAAGCCTAACTAGACTAACTATACTAGTTGAAGATGGCACTAACCCATCTAACAGAGTCAGTCATCTTTTCTAATTCAGGACAGACTAGAGATAAATATCCAGGGTGGCATCTGTCCATTCAGGTAGCCAGTAACAATGTAGTATTCACCATTTTCATGCCACTGGGGGTATACTGAGGACAAATGGTGCATAAGGAACACAAGTTCCACTGAGAAATAGGGAAAAGACAGATAATGAAGAAATGATCAAAACTGCAGCCAACAACAAACATGAAAGATTTTTAAGTTGTGATCAGTGCTGTGAAGAAAATAAAACTGCATAAGAGGGCAGAAAACATCATGTGGTTTCTCTTATATGAGAAATCTAGATATAAATGAGGATCAAAATAAATATATATAATAGGGAGAGTATGGAGATAGATCTTTCTGGAATAGTAAGGATGAACAGATGGAGGAGATGGAGTAGAGGGGAGGGCAGGGGGTTAAAAAGAAATTAAGAATTTATATATATGATATTATATATATATATACACACACACACACAATGCAAACATAATGTACTGCAAGCACAGACTAATAAAAATAAATAAAGAAAACAAAATACCTAGATGTGGAGAATTATGGGTGGGAGGTGGTTAACAAAAGAACTCTCTGAAAAGGTGACATTTAGGGAATGACCTTGAAGAGGAGAAGGTCCATCAGTGTGGAGCCCGGAGTTAAAAATCGCTTCCAGCAGGTGGAGCTGCATGTAAGTGCTGTAGCACGGGAAGTAATTGGCAGATCTGGAGTCTAAAACAGACCTGTTGTGGCACATGGAATGAGAGATGATGCTGGCTAAGCACAGCTGAACTCCGGAGCTTTTTCCAGCTATGTGAATGTGCCAACATTCTCATTCCCTGTTCATAAATCTCCTCTAGGACTAGCTAAAGAGAAGGATACTCACATTCATGGCAGTTTATTTTACCCAATTTTTTTGTTCTGTGTAGACTGACTCTATAAAGGGGAACAATAGCAGAGCCAAAAGGCAAAGTGGTCCAATGTATCTGATTCTATTTTTTTTTTGTAATTAACGGCCATCTGGGTTACTAAAGATATTGCCTGAAATAAAAAAAAATACCTTTTATGAAAACATTTTTTTATTTTGTTTTATCCATAGTCACGTAACTTCAGTGATTAAACTTAATAAATCAAAGACATGAATAAACTCATTTTTCTCTTCCATGAGTTAGACCATTCAACAACATGTCATTACAATTTATTATTAGAATATAGAACTCATAATTGTTTAGGTTTCTCTTATTTCTTGAAGATAACATCATTCATCTAAGATATTGGGGCTTAATGTAGTAATCACATTCTTTGTCATTTTCTTAAACATTCCAGTGACTACCTGTCTTATCTATTTTCCTCTTTGCTGGGAAAAAATACCCAACACCTCAAAGGAGGGGAGTTTTATGTTAGCTTTCTCCCCCCATGGTTGGCTGGCTCCAAGGCAATGGCATGGTGGAAGAGTCTGGAAGGGGACAGCTGCTCGTATCTTGGAGGCAAGGAAGCCAAGAGAGAAGGGAGGAGCTGGAGACAAGAATACACCTGCCAGGTCATACCCCGCAGTGATGGCCCTCTAACAAAGAGCAAGTGAACTGTAGGGCCTTCATGACCAAACCACCTTCTCAAGCCCCATGTCTGAGGGCATAGATGTACAGGGGTTATTCATGTCTAAGCCAAGCACTTTCCTTTTCTTCAGCATTCACTTAAATAATTTTCTTAACAACCACGCCCAAACTCAGGTCAGCCTCTTTGCTCCTGTGACAAATTTTCCTGCCAGTAGCTACTTGTATAATTATTTCCATGGCCTTCTCACAGTATACACACAATGTTTTGCCTAAAGGATTCTTCCTTGAATATCATGAGTCAAGGCACTAATATAAAATCCATGGGATATCATTTAAACAGCTGTATGTAGGTGGAAAAGACAACTTTCCACTTGGAAAGAGACATTGGGCTTATTTCTATGAATTAATCTTATTCGTTGATGGTGACAGTTTATAAAAGCATTTAATAAGTTTCCAGGTAAATTTAGAATCTAAAAGCTTCTGGCCCAGAACCCTGATGAATTGGTGTGTTGACTGCCTGGGATTATTCCACTGCTGTGTATCCTAAAAATGAAATCACCATACACAAAGAGTGCCATTACATTATCCTCCAAAAATTATTTTGCCATAGTTTTGCTCTGACAATGGCTTGTTCCTTGGGTTTTAAGGCCACAGGGACATCATCTACCAGATGTGTGACATCATGGGAAAGGAACTATTCTGAGATTTCTTTTTATTAACATGAAACAAGGAACTACTTTACTAAGGTAAATCAGGTTTCTGTTTCATGAATACACAGAAAATCTGAGGTTCTACCCAAAAAGTGAGACAATGTAATGTGCTTCATGGAAAAATTCAGCCCTCTGCCTGGCATACAATGAACCTGTGATTAATGGTGCCTGCAATTGATTGCTATTTTCAGCTCTTTACCACTCTTCTTTGAACATGGATTGCTGGAATTTCATACATACATTAATAAATCAGCCAATCAACAGATGTTTATTAATTGCTAATTTATAGCTACAAACATTATGGCAATTCAGAGAGAGAGAGTTCATAACGGAGTAGATAAGACCTTCCATTGATTCATGCAAAGAGTAGCATTTAAAACAGGATTTAGGTGTTATCTAGATTTTTATAGGAAGCAAGAGTATGTTTTTTCTACACATTCCCCAAAATTGTATTTTATTTTGAAATAGTTCAAACCTATCAAAAAGTTTCAGGAAGGAACATATTTTTCTTTACATAGATCCCCCATTTTTCATTATCTTGCCATATTTGCTTTACTTTTTCTTTTGTCACTTTTTGATTGACTTATCTGAAATTAAGTTGTAGGCATCCTTCACTTGATACTTTAATATTTCAATATGCACCTCCCAAAATATAATTGCAATGTTACGATTTACCCAAGAACATTTTAAAAATTTGGTCATAATATCATCTATTATATAACCCACCTTCAATATTTTCCCAATGGTTACAAAACTATTTTTCCATACTTTTATTTTGTAGTCCAGGAAACAATTAATACACAAACATTTGATTGCAAACAGTGTGCTATCACCAGTCCTGGATGATTTCTGTGAAGACAGTAGGGATGCTTTTTCAACACTTAAATTAATCCAATTGAAATCTCATTTAATAGAATAGTCTGGAAAAATCATGCTGAAAATTAAAGCCATTACTCATATAGTTCACTTTTTGGAAGAAAGCTATTTCATGTTAATTTTCTGATAATTAAAGAGATAAAAAGGAAAAGAAGAGATTGGTTTTTCCTTTAATTATCTACCTAACTGCCTTAATATTCCAAGCTATTTTGTCATTCATGATCTGGACTTAGCATTGTGTTGGGAATACAGGTGGCCCATAAGTAAATATTGTTTTTCTACATTCAGTGGCTAATTTGGAATAGTTAGAAACATAGAGACCTATTTCTTTCCCTGATATTTTGTAACACATAGATCACATCTCCTTGGAAATAATTAGGATAAGTAATAATGCTCCACAGCTGCTGAGTTATTAGCCAAATGCTCACCAAATGGGATCTCTCATTAGAACTTGTGAACAGGTAATCTTTTTAGATAAATGAACCTTTAATTTTCATATCCATTTATAAAACACGGATATCTCCTTTTATATTGGTTTATAATGTCTTATCACATAAGATGTTTTATTTGAATTCCCTTTTAAAGAATGTGAAATCATTACTGACACTTGATTAAGCACTTTCTCAAAGTGACATGAGCATCCACTAGGAATTAAATCCTAGGGATAGGAATACTTTATTCATTAAGACTCAGATTTTTTCCTCATTCTAACTTAAAAAGGAAAGTCACATCTTTTGATGAATGGCTTGATATTGTCATCATTAGGAAAGTCCAGATGATAATTGCTATCAATAAAAAATAGTGTTCATATTCTTATTTAACCAAAGGTACTGAATGCAAGTTAAAATTAAGTTATAGATTGAAACGGGGGAGAACATTTATGTTTCCCCTGAATCTGAGCCAGATTGTTTCAGGAACTAAACTGCGACCTGATAACAATTTAAGCATCTGGAAGGGGTGCAATCTTTTTCTCGATGAACTGAGAGGATTACAGTATCTTTCTTCATTCTAAGTAGAAAAACCTCACCTCATTTACAGGAGTTAACAAATACACCTGCAACACCTCCATTTTTCTCCTTCATTAAAAGATAGAATTGAACTGGCAAGCTCATATGGGATTGTAAAATGGTGCAGATGCTCTGAAAACAGCATGGCAGTTCCAAGGAATGTTAAATGGAGTTCTCATATGACCCAGCATTACACTCCTAGTAGTCAAAATAAATTAAAACATAACTAAAATCTGAAATACAGGTAGTATTTAATGTTATTAGGAAAAATCCTATTTTGTAATTAAAAAGATGATGTACTTGACGTACATCTACTGTGTACTGAACCTTGAAAATATTAGGCAAAGTAGAAGAAGGCATTTACAATGAAATATTTATGATGCCATTTATATTAAAATTTCAAAATAAGCAATTCTATAATTTAGAAATTTATTATTGAGAAATGCACAGTTGGGGAATTGGATAGTGACTGGTAGTGAGTACAAGGACTCTTTTAAGGAGACAAAATATTTAAAAATTAACTAGTGAAGGATACACATCTTCATTGATGTACTAAAACCTTTCAAAGTGTGCACTTTAAAATGGGTCAGTTATATAGCATGTAAATTACTATATCTCAATAAGGCTGTTTTATGTATGATTAATATTTAACATGAGTGTACTATATTATGTTAATGATAACATTATTGATATATACATTTTATTTATTTCTGGTATGTTATACAGCCATAGGATAATGCAAAAATTATTTCACAATTATATTTTTGGCAAAGTATTTGAGAAAGATTTCTATCCATAACATTTAGCCAATGAATACCTGAAGACAAAGTACAAGTACTATGGTTATGTTATTTATGTCTCTCTTAATATAAATGAGACATGGACTGGTTCTAATACATAGGTAATGAAGATCACTCACTCAGTAAAAACAATGAATAAGATTGAGATTGCTGTTCTTTTTTATTTGGTTTAAGTTTGTGATACATAATAATTACATTCTTTTGGCGATTTATAATATGTGTATAATCTTAATCATTTTTTATCCCTTTTCTTTTTCATCCCTACCTGGCCCCCTTCCCTATATAAACATCTACCTCTATATTTCCTTTTACTCTCTTTCATTTTACTCTTTAATTTATTTGTATTTTGGGTTTAGAAACTGCAATATTTAATGTTCTGTTTTTGATTTACTTCATTAACCTTATTATCTCAAGATCCATCCATTTTTCTACAAGTGACTCAAATTTATCTTTTCTTATGGGTAAGCAATACTCCATTGTATTTATATACCACATTTTCATTAGTGATCCGTCTGTTTTTTATTTCATTGAGTTTATTGGTACATTTTAAGTATACAGTACAGTTACATTTAGCATTGGGATCTTATACATGACAGATTTTGGTTCTCATTTTTCCCATACCCCTGTGCTACATTCACCCTTCCCCTTCCCCTACTTACAAAAACTTTGGTTCCATTTTTTCCTTTTCTCATATTTTTTTCTGTCCCTATTTCCTTTCCCTTACCCTTCCCATTTCCCCTATACTTTTAGCCCTTTTCTTCCTATTTCACATGGTCAGGTATACAATTTGGATCTTATTGACACTTTTAGTTTTTCACACCAGAGAAACTATTCGATATTTACACATGTGTGTCTTATTTATTTCACTTAAGAATATACTACTCAGCCATAAAGAATGAGAAATTAGATTCACTCATAGGAAAATGGATACATATTGAGGATATACTCCTAAGTGAAATAAATAAGTCACACATGTGTAAATACTGAATAGTTTCTCTGGTGTGAAAAACTATAATAGTACATAAAATCCTAATGAGATAATTGACAATGTGAAATAGGAAGAAAATGACTAAAGATGTAGGGAAAGTGGGCAGGGTAGGGGAAAGGTAATAAGGGAAAAGAAAAAAATGTGAGAAAACGAAAAAATGGAAATAAAGTGTTTGTTAATGGGGAGGGGAGGAGGGGGTGAAGGGAGGGCAGGTATAAGGGGAAAAAATGAGAAGCAAGACCTGTCATGTAAAGGTACAAGATCCCAACAATGAATGTAACTGTACTGTATACCTAAAATGTACCAATAAACTCAATAAAAGTAAATTAAAAAATATGGCCTCAATATGCATTGATTTTATTATGAATGACTCTAGTTTCTCATTCTTTATGTCTGAGTAGTATTTCACTTTCTAGAAAAACCACATCTTCTTTATCCAGTCTCCAACTAATGAGCAACTGGGCTGTTTCCAATTTTTAGCTATTACAAATTGTTCCACTATAAACATGGGTGCATGTATAACACTGTGGTATCATTCTTTTACTTGTTTTGGAAAGATACCTAGCAGAGGGCTAGCTGGGTCCATTGGAACCTCTAATCCTAGTTCTTTGAGGTATCTGCATATTGATTTATAAAGTGGTTTCATGAGTCTGTACTCTCACCAACAGTGGAGAAGGGTTCCTTTCTCCTCATAACCCCACCAACATTTGTTATTGGTTAATTTCTTGATAGCAGCCATTCTTTCTGGGGTAAGGTTGAATCTCAGTGTTGTTTTTATCTGCATCTCTTGAATGGCCAGTGATGTGGAACATGTTTTCATATATTTATTTGCTGGTTTTACTTCTTTATCTGAAAAAATGTCTGTTCATTTCAGATGCCCATTTTTGAATTGGGTCCTTATATTTGAGAGGTCTGATTTTTTTGAATTCTTTATTTATTCTAGATAATAATCCTTTGTCTGAAGAGAAGCTGGTGAAATTTTTTCCCACATTATAGGTTGTCTCTTAGCTCTGGTGGTGGTTTCTTTTGCAGTTCAGAAGCTTTTTACTACAGTGAGATCCCAGTTTTTGATTCTTTGTGCTAGTTTCCATGCAATTGGGGATTTGTTTATAACATTTTTTCCTATGCCAATGTCTTCAAGAGTTCTGGCTTACTTATCTTCCAGAAAGTTTAGTGTTTCTGTTTTAACATTTAGATCTTTAATCCACTTGACTCTTAGTTTAGATCATGGTGAAAGATAAGCATCTAGTTTTAGTGTTTGGCATGTTGAAATCCAGTCTTTCCAACACAATTTATTCAAGAGGCTATCTTTCCTCCACTGAAGATAGTTGGTTCCTTTGTCAAATATGAGGTAGCTGAGTACATCTGGAGGTAGCTGAGTACATCTGGAGTTGTTTCTGTATCTTCCAATTCATTCTGATGATCCTCGGGTCTGTTTCCTTGCCAGTACCATATTGTTTTTATCACAGTGGCTTTGTAGTATAGTTTCAGGTTGGGGATTGTGATACCCCTTGCCATGTCTCTGTTGCCTAGAATGGCATTTGCTATTCTAGGTATCTTCTGGTTCCAAATGAATTTTTGGATTATTTTTTCTAGTTCTGTTAAATATACCATTAGAATTACAGTCAGAATTGCATTGGATTTGTATAGCAGTTTTGGAAGTATGGCCATTTTCACTATGTTGATTCTTCATACCCAGGAGCAGGGGATATCTTTCCATTTTCTTATATCCTCTTCAATCTCTTTTTTCAGAGTGCTGTAGTTTTCAGTGTAGAGGTCTTTTACTCCTTTTGATAGATTGATTCCTAGATACTTCATTTTTTTTATGCTATTGTGAAAGGAATTGTTTCCCTAATTTCTCTCTCAGTGAGTCGGTTATTTGTGTACAAGAAGGCTATTGAGCAGCTACTCTGTTGAAAGTGTCAATTAAGTCTAGAAGCCTCTTGGTGGAGTTTTTTTTGGGGGGGCTCTTCTATGTAGAGTTCATGTCATCAGCAAATAATGACAGTTTAACTTCTTACTTTCCTGCCTTTATTGCTTTAATTTCTTTTTCATGTCTAATTGTTGTGGCTAATGTTTCTAGAATTATATTGAACAGGAGTGGGATTGTGGATATCTTTGTTGATGATTTTAATGTGAAGGTTTTCAGTTTTTGGCCATTTCATATAATGTTGGCTATTGTATTTTCATAGATAGCCTTTGTCAAGTTGAGATAAAGACCATCTATTCCAATTTTCTACATTTTTAAAATTGAGTTTATTGGTATATTCTAGGTATACAGTACAGTTACATTCATTACTGGGATCTTTCACCTTTACATGACAGGTCTTCATTCTCATTTTCTCCCCTTGTCTGTGCCCTCCCTTCACCCCCTCCTCCGCTCCCCATTTTCAAACACTTTACTTCCACTTTTTCATTTTTTCACATTTTTTTCTTTTCCCTTATTCCCCTTCCTTTACTTTTCCCACTCTCCCTACACCTTTAGCCCTTTTCTTCCTATTTCACATTGTTAATTATCCCATTAGGATCTTGAGTACTATTATAGTTTTTCACACCAGAGAAACTATTTGGTATTTACACATATGTGACTTATTTATTTCACTTAGTAGTATATCCTCAATATGTATCCATTTTCCTATGAATGTATCAAATTTATCATTCTTTATGGCTGAGTAGTATTCCATTTTATAGAAAAACCACATCTTCTTTATCCAGTTTCCAACTGATGGGCAAATGGGCTGTTTCCAAGTTTTAGCTATTACAAACTGTGCTGCTATAAACATAGATGTGCATATATCACTGTGATATGATTCCCTTAATTCTTTTGGAAAGATACCCCACAGAAGGATGGCTGGGTCAAATGGAACCTCTAGTCCTAGCTCTTTGAGGTATCTGCATATTGATTTCCATAGTTGTTGCACCAGTCTGCATTTCCACCAACAATGGAGAAGGGTTCCTTTCTCCCCACAACCACGCTAACACTTGTTATTGTGTGATTTCTTGATAGCAGCCATTCTTTGTGGGGTGTGGTGGAATCTCAGTGTTTTCTCAGACAAAGAAGTAAAAGCATCAAGTAAATATATGAAAAAATGTTACACATCACTGGTCATTCTACAAATTTTTTTTTTTAAATAAATGGGTGTTGAAATTTTGCTGAATGCTTTTTCTGTATCTATTGAGATAATCATATGGTTTGTGTCCTTGACTTTGTCAGTATAGTGTGTTACACTTATTGATTTACATATGTTGAACAATCCTTGCATCCGTGGAATAAATCTGACTTGGTCAGGATGTATGATCTTCTTGATGACCCTCTGTATTCTGTTTCAGTATCTTATTTTGGATTTTTGCATCTATGTTCATTGAGGAAATTGACCTTTAGTTCTCTACTTTGATTGTACCTTTCCCTGGTTTTGGAATCAAAGTAACACTTGCTTCCAGGAAAGAATTTGGAAGAATTTCTTCCCATTCAATTTTGTTGCACAGCTTAAGCAGTAGTGGCAGTAGTTCTTCTCTAAATGTCTTGTAGAATTCAGCAGTGGTGCTATCAGTACCTGGGCTTTTCTTCATTAATTTTTAATTATGTTTTCAATTTCACTGATTGGGTGTTAAGAATTTTTTTATCTTCTTTGTTCAAGTTAAGTAATTCATAAGAATCAAGAAATCTGTCCATTTCCTCTGTGTTTTCCATCTTATTAGAGTATAGGTTATTTTAGTAGGTATTGATGATCCTTTGATTTTCTGGTGCATCTGTTGTGACTTCACCTTTTTTTGTTCCTAATAATATGATTGAGCCCTTTTCCTTTTTGTGATATAGTTGGCTAGGGAATTATCAATTTTATTTATTCTTTTGAAAAACCAACTCTTTGATTCATTGACTTTTTTTGTATCATTCTCTTCATTTCCATTGCATTGATTTCTGCTCTGATATTTATAATTTCCTCCTTTGTATGAGCTTTGGATATTTCTTGTTGTTTTTTTTTTCTAGGAGTCTAAGATTCATCATTAGATTGTTTATTTGAGCTCACTGTTTTCCTAGTGTGTGCATTAATTGATATGAATTTTCCACACAAAATTGTTTTCATTTGTCCCATAGATTCCTGTATGTGTTAATGGCATTATCATTTATTTGTAAAATCTGTCTAATTTCTTCTTTAATTTCCTCTGTGGCCCATTGATTGTTCAGGAGAGTGTTGTTTAATATCCAAGTGTTTGTGAAGTTCTTATAGTTTCTTATGCTGTTGATATCCAGCTTAATTTCACTATGGTATGATAATAAACATGGAATAACTTCGATCCCTTTGCATTTATTTAAACCTATTCTATAAGCTAGTATGTGGTCTATTTTGGAGAATAGCCCAGCTAAAAAGAATGTTTATTCTGATTTTGTGGGGCAGAACAATCTGTAGATGTCTATTAAGTCCATTTGTTCAAAAGCTTGGTTCAGTTCTACTATTTTGTTGTATACTTTTTTCTAGATGGTCTGTCTCTTTGGGATAGTAGGTTATTTAGGTCCCCCACTCTAATTGTACTAGTGATTATTTTGTTTTTCATGTCCCTTCATATTTGTTTTGTATAGCTGGGAGCATTAATAATTGGTGCATATATATTTATGATTGTCATCTTTTCCTCTTGGATTATTCTCTTTACAAGGATATAGTGGTCTTCTTTGTTTTTCTTAATCAGTTTTGCTTTAAAATTTACTTTGTCTGTGAATGAAATAGCTACCCCTTCTATTTTCTGGGCTTCTATCACATGGAGAACTGTTTTCCATCCTATCCTTTCACTTTCAGTCTATGAGCTTCTTTATGTACTAGGTGTGTTTCCTGTATACAGCATATTGTTGGATTTTGCTTCTTATTCCATTCTGCCAGTCTATTTCTTTTGATTCATGAACTGAGGCCTTTGACATTGATGTTTATAACTGATAACTATTGACATATTATTGTCATGATGTTGGCTCTTTTTCATTTTTCCCCCCTCTCAGTTTAGTTTCATGCCTTGCCTGCTGGATTTGCTCTGTTGGGCCTCATGGTGTTGTGACCTTCATTGTCTTTTTCTAGGTTATTGTTTAGAATTGTTTGTAGTCCTGGTTTGATATTCATGAAGTTTCTCAGGTGTACTTTGTCATGGAAGTATCTTATTTCCCCATCCATTTTAAATGAGAGTTTTTCAGGATACATCAGTCTAGGTTGGAAATTGTTTTCTCTTTGGACTTGAAATACCTCACTCTAAGCTCTCCTTGACTTAAGGGTGTGTGTTGAAAAGTCTGCTTTGACTCTGATGGGCTTTCCTTTGCATGTGATTTGTTTCTTTTCTCTAGCAGCTTGTAGTATTTTGTTCTGTTGGTTTTCTGGGATCTTGATTATTATATGTCTAGGTGTAGATTTTTTTTATTTGATCATGGATATTTGGAGACCTATATGCCTCTTATGTGCATGTCAGATTCTTCCCCTCTGGAAAGTTTTCTGTCATTAATTTCTGTCTATGAGCAGCTTTTTAAAGTCATTTGTATTTTCTCCTGCTACTTCACGGATTCCTATCAGCCTTACATTATTCTTCTCTGCATCATCTAGGAGTTATTGGATCAATTTCTCATGAGCCTTTACTGTTTTTAAGAGATCTCTCTTTTCTTGGTCTGACTGCAAGCCTATCTTTTATATCTAAAATTCTATCTTCACATTTATTCATTCTGCTGCAAATGCTTTCAATAGAGTTTATTCTCCTTGATATCTCTTTGAATCCATTCCATGGATTCCATTTCTTTCCTATGCTGGGCATTCATTATTTCTATCATGGTCCTGAGCTCATCTATTTTTATGTCAGTTTCTGTTCTAGAGTCTCTAATCACATCTTTCATTGTGTTCACCATCTCTGTATGAGCTCCTATTTTTATGTCAGTTTCTGTTCTAGAGTCTCTAATCACATCTTTCATTGTGTTCACCATCTCTGTAGTTATCTGGGAACTTATTTCTGTTTTTAATTTTTCTAAAGTCTGATTGATCTGTTTTGTTATTTTTTTTTGTTATGAGTTCAGGGTGTACTGGTGGTTGATTTTCAGATTTTTTCCACCTTGTTTCCCCTAGAATTTGCTGTTTGTGAACTGGAATTCTGTCTTTGTACCTTAATTAACTGTTTTCTCATTTTTATTTTTGTTGTTGTACTGTCCTTGGTTTAATTCCTTGGTTAGTACTTTGATCTTCCTCAAATAGCTGCTCTTTAGGTTTTGAGTCTCTAATGACTCAGAGACACTCTTATTTTCATTATATCATGAAGGACAACTGATTGGATCAATCACAAGCCTAATTGATACAATCAGCAACATAATAGCATCAAGCACAGCTTAGAAATTGACCATTTGTGGTAGTTATCACCTTTTGAATTAAGTCAAAACTGAGGGCCAACTCAAAATATGTTTATAGTGAATAAACTCTTCAATATATCAACTGTACCCTTCATCATGGAGATTTAAAAGGAGTTAGGAGGAGAGGAATAGATAGGTAGAAGGAGAAGGGTTCAAGTGAAGCCAGAGGACACAGGATGATCATGCAAACTCTAGGAAACTGTTGAAGACAAGGGGGAAAGACAGAGTGCAAGAACAAAGACAAGAATAAAACAATTTAACAGTAATAGGGAAGCTCTAAATTATATTCACTTTCCTTAGAATCTAATGGCACTTGAACAAAGGAAAAAGAGAGAAGAAAATAAAAAGAAAGAAGAAATCTGAAGTAGGGTAGGAACAGGAACATAAAGGGAGATCATGAATAACATGGGGGAGAAAGAGACTGAGTAGAAAAGGGAAGAAAGAAAAAATGAAGAATTTGCAGAATGGGAAATAAAATTTTAAAACTAAAAATTAAAAATAGGAAAAGAAAGAAAAAAATTAAAGAGCCTATTTTAAGGTATATCTGTTGTCACAATAGATCATGTGAGAGCAATGTGCAGAACTAAGTTAACTAGTCTCAGCTAGCCTATGGCTAACCACTGAAATTCAGGCTGAATTCTGGCTGCAAGGCCCAAGTTGAGCTTTCTGACCTGCAGGGTTGAACTCTGCAAGGTTCTACTATAGGTTCCTGCTGTCAATCCCCTGAAGATAATCCAAATTCTAAAGGAAGGTGATAATCCCTCCAATTTACCAACTACAGAGCTCTGATGTGCCTTTATTGCAGTCATTCACTTCTGTTCTATCTTCTGGAGCTCAGTACAACGGCCTTTATGATCACCTGTGCCTCTGGAGTATGGATCCAGGTACTGGCACAACCAGGAGGCCCAAGAGCATGGGGGTGAGGGGAGATGCTGCAGAGGTACTTATGTGGCTGGATAATCCTCACTGGTTTGCTCCGATGAATGCCTGGGGTGCTGGTGATCTCCCCATGCAGCTGGGTGGTCCTCACCAGTCTGCTCCAATGAAGGCCTAGGGTGCTGGCCAGTGACCCATCTGTTAATGGGCATGTGGGCTATTTACATAATTTAGTTATGGTGAATTATGCTATTGTAAACATGGATATGCATGCATATTATAGTATGGTATCTTTAATTCTTTCAGGAAGATCCCCAAGAGAATTATAGTGGGGTCAAATGCAACTGCAAGAGTAAGCGGTAATCCCTTTGGCCTTTACTCACCAATCTCCCTCCCTGCCTTTCCCTGTGCCCAAAGCAAGAGATATAGAATGTAAGGAGAAAGAGAGAAATGGAAGAGCAAACAATAGCCCTTTATTCATTTCCAGCCAATGCTGGAGGCAAACGAAAAGATGAGATTAGGCTCAATTGGTAGAAAAAAATTTCCATTACTCAAAGATCAGCTACTTCTTTAACAAGCCATATTCTAATTACTTTATAAGTACTCATTCATTCAACTTACACCACCTCTATGAGGTAAATACTATCTTTTATTGTTTATTGGTATATCTTAGGTATATAATACAGTTACATTCATCATTGGGAGCTTGTAACTTTACATGATGTATCTTGGTTCTCATTTTTTCCCCCAATACTATTTTTATCACTACTTTATAGGGAAAAGAATTGAGACACAGAGATACTTAATCTACTTTTCTGAAGTCATACAACTTGCAGAAGAGGCTAGCCAGGTAATGGGTCCTTGATTTAAATCTTTATATGAGATGACCTTTTAACATGTTAAAGACTGTTGAAGGAGATTTGAGAGTGTTGTTAAAATGGTTTTAAAAAGGGCCAGGAGTTTAGCTCAATAGTGCCATCACCTGCTTTGCAAACACGAAATCCCAACTTTGATCCCCAGTTAAAAAAAAAGAAGAAGAAGAAGAAGAAGAAAAAAAAACCACCAAAAAAACCCCCCAAATACTTCAATCATAGTTTAGGCTGGGGATTTAGCTCAGTGGCATCACACCTGCCTTGCAAGTGCAAGGTCCTGAATTCAATCCTCTTTACAAAAA
>NW_022900942.1:30635746-30662478 GCF_012274545.1 Fukomys damarensis | reverse complement strand
AAAAAAAAAAAAAAAAAAGAAAAAAGAAAAAAAAGTTTTAAGTATAAAAATAAATATAACCATTTAATGATTACACTCCAAGAAGTTCAGACTGGTGTCAAGTAAAAATGTATAAACATGAATAAATAACAGTACATTCACACAGATGTTATTTCAGAATGTTTACCAAAATATGAATAGCAATTATCACTGGAAAGTAAGATTATGGTCACCTGGCTGTTATGTTGTTCATTGTATATCTTATTATTTTCTACCATGAATAAATGCATAATACTTTACATATTCATTAGGAGAAATATAGTAAAAATTATATAATCACAAGTTAAATCTAAATTCAGAACACTTCATTTACTACCATTTTCCTTTTTCTATTTGTCATTCAAGTGAGAAATTTAATGAAGTTACTATATTTTAAGGAATTTTATTTACTATTGGTAAATCAGATAAAAAGTAGAGAGAAATGAAGACTACCAGAAAACTCTTTGAGGAAAGGGCATATTTGTCTAGTTCATTATGTATCCCAGGCAGGAAGCCTAGCACCCAGTTTAAACCACCACTCAGGAAATCACACAGCTTTATTGTCTCTGTGGCCATTGAGGCTCAGCTGTGATGGCAAACTGCAGTGTGCAGGATGCTTGGTGTATAGGAGCAGAAGTGACTTGGAAGTCCCTAGATATCTGGCAGATAAAGGGAGAACTCAGAAGAGAAGGGATAGGGTCAAGGGCACACTGATAACTTAACAAGAGGCAGATGTTTGCCCTTCTTCATAAATTCATTAGGGACAGGCTGCAGTTCAGGGGCTAAGTCTCTGCATACCTAACTGGAGACAAAATGAAATGATATAAAGGAGATTGCCATTAACGTTACCCAGTTAGTATAGAACAACTGGGGAAAAGTGATAAACTAACTGGCTGGCCAGCCAGTATTTGACACTGCATTTTGTGGCTGAACATGCATTGGTATTCAATAGAATATTTCTACAGGATGACACATGCAAACATTCTGGCCATTACCTAGAACTTGGAACTTTTGTCTAAAATTTTGGCTTTGTGTGGATGTTACAATATTTCTAATGTTATGAAGTAAATTTCAAGCTCAATTCCATGGACAAAGACTGACTTAAATGATGAATATCTTAAATGAAAATGTTTTATATTTATATTCACCTACCCATTCTTGGTCAAGAATATTTAATACTATCAGTTGTTCAAATTGTATAAGAATGTCACTCCTGGAATTCTTTTCCATTACTTTTTTGTTATTGTTATTTAGTAAATTTTATTTCTTCATAGATAATGAGAAAATCCAGGCCTTGGTCAGATAGTTGAATCTTAATGGAATTCAAGTTAATGCAATCTAATCATTAATCATTACATTTTACCATTAAAAACAATCTAGCTACTTGGCCTTCACAAAGTATATACGGTATAGACATGTATCTAATTGTAATTTACATGCCACTTTACAATCAATTGAGGGACTTTGAGATTAGATGTGTCTGGAACAACTGCCCCATTAATCATTAGTATTCTTAAATTGTTTTCTTGACTGGCTATTAGGTAATTTTTTAAAGCACAAGTTTGACAGTTGTGTAGTGCCATCTAGTGGATAATTTGTTGTGAACAAGAAATATCAAAACCAAAAATACTAAAAAAGATGCATTCTACTACTTATAAAACCACTGAATGTACATAATTTTAATTTCAGATTTTATAAATTAGAATAAAATAACCAAATTTTAGAATTGTTTTCTATTGGATTAAAGAAATCATTTTAATTAGGTAAGAAATACATTGATTGCCCAAATAATTTAGTCTTTTATAAAAAAAATTGAAGTTCTCAAAACAAATTAAAAAATGTACAACATACTGTCTTCATTAACTAAAACTTTAAAATTATGCTATTCATGAGAAGTGAGTTAATAATGCTATTAAATGAGCAAGTACTAATAAAATGATAGTAATTTCTTACAAAATTACTTAGTTTGGAGATCATATCATTTAGTACAAATATTTTAGGAAAAGCTGGCATATTTCAGCATAATATTTGTAATGTTAATTTTGTAAGATTTTGCACTTCATTAATTTCAGCAACAAGATACCAACTTATATTCTATCATTATTAAATAAAATGCATTTCTAGATAATCACATTTTTTCTTAGCTCAGCAGAGAACACATGTTGAGATTATTGGTCAGCATCATTTACTGAATAGTATGCTGTGAGATGCTGAATAGATGGAAAATTTTTTGGTCAAAGATGCAAACGTGTGAGCACAGTTGAAAATATAGAAGAATGCAGACAACTACAGTTCATGTGTACTGAAAATCTGAAGTCCTTCCTTGATCCTCCAGTGCTTGGTAATTATGAAAGCTGTGCAACAATGGAAGGCATTGGTTTGTTAGATATAGGTTTTTTTTTCACTAGATGTGCTCAATCTTTGGATGATGTCGATGTGATGATGATGATGATGACAATGAAGATTCAAGAACGCTACCATTGAATGCTTATGTTTCAAGAATTATTCTCATTGCTTTTCATAAAATTATATGAATCAATCATCTCCATAAACATAAATTAATAGTATTAGTTTTCCCGTTTCACAGAATAGAGAGAGAAAGTATGTTGCATCAAAATCACATGGCCAGGAAGAGATGTCAGAAGGATTTGATTCTGGGTCTGTCTACACCCAGAACCTACACTCTTAATTTTGCTCTGTTGTTGACTGAAGCAATGATAAATGAGTTTCACTTTCATTCATTCATTTCATTTCATTCAATCACAAATACAGTAAGTTTCTGGTGTGGTGTGTGTGACTAAATTAGAAAGCCCCCAAATATTCTTAAAGTTTTAAGTTTTTGTGTTTTTATGGCAGTAGCTTTTCATGTAAAATCCAAACAATATTATAATTATCTAGTTTTTTTTTTATCTCCAAGAAATCACTGTAGAATCCACTTGAAAATAAGAACTGACATAAAACTTCAGTATAACATAACTGAATTGCCAGGAAACTAGACTCTTTTCCTAATTCTGGGGTCTCCTGTGTAGAAGTCTAGGTGTCATTACCCAAACAGCTGCCAGCAAATGCTCAGTGCTTAGTAAATTGTATACTTCTGCCTGGGACTTTGACTCATGGACAAAAGATAAAAGGAAGAAGGGACAACTACCACTCACAAGGGTGGTCATGCCTGAGATGTTTACCAAATAAGGGGTCCATAGAGACTGGTTCCACTAAAAGGTGATATTCTCGGCTGGGGATTTAGCTCAGTGGCACTGTGCCTGCCTTGCAAGCACAAGGTCCTGATTTCCATCCCCAGTACCACACACACACACACACACACACACACACACACACACACACATGGCTCCTACTAAATAATGAAAGAATTTGTCATTTTTATTTTTTTTCTTTTATTGAGTTTATTGGTACATTTTAGGTATACAGTACAGTTTTATTCATTATTGGGATCTTGTACCTTTACATGACAGGTGGTCTTGGTTCTCATTTTTTCCCCTTGTCCCTGCCCTCCCTTCACCCCCTCCTCCCCTCCCCATTTACAAACACTTTATTTCCATCTTTTCATTTTCTCACATTTTTTTCTTTTCCCTTATTACCTTTTCCCTACCCTTCCCACTTTCCCTACACCTTTAGCCCTTTTCTTCCCATTTCACAATCTCAGTGGCTAATGAGATAACTGATGTTATAAAAGAATTTTTTAGAAACGTTAATGTTCTTTCTACTCCTGAAACCTGACTTCAGCCTGGTTTGGGATGCATCTCATCGACTCTGAGCTCCTAATTTGTTTCCAATAAATTTTGTTTCTGTTTATGATGATAAAGATGTGCTGTTTGCAGCTAAAAACTTTAACTAACACTCTACTTCCAGTAGTAACTACACCTGCTGATACTTGCCAGCATCAGGTAGAGTATTTTGGTGCTGTTTCCAATAAATCAGGATGAAAATATAAGTATAATTGATTATGGCTTTCCAGCATAATAAAAAAACTGTTCTAAAAATTTCATTGACCTGACATTTCGGAGTAGGGATTTTATTGTATTTATGCTGTAAGTTTTCAATGATGCTAATTCTTGATTCTTGTTTGAAACTCAGACAGATTCAGAATCTCTACATATTGTGCTGTGCCATCTTCATTCTGAAAAGCACACTACATATAACTAAGGAAAACAATTTAAATCACCGCATTTGGCATTTGAGACTTCATACTCTCTTCTTTATGTTCTCTCTCCCAGTGAGTCCTCCATGTCCTCAATCTAGCCAAGAAGCTAGTTTTGGACTTTTTTTTTGACTATTAAAATGTACATGCCCATGCTCAGTTAAATTATTTTATTTAAACTACCTATGACAGCTTTCTCATTATTTTCCTTTCAATTTCGACTGCAGAAAGAGAAAAGACAAGCAAGCCAGTAGTGATAATTTTCCAAGACGCAAGTACTGAAGGGACTTAGGATGAGTTTATTTAATTTAATTTTATGCAAATAAAATAAAATAATAAGACATTTCCAGCTCCTCTGCATCTATATTTGCAAAATGATGCTCATTAGGTCAACACTATTATAACACTATATAACTAAAATATAGAAGTAAACTTCTAAGTTATTATTATTCCTGCTGAATTCTTGATTTCAACATCAGATAGATGAGGAGTTTGGCCCTCCATTCAAAACTGTTCCACCAACAGAGGCAGAAAATCAGAAGTTAAAAAGACAGGGCCAGAAAATCAGTTAACCCCCAAGGGCTCTAATAGCATGAGAGTCCAAGACAAAAAACAGATTTAACAACAAAAGAAGTTAATGAGGGCCTAGGATGCAGTTCAGTGGCACACTGCCTGGCAAGCACAAGGTTCTGAGTTCTATCCCTGGTACGGAGGGGTGGGGGGAGAAGTTAATGATTCAGGGCTAAGGTATATTTGTGTAGAGGGAGATCAGATGTTAGGCCAGAGAGATCTAGCAAGCCTGCTTCAAATTGACAAGATCAAGGGCCTCAAGAATGTCAGAACAGGCAATTAGAGAAAATTTTAATTTATTTTTCACCTTTTAGCCTACTCAAGTGAATTTTCAGTAATTCTAGCTGACATATCTACTGAACATGATCAGCGTTTCAAACTGGAAAATCAGAAGCACGGAAGAAATCCTATGGCATGGACCCTGGCTGATAATAAAAATCCACAGCTCAGGGAGGGCAGGTACAGAGCTGGAATTAGCTCCTTTCTGTATTCATTACCCACTGTTTGATAGTCTTTGAAACTCGATACATTAAAAAATGTCAGCAGCTCTGTGTTTTGTTTTTAGGTATGATTAAGAAGTTTCCTGATGCATATTTCACACAAAAACATTAACCTATACAGTAGCTGGTTAGAGAAATGCTTGTTTTTCTCCTTCCCCTGGAATAGATAATACAATTCCATGCGCTGCAGAGACTGGCTTCAGAGATTACTTTGGATGGTTCCAAGGTTAGCACTTGTATTTCTTCACCTTGATGTTGGCCTGTGTCACACCAGCAGGCACATACATCTTCCTAGCTAAAATGTTCAGAGATCACAGATTGGCCCCTACCCATGGCTACTGAAGTGTAAAACAGTGTTTGTTCCTCTGTGGAAAAATTTCACTTCCCAGCCTTGACATTCGAAGGCACAAGATGAGAACATTTATTTCACAGCAGTGGGCACTTAACATTTAAGGTTGTGTTTTCCTCATGTTAGTTGGTCATGGAATAAAGAAAAAGATAACATTTTGGCAGAGGATAGTTCAAATCAATTTTTAAAAGATGCCTCAACACTATCTCCTAGGAAAACTCTTCCTGGATTTTTGCAACCAGAAGTGACTACCACCTTGTAACGATCCATCCATATTGCTCATGTTACTTATTATATTCTAGTTATACAATATCACATTGTTAATATTTCTTAGTATAGCAGAATTTAAGCCTGATTAAAAACTTGGGCTCTGAATTCTTAGATAGCTAGGCTTGAATCTTTGCTGAGACACAGATTATGTGACTTTAGACATGTTTCCTACTCTATGTAACCTGGTAAATGGTAATAAAGATAGTACTGTATGTCAGTTTTAGCATAGCTGTGAAAATTAACTAAGAATTAAGCATTGGATGCAGAATAATATTCCAATAAATATTGACTATTATTATCAATTTAAGTCTGAATAATCTGTACAAATTCTTCTAGAGTAAAACTCATGTCTTGCTTAACAGTGTATGTACTCTTCTTGTAACTCATTGCACAGTGTCTTATACAGAAAAGACACTCATCTTTCGAATGGATAAGAGAAATAAGAGGGCTTTAGATTATAAACCTAATAAGATTACTGACATTTAGAAATGGGAGGAAAGGAGCTAAAGGTGTAGGGAAGATGTGATACGTAGGGGAAGAACAAAAAGGGAAAAGAAAAAAATGTGAGAGAATGAAAAGATGAAAATAAAGTGTTTGCAGATGGGGAGGGGAGGAGGGGGTGAAGGGAGGGCAGTGGTAAGGGGAAAAAAATGAGAATCAAGACTTGCCATGTAAAGGTACATGATCCCAACAATGAATGTAACTGTACTGTATCCCTAAATGTACCAATAAACTCAATAAAAAAAAAAAAAAAGAAGACAGGGAAAGAAGTTCATGAAGGAGATGTCCAAGAATTTGCTTCATATTTGGTCATATATTAGGGACAGTATAAGACATTCTCTATTCTGAGAGATCCATATTTCCCCATTTTCTCTTATAAGAAAATTAAAGCTAAAGGATTTCAGTAATGTGTCCAAGACCACAATTATTATTAACAGGTACAATAGGTCTTCAAGCAAAATCCTCATTCTACAACCTCTTCCTCCAAGTAACCTTTGTTTCCATATTGGCTGGCTAGGTTTATCTTGGGAAGGATTGCATTTCTAAAGCATAACCTCTTTCTTTGCCTTGTCTGAGTCCTTAGTATCAGCCTAAGGGATGTTACATAATACAGAGTCTACCATGGTCAGTAAGATTACTTAAAGACTCATTTGAATGGCTGCATGCTTAATCCAATCAATTTTGTGTTTAATAGGCCATTAAAATGGATGACAACACAGACTCCAGAATGCCCTGAGAGATTCATTGGTCACACGCAGGGGCTGCTTTTTTTAAAAAAAATATCACAGAAACCCAATTATTTGAGAAAGAAAAAGAGAATAACATATTTTAAATTATCTGTTCCTAGGCTTCCTTTGCTTTCTTGTAGCTTTGCTGATTTTCTCTTTGAATATAGGGAGCTCTTTTTATATTCTATAAACCAAAGGCTATGCTCCAAATTCATGTTTGCCAGAATTCACCTGTCTATGAAATTAAGGAAAGAGCTACAGTGAAATCTACTGTAATCTACAATTACACAACATTGAGAGACAGAATATATCCTGAGAAATTAGGCAATTTTGTCAGAGTACAGCTTTTGTTCCTTGTGCCCCAGTGAACAATGGAATATAGGATAAAAGATAAAAATGATAGAACCAAAAAACTAAGTAAACACTTTGTTGGTAAACATAGTTTAGGAGTATACTTCCATTATGATCTATTACAGTAGATTTTTCCTTCAGTAGAAATAATGATAAAAAGTATAGTTCATACATGCTATAAGTTATATGTCATAATTCAGAGCTGTAAACATCGAGAGGTACAAATGCATAAAAATTTTTCAATTCTTACACAGAAAACACATAGTAAACCAAATCAACAACAAACCCAAAAAAGTCTTTATACATGTAGAAAAGATTGTAAATTTTTTTTACATTTAACAAGGGCATACATATTAATAAGCTGTTTATAGAGAAAAAAGAGCTGCACAAAGGATATGAATGTAATTGTTATAGAAGAAAAATTTCGAGTAGCATATATAAGAGCTAAGATGCTTGACTTCATTAATAATAGAAACTAAAGTGAGCTATTTTAATTACTACATTTAGACCAATTTCCTGAAAATTACTTTCCTTGCTTTTTTGGATATGCTGACACAACACCTTCCCTTTCCAGCCATATTTCCTCACTTTGAGCTATTCTAGTAGCTTTGGCCCCGAGCCCCAGTGAACATAATGCCAAAGTCCCTCGGGATTCCAGGAAGAAATTTTTATTTGAGGGCATTCTGGAGAATCTGGAAGAAATATCACTCCCTTCAAGTTTTCCCTCAAGGCATCTGAGTCAGTGGAGTATGGTGATTCTCACAGTGGTTCCAAGGACGGTTCTGCCACTTGCCAGGTGAGTTACTCTGGCCCAGGGCTTCATTATCCTTTGAGCTGCAATTTCTTGATGTCTTTGCACATCCCATTCATTAAGGAATATATATACCAAGCATATCACGTCTGTTTTGTTCACTCATGTCTTTCAAAAGTACAGTAGAAATCACGAAATATAGTAGCTCTCCATATATTACTTGTTGAGTGACCCAACAAGACAAGGGGGAGAACAAATCCTAGTATTGTGATAAGAGTAAACGCCATATGTACTTGCTCAATTTAGAGGAAAAGTGTAGAGGAGGCAACAGATAAGAGAGGAATGATCACATTAGAGCTAGGAGAAATGGGAAAAGACCCAAGAGGGACATCACATTGTATGGTTATTGTTTTGGGTCAAAGAACACTGTCCTTTCACAGGGGATGAGCTAACTCCTAGATAAATGTAGTGTGCATTTGGAAAGAATGAAGTAGATATTATCTGTAGTACAAGGAAATAGACCCTAAATACAATTAGTTAATACAAAAAACAAGCTACAACCAGATGATGGATGAGCACAGTAGTTGTTTTCATGTTTCTTGGTGTATATATACATGCATATATACATATACATATACATACACACACACACACACACACACACACACAAATGCTGCAAGAACATACCAAAATCTCCTGACAGTAGGATTTACTGAGAAATGATAGTGAAATTGGGGTTTGGATTTTTACAATGAGCTTTTATGTTCCTTTTATAATAAAAAGCAGTAAGAATTCTACCTCATAGCTAATGCTATGACAATGTGATCAATTTTTAAATTAATTTTAGTAAACCAAAGGAAATGTGCCTTTTGTGTACATCTTCATTTCTCTTTTCCAAATCAATATCAATGAGGTTCTGCTATATACTAATGGAGATGTATTTTAGATGAACCCTGCTAGTCAGTGTGTTTTCCAACATAACATAGGCTTTTTCCTCTTGTGGGAATGAGAGAGGGAAGCCACAGAGATAGACCGTAACTCTATGTCAAACATCTAAGTCTCTGATGACTTAAGATCCATGAATCACTTTGTATGTTTCAAATTCATTTTGTAATTGAATCAAAACTCAATCAAATATTATTCAGCTATCATTGTTCTCCACAATTGTATTTGAGAATAAATATTCTCTGTAGTGAAATCTACAGAATCTAGTGTAGTGAAATGAGGCCTCTGAAGATGTCCATGAAACATAGAAGTGCAGAACAACAGTTAAAAGCCTCTAGCAAAGTAGAAGCAGGCTTGTAAAACATGAAGCTGTCATGAAGCAAGGATCATTAAAGACAGCATCTCTTCTTGCCCTAGTGATTATCCTCTTCCAGAGCAAAGCCCAACACCCTTGAAATTTTCCTATCCAGTGTTTCCTCTTTAAAATATACTTTAGATTCTTTTTGGATGTGATTCTAAGAAATTCAAGTAAGTATTTCTAACTGTCTTAGTTACTTTCCTGCTCCTAGGACAAAATTTCTGATACCGGTAATGTAAAGGAGGAAAGATTAATTTTGGTCCATATTTTTAGTCCATAGCCAGCTGGCTCCAAGGCAGAAATGGCATGGGGAAGGGTCCAGTAGAAGAGAGCTACTCATGTCATGATATCCAGGAAGTAGAGCGGGAAGAAAGAGTTGGGGAGAAGAGAAACCCTTCCGGGTCAGGTCCCCAGTGTCACACCTCCTCCTACCAGACCCCACTCCTAACATCACGTTTAGCTGTAACCGCCCCCATGATCCATTCACCTTCCGAAAGCACACCTCTGAGTGGAAGAGAGTTTTGGAAGTTATTCTTGATCTAAACCATAAGACTGACTCAGTTCTGTTTGCGGTTACTGCCTACTTACTAAACTATAAGAGACAATCCACCAAAACAAAACAACAACAACAAAAAACTAGAATGACATCTACGATTTTTAAGTTAGTCATATTTGTGAATTTCCTTGTTTGTGCTTAGCTTTGCCTTGCTTGCTGGATTTAATAGGATTGGCTTTTTGCCATCTAGGCTGTCAGAATGCTATAAAAACCAATGGAGTGCATGTGATGGGAAGATTGGACTGTGAGCACATCAGTCCCTCCAGACTTCCAATTAATGGTCCCAGGTTATTGGGCAATATAATTGTCTGCAGAGCTGTACTATACAGTGATCACATGTAATGCTGAACAGTGCTGCTTAGTTACAATTCCCCACTACTCCAGAACAATCTCAGAAAAGCAGACCAGAGTAAAAGAAACCAACCAGTAGATGTCTCTGTGGTGCTTCCATTTGGGCAAATTCTTGCATAATCGCCCACAGATGTCTGTTGGGTTAGAAACACGATTTGAGGATTTGTACCTTTTATTTTGGGTGGACTGTTGGCAGGACCAACATGCCCTAGAAATAGACCAGAACTCTTTAAAAATACATTTCCTATACATTCTGAAAATGAACCTAGGCATTAATGTCTGTATTTCTGATGTCATCTTTTAAAATCTGTGTATTTTACTTACAAGGATAAGCAAGATTTTTTTCCCCTTACCTCTGCGAAATAAATAAGTCCCACATGTGTATAGACCAGAACTCTTTAAAAATACATTTCCTATACATTCTGAAAATGAACCTAGGCATTAATGTCTGTATTTCTGATGTCATCTTTTAAAATCTGTGTATTTTACTTACAAGGATAAGCAAGTAAGAAACTTTGGACCAATTTTTGTAGTATAATCGCACTGATAATTTCGGAAATGTGTGTCCAGGTGAAAGGAGGTTATCCCAAGGGAAAAAAATGTATAATTTTCTACTATACTATATGATATCAGTGCTTGAATAGTAGAGGGAGTGTCTCTCCGGAAGCAAATAGGATATCACTAAGAGGCTTCTGCTAACAGTAGAGACAGGTCTGAGAAATTCAGGAAGCACTGAGAGCTCAGGCTTTTTCCTTCTAAGCCTTTGCTGCTCCCTTCAGTCAGTGGTGGGCATCTGGGTTGAAGAGAGAGAGCACTGCAGTGTTGAGGACTTGTTCTTGGGGAAAATAACATGCTCTGGAAGTCCTTCCTCCAGCTCTTTTTACTATTTCAGGGTAAAGAATTTAGGGATTTCCCTAACATTGAAGCAGCCACTCAGAATCTATTTAGAAAATGGAATAGTTGAAAAATAATAATTGCAGAGTGGGACCTTCCTACCTCTAATAATGAAAGTAAAACTTGAAAAATGTACAATTCACTTCAAACAATGGATATATTTCTGCAAAAATGGAATTCAATTTTTTCACTATGAATTTATTACAGAAAAATGTACTATGTAAATTTAGTTTAAAAATGCTTGTGACTCTCTTGTGAGGTTAGCAATATTTTTGGTAAAGCAAATAACCCCCAATATGTCTTTTCTGTAATTGTAAACTGTAGTATATTTAACTTTTAAATCAATTAATTTTTGAATTTTTCTTGAGCTGATTATAGATTCATGGGAAGTTATAAAAATCAATACAGAGATATACCCTGTACAATTTTCCCTGTTTGTCCCAAAAGCAAAATTTTCCAAACTATACTGATATTTCATAAGCAGGATATTGATATTCCATTTAGTGAAACTTAACCAGACCACCTACAACGTCCAAGAAGTACACAAATACAGAGCCCACCAATCTTGTATAGATTTCTCTGGTTTTACTTGTATTCATCTCTGTGTGTGTGTCTGTGTATGTGTGTGCCTGTGCATGTATAAGTTCTATATTATTTTGTTCTATATTAAATTCTGTATTATTTAAGTGTAGGTTTGTGTAGCCACCCAAATCAAGACTCTGAACCATTTCCAAACCAGAGAATGCTTCATTTCCCCAGTCACAGCAACCTTTAACCAAACACTGGCAATCATTAATTGGCCCTCCATTTTTATAATTTTTCTTTTTCAGATTTTATATAAATGGAATCTTATGTAACCTTTTGGGATTGGTAGTTTTTACAATATAAGTTCAATGTAATTCCCTGGAGATTCATTCGTGCTTTATTAATGATTTATGCCTTTTTATTGCTATATATATATATATATATATATTTATATATAGTCTGTATGTGTGTGTGTATGTGTGTGTGTGTGTGTGTGTGTGTGTGTGTATTCCAGAGTTTGTTAAACCACTCACCTATTGGAGAACATCTGGATAAGTTCTAGTCTTTCATTTTATGAAAGTTTTCATTTGTGAGATTAAGGCTTAGCATTACAATTCGTGGGTCATAGTGTGTGTAGTATTTAGCTTTAAAGCAATTTACTGAGTTTTCAAGAGTTGCTAAATTGTTTCAAATTCTTACCTACAATATATGACTGATCCAGTTTCTCTGCATCTGTGCCATCATTTGATATTGTCATTGTTTTTCTTTTAATTTTAGTTACTTTGGTAGCTGGGTAGCAACATCTTATTTTGATGTTCACTGCATGTCCTTAATAGCTAATAATGTTGATAATGTCTTCATCTATGATGCTTATCTTCAATTTATCTAGCTTCTTTGGTGAAATGTCTATGTCTTTGGTTCTTTTTCTAATTGCACTATTTGAGGTTTTCACTCTGAGTTCTGAGAAGTTTTTATATATTTTAGACACTAGGCCTGCTTCAGTGTGTAGCTTGCAAAATTTTCTCTCAGACTGTAATTTGTCTCTTCATCTTCACAGGTGCTTTCATGGAGCAAATTATTTTTTAATACTGATGAGGTACAATATATCAATTTTCTCTTTTGTGCAGCATTTCTTTGTATGTTAATTCTGACAATTCTGACTAGCCTTGCATTCCAAAGATATTATCCTGTGTTTATAAAGATTTAGTTTTATATTTAATTCTATGTTATATTTTAACATAAGATTAACAAGTCAATCTTGTGCAAATTGGGAGATTGAGGTCAAAGTTCCTTTTATTTTTTATATGGATGTTTAGGTTCTTTATTATTATTGAATTGCTTTTGTACTTTTGTAAATCAATAAAGTAAGCATTTTTGTTTCTTGGTTCTCCAATCTATTCTACTGATCAATTTGAAGTATAAATTTTTATTGTGTGAGTTTTTTTAGCATTGGATAGATAACCTTTCCCCCTTCCTTCTTTTTATACTGACACTTCCGCATTCTTTCATAATCAACTCCCATGTTGTGTCCATGTACAAATTCTATTCCTAGTTTAATCATTAATCTATGCTCTCATAACTCTGTATATTTCTTTTGTCTATTTATCTCTAACTTGTATTTTAAAGATCTACTAAGTGTCTGTTTCCTCCAGTGCACTAGTTCTTTGTGAGCATAGACTGGATTTCATCCTTTTCTCAGTTCTACAACCCTAAACTGAGTACTTTATATAGAAGGACAGAACAAAATATTTAACAAATTTTAACCCAACAAAGAAAAATATAAATACACAGTGATTATTTTAAGATTGCATCATAACCATATGTCCATTTTTTCAATTCTTTCAAGAATGACTTTAATGGTTTTCTAATATTTGGTCTTTGAATGTTAAAATAGTATCAATTTAATAATCCTTTGTAGATGATTGGACATTAAAATATTCCTACATCTCCTTATATAGGTGGGATTGGTTGGTTACAAGGCAATAATAACCGACTTTGTCTAACATAATCAAAATGCAATGGATGATATATTAGAAGGAGCTTGGGTTGTCTGACAGAACTGAGTAATATGATGAATGAGCAAGTCTAGAGAAGGCCAGAGACAAGCTGGCCTTGAAACGCCAAGGTCAAGAGCTTCTCAGACCTCCTTATGTAGATGTCACTGTCACATATTTTAGCACAGTTGTCTGTGAGCCAAATGAATCTTTCCTCAAGGCTAAAATTTCTGGGAGATCCCTGTCTTGGAAAATCTCTCTATTTAATCAGGAAGAAATTACCTCTTAGTAAGGAGGACAAGTAGAATCTATCAGGCAGAGAAGAGTAACAGTCATTTCCAATAAATTAGTGAGTCATTGACTCATTTTCATCCAGTACTTATTTCAGGCTCACCAAGGCAGCCTCAGCCTAACATAATGATACACCCTACATAAAGACATAAAAACGTTCACTTCTTCAAAATCTTACCTGAACACCAAACACAGAGATAACACAGTGTTATGGATTAGATCTAGAATGTTCTACCAAAGTCTCCTGTGATTAAAGGCAGGGATTTTGAAAGGCGATTTGATATAGGGTTGGTATATTCATCAGTGGATGCACCCATTAATAAGTTCAACAACCTAGTATGCTGTTAGGAGGTAGCGCCTCATTAGAGGTGGGTCACTGGAGGAGGCATGACCAGGAAGAGCATATCTCCTTCCCTTGCTTCTCCCATTTCGCTTTGTTTCCTGGCCTCCATGACATGAGCATCTTTTCTCCATGCCAGGGCCTTTCACCATGCTATTTCTCCATATGAGCCTGCCAATCATGAACTAACACTTTAAAACCACCAGCTCAAATAAATTTTTCCTCCTGTAAGTTGTGAGTGTGAAAATATTTTGTCCCAGCAATGAGAAAGTGATTAGTATACCCAGCCTACAAATGTATCTTGTGAGAATATTCCTCAAAGATGCCTATTACAAAAAAGGATATGAAAATTAGGTAAGAAAAATGGTTTACTTATAGATACTTGGAATGTTCCCTCCTTTGCCACTTTTTCTGCTCAATAGAATCATGAATAAAATGGCACTGATGGAATGGCAGCTAAGAAGGCTCTGTACTCTATCCATATGGCTTGCCCAAAATATAGTGCTCACATTTAAAATTGTAAGGTGCATTCTTAATTTTATCATAAAACATCCCAAGCTTCCTGATATCTGGGTCAAGTAGAATTGCCATAATAGAGATTTGTAGCCTAGAACAATAAATGAATTTTGACTATATTTCTGAAAAAAATTCAAATATATTCATAAGTAAACAAATCATGAACTCTTGTGTACTTACCACCCAGCCTTAACAAGTATCAATTCATTTCTTTAGACTTTTAACAATGAACTTAGCAAATTTCTATATGCCTTCTAGAGGTCTTTTTTTTTTTCTAAATAGATTCTGCATTTCCCTATTTAGAACCCATATCACATTTAGTTTGAATCTTGGACATAATAGTAACAGCAGCAACGACTATGCATGAGAGGGATCAGTGGCTTTTTCCACTTAGGAGGTATGTTATCTTTATTCAAAGGAAGTATGCTGAGTACTGGTTTAGATTTTACTTTTGCCTTTTAACTGATGATTTTGTTATTTATTTTATATACTTCTTATGCCTTTTTTGTTTCTTTACTCTTCCATCACTACTGTTTTTATGTACTAAAGTTTTAATGTACCATTTTTTTAAAAAGCACAGTTTAAATTAATAGGGCAAAAAAAGACATCACAGAGAAACTTAAAGAATACTGTAATATGATTGAATACAAAAAATTATGACATACAGTAAAAGTAATGCTCAAAGAGAAATTTACAGCTGCCAATATGTTAAAGAATAAAGAAAGCTATCAAATAAACACTCTAATTTTCCACTTTAAAAACTGTGATGGTTAATGATAATTGATAGCTGGATGGGATTAATTCATGCCTAGGTTAGTAAAGAATACTCTCTATGTGTGTTAATATGAGTCTTCTGGCATTATTGGCATGCAGGCCAGCAAATGGAGGACTAGACCTGCCCTTATGTGGGTGGTACCATCCAATAGTCTTGCAGCCTGGACAGAATAAGTAGGAAGAGAGAAGTTGGCCCTTATGTGAAAAGTTCTGTTCTGCTTGAGCATGTGCCTCTTTGACTACCACCATGGTCTGAGGACATCATCCTCCAGCTGCTTTAGCCTTTTTGTGTGGACTCATACCAGGGACTCTCCAGGGATTATCTAGGCCTTCAGGCTTAGGGTGCTGCTCCATCTTTTATCCTTCTTGTTCTGCAGCTTCTAGCTTCTTGGACTGAGCACCTACTGGATCCTCTGGTTGTTTAGCAGACAGAATGGTGGATATTGTAGACTGTCCTGCTTATGATCCATCAGGGCTAAGCTATGCCTTTGCATAATTTACACACACACACACACACACACACACACACACACATTTTGTTTCTCTGGAGAACTGCAACCAATACAAAAAAAATCTAAAAAATGAAGACTCCACCAAGCATAAAACAAAAAAAAAATTAAAAATTAGAGATTACATGGAATAGAGATGAGAAAATCAACACATCCAAAATGTTATTCTTTGAAAATATCAACAATATTGACAAAGGATTGTCTGAAATTATCAAGAAAATAAAATGGAGATCATTCTAGGCTAGAATCAGGACTTTACGAAGAGGACATTATCACCATTTTATAAAAGTGAAAAAGATCATGAGGGAGTACTGTATGTGAGTGAGCAAATTAGATGAGTTCAGTGAGGTGAACACATTCTTAAGAAGGCACAAATTATTGAACTGACTCAAAAATAGTTAGAAAATCTGAACAGATCTATATAAATGACAAAGAAGGGATTAGTAATTAAAAAAATTTCCCACAAAGAAAAGTCCAGGACTAGATGGATTCCCTGGTGAATTCTACTAATCATTTAAAAAGAATTAATACCATCATTTCACAGACTCTTCTAAAAGATTTAGAACACTTCTCATTTCATTTGATGAGACTAAGTAGTTCCTAATACCAGCACAAGATCTCTCTCTCTCTCTCTCTCTCTCTCTCTCTCACACACACACACACACACACACTTTTGAAGAATAATATCCCCCTTAAATATAGATGCCAAAAAACTAGCCAGCAGAATCCACAAACTATAAGAAGGATTACATACCAGGTCCAGTGGTGTTTATCTCAAGATTGGTTCTACATTGAAATATCAATTTACATAACACACTATATTATTATAATAAAGGAAAATGATCACCTCTACAGATGCAAACAAAGCTCTTAATAAAATTTGTTATTCTTTTATTGAAAGAAAAATTTTGAACTAGTCAGAAATAGAAAGAAAAATATCTCAGACATTCACTCTAGCACAGAAAGGATATGTACAAAAACCACACAGCTAATATCATACTGAACAGTAAAATAATGAACATTTTCACTATGATAAGGATGTCCCTTCTTGCTACTTCTATTCAACATTAATTAGGTGGAAAAAGAAACAGGAGGCATCCAGAATGGAAAAGAAGAAACGGAAGTCTTTATTTGAAGATAACATGATCATATACATAGGAATTCCTAAACAATTCACAAACAGAAACATTTTTTGGTGCTAATGAACTGGTTCAGGGAGATTGCAAAAAATGCCAATATAAAAAATCAGTTGTATTTCTATATACTTAAAATGAATAACCCAAAATGAAATAAATGCAAAAATTCCACTTATGTACTTAAGAAAATTTACCACAAAAATAAGACTTGTACATTGAAAATTATTAAAATATTTTTGAAAGAAACTTAAAGATGTAAATAAATGGCAAGACATCCAAAAGTCATGGATAGGGAAAACTTAATTTTGTTAAGAAGGCAATAGTTCCCAAATTAATCTAACTATCCCTCTAAATTCTCTTTCAAAATTTTATGTCATACGTAGAAAAGAATGAAAATCCCTAAAATTCTTAAGTTCATGTGTAAAGGCAAATGATCCAAAATATCCAAAGCAATTTTGAAAAGAAAAACAACATTGGAGGACTTGTACCTCTCCATTTTAAAACATACTATAAATCTTCAGTAATGGAGATCTATTAGAGAATCAAGGCCATTTCTGTATTGGAATTTCCACATTTTAGTTTCTGGATCATTTTTTGCATCATTCTTTAATCTTCACATGAGAAGTCTGCCAAGGTTTTTTTTTTTTTTCCCCAAGCAATGCTATAACCCCATATCCTCCAAATTTAAGTCCAATCTGTAAAATAAAATCTAAACCTGCCTTTTGATGCTCTTGGCTAAGAAGCAATAAGCAGAAAGATGTTCTTCCAGCAGCTGAAGTACAGTGATCTTGAGTTTTATTGTGTGCTGTCCTAAAGTAAGAAATACGAGTACAGAATACTTGTTTTGTCTTGTTTCTTCCTAATATTCTTCTTGATATTTACAATAATCTTGACATTAGTTGAGTGCTCCCTCCTGAAGTCTTGGGAAAAACTGAACGGGGGCAGCTGTGGCTGTAGGAATCAGTGAGTGCAAAGAGCTCACCAGACATTCACTCTAGCACAGAGCCACTGGAAGAGTTTCTTCAGCACTCATTCATCCCTGTGATCTATGGAATATGCAAGAGAAAGCCTGTAGAAGCTAGGCTCAGATCAGCACCCTGTGCAGTGCTAGAAGGAAAATGGGCAGAGAGGGACATCTGCTAGGAAGACAAAATCCAAGACTACAAAATCTTCCAATCATAGCCTCAAGAGCACATATCTGTAATGGTCATCCTTGAGCTTAATTCCTTTTCCATTATTATCTTAGAATGGATATTTGATAGTGAATTTCTAGGGTCAAAAAGTTGGAAAATAAAATGAAGCTATAATTTTAAATCCCTGTTTTCATAACACTTGTCCTCTGAGAGGCTATATTAATATATGAGGCATTTAAAAAGAAAGCAACCATTTTACTGTGTTTCTATAAATACTAATTATTACTTTTTTTAAATTGGCAATTTAGAGGGTTAGCCATGATATCTTTTTGTTATTTGATTTAGGAATATCATAGAATAGTTTACAACCTAATGTGAGCTATTCAATATCCTCTTTTTTTTAGTTTAAAAAATTTTCAGTGGTTGGTGTTTTGTTTTCACTTTTTAAAAAGTAGTTATATTTTTAAATGATTATTAATTTAATTAGTTCTTCTACTTGTTTTTGGTAGTGGGGATTGAACTCCAGACCTTGTGCTTGTGAGGCAGGTGACAGAACCACCAAGCTAAATCCCTGCCCCTGGTTCTTTTACTTTTTAAATGTTAACATTTTTAATCAATATACATGGCATAGTGTAACATTTCATTGCATACAAACAGTGAGTGATGACTAGATCAGGGTACTTTGCATATCTGTTACACCACATAAATAATTTAAAATTTGGCTTTATCATTAATTTACTTGGAGGAAATACAAATGTTTTTATCTTTTGATATATTCAGTTCAGAAAAGTCTCTGAACGAAGCACAAGTATTTTGTAACTAGTTGATGAATGATTAGAGGAAAAAGTTAAGTCACTAGTGAATTTTTATTATTCACATTCTTTCCCTAAGTCTGGAAGACCTGTAGAATATCACAGAAAATCTAAAGTAAAAGTCAATATATAAAGTGTGCTTCTTAAAGGTAACTTGAATTTCAGTGCTTGTGATACAATCTGTAATTAAATAACCAGGTTAACAATGGACATTCCATAATGTAAATTTGGGAAAATTTGACAGATTGACAGTGAAACTGGTGCTAACATTTAATAAGAAAGGAAAAAAATTATGGGAATCCTCAAAAAGAAGTCTTCCTAGAGAAGCAATGAGACATACCTCGAGTAAAAATCTCAGGTCTTACGTACTGCTATAGTTTACCAAAGCCCAAGATTCAGAGATGCAGTTGGGGATATTAAAAACAATTAGATTCAAGTTGTGGCTGAAAGGAAAATATAAATCATCTATCTGAGGGAAAGCACATGAACAGTAAAACTGCCTCCCAAGACGTTGCTCAGCAACCAAATAGGGATGTGGTAGCAGAAAAGGTCCATGTTGGGAAACAAGCAGGTGAGAGGCAGCTGAGTGGCTAGGGGACTTTTGGTAGTAACAGGGCAGCTATAGCATTTCTGAGGGAAACAACTCCGGAAAAAGACTCTGACATTGCAATTGTCTGTTTTTTCTTACTACAACAAAATGCCGGAAATTGGGTGATTTGTAATGAAAAGAGGTTAACTTGTGATTCTGGAGGTCAGGAAGACCAAGCAGCGTAACTCCTGGCAGAGATAAAGACTCTCTGATGGAATCACACCATGGTGGATGGTGTAACTTGGCAGCAACTTATGTAAGATCGATGAGCAGTGAGTGAGGAAGAAATCACGAAAGGAGGCAGGAGATTGGGGAGGGGAAAGGTTCACTCTTTTGGTGCTACTGGAGATTGAACCTCAGGTGTGCTAGACAAGTACTCTGTCCCCGAATTACATGCCCAGCTCTCTCTTGCCTTTATAACAATGCACTCTCAAAAGAATTAACTCAGTAAGAACGACATAAATCTCTTCCTTGAGTGGTGCCCCCATGATGTAATCATCTCTACAAGGTCTGAGCACCTGCATACCATTATGTTGGCTCTCAGACTTTCAATATTTGAACTTTTGGAGTCAAACTTGACCGTACCTGCATTAATCAGCTTTCCTGTCACATAAACATAACTGACACCCACAATTTAAAGGGGCACAGCTTTAATTTGGATCATGATATCTGGGAGTCAGTCTGCGGTTTGCTTGCTCCCTGGCTAACATCATGCAGAAAGGAACAGAAGAGCACAAAAGATTATAGTGGCTAGAAAGCAGAGCAGGGAGCAGTACCAGAGAGGAGTGGGCAAAGGGCCACATACAGTATACAAATACCCATGATCCACCCAGTCACCCACAGGAGTGTGCTTTACTAATCTCTAGGCATTTCTTAATCTGATGAAATCAACATATCAGGATTATGTTCACAACATTAAAATCATAGCAACTATCAACGATATCAATCAAAAGAGATATAACTGCTGAAATTTCTTTCCACATTTCCAGAGAAGTTTTATAGTTTTGGAGAACAGTAGGTTATGAGATTGTTTGAGCAGAGAGATTCTTGTCAATCTCAGGGCACAAGTAAGTATTTTTGAAATATAGATGTTCCTTTTTTAATGACTGAGTTCTGTTCCTATGACTAGGTTGTTAAATGAAAAATTGTATATAGTGCATACATTACAATATTCAGAACAAGGAAATTGTCAAAGGAAACTCCAATTTAATGACTTTGCTTTTATTTTCATAATTTATACCCAGAAACATAAAACTACAGCAATGATACAGTACTATCAACAAAAATTATAATACTGTATAAACAAGGTATACTGTACAAAAAAATCTAGGCTGTATAAACAAGAGGTATAGGACTATGCAAAAAAAAGGATAGATTGTAAACCTGAGCAGCAGGTTGCAAGTCCCAACAGCATCCCTGAGTTATAAGTCCTACCAGGTGTTAAACAGGTAGGTTGTTAAATGAAGAGTATCTATTGCAAGGACAAATTAAAATGAGATGGACCCAGTGGAGAATTTATGTTTCTAAACTTAAATATATTTATTATTCTGTATAAAAAACACTGAAACATGGGGACAAGGAATATATAGCTCAGTGGAAGAGAACTTACTTCACATATTAAATCCCCAGCACTAAAAAAAAAAACAAAAAAACAAAACAAAAAACCCCACATCTTCTTTATCCAGTCTCCAGTTGATGGACAATTGGGCTCTTTCCAAGTTTTAACTATTACAAACTGTGCTACTATAAATATGGGTGAGTTTATATCACTGTGGTATGATTCTATTAATTCTTTTGGAAAGATATCCAGCAGAGGGATGGCTGGGTCAAATGGAACTTCTAATCCTCATTTTTTGAGATATCTCCATATTGATTTCCACAGTGGTTGCACCAGTCCCACCAACAATAGAGGAGGGTTCTTTTTTCCCTGCAGCCACATTTTTCTATAAAATGGAGTACTATTCAGACATAAAGAATTAGAAACTAGAGAAATGTATAGATAAATGAATGCACATTGAGGCCACACTCTTAAGTGAAATAAATAGGACACACTTGAGTAAATACCAAATAGTTTTTCAGGTATGAAAAGCTAAAAGTATAAATAAGGTTCAAATGGTATACTTTATAATGTGAAATAGGAAGTAAAGGACTAAAGGAGAAGGGGGAGTGAGAACAGTAGGGGAAAGGAAATAAAGGAAAAGGAAAAATATGAAAAATTGGAAACAAAGTCTTTGTAAGTAGGGAAGGTTGAAAGGGGAGAAGGGAGGGCAGGGAAAGGGGGAAAAGATAAGAACCAACATACGTCATGTAAAGGTACAAGATCCCAATGATGAATGTAGCTGTATTGTTTATCTTAAATGTACCAGTAAATTTAATGGAAGAAACAATAAAAATAAAACATGGAAAATAGAATTATTTGATATTAAAATAATCCTACACACATGGACACTTATAGAATCACTCATTTTTAAACAATTTATCTAATAAATATTTATTTTCTACTGTACTTAAAGTACAATGGAAAGCGCACAAAGAAATATGATAGTCTCTACCTTTAGGGGATGGTAACATAATTGGAAAAATAAAGCTTAAATAGGTAAGAAGTTTGAGTAAATGAAAGAGGGGAATGATAGGTGAACATATTCAACATTCTGTGTATTATGTTAATAATTTTTCATGTGTGTTTTGTGTTGATATTGATGATAATTCTTTATGTCAATATTTCTTAACCTTGCTTTGGATCATGGACTCCTTTATCATTCTGGTGAAAGTCAGGAAAAAAAAGAAAATATGTATGTCCACACAATTTTGCTTATAATAGTCAGATCAGAGGACTTGCTGAATTTCAAGTTAAAGTAATTCTGCTGTTAGCATTATGAAATATTGCTCCCATTTAACTGAGGATGAAACTTGGCATTAGAAATTTACCAGCTTAAATTATTCTACAAAGTCATTCATCAAATAAATAATGGATTGGAGATTCAAACCCCTTTGTAATTACATGTAGGAAATCTATTTACTTGATATTTTAAGTTACAAAGGAAATATGAAGCACAATGCTATAAAATTATCTTAAACCTCACAGAGTATATTTGAAACTTTGCAAGTGGACTAGAATATCTGTAGGATGTTATTTCTGTCTCTATTACAGATTGTTCCCTTTCAGTAAAGCTTTCCTTTATTATATATTGATGAAAGCATTCTGGAAATCTTAATTAAAAGTTTCTTGAGATCCCCAGATGCCTTTTTTGTTTCAAAGTAAAAGAAATTGATTCACACAAGCTCAAGTAAGCAGCCAATAAATTAATGATGGAATTTTGGAAATAAAGAGAAAAGAGAATTTTGTGGAATGTGAGAAAAAGAAGTATGGACACCTGGAAGCAAAAAGAGGGAAAATATCAAAAGATAAAGAAAGGATGGGGCTATGTCTCCCCCTGCTTGGAATTCCTGACTTTTCCCTTGGCTTCTCTTAGCACATGCTAGAAAATGGCTAGACTTAGCCCCCACTAGTTAGAAATACCTGGCATATATTTTTTTAATCTTTTGAACTCCAACTTTTATTCAGAGTCCTTGCAGTCATCACTATATTTGCTCTCTTTTGGATCATTTTTCAAGTTTTGTCTTTTTTAGTATTGTTGGGGGAAGACAGAAATCAGCTAGTGAAAACAGCACAAGGGACCCATCTCATGTGCTTAGAAGATAGAGTCACTGACTCCTAAAAGGTTCTACAGAGAGCTAGACATCAAATATTTTAGTTTCTGCACCAAATAGCTATTGTCTTGATACTCAATTCTCCTTGTAGCACAATTGCTGCCATACCTAATGCATAAACAAATGAATGTTTGTGTTTCGATAAGACTTTATTTGTTGGACACTGAAATTGAATTTCATAAAATTTCATGTGTCACATTGTCTCAGTGCAAAATATGTATCAGTTTAATATTATATATATTTCATGTTATGCATCATATATGTAATATATATGTGTAATTTATGATATATAAAGGATTTACTAGGTAGGTTTAAAATGGCCACCTGCAGAGTCAGGGGTAAAAGAATGCAAAAGAGATTTCTGAAGATCTGAAGGATTCAGTCAAAAGTTGAAGATCTGATGTTCACTGGAGAGATTGCAGAGTGAGTGTGAATTAACTGCGAAGTTTCACGCTGCAGAGTGTGAGTCCACATCAGGAAGCCAAAGATCTGCACTAGAAGGTGTAAGAGTCTGGGTTGGGAGCCTAGAGAGGGACCTCCAAAGCTGATGGCGAAGACTGGAGCTCCTCTGAAGAAGTGAGACTTCTTTCTTCCTACTGACACCTTCTAATCCTGGACTTTCTAGCTGAAATACTGTCAACATGCTGATCTTCTGACCTTCTACCAAACTCTCCCATTAGGCTTGGCTTACAGTATTCCAGGGCTACTTCTCCAGTTGGCATCCCCAAACCTTTCCAAACCCTGTCCACAAGCCAGTTCCAAAGCCTTCTGTACAGCATGGTGAGGTGGCTTCTCAGCAATGACCTCACTCCCAGTGCCAAAATCTCTCCTAGTTACTCTCTTATCGCTGATGCACAATTCCTGACACACAAGGAGGAAAGGTTTATTTTGACACACAGTTTGTAGAGGTGTCAGTTCATATTCCACTAGTTCTAAGGCAGGGTACCAAGGCAGAGGCGCATGGCAAAGGAGGGTTGGTTGCTAAGGGCATGACAGACAGAAAACAGAGAGGGATCAAGGGAGGAGCGAGAGAGAGATGCCCTTAAGTGATCCATACACCTCTTATCACCACATTTAGCTATAAACTCATCAGGGACTAATCCCTTGCTGAGTATCATGAGTCCATAAAACAGCCACCACCTATGAGGTTTTGGGGAACATCTAAATATAAATCATAATACATGTATTAATTTGCTTTTGATTTTCTTTCCCCAAGCATTTCAAAACATTTAAAAAATTTTTTTAGCTTTCCAGGCATACAAATGCAGGCTACAAGCCAGATTTAGCCTATCAGTCATAATATGACAACTCTTAGTTTGGCATGAAAAGAGCTTATTTCTTTTTCATAAAGTCACTGAAGGTCTTTCATCCATCTAGTGACCTACAGATGCATGTTTTCTTCGTCAGGCCCTGTCCTCATTTCAGCATGCAGCTCCCAAAGTTCACCAAGGGAAAAATGAAGAATGGAAGGATCGTACGTATGAGGTGTAATAAAAATATGGTTAATTTTTAAAAATTGAAAAAGTATTACAGTACATGATAAAAGACACATTACCATTAATCCCCCTCAAAATACTCATCTTCACTTTGAGCACACTTGTCCCATTTTCTTGCCGCTTTCTGAGGCAGTTCTGGAAGTCCTCTTTCATAAACGTCTTTAAAATCTGAGATTAAAAAATATGATGAATTGTGCTGCCGAGTGCCATCCAGAAGAAGGGCAGGCTCACAAAAACACTGAGATGTGTCCTCACCCACTTTATTTACCAGTTTGGGCACCATGCAGCTTCTGGCTTGTCCCTGATGGAAACATGATCATGAAGGCAATCATTTTTAATCAATTCAGGACACTGAGGCAGCCACGGCAGCACAATTAAAGACACTCATGAAAGAGGACTTCCAGAAATGCTTTAGAAAATAGAAAGAATGACGAGGTAAGTGTATTCAAAGAAAGAAATGAAATGGCAACGTCTTTCACTGTAATAAATTTTAAAAAGTTACACACTCACCGTACTTTTTGATCACTTATTGCATCTTTAATTGTCATGACCCAGAAGTGACACACATCACCCTTTGCTGGTAGAGCCCATTGTTCATAACTGGCCACATGATACTGATCTAATTACATAGGAAGTGGAAGGTTTTAAGGCAGTAGAGGAGGTGTTGTGAATATCGACATCCATGCCACAGAGTTAAATGAAAGGGTGGACAAAAACTTATCTTTATCCATCAAACATATTTCAGTTTTTGCAATTCTACTTATTTTCATTGTACTGTTAGAAGCATATAACCTCTAGAAACCTTCTTCCAAATAAGAAAGAGCACACAAACTTTAGTGAAAACTAAAGAATACAGAGACATTGTAGTAAATTTAATTAATGTTCAAGAGAATTCTGTTCATTCTCATTTCTTCAAATATTCAGTGGTATGGTCTGTGTTTATTTTTATTACTGCTTTCTCAAGTGCTCAAATCTGTACTTTGTCTCTATTCTCAAAACAGACATGATCCTTACTTGCATCTCATTCAGGTGATTAGAAAACATCTTTCATTACTCAGTACTGTGTTACACTCACAATGTCCAAGTAGAAATAATGTGAACTTTTTCAGTGTAACATCTACATTTTTCCTATTATCTTACTTTAACTATATCTTATATTTGACTAAATAAAAACTGTTAATATCTGGTAATTAAAATTTAGCATCATCTGACTTCAACTGTCTTATCATTTTAGTATATAATCTTCAAACCACAGTTTCTCTCTTTACCATCTCTGTTCATTCTTGATTTATTTCTTTATCACTGTTGTATGTACAAATATACTTTCTACTATTGCAACTACTGCCTGCCTTTATAGATCTTACATTTCAGTCAAGTAAAATTTTAGATTTCCTTGTTACCAGATAAGCCTGACCTTATGTAACCTATTCCTAACCTTGATTTTCTCACACTGTTGATATTCTGAATCATATTCATATTTTCATACTAGTGATACATAATTTTATAATTTCTTTAAATATTATTTCCCCATTTATAGTTTAGTCTTCTCAATGACAGGAATACTGTTTCTTTTTTCTTTCTTTTTTTTTTTTTTTTTTTTTTTTTTTC
>NW_022900942.1:30628225-30635735 GCF_012274545.1 Fukomys damarensis | reverse complement strand
GATGATTTTTTTTTTTTTTTTTTTTTTTTTTTTTTTTTTTTTTTTTTTTGTACCAGGGATTGAACTCAGGACCTTGGGTTTGTGAGGCAGGCAGTCGAACCACTGAGCTAAATCCCTGGCCCAGGAATAGTCTGTTTCTTATTCTACACAAACTACATTTAAAAAATTCTCTTGTTTTTTATATTACTTAATCAACATATACGGGAAAAAGACCATAAAATGCTTGAATTTTTAAGAGTTTTAGAAACAAGAAATATTATTAAATATTATTTAAACATATTGCTGAATTTTGGAGGAATTGTTTGTATGAATCAGTTACTAAAAATGCAATCTAGAGACAGATGGTCAATGGATTATGAGTATATTCCATAAATATTTATAATCAATTCATTTGTAATTTTACTCTCAAGAATGAGTCCAAACCTACACATACATCATTTTATGGGGAACATTTTATATTACAGCACAAATATTAAACCTGTATCAGATATAGCTTTAAAAATAAACAGTTCTAGAAATGATTAAACACATTCTCCCATGGGTTTTTTTCACCTTGTTAGAAAATTATGTTGTGATCAAAATTATTCATTTTCCTACACAGAGGAGACAAATATTACAATAAGATGCAGCTAGAGGATAGCTTTTATGAGAAAAGAAATAGCCCAAAAGGGGAAGTACAGGAGGATAACAATATCTAACCAGCACACTGCAGAATCCAAGCCTGTAAACTACAATTACAACATTGTGCATCAGTTAGTGATTTTCCAGCTAAGAAATCCAAGGATATGTAGGCTAACAATTTGGTCCCGCATGGAGTCATTCACTTGCTGTTCAGTCAGCTGAAAAATAGAGATGAAGTAATGACGTATTAACAATTATATAGATAGCTACAGCATAGAAGAGAGATGAAAAGAAATTAACTCAGGATGTGAGCAAGCGTGGTGACTCAATATCAAAATGAAAGAAATGAGGAAATATAGGAGATAGTAAAAATGCCTCTAATTCTCTGATTTCTAAAAATTCTCTCAAATTGCTTGCAGAATCTCTTTTCAATGACTTCTAATGATGTAATTTCAGAAACTGTTATGGTTCAAACACCTTGGTCCCATAAAATGTAGTCTCAAGTTTCATGAAGAATCATATCAAGAACTCCTTTTGAGGAGTTAAATTAAGTCATTTTGGATATACACAAAATATAGATCTGCCAATAGAGAAACATTTTACATTAAAAAATGAAAGACTGATTTAAATATAAAAATAAATATCTCTCATTTTAGCACATTTGTGCTATAGTCAAGTGAAAAATGCTGAATTTGGGACAAACACAAACTAAGATATTGCCTCAAAACTTTGGCACTGATTGGATTTATATCCTAATTTCCTTGCTTATTCCTGGCAGATATTAATTCCTGTCTAATATTTAATCACTATGAGAGTGGCGGACTATCTCATTCATTTACTCAATAGTTATATATTAATTTATTGTAATTAAATTTTGAGATTTAATTTTTGCCAAAATTAGAAATTCCTTTATTGCCTGGCCATATAATTTCTTTGTTATTTTCATTATCAGAAGATAATCTACAAAGTTTATCATTCTCTACATATTATTTTTTAAGAGTACTGGTAAAAAAATAGACCTGAGGATCAGTGGAACAGATTGGAAAATACAAAAACAACTCCAGATGTACTCAGCCACCTCATCTTTGACAAAGGAGCCGGCCATCCTCACTGGAGGCAAGACAGTCTCTTTAATAAATGGTGTTGGAAAAACTGGATTTCCACCTGCCAAACATTAAAACTAGATCCTTATCATTCACCATGAACTAAACTAAAATCCAAGTGGATTAAATAACTAAATAATAAAAAAGAGACACTAAATTTTCTCGAAGATAAGTTAGGCAGAACTCTTGAAGACATTGGCATAGGAAAAGACTTTATAAACAAATCCTCAGTAGCATGGGAACTAGCAGAAAGAATCAACAACTGGGATCTCATCTTATTAAAAAAGCTTCTGCACTGCAAAAGAAATCATCAAAAGAACTAAGAAACAACCTACAAGGTGAGAAAAAAATTTTACCAGCTGCTCCTCAGATAAAGAACTCTTATCTAGAATATATAAAGAACTCAAAACAATCAGACCCCCAAATATAAAGACCCAATTCAAAAATGGGTATCTGAAATGGACAGACATTTCTCAGACAAAGAAGTAAAAGCAGCAAGTAAATATATGAAAAAATGTTCCACATCACTGGTCATTTGAGAGATGCAGATGAAAACAACACTGAGATTCCACTTCACCCCACAAAGAGTGGCTGCTATAAAGAAATCAACCAATAACAAATGTTGGCAGGGTTGTGGGGAGAAAAGAACCCTTAATCCATTGTTGGTGGGAGTGCAGACTGGTGCAACCATTATAGAAATCAATATAGAGAAACCTCAAAGAGCTGGGACTAGAGGTTCCATTTGATCCAGCCATCCCTCTGTGGGGGTATCTTTCAAAAGAATTAAAAGAATCATACCACAGTGATATATGTACACCTATATTTATAGCAGCACAGTTTGCAATAGCTAAAACTTGGAACAGACCAATTGCCTATCACTGATAGACTGGGTAAAGAAGACGTGGTTTTTCTGTAAAATGGAATACTACTCAGCCATAAAGAATGAGAAATTAGATTCATTTGTAGGAAAATGGATACATATTGAGGATATACTCCTAAGTGAAATAAATAAGTCACACATGTATAAATACCTAATAGTTTCTCTAGTGTGAATAACTATAATAGTACATAAGATCCTAATGAGATAATTGACAATGCGAAATAGGAAGAAAAGGGCTAAACATGTAGAGAAAGTGGGAAGGTTAGGGGAAAGGAAATAAGGGAAAAGAAAAAAAATATGAGTAAAGGAAAACTGGAAATAAAGTATTTGTAAATAGGGAGGGTAGGAAGGGGTGAAGAGAGGGCAGGGACAAGGGGAAAAATGAGAACCAAGACCTGTCATGTAACGGTACAAGATCCCAATGATGAATGTCACTGTACTGTATACCTAAAATGTACTAACAAACTCAATAAGAGAACAAAAGAGATTTTTGGCTAGAGCACATTTAAGTATGTCACTGTTCTTTGATATTGGTATATTTTATGATACATAATAATTTATTCATCTTGGGGAAGTAGTACCTATACATATCACATCTTAATTATTTTTACTTCACCTTTCCTTCCTGGTCCTCTCCTTTCTTTTTATCCCAAAAGCCCTTCCCATCTCCATAGAGTGTAGCTTCCCATTTCTTCTTATTATGTTTAGTTTTGCTTTTTAATCTTCTGTCTCTGGTTTGTTTCACTTAGCATTATGGTTTCAAGTTGCATCCACTTTTCTTACAAATAATCCTATTTATCTTTCTTTATGGATAAGTAGTACTCCATAGTGCCCATCTGTGACATATTTGTATCTACTCATCTGTTGCTAAGAATATAGAATGCTTCCAAATTCAGGTATTATGAATTGTGCTGCTATAAACATGGGTGTAAACATGCAGAAGAATGAATCTAGGCCTAGACCTCTCACTCTACTAAAGTCAAATGTCTCTCTCTTCAACTTTTATCTCAAAGTGGGAAGGAAATGTCATGTATTTAGAGCATCTTGGATTCCAGACCTGGGATGGAGTTCTCACGATGGAGTCCAAAGGAAGACCAAAAGTTTGCCCCCTTGTGCATAACTAAACCCCCAAGGGTACTGAGTACCTTTGTAGCAGCCCTGGGAGGCTGATCCATTGTTATAACTTACCTCAGGACTGTGAGCTCCATCCGGATGAAATTCCACTGAATCTATCACTTTAGTTAGAGATGTAGGGACAAGGCTGCCTTGTAGTCTCGCTAACATGCCTTGCTCTGCTTTATTGTGCATACTGCTTATTATATCTGAGATTACACATATGTGTGTGTTTGTGTGCGTGTGTGTGTTTATTTTCCATCTTTCCAGAACAGAATGCAAACTCTGTTAGAGCAAAGATTTAGTTTATTTATTCCTCAGGTTAATGTTATCACAGATTCTTGATATAACTTAATAAGTGAATAGATGGGTAGGTGGATTTGGTAGACTTCACATACACAACAAGATTCATGTATTCAATAAGGCCTTTTGTCACTGCATAAGAGCAAAATAAATGTTAGATAATAGGAAGTAGGGAGATAGATCTTTTTTCAAGTGGGAAGATCAGAAGATGGAGAGAGGTGGAGTGAGAGAAGAAAAAAAGAATCGAGATGTGTTTTGCACATGTAATAACTCCCTACATGGAATGTAATCATTATGCAATGCAAGCATGTACTAGTAAAATTAAAAAACTAAAAATAAAATGGCATGTAAAACAAAGGTTGGCTTTGAAAGATGTAGACAGTAAAATAATAAAGGAAAATAAAATGCCTAAAAAAGAGAAAGTTACTTGAATGTGGGTTAGAAGTGGGACTATATGTGTATTCAAAGACCAGTAGTTGCCATCAAGATTAACGTTAAATGTTAGATAAGAAAGTAGGCTTGGTCTAGTTTTTAAAAGACCTCAGAAGGTCAATGAAGATGTTTTAAATTTATCCTGCAGTAATGATTTATCCTGCAATACTGATTGTTATTGAGCAAATGGGAACAGCATAACAAGTAGATACACAAAGAAAAAAATTGAAAATATCTAAAACAAATAGAGGTAAAAGAGGTTAATGAAAACAGAGCAGTTAGGAGCTATTTCCATGGCAAATATCAAAGAGTAAAGCAGAATTTATCTTTTTAAAAAAGAGGGTAAATGCAAGAAATAAAATGCATAGGAAATAAAGCAAATCAATATAATTTCTTTCTAAACCCTTAGGAGAATAATGGAACCCATCTTTCTTCATAAGACACTAAACATATTTAATTTTGTAACACTTTACTATCATCATTTAATAAGTTGGAGTAATAAAAGGAATTATAGAAAATAAAACTGACATAAAGTGAAACAATTTTCCTAGTTTCCTTCAGTGATTTTAAAGTAATGTTTATAGTCATCATATTTTATGTAGTCAAAATAAAAAACAGAGCCAAATGATTATGTTCCCTATAGTGGAAGGCTTGGCAAATTTTCATAGAGTCAGAACCGGCTTTCATATTGCATAGATGTTTTGGAGTGATAAGTAGGATAAAAATTAAAAATTTCTTAGAGCTTTATAAATTGAAAATCTCCACACAGAACATCACCAAGCATCAGGAAAAGAAGGAAAAAACCTTTTAATAAGTTCTTCTTTCATCCTATTTTTGTTTGTAATCCAAGAAAATAAGGAAGAAGAATTTTTGAAAAGATAAAAAGTGTTTACCATGAGATAGAGAACAAGCTGTTCAATGCATACTGGAGAAGCCAAGGAACAATTTTCACCTTAACACTGAAGAGAGACTGCATTCTTTAAGTCCTTTGTTTTTCTTTTACACAGTGATGAGCACATCTTGTTAGTTGTCAAGATAACTATTAATGTGAGCATATGCTAAAGTATTTTTATGGATTTACCTATGCGTTCTACATCTGCCTGTTCATTGTAGTTCTCAATTTTATGGCCAAATGATAATGCATTTCATTTATAAATATTGTGGACTTAATTATTACAATGTTAAGTGGAACTGCTATAGCCTCTCCTATCGATATCATGTCCTGATAAAGCACTAACTTTCATTGTAAAATTTGATTGATTGTTACTGCTTTCATTTTCTGAATCTTTTATGTCTTATTCCATTTGATATCTTGATAACTTTGGATATTTGCTGCTTTTCAAAAAATTGAATGAGTCAAAATATATGAAGTATAGATTTGTTATTAGGACATCAAAAGCACTAACCATTAAAGAAAAAAAAGGATAAGTTGAAGTATTGTAAAATAAATAATTATTCTTCAAATGATGTATTTTATTTTGTTTTTAAAATTTTTATTTTTATCGGTACATGTAGCACCCATGATTATATTCCTTCCGTACATAGTACATCTTCTTTTTTTAATCCCTTTACCTTCTTCTTTCTCTTTCCTCCCTCCATCTCTTGGTCCCCTTTCTTTTTGAAAAAGATCTATTTTCTTGTTTCCTATTAACTATTCTTTATTTTGCTCTGTATTTATGTTTTAGATTTTTTTTATATACGAGAAACCATGTTATATTTGAGCTTGTGTATCTGATTTGGTTCACTTAACATTATGATTTTAAGATTCATCCATTTTCCTACAAATTACTCTAGTTTATCCTTCTTTATGGAACAGTAGTATTCCATTGTGCATATATTTCACATTTTCCTAATCCATTCATCTTTTGATGGACATATAGCTGCTTCCAAGATTTAGCTATTATGATTTGTGCTGCTATAAGCATGTGTGTGCATGTGTCATTGTAATACGGTGTCTTGTTTGTTTGTTTGTTTTTTGGTACCGGGGATTGAACTCGGGTCCTTGTGCTTGCAAGGCAGGCCACCAAACCACTGAGCTAAATCCTCGGCCCGTAATACGGTGTCTTTAACTCTTTCAGGAAGATATCTAGAAGGGGAACAGCTGCAAACTTCTAGTTTTAGTTTTTTGAGAAATCTTCATACTGATTTCCACAGTGGTTGTAGTAGTTTACATTCTCACCAACAGTGCAGAAGGGTTCCTTTTCTCACTTGCAACCTTGCCAGAATTTGTTACTATTTGATTTCTTGATGATGACCATTCTTTCTGGATTAAGGTAGAATTTCTGTTTTGATTTGCATTTGTCTAATGGGCACAGATATGGAACTTTTCAATATATTTATTGGCCTTTTGTACTTTTTTTACTCAGTATATTCGCATTTACTTTCATGCATGGCATCATATAGATGCATAACTTCTTTTCCTGAATAGATGACTGAGTGTGTCAAAACTATGTGCTGAGTAGTTTGTCATATCACTACTGAAATTATTTTATTTTATAAATGTCTGCTGCTAGGGATCAAACTCAGGTCCTAATAGCTACTCCACACATTCTGTACCACAAGGATATCTGCAGCCCTTACTTCTGATTTAAATTTCCATTGTTATCATAAATTGCACATTTTTTTTGTATCTGTGTCTCTGTTTTATGCTCAATTTGCATCATGGTAAATATGCAGATTATGCACCAATATCACACTTTTATAAATTATTCTAGTTTATAATGAGGTTTGATAGTAAATTTAATGAGAAAAAAACCAACTTATTCTTTCCCAAATGAACTTGTTTACACTTAGTTCTTTTTGTGATATTCATTAGCATTATATTTATAGATGAATCTGTAGAGACTTATCATCTCCACAACATTAAATTTTTTCGATATAGGATCTTTCTTTGATCTCCCTCCTCCTTGCCCTCACTAGCTCTGTCTTAATCAAATCTTTACGTTCTTCAAACAAGATCTTTTGTTTTCTGTAATTCTGTATTTTTTGATCAGTTCTAGTTGGGTTTATATGTAGGAATTTTATATATTTTATTACTATTACGAGTGCCTGCTGTATG
>NW_022900942.1:30562752-30628182 GCF_012274545.1 Fukomys damarensis | reverse complement strand
ACACACACACACACATTTTTTTAAAAAATCTGATTGGTTATTCAATATCCATTATTTAGTTTCTGGACTGACCAAGACCAAGCCACATTCCCATGTGACTGATGCCAGGGCCTTTCTACACTTACGTCACTGTGGCCATTGTTCAAAACAAATCCAACACATCCTTCTGAGACCATCTCAGCCTGCAGTTCTTTCTCATATAGGAATCAAACTTGCAGTTTTTATATATTTAGAATGTTACAAAATTGCATGATTATACAAATGTAGAAAAGGAAGAAAGCATTTCAGTAAATCTTTTGTTCTTATGGTAGTTGTAAACTTATTCTGAGATTTCCTCAGCACAATATGAATAGGACTTGAAAAGGAGATCTTACTGAAAATTGTACTGTCTCCTGGTACATTTCTTTCCCCAAGCTGATCTACTATTATGCCTACTATAGTTAGTAATTTTGAAACTATGTTGTTAAAGGCTATTTTAGTATTATATAATACCCGTGCCTTTCAGTGGACAAAAAAGGAGTGCTGCTACAGAAGAGATATTTCTTACACTGTTATCTTGGGCCTATTCCCTATTTTTTAGGAGGTACAGCTGAAGACCAGTACAGAAGATGTTTCCATTCATTTTTGTGATGATGAAACCATCCATGGTAAGATGTCTGTCCAATATTAATCTGCAGAGAGTGTAATTGAAAGCCTGAAGCTTTCATTGACTTGGCTGGCATTCCCTTTAGTCTATATTTTTAGGAAAAAATTTACACCATTTTACATAGAAGAATTTTGTATAAAATATGTGGACTCGGTATAGGCAGCACAGTGGGGGCTGGGAAAAACCACTCACTTCTACCCTCTTGAGTTTGGCAACACACTAGGGTCATTCCTCCTTCCACTATACTAAGAAAAACAGAAATAAAATAAGGCCCAGGAAATCGCTATAGCTCCAAGCCAGAGCATATGTATATTAGATCTCCTGGCCTGATTTTCAGTAACCTACTCTAACCTTACTGAAGGTTTGTAAATATGGACTGCATCTCATACACATAATTAAATTAGGGTGAATTCTGGGACACACTTGCTTGTCTAAAACACTTGAGATGATTCAGCACCCTGTCAACCATTTGTGCTGATCTTACCTAGAGACCCAGTGAGAGGTGTCTGGGTGGGGTGCACCTCCTTTAAAATCCAGAAGACCGATTAATCTGTGTGCTGTGTGTTTTTGGCTTTGTCATCCTCTGTCACTTTTCTGTTCATGCCACATATTTTTGACTTGGAATTTCCCTGAGAACATCTTCATATGATTCTTTTTTTTAAATTTTTCCATGCTGTTATTCTTATATTTCACAACTTGTTTTCTTTACTTTTTTTGTCCTCATTGAGCTTATTGGTACATTTTAGGTATACAGTATAGTTACAATTATCATTGGAATCTTGTACCTTTACATGACAGGTCTTGGTTCTCATTTTTCCCCATACTCCTGCCCTCCCTTCACCCCCTCCTCCCTTCCCTATTTACAAAAACTTTATTTCCATTTTTTCATTTTCTCATTTTTTCTTTTACCTTATTTCCTTCCCCCTACTCTTCCTACTTCCCCTACACCTATAGCCCTTTTCCTCCAATTTCACATTGTCATTTATGCCATTAGAATCTTATTTACAATTATAGCTTTTCACACCAGAGAAACTATTCAGTATTTACACTTGTGACTTGTTTGTTTCACTTAAGAGTATGACCTCAATATTAATCCATTTTCCTACCAGCACTACAAGGAATTCTAAACAATATCCTAGAAAAGGACAATGAAGGTCACAACACCATGAGGCCCAACAGAGCAAATCTAATAGGCAGGGCAAGAAACTAAAAGGAGATGGGGAAAAAGTAAAGAGTCAACAAAAGGATAATGACATGACAATAACAAGTCAGCACATATCAGCTATAACTATCAATGTCAATGGCCTCAATTCACCAATCAAGAGAAATAGACTGGCAGAATGGATTAAGAAGCAAAATCCAACATGTTGTATACAAGAAACACACCTGGTGCAAAAAGAAACCCATAGACTGAAAGTGAAAGAATGGAAAACAGTTCTCCATGTTACAGGAGCCCAGAAAAAAGCAGGGGTAGCTATCTTATTTGCAGACAGAGTAAATTACAAAGCAATACTGATTAGGAGAAACAAAGAAGGACACTACATCCTTGTAAAGGGAACAATTGAAGAGGAAGAGATGACAATCATAAACATATATGCACCAAATATCAATGCCCCAACTATATAAAACAAATATTTAAGGGACATGAAAAAACCAAATAAGCACTAATACAATTGTAGTGGGGGATCTAAATACCACACTGTTACAAATAAATAGATCATCTAGGCAAAAAAATCAACAACAAAATACTAGAACTGAACAAAGCTTCTGAACATATGGACTTAATAGATGTCTATAGAGTGTTCCACCCCACAAAATCAGAATATACATTCTTTTTGGCTGCACATGGGTCATTCTCCAAGACAGACCACAAACTAGCTCATAGAACAGGTTTGAATAAATGCAAAGGAATCAAAGTTATCTCCTGTATATTATCAGACCATAGTCCAATCAAACTGGAGATCAATAGCATAAGAAATGGTATGCTCTTCAATAAATGCAGTGGCTTTTCATTTGCCACTGGATGCATGCTTTGCAATTCTTTGCTTATATACAAGAGTCTGGAATGTATCTGCTGGATCCATGCATGATATCCAATTTGTACAATGAAATAAGCAAATATACACAACAAAATTGGGCAATATTCATATAATTCCAGCTGTATATACTTTTTAAGATTTTGCTTTAATAGAATTTTGAATGCTTAGAATACAAATTGATTTTATGCAACTGGCTAGGATATTTTCCTTTTTAAAAATCTTTATTAAGATTATTAAGTTCTTAAAAATCTTATATTAAGTACATTTTAGGTATATAATACAGTTACATTCATCACTGGGAACTTGTACCTTTACATGACTTATCTTGGTTCTTATTTTTCCCCATTCCCCTGCCCTCCCTTTACCCCTTCCACCCTTCCCTGTTTGCAAAGAAATTGTTTCCATGTTTTTCCTTTTCACATATTTTTCTTTTCCCTTTTTCCCTTTCCCCTACCCCTTCCACTTCCTCTACTCCTTTAGTCCTTTTCTTCCTATTACACATATCAATTATACAATTTGATCCTTATTCACAGTTCTAGTTTTTCACACCAGAGAAACTATTCAGTATTTACACATGTGTGATTTATTAATTTCACCTAAGAGTATGGCCTCAATGTGCATCCACTTAGCTATATATATATCTCTAGTTTCTCATTCTTTATGGCTGAGTAGTACTCCATTTTATTAAAGAACCACATCTTGTTTATCCAGTCTCCAGTAGATGGGCAATTGGGCTGTTTCCAAATTTTAGCTATTATAAACTGTGCTGCTATAAATATGGCTCGGGTATTTTCTGACCTTATTTAAGTGCTTAGGTACTAATTTCTTTATGCACGTGATTTACAGTAATACCTCAGTTCACAAGCTCCTCTGTTCATAAACAATTTAATTGGTGAACAGAAGCATTCAAGAAAATTTTTCTTCTGTTCATGCAAACTGCAAAAACAAGACAAAAGAAAACATTCTTCCATGTTGGCTTGATGTTTTATTATTGAACATTGAGTTTTAAAAATTAATTTTATTGGTATATTTAAGGTATACAATGTAATGACATTCATCATTGGAAATTTGCACCTTTACATAATCTATCTTGGTTCTTTTTTTCCCCCAATTCCCTGCCCTCCCTTCAATCCTCCACCTATCTACAAAGACTTTGTTCCCATTTTTTTCTTTTGCTCATGTTAATTCCACTCCCACCTTTCTTTTCCTCTATCCCTCCCATTTCCCCTTCCCCTTAGCACCTTTTCTTCCTGTTTCACATTATCTATTATACCTTTTAGTCCTTTTGCTTTTTCAGTTTCTCATAGTAGAGAAACTATTCAGTATTTACATGAGTCCTATTTATTTCACTTACGAGTATTGCCTCATTGTGCATCCACTTAGCTATAAATATCTCTAATTTCTCTTTTTTGTTTTTTTTTTTTTTTGTATCTGGGATTGAACTCAGGTACTTGCGCTTGTGAAGAAGTGGCTGGAACCACTGAGCTAAATCCCTGGCATAATAATTTCTCATTCTTTATGGCTGAGTGGTACTCCATTTTATAAAAACCCACATTTTCCTTATCCAGTCTCTGTTGATGGGCAATTGGGCTGCTTCCAAGTTTTAACTATCACGAATTGTGTTGCTATGAACATGGGTGCACATATATCACTGTGTAAGATTCTTTTAATTCTTTGGGGAAGATACCCAGCAGGGGACAGCAGGTTCAAATGGTACTTCCAATACTAGTTCTTTCAGGTATGTCCATATCGATTTTCACAGTGGTTGCACCAATCTACACTTCTACCACCAGTGGAGCAGTGTTCCTTTCTCCTCAGATTCCTGCCAGTATTTGTCATTGGTGGATTTCTTGATAGCAGACATTCTTTCTGGGGTGAGGTGGAATCTCAGTATTTTTTTCATTTGCATCTCTCAAATGACCAGTGATGTTGAACATTTTTTCACATATTTAATTGATACTTTTACTTCTTTGTCTGAGATATGTCTGTGCCTTTCAAATGCCCATTTTTTTTCAGTTTTAATTGAGTTTATTGGTACATTTTAGGGATACAGTACAGTTACATTCATTGTTGGGATCTTGTACCTCTACATGACAAGTCTTCATTCTCATTTTTTCCACTTACCCCTGCTCTCCCTTCACCTCCTCCTCCCCTCCCCATCTACAAACACTTTATTTCCATCTTTTCATTATCTAACATTTTTTTCTTTTCCCTTATTACCCTTCGCCTCCCCATCCCACCTTCCCTGCACCTTTAGCTCCTTTCTTCCCATTTCAGATGCCCATTTTTGAATTGGGTCTTTATCTTTGAGGGGACTTTTTGAGGAGCAGATGGCAAAATGTTTTTCCCACATTGTAGGTCATCTCTTAGCTCTTTTTGTGGTTTCTGTTGCAGTGCAGAAGATTTTTAATAAGATGGGATCCTAGTTGTTCATTGTTTGTGCTAGTTTCCATGAAATTGATGATTTGTTCATACAGACTTCCTATACCAGTGTCTTTGAGAGTTCTACCTAACTTATCTTCCAGCAATTTTTTTTGTGTTTCTGTTTTAATATTTAGAACTTTAATCCATTTGGGTTTTAGTTTACTGCATGATGAAAGATAAGGGTCTAGTTTTAATCTTTGGCAGGTTGAAATCCAGTTTTTCCAACATAATTCATTAAAGAGGCCATCTTTCCTCCACTGAGGATGGTCAGCTCCTTTGTTGAAGATGAGGTAGCTGAGTATATCTGGAGTTGTTTCTGTATCTTCCAATCTATTCTGCTGATCCTCAGGCCTGTTTCTTTGCCAGTACCATACTGTTTTTATCACAGTGGCTTTGTAGTATAGTTTCAAGTTAGGGATTATAATGTCTCAGTTGCCTAGAATGGCTTTTGCTATTCTAGGTCTCTTCTGGTTCCAAATGAATTTTTGGATTGCTTTTTCTAGTTCTGTTAAATACACTGTTGGAATTTCATTGAGATTGTGTTGAATCTGTATAGCAGCTTTGGTAGTAACACCATTTTCACTACGATGATCCTTTCTACCAAGAAGCAAGGGATATCTTTCCATTTTCTTATATCCTCTTCAATCTCTTTTTTCAGAGTGCTGTAGTTTTCAATGTAGAGGTCTTTTGCTTCCTTCATTAGATTGATTCCTAGATACTTCATTTTTGGGATGCTATTGTGAAAGAATAGTTTCCCTAATTTCTCTTTCAGAGAGTCTTTTATTTGTGTACAAGACGGGTATTGATTTTAGAGTGTTGACCTTGTATCCAGCTACACTCCTAAAGTGTCAATTAGGTCTAGCAGTCTTTCCGTAGAGTGTTTTGGGTCTTCAATGTAAAGTACCATATCATCAGTTTAACTTCTTTCTTTCCTATCTTTATTGCTTTAATTTCTTTCTCATGTCTAATTGCTGTGGCTAATGTTTCCAGAACTATATTGAAGAGGAGTAGTGATAGAGAACATCCTTATCTTGTTCCTAATTTTAACATGAAGGTTTTCAGTTTTTGGCCACTTAATATGATGTTGGCTGTTGGTTTTTCATAGATAGCCTTTATCAAGTTGAGATAAAGACCATCTATTCCAATTTTCCTCAGGGTTTTCACATGAATGGGCATTCAATTTTGTTGAATGCCTTTTCAGTGTCTATAGATATGATCATATGGTTTTGTCCTTGACTTTGCTAATATAGTGTATTGCATCTATTGATTTATGTATGTTGAACCATCCTTTCATCCCTGGAATAAATCTGACATTGTCATGGTGTATGATCTTCTTCATGATCCTCTGTATTATGTTTGCCAGTATCTTATTGAGGATTTTTGCATCTATGTTCATTAGGGAGGTTTGTCTGTACTTCATCATTGGTTGAGTCTTTGCCTGGTTTTGGAATCAATGTAATACTTGCTTCCTGAAATGAATTTGGAAGTGTTGCTTCCCTTTCAATTCACTGAAAAGTTAAGAGTAGTGGCAATAGGTATTCTCTAAATGTCTTGTAGAATTCAGCAGTGAAACCATCAGGACCTGGGCCTTTTTTGGTTGGTACATTTTAAATTATATTTTCAATTCCACCAATTGTAATTGGGGTCTTTAAAATTTATTATCTTCTTCATTCAATTTTGGTAATTCATAAGTATCTAGAAATCTGTCTGTTTCTCCTGTATTTTCCATTTTATTAGAGTATAAGTCCTTAAAGTAGGTATTGATGATCCTCTGTATTTCTGGTGGATCTGGTATGACTTCAATGTTTTTATTATTTATTGCATGGATTTGAGTCTTTTTATTCCTTTTCTTGATAAGGTTGGCTAAGGGTTTATCAATTTTATTTATTCTTTCAAGAAACCAACTCTCTGATTCATTGATTTTTTTTATACCATTCTTTTAGTCTCCATTACATTGATTTCTGCTCTGATGTTTATAATTTCCTTGTACAAGCTTTGGGGTTTTCTTGCTCTTGTTTTTCTAGGAGTTTAAGATACATCATTAGGTTGTTTATTTCAGCTCTCTCTGTTTCCTAGTGTGGGTATTTACTGCTGTTAGTTTTCCAAGTAGAACTGCTTTCATCATGTCCCATAAATTCCTGTATGCTATATTGGCATTATCATTTATCTGTAAAAACTGACTAATTTCCTGTTTAATTTCTTCTGTGACCCAATGGTTGTTCAGTAGAGTGCTTTCCAATTTCCATGTGTTTGTGAAACTCTTGTAGTTTCTTATGCTATTGATCTCTGGCTTAATTGCTCTATGGTCTGATAATATATATAGGATAACTTCAATTCCTTTGCATTTATTTAAACCTGTTCTATGAACTAGTATGTCTACTTTGGAGAATAACCCATGTGCAGCTGAAAAGAATTATATTCCAATTTTGTGGGGTGGAACACTCTGTAGATGTCTATTAAATCCATTTGTTCAAAAGCTTGGTTCAGTTCTAATACTTTGTTGTTGATATTTTGTCTAGATGACCTATTTGTGACACTGGGTGTTGAGGTCACCCACTACAATTGTATTAGGGCTATTTTGTTTTTCATGTCCCTTCATATTTGTTTTGTATGGGTGGGGGCCATTAATATTTGCTGCATATGTATTTATGATTGCCATCTCTTCCTCTCGGATTGTTCCCTTTACAAGGATCTAGTGACCTTCTTTGTCTCTTAGTTAGTTTAGTTTTTTTTTTTCAGCTTTAATTGAGTTTATTGGTACATTTTAGGGATACAGTACAGTTACATTCATTGTTGGGGTCTTGTACCTCTGCATGACAAGTCTTGATTCTCATTTTTTCCCCTTACCCCTGCCCTCCCTTCACCCCCTCCTCCCCTCCCCATCTACAAACACTTTATTTTCATCTTTTCATTATCTCACATTTTTTTCTTTTCCCTTATTACCCTTCGCCTACCCATCCCACCTTTCCTGCACCTTTAGCTCCTTTCTTCCCATTTCTAAATGTCAGTAATCTTATTAGGATCTTATGCATTATTGCAGATTATTCACACTAGGGAAACTATTCGGTATTTACACATGTATGACTTAAATAAAATAGGTACCCCTGTTTCTTTGTTGTCTAGGTAATTAATGTGTTTTTTATTTCTTTAAGCATGAAATATATAGTCTTCTATATTTTTCACTGGATTGTCTCAAATTACAGTTCTTGATCATTTAAATATGGCTGACTAATTTTGACATGGTGGCTTATATTTTGTGTATTTGGTAATATTTATGTATTATTCTTTTATCTAAATCAATGGGAATGATGAATTTCTAAGTTAGGAATTAGAAAACTTTTTTTTCAGAATTTATTTCTGTCCAAAAAAAGAAGCATGTCCAATACCAAGTCCCAGAATGCATTAATACACTTTGCAAATGGCCCAAAGCCAAGTTTGAAGATAACATAAAGGCTGTGAACCACCATCTTGGGGTAACTCTGATATTCCTGGCTGCTCATCCTGTGGTGCTGACCTAACACCTGCTTTTCAGTACTCCAATTTCAGCTTATATCTGCTTTGCTTTCATTGTTTCATATCCAGCAAATACAATACCCACAAGAAATCTGGAGACTTTTTTATTCTATGGCCACTGCTATGCAAGAGTGCCTGTGCACCTTAAGAGTTTTTGCTTATGATACTGGAAATGAAAGTTGAATAACACTTTTTAAAGCTAAACTTCAAGTAAAGAATGTAATAAGAATGTTTAAATAAAATTAAATAGAACCCCCCAAAATCAGCATTGTCTTTTTGAAAATAAGGAAATAATTTATTTGAAAATTTTGTTTTAAATTTATATATGCATATGTTTGTATGGGTATTGTAATTTCAAATATATATATTTGTGGCCAAAAAAGATTTTGACATCTACTGTCATAGCTCATTCTTTGGCTTTCCTTCTTTTTGCCTAACTCCTTCTCACCTTTTAAATATCAGCTCAAATGTCACTTCCTAAGGAAAGTCTTCTTTGTGTGATTTCTTTGTGTCCCATAGATTCCTGTATGTTGTATTGGCATTTTCATTTATTTGTAAAAACTATCTAATTTCTTCTTTAATTTCCTCTGTAATCCATTGATTGTTAGGAGAGTGTTGTTCAGTTTCCATGTGCTTGTGAAGTTTCTACAGTTTCTTGTGCTATTGATCTCCAGCTTGATTGCACTATGATCTGATGTATCCCTAAAATGTACCAATAAACTCAATTAAAGCTGAAAAAAATAAAAATAAAGTCTTCTTTGTAATCTCAATATAGATTTGAACCCATTGTTAAGTACTTTCAAGAGTCACTTTCCTTCATTTCCAAACCTTTTATTTCAGTTTGTAAATGAAATTTCACTGTCATATTTGATTAACATTTGTCTTCCCCAACAGACTATGACTGCCATGAAAATAGACCATCCATAACTTTTTTCATCATGTATCCCACGTCTAAATCAATGCTTGAAATATATAAGGACTTCATAAGAACGTTTAACTAAATGAATTTGTGTTCCCATTAAGTTATTCCTTATGATCACATTTTAGTGGCATCAGCAATGCTGGGACATCTTGCTAGATATGGTGTACACATTGAGGGCAGTCTTGATATCTGAAACTTCTAGGAATTAACTCTTTAAACCACAAATGTATATTACTAGATTCAAGAGAACTGGGATGATGACTGAATCCCAATGAAGTAAAAGTGCTTCTCTCTTTTAAACAGTCAGCAGCTCAAAGTAAACACTGAGAATTCTTTTAACAATCATCCGCACTTTAGCTTTCCTCATTGTGTGTGTTCCATGTCCACTTCACAGGAGAAATATGAACTAGAATATTTCCAAAAATCTCTCTTTCAAGAGAAAAGTAACTAACACAGAAATTTGGTACCAGAAGTGGGGTCTCAACCCATGTGGCTTTTCTTCTGAACTCTGACCAGAATCTCTCATAGAGAACAGCCTAAGGCTTTCCAGCTCTACTTCTTCAGCCAACATCTCTGAATCTTTCTTAACTCTTTCCTATAAGCCAGTTCTAAAGGCTCTTGAGACACATGGCCAGGTAATGTCACAGCAGTGACCCTATTTCTCTGGTTCTAAATTTCTGTTTAGTTAGTTAGTTTTCTCTAATTGCTGATACAAAATACCAGACACTCAAAGTTAGAGGGGAAGGGGTTGATTTTGCTAATAGAGCATAGAGGTTTAAGTCTGTAATTGGCTGGCTCCAAGGCAGGGTAGATAGCAGAAAATTATCACAAAGGAGAAAAAACATGACATGCACAAGGTAGCAAAGGTAACAAAAGACCCTCCCACATCTTTCTGCCTTTTTTATACCATCCAGACTAGAATTAGGGTGATGTTAAACCACTCACATGTAGTGGGTTAGGAATCACATATCCTTAAACCCAGCATCCCACACTCTAGATTCAGCTACCACTGACTGAAAGAGGCTTTGGGGAGACATAGAGACCCAAAACATAATACATATTAACTACACAATTTTTTTTTAGCAATAACAGTATAATTGTGAAAACTATGAAGGATACAAAACAATATTGGTCAAAGAAGGATGAGGACATGTTTCAGAAAGTGGCTTAACTAATTATCTAACTATTAATAAGAAACATAACTATTTCTCTTTCATCTTTCATATATATTCTTGACCCTGAATCTGATAATGTAATAAACTTTGGAATTTTGTTATTATGTTGAATAGGGGGAAATGCACTAATGCAGCTAATCAGATTATCCTTAATCATTTCTTATTTTTGACCATAGATTTTAAAGAACAGAGTTTTGAGATATTATCAAACCTCCTTTCTCTCTGTAGAACGGGCTTCTATGCATTAAGAATATAGACACATTGGGTGTAATCCCTCTTAGTCTGATGAGCAGTTCACATGTGAAGCTGTCCTGTGTGTGTATATGTATTGTGTTCTGCTTAGCTTACTAGGACCTCTCTGATACTGTTTTATTTCTGAAATATATAGTGGAGCAGAGGCCTTGGGAGGATTGTATCCTATCACCTTATAAATGTTTAATTTGATTCATAGCAGAAAAGCTATTAAGGTTGTAGCCAAAGAAAGCATAAATCATGTTTTAGGGGAGGTGGTATGTGATCAGAATGCAAGGTTGGTCATTTATTTTTTAACATATTTTTATTAGTGTCTATTAATCTTATAAAATATTGGGTTCAATGTGGTATTTTCATATATGCATATAATATATTTTAACCATATTTAGTTATCCCACTTAATAAAATTCTAGCTAATATAGAAATCATAACTCTTCCTAGATATTTCTTATATTTCTAATGTTAAAATATTTTCTAAGTGCATTGCTGCAATTAAAAATACTTAATGTTATTTGACAATCTTTAAAAGTGATAATGAATCCTTCCTTTGAGTATGCATATGTATCAATGGGTGTGTGATATCTAGTTTTAGTTTTTTAAAGTAAAGCCAGAACACTAAAACTCTTGCAGAATCATTTGAATACAGAATCCTATATTTTAAATAAAATTTACCTTTAATCTTTTAGATTTTTTTGTCCATGCCTGATTTGGCAGCAATTTCTTATAGTGCTCTATTTATATGTAGTTTGTATGAAGCACTGCATCTACTTTTCACAGAAATACTCTCTTGCACTCACATTTTACCAGTGTAAACATTTCATTACTATATATAATTACAGCGAGTATACACATGACACAAGCAGTTTGGAGCATAAACACCATGGAATCTTGGTTTGCATGTAAGTAAACTAATGAATTTAGAAGAATATGGACATGCAGGAGGTTAAATTTTAACCTTCAGCATGTGTGGACATCAGTATGTTCTGCAGAAAGGATGGGGTGAGTCAGTTAGGAAAAGGTGCAGGACCTGAAGACAGCGTAATATAGAATTTGTTTAAAAGGGATGTCTGCTCAAATCAGGGAAGAAGTACCTATAGGGAGGAGGACCTACACCAGGGAACAGCACCTACACAGTCAGGTTTTCCTGGACCCAAATTTATTATAAATTTTTGAAGTATCTATCTGAGTTTGAGCTGCTATAACAAATTACCTTAGCCTGGATGGCCTTGGAGCAATAAAAAATTTATTTTCACATTCTGGACTGAAAGCCTGAGATCAGGATGCCAGCATATGTTAGTTCTGGTGAGGGGAAGGTACTTCTCTTCTTCCTCTTCAGCCATCTCCACTTAAATTTTTGCATTTCTTTCCTTTTATATGGTACACAAAACTTGTTAGGCCCTTAACAAGCAATATTTGCAAATGGTAAAAAAAGTATATTAGACTGCTAAAAAATGACCTACTTTTATTTTTCCCTTTACATATTAAATATGGGGAAAATAAAACAAAATAAATGGATTTCAGTAAACGTAGTGTATGTGTTCAGATTTTTTTTTCTAACCGCCTTTAACATTGCAACCCTTTAACAGATGTGACCACAGGTCATCCTTTTTTCTTTCAGCAGTAAACTAGATGACATTATAGAACTATTTACTCACTATTTCCCTCCTAAGCAAATTCCGCTGCCCTTGGTGACAACCACTAGAAGGAGAAGAATCAGGTAAGGGAGCAGGGCCGCTCCTGGAGGGGCAGAGCACTAACCTGGAGAAGGCACTAGGACCGCCCAGACGCCGGAGCAGCCAAGCTTCAGCGCCAGGCAGAGGGACCCAGCCGCCGGTGCTGTTACACAAGAGAGCGAGAGCCACGGACAGCTGCTCAGCGCCGCTCCCCTGCTGGTGGATTAGAAGGTATTTACTTGCTTTTATCACTCAGGTTTTGTCGAGTCAATGTGCCATTGGGTTTTCACTTATTTGAGACTCTAAAATGCTGTCCAGCACTTACTGGGTTACTCTGTTATTTTATGTTCATTTCCACAGCTGATCGAAGCAACAGTGCCATTAAGCAATGGGCTAGATGCTTCCAGAGGCTGCAACCTGGCATTTGGAGGTGCAGGTAGGTGGGTCACAATCTCTAATGCGCTGGCTGGGTCAGGTGTGTCCCTTGACCTTCTACCTCTCTGCAAGATCCACTGTGAGGTGCCATCTGCCTATTTCATTCATGAAGGAGGAACAACTAGACGGTGACAGAAACCGCTAATTATGGGCCTGGAACTCCACTTTGGAGTGGCTGCATTCCCTCTCCTACCCTGTGGGTTTGCAGAGTTTGGGTGGAAAAAAATTTTGCTCAGGGCTGCAGACAGCTTGCTTGGTTTCTGCTTTCTGTTTGCAAAGCTCAAAAGCAGTCCTTTCTGTCATTGCTGTGCTGCAATGTAGGAGTCTTTTAATGCTTTCTTTATTTCTGCAGCTCAAATGCTCTTATTATAAATGTGCCCTGCCAGAAAGCTGTTAAGACATTCTGTGCCTCCCAGAGTAAAGCTAGAGAGAAAGCTAGTTTGCTTTTTCTTGACCTCACCATACTGAGCACTACATTAGCAGACTGCACACAGAAGCATATTTAAAAATATTCTAAGATTCCATTCTCTGTTTGACAATACTTGTGTTTGTGGTTATGGATAAAGGACTAATTGGTATTAGAAAACCCAAATGAGTATGATTGTATGAAGAAAAGTGGAAATTTAAAAAAATGTTTTACAAATTGATTGCAGAGGCTTTGGTCAGGGCCTTGGTGGCAGTTTCAGGTATTGAAAGCTTTTTGAAAACTTTAAGGCCCTGTCAGAGTGTTAGATGTGATTACTGCCTCGTTAGTTATATTTATGTATCTCATCCTAAGTGTAATAGGTAAGTGTTATAGATAAATAAAATATTGTGTCCTATTAATGGTCAATTTATGGGAAATTTTAAGATAAACAATGTCATAAAATATATCAGGAAGGAAAATAAGGCACAACACAAGATATTATTACATTGAAACATGACGTTAATGAAAGCATTTATTAAAGAACCTTTTTATTTGGTTTTTTGAGATAGGGTTTCACTGTGTAGTTGAAATTGACCTGGAACTCATTATGTAGCCCAGGATGGTCTTGAACTCACAGTGATCCTCCTGCCTCAGCCTTCTGAGTGCTGGGATTACAGGTGTGCGCCACCACATGTGGCATAACTTTTAAAGTACTTTCAATAGTTCAAAAATTTAGAAATTTAATAATTCAAAAATGATTTAATAGTTCCAAATTTTATATATTTAAGTAGCCTGTATTTGACATTTTGAAATATTTTATATGAGATTTCAAAATGTTTAAGAATCAAACTTTTGAAAATATAGTTGTAGTTCTCCTAAAATAATTCATGTGATTGAAGAAAGAGCAACAGGCTATGGGGGAGTGAGGGAGAAAAGGGCTAAGTTTTATTTTATTGTTCTATGCTTTTTATGTTTTGAATATTCTGCTCTAATATTTACTATATAATATGCTACCTATATTGTTTTAAATTGAACCAAAATTACAAATGTTTATGATCATTAATTTTCTGGATCTTTAAGATGCAAATGACAATATATATTAAAAACCCCAACCTGTTAATATTGGCATATAATATTCCTTAGTCGGGGAAAATCTCTTTTGAAGATAATGCGTAGATTCTGGAGGAAGTTAAAGAAATCAGACTGGATATAGTAATTAACTTTATTTTCTGAATCAAAAATAATTTTAAACTTATTTTGGTATTAGAATAACTGTATACCACATATCTTGCTAATTTTGGTGTGAATAAAGTTTCCCCTTCTCTCTCTCAAAAGTTTTTTTTATATTCTAAGCCAGAGAAGTTGACTTAATTTTCAAAATTAAAACTATAGTTTTGAAAAACTCTTGCACAACATATGATGATTTACCTTCTTAAAGTTCAATTTTATGCTTCATAACTTTTATGCTTCCCATTATATGTGTCTTACTATAAATAACTGCGAGACAGCTTTCTTGTATGTTAAAGCTAAGTATTCACTGGATTTAATGATGATATGGAAAAATACACCGAGAACATAGATGCTATTCAAAGTGTGACACTCTTCTCAGCATATGGACTCCATCCCAAATTTCAACCCTAAAATGAAGCCCGGTGGGCAGACGTAGTAACTGAAGACAACTGTTGCAAAGCTCAACACAAGTCTGGAATTGCTGGCAAACAAGTAGGGCTGAAGCTAAAGAGTGAGATACACAGGCAAAGACTAATTTGTTAAAGTGTGAAAGCGGTGATGATCTGGTGATTGTGAGGGCTAGAAATAATCCCCTGAGACCTTGGAAAGATTTGCTGCCTGAGATTTGGGGAGAATTTCAATACAGTCTAGATTCTCTGGAGAATGGTAAGATAGACATTTCTAAAAGATTGATTTTAACACATATTTTTATTTAAAGGAAATTCAGCAAATAGTCCATTTTTTCAAACAGGTTTACTCTTACTGATGGTACTTTTCCCCCAAAAGAAAGAACACTTTCCCCAATAGGTGTTCTCTTATAGGTAGGTACTTAGACATCTTTGGAAGATGGCTTTACACTGCCAAAGTACCTATAGTAAAGGGACACTGGAAGCATCATTGTTCTGCTTTTACTTTTTCTTCTGTCCTCTACACATATATGATTTGAAAAAAAATCATCAGTGCAGTAAGTCAGCCAGGGGCCACCTTCCAATGATAAGCCTGGGAGAGATGCTCAGTGGTTGTTGAGTGGATAAGGAAATAAATGTAAAGAATGACAAACTGTCCTGCTCGTTGCGTATTGAAAGATCATTACAACCCAACCATAAAATTTTAAGAAGTGATTGGTCACATATAAAAGCCACAATAAACAGGAGTTTTACAAAACTTGAGGTTTTCTTTGAAATTCCAGTTTGACTTTCCATTGTTAAAGAAAAGGTTTAATGGGAAGAAAATCAGAAAACACTAGTGGCGTGCCAAGTTCACTCACTTATAGTTGGGTGAACAAGGAGAAGCAAAGTTACATATTTTGTTACAGTTTAGCAAAAGAGGAAAGCTATTATTCATATAGCTTTGAGAAGAAATTTTTCTTTAAAGGGTCTTGCCATTTCCACAATTAAGTATTATTAATAAAAGGTTGTAAGTATAGCAAAAAGATTTAAATGTATGAATTTTTTGAGTGTAAGAGGCCAATTAACAGTACAAAATGAATGTCATGCTTTTATTGATAAGCAGATGCATGAAAATATTGTTTTAATTTATCCTTCCTGGTTCAAACAAATATGTCTGGTGTGGATATGGGACACCATAATACACTCTTATTTCCTTCATTTTAAATCATTAATAAGAAGGAAATTAAATAAAAACTCTAAGGAAACTTGTTGATAAGTTTCAATAATGATTCCGTAGATGTTTAAGTGCAAATGAGCATTGCTCTTCCTCAAAATGTAGTGAGGCCACTGCAGTTTTTACTTTGGAATTAGTATAAAAATATATGGATGCAGAATTTAATATCTTTGAATTGTGCTTCTTTAACAGAAATGTGTTGAGCCCTCATTACATCCCAGGTATGGGAATAAGAACAATAAATAAGATATGTACCAGTTTGTAAACTGTCCATTCTTCTTTGGAATATTAGCATTAAGCAGAAAACTAAATAGCATTAACCAAACACATTTTTATTAAAATCATGTCATTCTATACATTATTACAAATTAAACAAACATAAAATATCTGATTAGTGTTAACTTGAAAATTAAGAGAGTGCTACAGTAAAGAATTGTTGTACACTACAATAAAAAGAGCTCGTGTTATTGTGGTGATACACAGCTGTAATCCCAGGTAGGAGGCTAGGTCAGAAGGGTAACAAGTTCAAGCCCACCCACTCCCTCTCAAGAAAGTACTGGGGGTGTAAGTCAGTGGGCAAAGCCTCTAGGTTCAATCCTCAGGAAAGAAAGAAAGAAAGAATTAAGAAAGAAAAAGAAAGAAAGAAAGAAAGAAAGAAAGAAAGGAAGGAAGGAAGGAAGGAAGGAAGGAAGGAAGGAAGGAAGGAAGGAAGGAAGGAAGGGGAAGGAAAGAAAGAAAGAGAAAGAAAGGAAAGGAAGAAAATTTACAAATCCTTCCTACTAGAATTTTATACCTTGGAGTTTCAGGCAATTACTCTTTCAGCCCCTCAGTGAAATTTTACAGACTTTGATAAGAGAACAATGAGAACACTAATTGACCGCCCGTGACTATGACCATGACTGTGCAGTGTGTAGGCAAATTAAATTTCCACTATAGCTTACAGTGTTAAACTTCCATGAATTCCCTTCTTTGACTACATGGTCCAATACACAAGAACTTGGTATCTGTCTTGCACCTTTCTTAACATTCTTTTGGTGATCATATCACAGATTTGAGGGAAAAAATACATTTCCCACAAAGACAGCAGAAAGATAGACCATTGTTCTCAAGTCTTCAAAATAAGAAGCCTCCATTGGGAGCTTTGCTACTTGCAGGCGTGGTTGATTTGCTTCTCCTCCGAACCACCAACCCAGCAGTTGATAAGGGGCAATTGTGGGGCTGTTCCTCCAGAGAATGCTGGACTGAGGCAAATATGACCAGCAGGTTAGACACACATTCCACAATAGGACTGTGCTTTGCTGGTTCTGCCCATCAAACAACTTGAGAAACTCAGTTGAGAGAAGCACGGGTCTTCAGAGTGCACAGCAAAGTTCAAGTTCAAATTGATGAAGCAAGTTCACTGATGAAGACAGTGGTTCATTGATAGTTGGAGCAACTCACATCTAACATTCTTGGGATTTTGTCATCTTGTCCGAATGCAGCCATAAAATACATACCTGCACATAACCACATGCATCCTCCTAATCAACTGCTGTAGTTTATTTTTTAAATGGAAAATGCTAAGGGATGACTTTTCACTGTTTTGCTTCTACTACTCAACAATACTACTAGGTATAGTGGCAACAGTTGTTCAACAGTATTTCTCTCTAGTTGTTTTATAAGAAAACATTAATTTTGGATGCTATCAGCTAGATGTAGTTGATGATACTTTAGTAGATAAAAGTCGAAATAGAAAACTAAACTTTTCTTTTTATTTGTAAAAGGCTAGCATAGTAAAGAAGGATGGTTGGAGGGTCTGCACTTAATATGACCAACTTCTTGATCCCATAGAAGATAATGAAGCACCCCAGAGTGTCAGCCACAAACAAATTAGTGAATCCAAACTAAAATCTTTCCTTGTGCAGGACCAGGAAAGAGCAAAAGCCTTTGCTGAGGAGGAAAAAAAAATCTCAAAACCTAGTGGGAGTCAGATCAGGAAGGAACGTTTAAATCCACTGGACCTTGCACTATTTAATTATTACTATTTAATCTCTGCCTACAGCCCAGAACGCTCAGTCTGTGTGTCCTCAGAAATGTCACTTGATCTGTTTGAGTCTGAGTTTCTTTAGTACTATGTATAACAGTTGAATTTTATGATAATCAACAATATTAGGTAGTATTTTGCCACTTTCTTTTATCACTTATCTACTATTCAAATATTACGTTTGAAATAACTCTAGAAATCTGAAAAGAATAATGAGTTTGAGAATTCATTCTTTCATAAATAATACAATACAGAAAATAGCTACTAATGTTAAGTGTTAAAAAGTTCAGTAAAAGCCAGGGATTAGTTCAGCAGGTGCAGTGCCTGCCTGGAAAGCTCAAGGCCCTGAGTTGGATTCCTAGAACAACAACAACAAAAAATTCAGTAAAAGTTATAATATCAAAAGGTTAAAATCCTGAGACAGAAGATGGATAAGATAAAGGGATAAAATCCTCAGTTATACATCGTGTTTTAAAGCTAACCTTCAAGGGTATGCATTAAACTGCCTATATAATTTCCACTACAGTATAACTCATAGTCAATTGATATCTATTCAAAATACCAAAAAAAAAATACAACTGTGCTGCAATCATATTATAACAGTTATGATTATTTCCACTGTCAACAGTTCTTTTTGTTTTTTCATTTGTTTTTCATAAAACAATGATAGTGTCATAAAGCATTCATGTATTTGTTCATACAAGCATTACCAAGATGAAGTCATAATGCAACTTTTGTTTACCATCAGCTACACTGCATAGTTGCCAAAATACTTTGAAAACATCCAAATTTTATTTCTAAATATGATTTTCTTTTTGGTACTGGGGATTGAGCTCAGGTCCTTGCACTTTCAAGGCAGGCAGTGGAACCACTGAGCTAAATTCCCAGCACACTAAATATGATTTTAATTATTAGATATATAAAATGTGGTAGAATTTTTCTAAAGTCAACAGTTGCACATCCAAATCAAAATGAATGATAACAATAATGCTGATTAAGGAGAACATACACATTTTTATAAGTCCTCTAAATTCAATCAAGTTGCAAAAGACCTGACTTAGTCACAGCATATGTAAAATCGCTTAATAGATGCATCAATAGATTCAATATGAGTGGACAGTGTGATGCAGCTACTACAAAATAAGCACATGCCTAGGGTGCATTAAAGGAAGCAAATAGTCTATACCGTGGGAACTAATAATGTGTACTTCACTCATTCAGGGATGGATGCTTTGTGGGCTTATTTTGTTCTGAGCTCTGCACATTAGAAGCATTCCAGATTCATCAGAAATCTAAGGGAACACAGGAATTTCTTACCTTTTCACAGGATGAACAGGGTATTTTTAAAGGGGAAAAAGACAGTAGTTAAGGGTAATACTGATTAGCTTTTGACTTTTTATCAATAGTTGGAATGGTTGTGACACAAAAGAAGAATAAGACTTGTATTTAACACACAGAAAGGACCAGTGGTGGAAATTTAAGGGAGACAGAGCTTAATGGACCACATTTGGTCTGAGACCATGTGGTGTGGAAAGAGCAGGTCTTGGAATCTGATAAATCTAGTCAACCTCTGTATCTGTCACTGACAATTTCTTATTTATCTAGTCTGTTCTTCCTTATGTGAAAAATAAGAAAAACATCTTACGGGGATGCTAAAGGATAATGCAATATAATATACATATAAACACTTAAAATATATTATGTGTCCAAAATGTTTCCTTTTTTCTTCCTTCTGTCACAGACAGTGTTTAATCTGAGTGAATGTCTATATTTTAAAGAAAATGTACTAAGTTTTCAAGTTTCCAGAAGGTAGTTAGTTAAATAACTTTTTCTACATCTTATAACATTCAAATTGCACACAAAAATAGATTAGATTTTTTAGGTGCTTATATATTCTCAAAAATATAATGTTTTTTGTCTATGCAATGTGTTATAAGATACTGGTTTATAAGACATTTCAATAACTCTTTTAAATGTAATTTATGGAAATAAAGTCAACTTTCTGCATACTCTTCATTATTGGGAAAAGGGCTCCAGTACTGAAACATCTTGACATCATAGGTAGAAGGCTGCAAGGGTCCTGAAAGTTATAGGCAAAATGATTTCAAATCATTTCATTTTATATAAAACAGCCTCTATTTTTATATGAAAGGTCCAACATGTTGGAAATTTACCATTTTTATGTTAAGTGGGATAATAATTCCAGTTAGAAATACTCTGAGCTCACTCCTTCTGCAAGTAACTCAATAGCCTACTTGTATTTTAATTAAAACTCAAATATCAAGAACCTTAATTTTGTAAAGTGTCACAGGGAATCTTCCTATTTAAATTTTTATTTTTTAAATTTCTTTTTTTAAATTGAGTTTATTGGTACATTTTAGGTATACAGTACAGTTACATTCACTATTGGGATCTTGTACCTTTACATGACAGGTCTTGGTTCTCACTTTTTCCCCTTGTCCCTGACCTCCCTTCACCCTCTCCTCCCCTCCCCATTTACAAACACTTTATTGCCATATTTTCATTTTCTCTTCCTATTTAAATTATGATGCTTCTGTCATTCCATAGATAGCAGCAAAGTTAACAAATGATAGTTCATTCAAGCAAACTTTTAATACATCTCACTGATGTATCGCATCATTGCTTTTTCTCAGATTTGCATGGAAAGTTGTGTTTCTCAGTAGGAGTTTTCACACAGCCTGAAATTGAAATCTAGCCAGTTACTACTGAATGTACATATCATACTGACTGCACTATGATTCCTGTTTTTCACATATACACAGCAAAGTTGCTTTTCAAACTAATTCACATACACACACACAAACACACAAACACACTGCCCTCTTAGGAATCTATATTTCTTTATTTTTCAATTTTTATTGTATGAAAGATTAAAAGTAAATACATGGTGGTAATTTACCCATATATTTAAGGACATGAAGATTCAATTATACTGTAAGAATACTTCAGGAATATTGCTGTAATTTTTTTTTTTTTTTTTTTTTTTGGTACCGGGGATTGAACTTGGATCCTTGCGCTTGCAAGGCAGGCCACCGAACCACTGAGTTAAATCCCTGGACCTGCTGTAAGTTTTTGTATAATATTCAAACTCTTCTACTTTTAAATTATGAATTATCATTATTCATTTTACAAAAATTTTATGTAGAAAATTTTTACAGAAATACTTACTGAATAAAGCAAGAATACTTTCTCTGTTCAACTTTTCCTCACCAGTTTTAAAATACATATGTTTAGCATAGAATCTCCAGTCTGCTATTGAATTTTCCCTACTGACAAGTACACTGCAGAATAAAGCATAGCTAAAAATCCATGTTGATTTCTTCTGCTTTCATTTTCATATCAAAGATATATTATTTTAAAAAACAGGGTTTCTAAAACATAGCTAAGACATAGCAAAATTAGTTATCAGATTGACACAACAGTACAAGGGTACGTTATGTATAAAATTATTAAGCAAAAAGTAAGTCTTTTAAGACACAAAAAGCTAGCATAAGTGTTTTACAACATGGAAAGTTAAGGAGAGCTAACCTAGCTTTCAAATTTAAGTTCACAGAAATGTATTTGATATTTTCTTATTGGATGATAAGAGAAGGTAAGTAAGATCTATTCCTTAATTTTCAAGAGCTTTGGTTCTGTTTATGGGCTGCCTTGATGTTAGGTAATGAAAGTAATATGCATTAAAATAAATTTTGCACAAAGGATTTATAAGACATAAAGCTCAATATTTGTAAATCCTTATGTTGTGAAAAGATGTTTGCATATTGTTTGAAAGTAATTTAGATTTGTCCTTTTAGATATAGTCAAATTTATCACTAATTTTTTTTTCTTTTTCCTGTTGGATATGGTCTGGAAGAATCCTCTGCCTTTAGCAGCAAGGTGATCTATAAGAGCTTTAGTTCAAATTGTTTGTAGTTATATAACTTGTTGCAGCTTACGTGAGAAAATATATACCCTGCTTTGCTACTGCTGTTCAAAATGTTGGTGGTCCTTAATTTGATGTGATGCTTGTCTCATGTGGGTATCAAAATCACCTTCACAGATGGCCAGATGAAGTAATAACACTCCACACTACAGCTTCCTGAGCCTTACATCTACAACCTCTACACAAAATACATATGCTAAGTTCAAAGGACTCTGTAAAATTCTGAAAAGTGGATAAGAGCAGGGACAAGGGGAAATAATGAGAACCAAGACTTGTCATGTAGAGGTACAAGATCCCAACAAGGAATGTAACTGTACTGTATCCCTAAAATGTACCAATAAACTCAATTAAGCGAGAAAAAAAAAAAAGAAATATCAGAAACAGTAATTACGAAGAATTGAGTTTCCTGGTGTGTTCATTGTTTCACATATGCCCAACTTGGGCTCTAGAACAGTTTGGAACTCAAAGCTTTGAATAAAAGAGTTCCAAAATAACTCAACTTCCTCTGTCTAAAGGCTGAGAGCATGGAGTGTGTGTGTGTATATGTGTGTGTGTTTGTGGTTCTCCAGAAATCTAAGGATTTTTCTCCAGTATACTCCCAAACTTGGTGGGGTAGCCCTTCTCAGTTGTCACGGTAACTGCAGGCTATGACAGGTGGAACTCAGGGTACCTGTAAATTCAGAATGATGTACCTAGCAAAATGCAAAACAACAACAACAGCAACAACATCAACCAAGTCTCAGCACTGGCGGCAAAATAAAGACATTTTAAATGAAAATAAAGAACATGCCCATCACTAGACTTCTTTTAAAAGAAATACTGAATGAAGTTCCTCAGGTAGAAGGGAAATGATAAAAAGTAAAGTGTAGAAAGTTGATAATTAAGACAAGTTAGCAACTGAGAAAAAATCACTAGAAATCTTAAAATTCTGAGTTGATGGCTTACTCTAATTTTCATCTTGCATGTTCTTTTTAATACATAATTATTGAAAGCAAAATTTATAGTACGTGATGGAATTTGGTGTATGCATATGTAATGCCTGTAAGAAATAATTCATAAAGGGAATAGTCTACTGGAACTTATATTTTGTAAACTTTCTAATTATTATTTGAATAAATGGAATACCAAGCAATACTATGAAGAGATTCTGGAAATTTTAAAAGGAAGTTCAGATATATGGAGCATAGAATGAAAAGTTTAAATATTTATCTGTAGAAATTCTTTTTTTTTTTTTTGGTACCGGGGATCAAACTCGGGTCCTTATACTTGCAAGTTTCGTGGCGGAACCACTGAGCTAAATCCCTGGCCCTATCTGTAGAAATTCTGATGGGAGAGAACAGAGAAAAAAGGAGAGAAGTAAAATTTTAAGAATTAAATATCAAGTTTTATGGATCAAGGCCTGAAGAAAAATACTGTTACTTACATGCAGGGTGCAGAAACAGGAGGCCACATCATAAATACATTAGAATTAGATTGTGATACAACAAAGATAAGAGAAACGTGTGTTAGTTGAATAGAATGATGAAATTAAAATACTAGAAAATAACAATACAGGAAAATGAGAAAATTACTTGTCCTGTAGCATTCTACAATACTTTGCATTGAGGATTGCAAAACTGTCATCATTAAGTTCAGGTACTGTTATGTCAAATACAGACATTATAAATTTTGTAGATCAAAAATAGAATTTTAAAAACTATAGACAAGTAGCAAATGGGTAAGAACAAGTCAGAAACAAAAACCCAGTAAAAAGAAGCCCAAAAGAAATCCAACGTATCAGTGAATATGATGCGAAAAATTGATTACTTATTTTGAATTTTAAAAATAATTTTATTATAAGCTTGTTATATAAGAGATACCTGGTAGAAATAATGTCAAAAAAAGTTGAAAGTTCAGTTGGAACTTGCCTCACATAGTGATGAATTCAGATTATGCCCTTTGCAGTACTTTCCCAGAAAGAGTTCTATAATTTACAGAAGAGTTTCTGCCCCCTCTTTATTATAAAACACCAAATTTCTTTTAAAAAAGAAAGAAGTCATCATTTCATATTTTGCTATAGCCAAGGCCATATTGATATTTTCTAGAAATAACATTTTCTGGTCAGAAAATACTGCATCTTAAAAAACATGTTTCTAAGATTCCTAATTCAAATTGTTCAGCTTTTTTGGTAAAGCCAAAAGCGGGGAAATAAAAAGTTAAATCTTTAATGATTTTCAGTCTATTGTTCACTTCATTGTTTCCACAGAAACGTTACTCATTCTAATTTCTGTTATTAAAATAGTGGTAATATTTATTTTTATTTAAAGTTAATTTAGTAATAATGATTTTAGGAACAAATTGATATAATTAAATGAAGGGTAGGTATAATGCATAGATGCCTAACAGGCATTATTAAATGAAAGCTGATAAAGCAATAATCTTAGGAGACAATTTTTAAAGTGGAAAGCATAATTTAGATGTTAAAAGGTTGCAAAGTGATCTTTAAAGTTATAATTCCCTATTAAAGCATATCCATCCTGAATCTTCAAGTATCTAATAGCATAATCTAAAATAACTAAACAGAATGTATAAAGCAAGGCAAAGTGGACAAATCCACAATCATAGTGAAGATTTGACCAAAATTATTCTATACACTGAGCAAAAATTAACAATGATATTGAAAATTTGAACAGTACAATTTACAGCTTCACTCTCATGGAATATATATATATAATCCCCCTTTTACTCCAGTGTCTTGTGAAAAGGTTTAGATAAAACAGCCACGATTCCATATTGAAAATCTTTAAACTTTTTCTCTCTGAACTATATCTGTCTGACAACCAAATAAATGATTTAAACTGGTTGTGAATCGAATTTTCTGTTTTGCAGTATATCTGTGATTCTGATGCTGAATTTCTTCTGGATTTACATTGGTAACCATCATGCTTTCTGAGTACAGCTTTATGTTCAAGGTTAGAATTAACCCATGATGGGATTCAAGATGGTTTATACTGCAGTAGCTCTCTTTTCACTTTATTGTTAATTTTAATTGACACAATAATTTACATACTTATGGAGTAAAGTGTGATAATTTAAAGCACGCATATAATATACAATGATAAATCGGGGTAGTTGACATTTTCATATCCTTAAACATTTGTCATTCCTTCATGTTTAGCTTTGAACTTCTCTCCTCTACCTGTTTATAAAACACACCATAAATTGTTGTATGGAACAGTCATCTGAAGGTACTGTAGAAAGCAAGCAGTTAATCTTCTTCCTCTTATTTTCCTAATACAGAAAAATTTTTGATCACTGTTCAAAATAAATACTAATCAAATCCATTATTAATGTAAGCCCCAAATGATATATCTGGCATCATGAATTTTTAGGTGTTGCAGTTGTATCTATGTTGTTTTCAATATTATCTTGCTGTTTTTTTCTTTTTATATTTACTTTTTAATTAGTACATGTTTGCTGTTCATAATGATTACATTTACTGTGGGGAGTTTGCACATGTATATAACACATCTTAATTATTATTTTTTAATCCCCTTCTTCTCCCATCCCTTCCTGGTTCCTCAAACTCTTCTGCTTCCCATTTAAAAACTCTATTTTTGTTTTTATTTTTTATTTTTTGAGACAGGGTCTCACTCTGTAGTTGTGACTGACCTGGAACTCACTATAGTAGCCCAGGCTGGTCTTGAACTCACAGTGATCCTCCTGCGTCAGCCTCCGAGTGCTGGGATTACAGGTGTGTGCCACCATGCCCGGCCCTATTTTTATTTTTTTCTTCAACTTTCTCTCTTTTTAAAAAATTCCTTCCTTCCCACTCCCTCCCTTCATCTTTTGTTCCCTTTCCCACTTGAAAAAGATTTCCCTACTTATCTATCTCATTACTCTTTACTTAAATCTGTGTTATGAATAAGCTTAGACCATTGAACATTTTATGAACCTTAACAGATTATTCTAATAATTTTCCTTTTCAAGTTTTTAGTTTTTTAAGTTTTTCCATTTGTCTAAATTCAAACTAGATCAAAATTCCTTTGCAGATGCATGGTGATTTTGCTGCCAGTCTAAAAAGGGTGGGAGTCTTAATACTCTCTGATACAAAGAGTGACCCTATTTTATGTCTTGACAAGAAGAAAACACTAGCAATCTAGATGTAAATCTTGTATCTTTGTATGTGTATGTCAGAAGTTATCTACCTGAAATACAAATGGTTGAATTAAAGAGCAATTGCTTTTGGTAGAATAGTCATTTAAGTGGTTCTTTTTTAATTTAAAAGGGATGATGATATCACAAAAATTTAGCGTATTCCAGGTCTGTTCAAATTCTTGTCAAAATGTTCAAGTTTCTTTCTTTCAATAATATTCTACTTCATTAGTGTAATAATCTAATTTTTTAGTTTTAGAATATTTAAACTGAAGTTTGGAAAAGACTTCTGAAATCTTAAGTATTACCCCCAAGTCTAAAGCTTATGAGCTGGAAGTTACAACAGGTCAAGTGTAGAGGTGATGACATGCAATAGGTCAGATCTGAAAGAGAAACCATGACTTATGACTCTCAAATTGGTGGCTATTGTACCAGCAGATGCTTTTGTTGAAATTTAATTTCAAAAAGAAAAATCAATTCTCAAGTAAGTATGAAATAGCTAAGTATAAAAGACTATCTTTAACTCAGTTAATGAAGGATATCAAAAAAGATGTAATAACTAATTCAAAGAGTGTGTATGAAATTGACTACATTTTAGCAATTTTAAAATGAATTTATCCCTGGGATTACAAAGGGGAAAGCAGAATTAACCTTTGTAGTGATCTCTTCCCCCAAGTAAAGATGATTTGCATTTCTATGAGTCAAAATTATAAGTTAATAAGTAACTTCATTAAATATGGGATATTTAATCAGTAGTGAAAAATAAGATGGACTAAGTCCTTTTTCCCTTAGACGATAGGACTGGCCTTTGTCTCTGTGTGTTATTGAGAATACATTCTCACCTTGCGTCTTATCCCAAGGCTTAGAACAGGGGCGGAACAACCATGACTATGTATCAAATCTAGCCCATCACCTGCTTTGTGCATGGTATGAAGAGAACAAGTTTAATACAATTATTTACATAGGTGCATCAAGAGCAGTAATTAATCATATAGTTCTTCCTGGCTTTGCTAATATAGGGCTTTACAGATTTTGTGGCCACACATTCACTTCTGTTTGGAAATTTCCATGAGGAATTTTGGGTTAAACTCTTAATCTCTCTTTCTGATCTATGCTAAGGCTAGGAAGCCAATCTCAAAATATTCTCTCCACTAGATTTCACCTGTAATACCTATAAATATAAGTGGAATATTCATGCTAGAGGTACCTAAATTTGCTAAATTCCTCAGTCTCCCAGGAAGTTACCTCTCTATTAGTCCTTTCACTTTGGGATGCAGGAACTATACCTCCTGGGGAGTCTTTGCAGGCATCAGTTACACATAGGTTCCTTAATTGTGAGTTCTTACACTTGATTAAACACATTTTTTCTCAAATATGAAACTCCAGGTATAGACTTGGTAGCCATATTGATTTATACAGGTGTATCTTGGTTGAAAGTGTGAATGAATTTTTTACTGATCCTACACAAATGACCTATTACAGTGGAAAGTAAAGAAACTCAAAAATTAATTAGCCTCTAAGTTCTGAGTGGGTCAGTGAGATGTCACTCATTAAATGATTATATCATTTAATTGCAATTTACAAAATAAGCATCTGCTAAGAGAACGATTAAACATACTGTAGCTTATGAAGAAAGATTAAGGATTTTCTTACCTATGTATTTAAAAAGTGTTAAAAAATGCCACCATATTCCTGACAAATAAACACAATGAATTTGTTTTCATGAGTTCATTGAATTCTGGTGACTTCTTGTTGCTCTGAATCTAGGATCAGCAATCTGTTTTTGTCTAAGATGTCTGCTAGTGGACACAGTCCAAGGAATTATGATTTGCTCCATTGGTGGAGTCTGCAAGTAGCCTAAGCCATGTGAGTTTAGAAACCCATCTCCAACAGTCTATTCTTTAGCAAGTATTTGATACTGTAGACTTGTTTTATAAGATGCTGGGACTGTTCTTATTGAAGAGACCAATTTTGTGTTATACTTTAAAGGGGAGACTTCTTCAGACAAGCACTAAGAGGCAAAGCTTTATGAGACTCAGTGGCCTTGGATCCTTCATTCTGATAACTGCTAGTGTCAGAATAAAGGAGACTAAGTTTCTCTGGTTTTCATAATGACTTGACCAATGTTTTCCCCAAGGTTGTGAGCAGATTATGGAAGGCATTGAAGAATCTCCAAAGCCTTCACAAAAATCACATAATTTATGAAAAATTTATATTAATACTTAACCTTTGACTAAGGAAGATTCATCTCTTCTGAAGAACACCTCTTCTGAATTTATGATTTTTTCCATATAGATTTTAATAATATTGAGCAGATTAGTAAATGTGAAGCTATCAAATCACGAATCTAGTAATTTGTAGCATCTTTCTTTCCTTATTAAATTTATTAGTGCACTTAAAGAAAACAATACAGTTACATTTATCATTGGGATCTTGTACCTTTACATGATATGTCTTGGTTTCTGTTTTTTCCCCATACCCCTGCCCTCCCTTCACCCCCTTCACCCTTCCTTATTTATAAAGACTTCGTTTCCATTTTTTTCCTTTTTTTCACATTTTTTCTTTTCCCTTATTCCCTTTCCCCTCTGCTTCCCACTTCCCCGTTAGCCATTTTCTTCATATTTCACACTCTCAGTTGTACCATTTGTACCTCATTTACACTTAGCATCTTTCTTTTTATAAGGTAGAAAGAAGGTAAATGTTTGTGATATCTCAAGTGCTTGCTAGAAAATTATAAAAATAATTTTAAGAGTGAATTTTAGGGGTGATAGGAAATGACCGTTACAACTACTTAACTATTTTCAAATCATAACTCTTAAGGAAATATAAAATGTACCTTTTGTATAACTTACTGTTAAGAGAACTAGTAATTACAATTGGTTCAGAAAAATATGTGAGAAATTATATGTATATAGATAATTTAACCAAGAAATTAGGATAAAATTACTGTGTTAGATTAGGTTACAAACATTGGCTAAGATTTAGCAGCCATAAATGTTTGGGGTTATTTGTTCTGTGAGACAAGAGGTATTTGTATCTCTAATGGATAGAATTCTATAAATAAACACATAGTGTTACTAAGTATGGGACTTTTAATTAATAAAAGAATGGGACAAACTACATTTAGACTTAGACTACCTATACTGACCTATAAGGAGACACTAGGTAAATGTAACAATTTAAATATATTTAAAATAATTAAATTTTAATATGATAGTTAGTTGCTCAGTCATATTTTTCACTCTCTGTGTTCTCCACAGCTTACATTTGCTGAGTGGCCACCAATTTTGAGTAGCATTTCTGTCATCACAGAAATTTCTGTAGGATAACAGTCTTAGATATCCATGATGACCCTTTGATGATGTGAGAGGGATGTGCTGCCCATCTTTTTACCTTTTTTCCAAGTTTCAGACAATTTTTCTAATTGTGTTAATTGTGACAGAATTTATAACCATTTAGAAGTTAAATTAAAATTAGACACCTGCTATATGAAAAGACTATACATATCACACCTGTGCCAAACTGGTACTTATGAGTAAGCTAGAGATACATGGTGATATTTTGGTAGCTTTATTGTCTAAAGAAACATTCTTTTATAGCAGTATATACTTCTTCAAATGTATGATGTTACCAAATATACTATGTATGTTTTGTTTACTCCAGGTAATTCCATCAAACCTGATGAAACCAGGGATATTGGGGTATGAGTCCAGTAAAACAGCAACTTCAAAACAGAAGGATGTGGGCTGAGACAGCCAAAGTAGCTAAGGACATTTATACTGTCTTTTGCTTCACAAGAATTTCATTTTTCTATGCTGAATTATGATAAAATTGAGTTAAAATATGGTCAAAAGTAAATTGCATGATAAATAGAGCCTAGGTTTTATAGTAACACTAGTGCAGTAAGGAAACATAACATCACAGAATTTTATTAACATTGAGAGAGTTAATTTTGTAATATAGAATTAATTTGCCATGGGTATCTCATTAGCAAAATGAAAGCACTGTTTCCCTGAATTGCATTATTGTTTCTCGTTTTTGCATATTAATAGCTATTAGGTGCCTATTAGATAAATAAGGTAGAGTTTGTTGATGTGGAGGCTGCAGATTGGTAAAGAAGATAGAAAATTTACAAAGGACTGATTGCTTATAAATGTTGTCAGTTTTGTGAAGTACTGTGAGAGCCTATTCTGTCGGGTGCTGGCTCGTGTGAATGTGTAATCAGAGACACAGTCTAATAAAGTTACGTTTAAATAAGGACCTGGAGATAAATAAGATCTTTCTAAATTGAGAGGTGTCTGGAGAGGGTGCCGAATTCCAGGAAGGAAACCTTAAGTGGAAGGACGGTGACCAAGGAGATGGCGTGACCATTGAGTTTTCCATTATTGGGACACCACTGCGTGGTCATATGTAAGGACAACATGTAAACAAATAAGCTTTGCTTTGCCAGTCAGAAGTGTACACTCACAGAAATTTAACAGTAAGAAATGGAAAGCTTTATTGATTTGGAAAACACTCCTTTTTAATGTTATATTGATTTTATTAGAAAGAGAGAGAGCAACAGAGACAGAGAGAGATTGACACAGCCTATCATTTCATAGTAAGTTTGATCAAAGAAGTATGCTAAGTAGACTTAATCCTTCTCATTCAAAATAGCCAAAATATTTTCATCTGTGGGAGAAAGATAACCAGATAGCCACCTGGACTTTCCACTGAAATCAGTTTCTGACTATGCCATGATTTACTAGATCTCTGTTGACTCTCTGGACCACTTACTCAAACAAGGTTTCTTTCCTGTAAATGAGGCTCCTGCCCTGAAAAGGCTATTGACTTTAGATATAGCTTTGAGTGTCTAAGTGGTGAAACAAGGAAGGTTACTCCTTTTGCCTGAGAAAACAACCACAACTTTATTGACCAAATGATTCAACCTTTATTTATATTATCAACTGTAGGTCTTCTAATTCAGATATCTAAGTGACATTTAATTTAATGGAGGAACTTCATGTTAAGTAATAAGCAGCTTTGTCAAAATTTTATTTATGAATTGTATTTGGTTCCTTATCTTGCCATCATCTTTCATTTTTCCCCATACCTCTTATGATGCATTTATTCCCCAGTCATAAATATCTGTTGTATTTGGCATCTTTTCTAGATGTAATCATGTAATAATCTTTATATTTCAGTGCTTAGCACAGTGCCTGGAAAAGAGAGATGTTCGGTACATGTTTATTGAGAGACTGAAATGGTGAAGAAATGAAAGATCTTAGGTTAATGAACATATTAAGCGAAAATAAAAATATGAATTATTTGGCTGATTCTAATAAATGAATTTTTTGTTTTAAAATGTTATGAAACATCTCAATTATTTGATTAAGTAATTTTGAAGTAGTAAGTTTTTTTTTAAGATGAATATATCAATGTGATCTCCACCAATATGCTCAATTTTATTGAACACTACTATATAGAAATCAGGTACATAAGGGGTATCATACATGGTTCTTGTCTTCTACAAGCTAGTAAGTTAAAAGTCAAATTATGTGCCTAAAAAGTAACACAAAGAAGAAAACACTTTAAATATAATATAGGACTCTCTTGATTGTTCCTAGATGACCAACCACTAGCTCAGCCTTGTTCTGCATATATTTCTCAGTATTTATTTTATAGCTGACTGCTTTTATTTATTTTTTTTGTACCAGGCATTGAACTTGTGCTTGTGAGGCAGGTGTGGTGCCATTGAGCTAGTTGCCCAGCCCCATAGCTGACTGCTTCTAAGGATATATTTGCTTTATATGTAAAGAGACGTGGACAAGAGAAATGCAATTAATATATAGCAATCACCTACCATATCACAGATATTGCAAACAGATTTTCCATAATATATCTCCATATTAAAGCCTTTTCCAGAACATAATCAATCACATTCATAAGCTTGTTAATGTAATCTGCATCTTTTGCTAGTTGTAAAACGGAAATTGATCTGGCTGGGAACACTGGTGAAAAGTGATTTTGCTGTAGTATATATTTCATATGAAATAAACTTCATCTATTTTAAATGTAAAACTCAGTAAGCCTTGAAAAATGTATATCTCAGCACAGCCACAGATATAAAATATCACTGCCCGTAATTCTTTGCTGTTCCTTTGCAAGTATACAGTTAGCTTTATAAGACACTGCCAATTGCTTTCCAAAATGCTTGTTGGGTTTTACTTTCCCTAGAGGAAAAGAGCCCTAGTTCCTCCATATCTTTACCAGCACTTGACAGTATTTGTATTTTTAAATTTAGCCTTTCTAATGACTTCGTTGTAGGTTTAATTTTAATTTTTCTGATATGCTGTTGATCTTCCTTATGTGGGCTTATTAGATATTTCTTCTTTTGAGAAATGACAAAAGGTTCAAATCATTTACCCAGGAAGATAGATAAGAGTTTCTGGATACTAATCCTTTACAAAACAAATATATTGTAAATATATTCTTTCATTCTGTGGTTTGCCTTTTTATTTTCATAACAGTGGTTTTCAAACAGTATGTTTTAGATTATCTATTTTTGTCTTCTATGGCTTGTATGTGGTCTGGTGACCGGTTCACAAAACCACAGAGAGAATATGTCCCATGGCTACTACTATGAAAGTTCAATACTTCATTGACTATTCAGAAGGCAGCGATAGTAAGGATGTTCATGCAGCAGCGATCACATCTTACACTTTTTATTACCTTCCCCCCTAGATAATGAGATAATTGTCAATAGTGTCCTCCTAACTCCTTAGATATCTAAATAAAGAATTATAGAGCCTCATCTTAGGAAGGAAATGATAAGATGGTCTTTTCATCCTTGTATAACATTTTAAAAGTTGGATTATTTTTCTAACAAACACTTGCAGAATCTATTTTCATTAGAGGCAGCAGTGCAGCATAACTCATCAGGATGCTAAAATAGGAAGGAAATAAGGAACTTTTTCTCTAATTTTTTCATTTATAGGACACTGCCTGAGTTTCCACAGAACAATCTCAGTTAGTTGAACATCTCAGTTACGGTGTCACTTCCTCTCACGTGGAGTCAACCTCAGGAGGGGCTGGAGTGGGCCCCAGGTGCATAATGAGAGATTTCTAAGGAGGCAGAATTAAGCATGGGAGCTGGGTTAGCAGTTTGCTCAAGTCACTTTGATGTCCTGAGCCACATCTGTAAAATGTAAAGCTTGAGGATGCATTCCTGAATAGAGTAGGTTTTCACAGAATGATCGTTATTTTTTTCCTGTTGATTGGTTATATAAGGGATGAAATAGAAGGAGAGATTTTTTGTTTGTTTGTTTTTGGCTACAGTTTTACTAATGGGACAAAGAGAGTAAGAATTTAATATAGAAAAAAGGGCAAGATTAATACCTTGGTCTTTATTTTTTAACAGATCCTACTTAGGCTTTTAGTCATAGTAATAATCTAATTGAGGTCTAATTTCATCAGAGGCTATTATTTTGGGTGGAATAATGTCCCTAACATATAAAACCTAAGAGCTAAGTGGTATCACAGTTGATTCCAAAGGTAAGATAGAGTTAAGTATTACTAAGGGGTCTATTGTCCTATGGAACTTAAAAAAATATATATAGCCAGGGATTTAGCTCAGTGGTTCTGCTGTCTGCCTTGCAAGCACTAGGACCCGAGTTTGGTCCCTGATACCAAAAAAAAACAAAACAAAATCAAAAACACCCCCCAAAAAATATATAAAAAAATATATACATATTATTGGTACATTTTAGGTATACAGTACATTTACATTCATCATTGGGATCTTGAACCTTTATGTGACATATTTTAGTTCTTGTTTTTTTCCCCATTCCCCTGGCCTCCCTTCACCTCCTCCACCCTTCCCATTTACAAAGACTTTGTTTCCATTCTTTTCCTTTTATTTTTTCTTTTCCCTTCTTACCTTTCCCCTACCCCTCTCACTTCCTCTATACTTTTAAACCTTTTCTTCCTATTACACAATATCAATTATACATTTTAATCCTAATTTACACTTTCAGTTGATCACACCAGAGAAACTATACAGTATTTACACATGTGTGTTCTGTTAATTTCACTTGGGTATGCATATTGAGAACTTTTAATTTTTTTGCATAAGTAGTTCAAACTTCAAACAATACGAAAGACTGCACCATGAGCAGTCAGTCACCTGCAACATCTCACTCTGTCAACCAACAAATCCCCAACTACTGCTCCCTAAAGCCTAACAGGTCTATTACCTACCTTGTGTCTCTATATCAGTATAGGGAAAGATGTATATTTACTCTTTCTCCCCTCTTTGTAGTACAAAATTTAGTACCCTGTGCACACTGTTATGCATATACAGTACATGAACCAGCAAGTCAGTACTGTAGAGTGGCCCGGATAACCTTCTAAGTATCTTTCTAACCTTATTTAAAGTGCTGCCTAGGCAAGTTTAGCAAGTGGTGCTGCAGATAAAAAGTGACCCACTCCCTAGCTTGATGGCTTGATTCTCCTTTGCCCCAGAGGCAGAAGCTAGCAGTAGGTAAGAATTCAAGAACTTGCTGTAATTTCTGAAGACATATTCTAGAGTTCAACTACTTTCAAAAACAAGCTCAGGGAATTTTAACATTCTTCCTTCTGGAAAAATTAGTCTTGAGAGGTTTATGGTAGCCTGAAGGCTTGTGCTACAAATGAAAGTATATTTTGGCATAAAAATTAATGCAGCTTAGTCATAGTAATAATCTAATTGAGGTCTAATTTCATCAGAGGCTATTATTTTGGGTGGAATAATGTCCCTAACATATAAAACCTAAGAGCTAAGTGGTATCACAGTTGATTCCAAAGGTAAGATAGAGTTAAGTATTACTAAGGGGTCTATTGTCCTATGGAACTTAAAAAAATATATATAGCCAGGGATTTAGCTCAGTGGTTCTGCTGTCTGCCTTGCAAGCACTAGGACCCGAGTTTGGTCCCTGATACCAAAAAAAAACAAAACAAAATCAAAAACACCCCCCAAAAAATATATAAAAAAATATATACATATTATTGGTACATTTTAGGTATACAGTACATTTACATTCATCATTGGGATCTTGAACCTTTATGTGACATATTTTAGTTCTTGTTTTTTTCCCCATTCCCCTGGCCTCCCTTCACCTCCTCCACCCTTCCCATTTACAAAGACTTTGTTTCCATTCTTTTCCTTTTATTTTTTCTTTTCCCTTCTTACCTTTCCCCTACCCCTCTCACTTCCTCTATACTTTTAAACCTTTTCTTCCTATTACACAATATCAATTATACATTTTAATCCTAATTTACACTTTCAGTTGATCACACCAGAGAAACTATACAGTATTTACACATGTGTGTTCTGTTAATTTCACTTGGGTATGCATATTGAGAACTTTTAATTTTTTTGCATAAGTAGTTCAAACTTCAAACAATACGAAAGACTGCACCATGAGCAGTCAGTCACCTGCAACATCTCACTCTGTCAACCAACAAATCCCCAACTACTGCTCCCTAAAGCCTAACAGGTCTATTACCTACCTTGTGTCTCTATATCAGTATAGGGAAAGATGTATATTTACTCTTTCTCCCCTCTTTGTAGTACAAAATTTAGTACCCTGTGCACACTGTTATGCATATACAGTACATGAACCAGCAAGTCAGTACTGTAGAGTGGCCCGGATAACCTTCTAAGTATCTTTCTAACCTTATTTAAAGTGCTGCCTAGGCAAGTTTAGCAAGTGGTGCTGCAGATAAAAAGTGACCCACTCCCTAGCTTGATGGCTTGATTCTCCTTTGCCCCAGAGGCAGAAGGTAGCAGTAGGTAAGAATTCAAGAACTTGCTGTAATTTCTGAAGACATATTCTAGAGTTCAACTACTTTCAAAAACAAGCTCAGGGAATTTTAACATTCTTCCTTCTGGAAAAATTAGTCTTGAGAGGTTTATGGTAGCCTGAAGGCTTGTGCTACAAATGAAAGTATATTTTGGCATAAAAATTAATGCAGCTTTTTCACTGGAGAGTGAATGCTTTAATATATAAACCTTGAAAGAAAGAACAACAACAAAAAAAGAAGCTAAAACAGTCAGTGGTCAGTTTAGTTCAAATGACTGGAGAAAAAATGCTCCTAAGGCAACTCTTTGAAAGGTGAATGAATTGTAACCCAAAAGGGAGCTGGATACCTCTTGGTACACTACTTCCTGGGTGAGTTACGGGAGAGGCCTTTCTGTGAGTCATAATAGTGGGTGAAACAGTGTTGAAGTGACAATTAGAAGTGCAGTTTATCTTTTTGCTAAAATGTGTAGTCATAGTTTCATCTTCCTGATTTTATAAGCGTTCTAGCTTGTTTTAAATATCCAAGTACATGTATATACAACTTTCTAAATTTAGAAGAATAGAAGGTAGGAGAACATTTGCATTCATGCTACAAATATTAAAAGGTATAAGCTCTTTTAAACTATGCATGTTTTTACAAAGAATTAATTTGCCATTTGTACAATAGATTAAAATTCATTTTTATGTTTTTTCTTCCGCTGATAAATTTATTTTCATTTTTCTGAGTATAATGCAAGTACTCATAAGAACAGGTACCTTGGACACAGCTGAGTGGTGGGTGGAAGCCAGTCTGGCTTCCACATTTTCTATGTTGCTAGATGGTGACAGGGAACACAGCAAATTCCTGGGTTCAAGTCACAAAGAAAAGGCTGCCAGTTGTATATCAAGAACAAAGGCTTTCGGTTGTGCAACATTCTATTTTCCTCTGTAGATGTTAGTTACATCCTAGGACACTGATGACAGTTCTCATCTCCTAAAAAGTGTGCCTATCAGCCTTGTGAATTTTGTACCCATGTCACCTCATACTATGGGGGAAGCTTTTGACTGGACAATATGACCAGGAACTATTTTTGGGAAGACTACAGGAGCTGTCTATCCTCAAAAGGGTGCCTTCTGATTTGGGAAGGTACTTTCAGCAGCCTGGACACAACCCTTCCTGGTCCTGTGTAACATAATATCAAGCATAACAGGCCACCAAGTTTATTTCTAAGCCAATGATTGCATATCTGGCCCTAAATTTCTCCCCACCATGCAGCATATCTTTCAGGTATTGTGCTGTTGAGTTTTCATGATTTAATTTAAATTCCATTTTTGTTTCTCATACCTCGCTAACAAAACAATTATGATATCCTAAAATATGCGTAGATTTCTGTGATAATGTTAGTAATTAGATAGTGAAGTTAGAATTTCTAGCTTTAGAACATTTTTATATTCCCTTCAAGAAGACTTTTTCAGTGACTGCTCTAATCCAGTTTAAAATTATAATATTATATTGTTACCCACAAAATCATCTGAGTCTACATAAGGATTAACCTATTTCCCTACAGGATTATGTCATAAGAATATAAGCTCCAAAGTGTTCACCTTTGGAGTGCTCTGTGGGGAAGTGAGAATTATGGTTGGGTGAATTCAATGAGCTTTGTTTTCCCAGAACCTCACACAATTCTCACCCTTCTGCCTTAACACACTTTGAGATTTATTGTGACATATGTCACAAATAATTTTTGTTAATGACATACAAAGGATTCCGAATGAATCGCCTACATTTGAATGGATTGAAACCTCTTCTAAAACAATGTGATCTTCTAGAGTGTGAGAGAAAAGGCCAGTGATAACAGATATTTTGTGCATGGCTAAAAATGTATGGCCTTAGACAACGGTGTGACTATGAATCCCCCAGGGAGATTGGTGCAATGAATGATCCAACCTTCAAGGAACCTGAGATTATAGCTCTGGGATGAGGCACAAATGTGGCACAAACTGCCAGGTGATTCTGGCACAAGTGGGTAGAGATTATGCTTTCACACACAGCAGAGACTTCACCAATAAACACCCATCTCAAGGAGATCTCCTGACTTCCTTCCAGGTTGAATTCTTCTTTTTGCTTCCATCCTCTAAGACTTGTGGGATGTTCTCACCCAAAGGAGTTTCAGCTCATAGACTTTAATTCTTCTGACAGGTGCAGACAGCTGCCAGTTCCCAACATGAGTCACCCTCCTCCTCAACTGTAGTGTCAGAGATTACAGCACTCTTCCAGATTACAGCTCTCCTCCACCTACAATTAACAGCAAAGAACAATGAAAAAATTTTCATTTCTAAAAAGAACATATTTTATGAAAATTTTTAAAAGCTGCTAATCAGTGTTAAGAGAGTCCAAAGACGGCAAAAATTATTAGTGGTTAATCTGGATGTGAAAAGAGATTGACTGCATGGAACAAATATACATTTTTTTTCTGAATATTCAAATAATTCTACAGCAATAGTACAAAGGCTATGTTTTGTCTTTTTTGCTGTAAGTATAACAACGTTAATTCTATTTTGCTATCCATTAATACTTATTAATTTTGCTCTTTGCTTTAGGCTTTTGAAAATACTATTTTAAAATATGTATCTATAAGCTTTTAAAAATACCTTTTGTTCTTGAATTTCTAACCATTGATGTTTAAGATTTTGTATTAATATCATGCTTTCAACATAATTGTGATTGCGCTGACAAGACAAATGATTCGTGCTACATTTATGTACAATGTAAGTTCCATCTTCACTAGTTATTCTAGGATGTCTTTATCCATTTATTTCATTTATGAGGAACAATTTCCTTCTCTTTTCAGTCAATGAAATGATCAACTCTTTCAGAATCTTATAATTCTACTCTAGAGGAATACAAATATCCTGTTTGCAGAGATTTAAAGATGTTACTCTTAAAATTTTAATCATCATTTGAGTGGTAAAGTGAACCCTAAAATCACAATTTTACTTGAATTTTTAAACATTTAATGTTTTCAAATTCTACTGAACAATTATATGGGAATAGGAACATTCTTTTTTCTTTTAGTCCTTTATTTTAGTTGTCACTGATGGAGTACCTATTCATGGTCAGGAAATATGTTTAACAAGGAAGAAACAAAGACATGTAAGACTCAGTCTTTGACAGCTTTCTGGAGTTAATTATCTAGTTGAGGAGACAAAGGAAGGACACAATAAATACAATACAAAATAATAAGAACTGTGGAAACAGTACATACTGAGTGCTATGGAAGAATTTATTCATAATTTAATAACATTTCATTGAGTTTGAGGCTCTAGCTGCTGAGGATACAAGTACATTAATTGAATTCAAGAAACTCACATTATAGAGAAGGATAATGATTAATCATAATACAGTCCTGTGAGCATAATTATAAGAGGACTGCTCAGGATATTCTGAGGGCAAAGAAGATCCTGGGAGGGAGAAGAGGAAAGATGTAGGCTGCCAGAAGAGGATGCAACAGAAAGGACTTTTCAGTGATGGGCAGAAGTTAGCCAACCAAAGGCACAGTTACAAGGGAAGTTGGAGAGGGATTGCAATCAGTGCGTTATTTTTGGAGAACTGAGTCCTCCACAGAAGCTACGGAGAGTTTTGAGTAGAGAGAAGGCAGGTGCCAGTTCAAAGAGTGACTATGGCCAGGCAGGACTCAGTTCTGTCCCAGGAGAGTGATGAAAAGCGTAGCTGACAGTCAGGTTTACTTCTACACTCTGGTAGGTGGGTAGCCACTTGGTATAAGGCCATTCTAGAAGCTTGAGCATAGTAATTCTTTTGAGAGGCAATTTCTTTTGAAAAGGATGGCATCAGAGAAACTGAAAAGAGGTGAAATCAGCAGCACTCACTAATTGGCATGTGAAATTCTGAAGGGGGAAAAATTAAGCACAGAGTTCTAGCTCTGGTAACTAGGTTGAAGGAGATGAGAGCAAAGGAGAATTTGGATGAGAAGTAAGTAGAAGAAGAGGTGATGAATTTAGTTTTGGACTCATTGCTTGCGAGGTCCCTGTCGTATCTTTGGGGGTTTGAAGGGAGGAGCTATCTTCAATAATCAGATATTTATTTGAGTATGCAAAGGAGTCCGAGAAAGTGATAGAGATGGGGGGTTGTTGCAAGACTGTATGGATCACTGGAAAAATCTGAGTTGAGTTTGGGCAGAATGTACATGGGAAGGCATGGGACTGTGGCAGTGCTTCTCCAACACTCGGAAACGAAGTTGAGCCGGGGTGTTGGCGCACACCTATGATCCCAGTACTGGGGGGCTGAGGTAAGAGAATTGCTAATTTGAGCCTCACTTGGGCAATTTAGCAACTTTGTGAGACCCTGTCTCAAAAATTAAAAATGAGCAGAATAAAGAAGACCCACTTAAAAACAAGCATCACATCTACCATGTTGTGAGAAAGCAGTTGGAGAAATGAAACAGTTTGAGAAAATGACAAGCTGGGAAAGTCGTTCTTGCCATGAAAACATTGCTAGTTATCACTTTTCTGAGGTTGCAAATTTATGGTTTGCACTAGTTGGGACCCTCCGTGGACCCAGCTGGCACATATTCTTAGATCCAAATTGTGTCAGATGAGGATACATTTCTTCAGGACCCTGAGGTTGTGCAGCTCACAACCATTGAATGTGACATTTCACGATGTACCAGTGTGGACTTCCTGTACTCACTTCACATGTCAGTGGGGACAGTAGGAACACAGCGAGTAGCTGGTCCATTTCTAACTTGGATTCTGCTGGTTTGAGCCACGATTTCAGTTAATGTAGGGCTTGCCTTGGCCCTCAGGCCTGGGTACTCACTAGAGCCATCTGGGATGGGGGGCCCAGATGCCCAGAGATTATGATTTAACTGCTGGGATGTTGTACCCAAGCTTTTAGACATTTAAATACTCCTCAGGTGATTCTAATGTGCAGACAAGATTGAAAATCACTGCTATAAAATAAGGAAGCACCAGATTTGCAAACTCTGAGTAGTTGTGAAGAAATTTAATCAAATGCATAATATGTGTGAAAGTGCAATCAGTGAGAGGAGTATAATAGCCATGACCCAAGAAGGCAGCAACATAGAGTACTTGGTGTTTATTCGTTTTTTTCTTTTTAACCTTAAAAATACTCATGGCAGGGTGGCCAGTTTGCTCAAGTAGGAAGCAAGTTACTGTGCTTCTTCCAGTGGCCAGGAGGTCTGTGGGTCTTAGCTAGAGGGCAGGGACACTGTAGCAGGCACTGTAGTGCCCCAGCCCCACCTTGGAACAGCTATGCTGACAGTATATACATACGGTTGCCTACCTTGGGGTTTCAGGTTTCTGCGTCTTTTTCTTCCCCTCCCACCCCCCAACCCCCAGTTACCAGGGATTGAACTCAAGACCTTGTGCTTCTGAGGCAGTCACAGTGCCACTGAACTAAACCCAGGCCTTTCTATGCTGTATTCTTATTTTTGAAGCATCCAGTGGGCTGTCCTCTTTCTATACATATCTCCTGGCCAAATATCCCAAGTATATTCTAACTTGTAGTCTTGACTACTTAAAAACTGTCTCACTTTGGGCGAGTTATTAAAATTTCTTGCTACCATTTCTTCATCTGTGCATAAATTTGTTGTGAGGGTTAAAACAGGTAATACATCTACTAAACTTTGATGTAATACTACACAAATAATAAGTTCCTCTGACAGTAATGATTTTTCTTTAATTGCAGCCACAATAGGGCAACCAGGTTTTGGGAAAGTGACACTGCATAGCAATTTTATATATTAGTTATAATTTACTTTGTTGTTTATCTCTTTTCCTTCACTCGCAATTTTCCCTACCCCCCATGCTTTGTAAACTGCATTAGCGATAAAAGTATGTTACTGTGGTTATTGATACAAAATATTGACTCTTCTGTGAAAGCAAAGGTTGAAAATGGGACGTCTTTTTTGTGCATGGCACATCTTGTTCTGTTGGCACTTTGGAAATGCACTGCTGGTATCTGGTGGTGCCCCCGCTGGGCCTGTGCACCCACACCACTGTTATCTGGGTGGCTTCTGGAAATGCTTACATCCATTTAAAAACATCACTTCATGCTTTTACCTAAAGGAGGGATTTTGAATCCAGAAAGCATTTCTCTGTGGCATCAGGCAATGATTGGTTGATAAGAGAAACTTTCGAATTCTTCCCTTTGTGACAGCATAATCCACAGTTATGGGGGAGGTTAAATGGCCAAGGGGTGGTTTCTTGTTTAGACTCTTTGGCATTTAACCATCTTCAGAGCTAAGGAGACACACAACAACAACAACAACAACAACCCCAAAACCTAAAAGACTAACAGTGTGGACCTGACCAGATCACCACTCAGCAGTATTTTTATCAGGGAGGAAGATTCCATGACAGCCAGGGTTCCTTTTCTGGTACAGCCAGCAAGGCTTGGGAGGCAGTGTAAAAAAAAAAAAAACGTCTACTTCCACTGCAAGAGGAAAGAAGAAAAGAGTAACAAGGATGGAGAGAAGAGTCCCTGCTAGATCCCAACATGAACTAAATTTGGTTTGTCACTCTGGACAGACATCTATCTTCCTGTTATAAAATCTCATCCCTAAAATGCAGGCACTAAATAAAGATTCTAAAGTGTCCAAGTGCTGAAGTGGGAACAAATAAAAGAGCAGCAGCCAGATGGGACATCTTGTCCCTGCGTGGTCACTAATTAGCTTGGTGTCTCTTAGCCTGCTCAGGCCTAGGTGCCTCCTTTAAAATTAGGTTGAGGGATTACAACACATCTTTATAGAGCTCTGCAATCATTAATGAAACGCAGGCACAGCACCAATTTCTGTTATCCAATTCTTGTAAAAAGTAAAGAAGCATTTCTTTTTAATTTATTTAATGTTTGTATTCTACCAGTGAGAAGCAGCTATTTCTGAAGACCGAAGTTGGCCAATAAGCATGTTACCTCACACTATTGCCAATCTGACTATAAAGTACAAGTCACTTGGCAACGTGTTGTGTATTTAGAGGGATGTAAATGAAAGATAATTAGAAATGCTGGGTAAAATATAACACATACCAAGGTAATAGTCGAGAAAGTAAGTGTTATTTATTCATTAAATAAACACGGAATTAGTCACCGTCTGTGTGGGGTGGCTTCCCAGACTCTTGAAACTAACTAATCCTGGTCAACTCAGCTATGATTCTTTATCTGCACAGAGTTGAATCGGCTGATCTTTCAGGCATATATTCCAGGCTGTAGTAGTCCTATAAAATATAACATACTATAAAGACAAAAAGCGAAGTGTTTAGTTACTCTAATGGGATGGAAAGCTTTGATGAGAATGTGACGTTTGAGCTGAGATCCAGAGGATGAGGAACATGAAACTGAAAAGGAGAATGATTATTTCAGGTCAAACAAGACAGGTGGGAGCACAGGCACCGCGGGGTGACCCGAGAGTGAAGGCTCATGTGGCAGATGGAGTGAAGCTGTGCATCACAGAGAGATCTTGGAGTTTTGCTGTGAGAGAGACGGAAAGCCACTGGAGAAATCTGAGCAAGAAATAACATAATTTAGCTTATATTTTTAAAACAACACTTTGGCTAATAGATGGAGAATGATCACAGGGTTCAAGCATACAGGCGCAGGCCCACTGGGAGGTAATGCATTAATACAGGCAGTCGACAATGACTTGAACTTGGGAATGGCAGGCCTATCCGAGTGTCAGTGGAAGGGTTTAGGCGTGGAGAGTGAGCTGATGTTACACACAAGGCATGTGAGCGGATGTTGCAGGGTAGCAGACGACAGAGAGGAGGTGAGCTTTAAACCAGAACATGAAACAAAAGCGTGAGTGGCAGCGCAGGCAGGGCAGGGGATAGTGATGGAATGTCCTGTTTGGAGGGACAGAAAGACGCTTTAACCGAGGTGCTGGATTCATCTGGCAAGGAAGAGAAAACACGATAATTTGACAAAAGGAACTTGAATACCAATCTTAGAAAATGAGAGAAATTTTTTAGATAATATAACAAGTACTTTTACTGAATCAGTGTGAATGGTCTAGAGAGAGGCATTTTAAAATGAGAGGCATTCTTATGAATTTGACATCCTAATGGGGATAATTCATACTAGTTTATTTCCTTCATTCTGCAGGAATGCCCTGTCTCCCAGAGATTTTTAACTTGGAAAGTAAATAAAGATTTCATCCTAAATTGTAACCAAAGCACTCAGAAGATCATTTTGAGTCTCATTATTTCTTTTCCAACTGAATTTGACTCCTAAGGCTTTTTAAGATGCAAGTCTTCACTCTCTCCTTAGATAGGTGAAATCAGTTTCCTTCCCTAGAGAGAAATATTTTCATTCAAATAGGCAGAGTGGTTCAGAACAGAGTTGTTTTGGTCCTTGAGTGTGTATGAGAAATTCAACACATTTATCTATCCTTGCCATGTAAATGCATTCCCTATCTCCAGAATACTTTATCTTAAAATTTTTGAATTTTGTTTGAACTACAACATAATATATTGTCATAGACATTCTCAACAAGAAATACCAAATAATAAATCTGAAAATGGCTCTTATTTCTTCTGCCTCCTTATAATGGTTGTGAGCCATCATTTGGGTTTATCTTGTGTCCATGATAAAATCAAGGAGGCAATATTAATTATTGTCTACCACACCTCACTTTTTCTTCCAAAAACCAAGGGTTCCCCTATTTCTGAAGGAGCGTAGAAGAAAACCCCAAGAATTCTATAGCCCAGTGTGTCTATAATTTCCATTGCACGTATTTTAAAAATAGGCTTGAATAAAAGACCCCTGCCCACCACCTCCATATCAGCTGCCTGAGACCTGCCTGGATAACTGACAGCTGAGCAGCTTCCTAGCTTTCCTCATGGCGTCACCTTTTTTTTTCTAGTAGTGCGGGGAACAGAATCCTTCCAAACTCTCCTGTGCCTCCTCAGAAGCCTAGAATGTGACTTTATTTTGAATCGGGTCTTTGCAGGTATAATTAGAATACGTATCAGGATGAGGCTCCTACTGGTTTAGTGTAGACCCTAAATCTAGTGAAAGAATCCTTAGGAGACAGTAAAGGAGAAGATGCAGAAATGCAGGATTGGTAGAAAGATTGCAGGGAAGCAGTTCCATGCCAAGGAATACCAAGGAGGGACTGCATGAGTTGCTTTCTCCCTAAGTCTTCAGTGGGAAGCCATCCTGCCTATACTTCTCAGATGTTTTATATGATTCTGTTGTTTAAAGCCACCCAGTGGGTGGTAATTTGCTAGAGCAACCCTAGAAAACTTGGCCCTCTCTTTTCAACCCAGTTCCCTCTACTTCCTCTTTGCTTACTGTTCATTAAGCAACTGGTATCTGGGATACTCTTTAAACAATCAAAATACTCTCCTGTCCGGAATCTTGTCACTTTCTGGTCTGTTCTCAGTAATATATTTGTTTCAGGTATGTGCCTGGCTTGCCCACTCACTTCCTTCACACTTTGTTGAAACAGTACTGCATCCCTTAGTTCTTCTCTTTTTCCTGGCTTATTGTTCTCAGCACTTATCACTGAGGCAAATATTTTACTCTTTCACTTGCATATTGTATGGTCAGTGCTTAGTTTTTAGGTTGTGTAGATGGGGCTTTTTATTGTTTGGCTCATACCCACATCCCCAATGCCTGGAGCAGTGCGTGTCACAGAGTACACAGGTATACACAAATAAATGTGTAAATTAAAGAAGTTTCTTTGACTGAAAATGTCTGTTTTCAAATGAATGCATTCATCCACTCATCAAAAACTTAATGAGTGTCTAAGCTCAGTGCTTTCATGAACATTATGTTACAGAAAATTTGGTTCTTGCTTTCAGGGAACTTAAAACTTAAAAGGCTAAAAAATACAGAACAAAAGAAAAAAAGGAAGGAAGGGAAGCAAAGAATTCAGAAACAAAGGAAAAACTGGAAATGGCTTTTGTAAAATAGGAAGGGGATAAGGGAATAGGAAAAAAAGGAAACAAGATACATCATGTAAAGGTACAAATTCCCTATGATGAAAGTGATCATTATGTAAATCTCAAATATACCAATAAAATTAAAATTGAAAAAAGAGTAAGTGGTGGTAAAGGGAAGGAATCAGAAGGGAAGGTTGTGCTTTACATGCTGCGTCTGCCAATATTTGTAATGTTTATAACATGTTAATGCATAACAATAGTTTCATGTCTTATGATAATTTTTAAGAAGTCTCAATAGTGAAAGTCTTCTTCCAAAACCTCAATGAACTATAGAGCCTAGGAAGAGAGAGGTCATTTAATGTCAAAGGTGTTCAGGGAAGTCTTCGTGGAGGAGGTGGCACTTGAGCCGAGTTGTGAGGAGGTGTGTGATTTTGGTAAGTGAAGATTATCAGGACACGTTCCAAGGACAGCAGGAAGCACGCCTCACCTGGCAGGTGTGCAGTGGGTCCAGCTGTAGTGGGAAAGAGGCCTGGAAAGTAGAGCTTTAGATTTTTTAATATGTACATACTTTTTTCCTTGCTATTATTGCCTAAATATACAGTATAATAACTATTTGGATATCATTTATACTTCACCAGATATAAGAAATCTAGCGATGACTGAAAAAATACGGAAGGATGTCTACAGCTTATATGCTAAGGCTAGGCTGTCTTCTATGAGCGTCCACCAAGTTCTGTATCCATGAAGCTATCTCCTGTGGAGGGGAGAGGTGACTACCAAGAGGGAAAAGCTTTCTAAGTCCCATTGCCTGCTTGTCTCTAGCACTTGTCACCTCTTGCCAAGCTACCCATCTTTGGCAGCCCTGATATCAGAAGGGCCAATTTTCTCGCATGCACATTCACTCTCCATCAACCCTTCCCAGCTGTGCACAGAGGAGGTGCTTCTTGGTTTTATTTAGTGCGGTTATTTATTGATTCCTCCTTCCTCTTCTCTTCCTTAGCCGTCAGTTCACCTGCGCCTCTCATCTCCCATTGCCTCTCTGAACCGCAGAGTCAAGCACAGGTCAGGTACCCAGTCAACATCCATCAGCTAAACTCAACTCTCCTGGAAAAGATAATAAGTATTTCACTATTCTGATTCTCACATCCTTGGAGGTAAACTTCACTCCTCCATCTATGACAAAACTTTTTCATCCAATCCTGTATCTCCTGGAGTGTAACACTGTAAATGAACACTGAATGTGCACTCAGGGGACAGACAACCTGATCTTCACTGTGCTCCCCGTTGAGCATGTGCATTTAAAGCAAACAGCGGACATTTCCACTACTCTCCCTATCTGCCAAATAAGGATGATAATTATCATATCCATATCTCATTTAAAAAATGAGAGGAGCTGGCTTTGATAGTATTTGTACCTTCCATGTACTACCACCCTGGTGACAGAGTATCTCTTTCTGGATATTTGCCACCACACAGCAACACTGAGTCCCTCTACAAAGCCTATAACCTCTCAGAATTCTCCCTTTCCTATTGATGGCTCCTTCATAGCTTTAAATTTGGTTGTTATTTTTTCACTGTGTATTATTACCTTGAAAGTAGTTACTTGAGTACAAAACATAGACCAAAGAGATTTTTACAAAGAAGAAACACAGGTAATAACACAAAACTTTCTTTTTAACGAACTAAGATAAATTAGTTATATAAATGAAACAAATTAGTGTATATATTAAAATATTTTTAAACAATGGAATAGGTAATTTGGCAAAGCACAGTATTTTAACTGCTCCCTACTTCCTATTTATCTCTCTTCTGCTTTGCTCTCTGTTAACATTTTTATATTTTGTGTTTCTCATATAAGAGAAATTATGCTATATTTAAGATTGTGAATATGATTTATTTCCGTTAACATTATATTCTCAAGTTGCATTCATTTACCTCTGAATGCCTCAAGTTTATCTTTCTTTATGGCAGTGTAGTACTCCAGTGTATATAAATACCATATTTACCTTATCCATTCCTCTAATGATTGACATATACATCATATACAATGTTTTCAAGATCAAGGTATTATAAATTGTGCTGGTATAAACATGGGTTTGCATGTATCCTATAATAGGATACTTTTAACTCTTTTGGGAAGATACCTAGAAGAGGGATAGCTAGGTCAAATGGAATTTCTATTTTTAATTTTCTGAGAAATCTCCACACTGAATTCCATAGTAGTTGTACTAGTTTACTTTCTCACCAACAATATAGAAGAGTTCCTTTTTCCCAAGATCCTTGCCAGCATTTGTTATGAGAATTTTTAATGATAGCCATTCTTTCTGTGGTAAGATGGTATCTCGGTGTTGTTTTAATTTGCATTTTCTGATGGCTAGTGATGATGAACATTTTGTCACATATTTAATTGGCCATTTGCACTTTTTCTGAGAAGGATCTGTTCATTTTGGTAGCTCATTTTTTGATTGAGTCTTTTACTATTTTTGCTGTGCATTTTTTGTTGTCTTCATTTCATTGTTTTCTAGGACTGTTGGTTATTTCTTCTAAATATGTTTCAGATTTTGGTTCCCATTGAAATCAACTATAAAATCCTAATGCTTTCATGTTCTTTAGCACGATACTAGACTCTGAATTATTTACTGTCTTGTATTTTACTTACTTCTTGTATATCTTCCCTAAATATGCTACAATTATAAACTCAAGAAGTGAAGAGTTATTGTCCACTTCTTGTATCTATATCATTCTGTCTTCCCTTCCCGATTCACAATGAGCTGACCCCAGGAAACGTTTCAAGGATACTTTTTAATAAAATGTAGTATGAAAGGATGGAATACTAGCCCACATCCCGTTCTCACTGTGATAAGGCGCCTTACTAATGTTCCGTGAAAGGTTAGTTCTGTCAGAAACCGGTGTTAGGCAAACCCCAAAAGAACTTTCACATTCAAATGTGCTTGGGAAATAATGAATTTAATGAAATTCAATGAAATTAGTGGGATTTCTTAGATCTTTGGTGCTTAATATTTTTAGAACATCAGCTTTTTCCAAGAGGAACTATTATTTTCCCAAACTCACTTCAAAACCCAAATATTTTTGTAGTGACACAATTTTAGAGTGGGTGCTAACCAATCCCATTTCCAGAACTGCCAGTTTCAGACCTCAACAAACCTGAGAATTCTTGGAGTTCAGTTCCAAATTTGTAATAGTTATTGGGAGTAACCTGACTTTATTTCATCTCTTTGATTTATTATTAACTGGAAATATATAGAAATGATTATATAAGCAAGGGAAATGTGGAAAATTGTAAACGAGGTCACTGTTAAGGAGTGAAACAATAGTGACAGCTGCATACATTCAAGCTAGAGGTTGCTTCACAGACTGAGAGGCAGGAGGACCTAAGCAAAGAGCACTGGAGAAACCTCAGAGCACCAGAGAGCCCTCAGCAAGACCTGAGTTCCATTCCTAGCTCTGCCTTCAACTATCTTAAGATTTGAACAGGTAATTTAGTGTTTCCAGCTATAAGGGATTCCTATTTCCTCTTTTATAAAATGAGGGTTAGAGTACATATGTACTAAAATACCACTCAGGTCTGACTTATGTATATCTCTGCAATATACATTGCTTACATTTCAGTTGTGCTTTGCTTCTGCATGCAAATCCATGTTATGTGCGTAGAGACAGGCATATGAGAAATCTATGAGATGATGCATGCAGGCTACTGTTTTATGTTCCATATTCCCTCTGGGAGTTTGTGCACTGGTTCCCTAGAGATAATAAACTTTACTTGTTAGTTTTGAAATGTTATTTGAGTTACTCATTCTAAAATAAAGAAGCAATGACTGCTCAGGGAATTTTTAATGAAGCACAGACCTAAATCATCACTAATGCAATGTGACTTCCCTAATGGAATCTTTGGAAAGTTGTTAATGGTTCATTTTTGGTCCTTCCTTTAATTGTGCCAAATAACAAGAATTTGGCCACAGCTGTCAAAGAAATTTTGAAGACCATCCAATTCACTTATTTGTGAATTAACACAAATTCAAATTCTACAACAGAGAAAGATAGGCTAACTTTAGTCTGTTACAAAGATTTTTCCCACTTTGGGAAACAAGATTTTATTTTTTTCTATCCTGCACTTTTAACATATTGCTTATAGGAAATGAAACACCAAACCACTTTCTCCATTTCCTCTCTGAACTGTTTGCTTTAATACTACCCAAGCAGGTTTTTGCTTGAGTAAATAACCTGAAAGGACAAATAACTCCACACAACCTAGGTTTACCCAATGCCTCCTGCTCATGTGTAAGGGGAAGTGTTGATTTTTTAGGTGTTGCCCAGCTGTTGTAACTAAAATGGTTTGAGGTCACAGTCTAGTTCTCTGGTAAGAGAATGACCAAGAGGGCATTTCAATTGCTATACTTATTCAACTACCTGTACTTTTGAAAGAAGCACCAGTAGATAGTGACTGATTAATGGTCCTTGTAAGAAGAAGATGTAGTTAAAAATAATACTGGAAGGAACTCTTTTCATCAAAATGTTCATGAACACAATTAACAATTACTTCTATAATTGACATGATGATTCAATAATTCAAATTCAATAAAGATTGTTTATGTTCAACTTTTTTGGGGGGTACCAGGGATTGAGCTCAGGTCCTTGTACTTGTGAAGAAGGTGGCAGCACCACTGAGCTAAATCCCCGGCTCTGTGTATCTTCAAATTTTATCTTATGTAATATACAACCCTATTTTTTCCATATAGCCTGCAACTAGGTGAAGTCAGACTTTCATTCTTTTGTCTGTTTCCCACAATTTGTCTAGAACAAACATTATACCACATTCTGCTCATATGTTGGTATTATTATCTGACTGAGCTTTGCCCATTGTTTGAAAGCCATAAAATAAGCTTTATCTCCAAGAAGTAATCAAACTATTTTTTAAAAAGTTATCTGGAATCAATGTCAGGGAAAGTATGTGTTGGCAGAGCTGGTAGGAAGCTTAAATGATGATTCGAGACATAATGATAAATAAGAGATAATCTCTTCCAAGAATCTTGGACTAATAGAAATTAGGATAAGCAAAGCAATAACTCAGTAGTATCTTGGAGGGGCCACTGCAAAGTGTAAGCAAGGAATGTGAAGAGGAGTTGTGTGGCTTTCCTGAAGGGAATCAAACCTGAGATTATACTTGAGGAATAAGTGGAAACCGATCAGGTAAAGAGGAGATCCTTGTAAGTATAATATTGTGATGGTTAAGATTGATTGTCAGCTTGATTGGCTTGGGAGCCACATAGGTTATTAGTGAAGCACAGTTCTGGTTGTGTCTAGGTGGGTCATGGAGACATGATGTTGTGTAGCATACATAGTCCCTGACCCCTTCCTTTCTAGCAGTGTTCCTTTGCTCTGCTTCCTGGATACCATGATCTTCTACCATGCTATTCTTGGAACTGCCAACCATGAACTGAATACTCTCAAATTATGAGCTACATTAAACCTCTCCTTCTTTAAGATGTGAATATTGAGTATTGCATCTCAGCAATGAGAAAGCTAATACAGAACATTGGTACCAGAGAATTGGAGGCTTTGCTATGACCGTACTTGGTTCAGAAGTCTATGATTCAGGAGTCTTGGAAACTAGTTTGTAGGAATTGTTTGGAAAGGTTTAGACCTGTAGGTTAGAGATGGCCTAGAATGTTTTAACCAGAGCTAGATAGGTGATTTTGATGAAAACTCAAAAGATCAAACCGCTAATAGAAATGAAGAGAGTAAAGACAATATTCAGGAGATTTCAATTGACAACAAGTATTCCATTCCATTGACAATTGGATTACACACCACTGTGTGTGTTAAACTTTGGCAAAAAAAAAAAGTTTACATTTGCCCATATCCTAATACTTTGTGAGAAACTGAGATAAAGGGTGGTAAACTAGTTATTCTGGCAGAGGAAATTTCAAAACAACCCAGTGTTCAGACTGTGGCACAGATAATGCTGGTTACTCTTAAAAGAGTGAAAGCATTTGAAAATATTAAATTTTGGCTGTAGGCAATCATATGTAAAGTTTGGGCCAAAGAGGCTACTGGTGTTCAAGTGATAAGCACCATAAAAAAGGAAACCAAGTATTTTGAGCCAGAACAGGAAGAAAGATGTCTTGAGGTTATCTCAGGAATCAGTAAGATCCCACCTGTTGCCAGCTCAAAGGTTCAAAATGTTAAATCTTTCAGTCAAGAAAAGAGCCCATGGGTCTCCTCCTCAAGAAGGGCCTCCTAAGGAATTCATTCTCTGTGATTCACTTCACTGTGCTGAGCTATCAAGTCATTCAGAGGCTGCAGCCATAGTTCAAGGGGGCCTGGCTATTGCTCCCACTGTCAGTAGACATTGATGTCACCCACATGATGCTTGTTTTACTTACCTGCCAAATGCAAGAGTTGTGGGGTCAAAGAAGTTTCTACCCACATTTTTACAAGAGTCCTGGGAGGCCAAGCAAGGAGCCTCTCCCTCTCAGAAAGCAGAGTGTGAAGCTGTGGCGATGAAGCCACAGGTGCAGCAATGACCCCAGGAAGTCAGAGATGCCAGAAACATGGAATATCTGCAGAGACATGTTTCAGGCTATGAGCAGAGTGAGCTCTTATAGCTGTTAAGAGCCGTAGGAGTTGAATTACCCAAGTGCCCTAGAACACACATCTTACCAACTTATGTCCCAGATGCAGAATGTGGAAATTTAATGTTCGCTCTGTTGGGTTTTAGTCTTCTGTTGACCCTATCCTTTTCTATCTCCCTATCCCTTTCTTATTGGAATGACAAGTTTCACAGCTAAGAGTTTGCCTTGGATCTCAGAGGAGACTTTGTCTCGGATTGTTGAAAAATATTGGAACTGCTGAGACTTTGGGGTAGGAATCATTACACTTTGGGTTATATGCACAGTAGTTGTGTAATGTTGGGTGGAATTATTAACTTAGTATTGTCTTTACTTGGAGGTTAAGTATGTTTTAAGGTGATGTATTTGAGTGTGACATTGACAAAAGGTGGGATGTGAGGGTTAAAACTGTCAATTTAATGGACTTTGGAACCACCTAGCATTAGTGAGGTACACTTCTGGGTGTGGTTGGGTGGGTCACAGAAGCATGATTCTGGATAATATACATGGTCCTTAGATCCTTTCTCTCTCATGCTATTGCCCTGCTCTGCTTCCCAGATTCCATGAAATAAGAATCTTTATTCCTTTTTGTTCCCACTTTGCTATTTCTCCCTTGGAGCCAGAAAAATATGGTAAAACCTCTGGAATCTATGAATTAAATTAAATTTCTCCTCTTTTAAGTTGTGGGTATCAGGTTTTATGTCTCAGTGACAGGAAAGCTAATTTATACAAATAACAAATCCAGTGAAAAAATAGAGAATGCAATGTGTTGTAGGAGTGGGAAAAAATTTCTTACAAAGAATGAAGGTGTTTGTAATAATGTAGAGCTATGAAGCTAGAATAACCAGCAATGTCCACATGATAAAGAGTTTTAAATAGCAAACAAATTTTAATTTAAAAAATTATTGTCAATATAAACTTCATGCTTTTCCCAGAATTCATATAATCATATATAAACATGTAGAAAAGGATAGATGGAGTTACATTATGTAAAACATTTGTTACTATATACAATTTTCCATATATTGCTTTTCTCACTTAATGTCTTTTTGAAATTCTTCAAAATCAACTTACATTTTTATATATTCATAAAATGTGAATGCATGATATTCTACCATATTTCATTTAATGATTTATTTATCTGCTGACATGGCTTGTCTTTATTTCTATACTACATATACATATAAATATGCATATCTATCCAAACAAGCTAGTGCTTATATCTCTAGTTGAAAGCCTTAATTTTAATAAATTATCAGATGTCATCTCCAAAAACCTAATGTTATGAAACATTTCTGCTAGTAGCATATGAGTCTCTCCAGAACTAGGTGTTATCATTTTTATCATTGTAGACAGTCCATTGTTTGTCAGATGCCATTTGATTTTTGTGCTAGCAAACCTTTGCTTATATTTATTCACCATTAAATCTCCTAGGAAATTTGTTCACTCAGTTTTGTTGATTGCTCTTCCTTGTTAATTTTTGAGATTTTTTTTCTATTTTTTCCAATAATTGCATTTATTCAAAAGCTAATGTTTATCTCTTGGATACACTAGTAGTATATTTTTCACTACAAAAGATTTAACTTTTATATGCTATCTGTTTGTTTTCACTATTGGTAGTTTCTGATTGTAGTTTTTTGTTGTTGTTGTTTTTTGTTTTTGGTACTGGGGGTCTAACTCAGGACCTTGAGCTAGAAAAGCAGGTAGTGGCACCACTAAGATAAATCCCCCGCCCTGGTTGTAATTAAAAGGACTTTCCCCTAATTTAAAAAAATAAATAAATAAAACAACCAAACAACAAAAGCAAAAGCGGTTTCCTTTCTTCTTACATTTGTGATTGTTTAAATAGTCTTGCAGATTTTTTCGGTTTTATATATTATAATTAAGTCTCTTACTCACATGGTATTTATTTTTGTATACAATATAAGTCAGGAATATAACTTCATTTCTTTCTTGTTAAATAGCCCATTGAGCCAAAACTGTTTATTAAATAAGGTGTCTTCCCCTACACTGACTTGAAATACCTTTATCCTATGCTGAATTCTTCCATGTTACAGAATCTATCAATTATGTTTCTTTGATTTCTTTTTTCCCATGCCATATTGTTTTAATTGATATAAAAGCAACACTTTCACTTTTTCTTTAAAACATCACATTTGACTTCATCCTTAGCAAAGTGACAAAAGAATATTGTCACTCCTTGTAAAGAAGCCATCCTGAGGATAAATCTTCAGTTTTCCCAAAAGAGTTAGCAGTAAGGACTTAAACCCAACTAGTTTTGGACGCTGGTCTAAGCACTGCATGTGAGCATAGCTATCTGATTCATTTGTGGTGTTGGGGAAGCCTAGTCACTAATTTGGGCAATTAAAAGAAAAAAAACCTCTCTTACTTAATGGAGTAAAGACTTTCACATTTGTACGTATTCATCCACATGCATGTAAACCCACACAAACTGGTTTGTTTAAAAGTACCCACCTCCCAATTTCTTCATGTTGCTCATGCTTTTTGGTGAGCTGCCATGTTTATTTCTAATGACAAATTTCTTTAGGGAATCTGTCTCTTCGCCTTCAGTGATAATATTATCAGTATAGTCACATAGAGGTCCTGGATGGGGACTGCTTTGTTAAATGACATTTGGCAACTGGCTGATGAGGTTTAGCCAACTGCCATGCCAGATACTTAGTAGCATAATGTATCATGGGTTAGATGCCAATGGTTCTTGGATCACTTTCTTTCTGCTTATGTGCTGTGGACCCAAGGGGTGACTAACGAAGTGGCACACTTTATTCATCTGTGAATAACAGCAAGTGTAAATGAAGCCTGGGACTTAGAGCTCTCCTTCCTGTGCTGGAGAGAAGAGCATTCTTTGGTGGCTCATCCTTAATTCTGCATTGGCCTCTAGGCTTATCCATATTGATTTTTCCCACATTTCTATACAACTATTTGAATTAAAATGTGAGACCTTTCAATTCCATAGCTGCATGCATCCAAACTTCAACTAAGCTTCCTGTATGAGAATAAGAGTTGTTTTGCTTTGAAGTAATTGCATTGAATTAACAAAGTTAAAATCCATACTCCAAATCCAGGCTCCTTTTTTATTATAAAATACACTTAAGAGGCTATATTTTGTATTCAGCCTATTACATATTTAATTTTATGTGCTTCTTTTTTTATTTCTTCACTTAATAAGCTTTTATAAAGCAGATATGTTCATTAACAGCATAGATGTTGCCCACCCTGTGTGCTTTATTCCTCCTTAGTTTTTGTACATTTCCTTCTTTTCTGATACAATTCTTCTTTCTCTGTCTGGAAGAACATTACCAATTCTCTTTTAATTCAGTGGCCTTCTTATGCATTTTATATTCAGTTATTCTAGTTTACATGTAATCTCAAATCCAAAGCTATTTTTTTTTTTTTTTTGGTACCGGGAATTGAACTTGAGTCCTTGCACTTGCAAGGCAGGCCACCGAACCGCTGAGCTAAATCCCCAGCCCAAAGCATTATTTTTTTAAAAAGCTGTAGATCTATTCCTAGTTTTCCTTTTTATCTTCACCCATCATTTTTTGGTTCATTTGGCAAAGTCCAAATCATATTTCTGTCCTGAGTTTAATTGAATTGAGAGAAAATTATCTTTGAAACTCTAATTTCTAAAACATTAAGAAAATAAACATTTTCTGAGTCAAGTGAACAGAGGTATCTAAGTTTTCCTGTTACTAATATCCATTTTTACGGTGCTCCTGGATGTACCTGCTGAACTGAATCTCAACCATCATGATATCTTGCGGTAGTGAAGTGGCTGTAGTGGTACCAAGGGTGGAGATGACTTTGGCTTGATTTTCCCAATATGAGAAAGCCAATAGTGGTTGTAACAAAGGAAAGGGACAGGGTACCAAATAGCCCATGGTGGCAGCCCCCGTTCCGTTCTCTGATGCAGTATGGTAGTCTCTGACTGTGCTCTTTATTACACATGCTTTTTTACATTTAGGCTACTAAGGTCAGTATAGCCCTATCTTCTTTTTTAAAACTCTATTATTTTTTCTCATTGAGTTTATTGGCACTTTTTAAGTATACAGTACAGTTACATTCATCACTGGGATCTTGTAGCTTTACATGACAGGTCTTGGTTCTCATTTTTCCCCTTGTCCCTGCCCTCCCTTCACCCCTCTCCCATTTACAAACTTTGTTTCCATTTTTTCATTTTCTCATATTTTTTCTTTTCCCTTATTTCCTTTCCCCAACCCCTTCCCACTTTCCCTACACTTTATTCCTTTTCTTTCCTATTTTATATTGTCGATTACACAATTCGGATCTTATTTACACTTTTAGTTTTTCACACCAGAGAAACTGTTCTGTATTTATACGTGTGTCTTATTTATTTCACTTGACTATGGCCTCAATATGCATCCATTTTCCTATGAATGACTCTAGTTTCTCATTCTGTATATATAGCCCTGTCTTCTAAGCACTTAATTCTTCTAGGAAATAGCTCATGTATTATATATATTATATTATACATATTATACTATATACATTAATAAGAAAGATTCATTGCCATGTAAAAGCATCACTCTAGCAGAGGACAGACATAGCAAAATACATCTATTTCCCAAGGCCAGAAAGTATCAATTAATTTAACTTTTAAATTATAGAAAAACACAACTACTTTCTTCTGTCATGTCATTGCATTCACATAGTAAACAGAGATGTCTTTCAGAAACTGGGTGTCAATGCATAGCAAAAACATATATAGTGTCTTTGCCAATTTGCATTCTCAACCAACATTTACTTCTTCCTCCAAAAATAATACTACCAAAAATCATGCAATACTATCCAGAAACAGTTATAAACCTAGAAGGCTGATTTTTTTTCTGTGAAATTTTATTTTTTGTTTCTTTGAGACCGGGTCTCACTATGTAGTTCAGGCTGGACTTGAATTCACTATGTAAGCCAGACTGGCCTTGAACTTGTGTTGATCCTCCTGCCTCAACCTCCTGAGTCCTGAAATTATAAGTGTGCAATGCCACACCCAGCTGCTGGAAAATCTTTTCTACAATATTAACATAATAATAGATAATTTATACTGGGCATTCTTGCTACCTGTCAGACACTGAATGTGGCAATGAAACATATTATTTCAGTAATCCTTCCAATGACTTACAAGAAAGTGCCATTATCATTCCATTTGACAGGTAAGAAAATAGATCCCAGAGACATAAAGTAACTGGCTAATAATATTGAGGTTTTCAGAATTAAAGCAGAATTTGTACACAAGGAGCTTGAAAGACTTCTTAGCTACAATTAAGGGAGGCTAACTCCTAGAACTCCTTCACCATCACTAGAAGTGGTCAGTAAAAATTTAAGCAACTGATTATTTTGATATACATACTCTGTTTCAGTGAGATGGTGAAGTCTTTCCAAGTTATAACATGGATTTCTGTTCTTGAATGAAGACATATTGTTCAACTGCTCATCAGAAAAATAATATCCATTTCCCCTTTTCATCCTCTGTCCCCTCATCCTGCTTTATTTCTCTCCGTAGAATGTTGCTCTACCTGAAACAGCTGCACTGCCTTCTATATTGTGGGTCTCCTCTCACTTGACGGTAGATGGTCCCTGGTTTTGTTAAGTGCTGCATTCCTAGAGTCAGAACTGCGTCTTAGAAATGCGTGGCAGATAATAAACATCTGTTCTGTGATTAGATGAATGACCACCAAAGGGGCCAGTGGCTTTCATGAGCTGTCATCATTGCTCTTGCCTCCTGGAAGGACCGTGGCCTCTGCTCTTTCCACGGCTTCTTTAGAGCAGTTTTGTGTGTAGCAGGCCATCACCTTTGCACCTAGCACAAGCCGGGAGTATCCTGGCTTTTCTCCTTTCACGTGGCCTCTGCCTAGAAGAGGCATTGGTCACAGGGTCAAAATAAAGCAGCTCTAAAATCATGACTGGCGAATCTTCCAGCTCTTGTTAGCTGAATATAGAACGGCACACTTGCTCTTGAGACCTTTCTCTTGGATCTGCCATTGATGCCAAGTTAACAATATTCTATCCATTTCTCTTCTACAGAACAGGTTGAAGTTCTTGGCCTCATTTTCTCCTCTTGGCATCAAACTGCAAAGAAAAAAATGTCCAGGGGTTTGTCTCCAAAAGCAACAGCCCAGTTCCTCCATCTTCTAAAAACTCTTCCTACTTCTATCCATTACCAAGTTGGGCATCCTGGCCTTCGGGACTAATCTGTGTGTACCATGTGGAGTCTGGCCCAAGAATAAATATTTGTTGTAGTGAGTTGAATATGATATGCAATGTCTCCTGCAGTTTAACCCTTGCCTATTTCTCCATTTTCACCTCCCCCATTCCTGATGGAATTATTTGTAACTTCCTCTTGGTCATCTACTCTACCTCAATTCAAAGCTCTTGCTCATGGGGGAATGCTCACAAATTCCCCGTTAGTTACACAAAATTTCTATTCTCCTGCATCCTCTTCCTTTATATATCCAGTTATATCAATGCGTATAGCTATGAAGGCACTTTGCAGTGAGACAGACAGTGGGAAGAACAGTCATGTCCAAAGCCACCCTTCAGGCTGTTTGCAGATAACCTCTCATAGGAAAGATACTGGAGTCAGTACTTGGTGATATCTCTTAAATTTGTGCAAAACGTATGTGCTGCTTAAATAGAAAATAGGCCATTTGTGGCACCAAGGGCAGAACATATAGTATATGTACATTTCTTAGTATTAATTCTATTTATTCACAAATTAAATTTGCTTGAATATGGCCTTTTGAGAAAGCAAAGAGAAACTGGCCTTTCCATGTTTCTGATAAGAAAAGAAAGCTGTCCATATTTTGGCCACCAAAAAGGAAAGCTTAGAGCACCTTCCTTCCTGGAACGAGTGGTCTCCTGCTCATATAGGAAAGCCTGGACCTAGGTGTATTCCTTTTCACCCACTTGTAAATCCTAACCCAAAGACAAAGGACCTGAACCTGCTCTGAAGCCAGTAAGCAAAATCAACTTCTCACCTTGAGATAGAGCAGGAGTGGTCTGAATCATGCGTCAATACTACTGGGTCCTATGTCTTGTCCACTGTCGGGGTCAGGAAAGCCTGACTGGCTGGTCCCTATCCCTGGTTTCTTGAAACCTCTATCCCTTGTGGTTGAATGAATCATAGTGGGGCAGTCCAGAAGAGAGGTGTCATCACTTCTTCAGGGGGATTGAAAAATGAGTGGTGAACAAAGCGGATGACTTTCTTGTCATCACGGAAGGTAGCGTTTAGTGGGTGTTGCCATGACACCACGTGCAGATTTCTCTGTGGGCCACTTCAGCACTGCTCTGCCCTTGTTAGTCTACCTGTCTGTCTCTTGGACCACGAATGCCTTCACAGTCTTACTCATCTTTGTGTGTATAGTAGCTGGGCTGTCTCTAGTTTCATTCAGTCACACAATGGGAGTTCATAGAATGAATGGGTCTGATCATAGTAACATAGATCAGGTATGAAAATAGAGAACTTAGAAGCTCTTTATTTGTATGCCTTTGAAGAAAGTGACAGAAATCCTCAAATTCGCAGTGACATTTGTGAAATGAATTAAAATACAATAGCACTGAGCATTTTGTACTTTAGTCTGTTTAAGCGAGAAGACCAAGAATAGTAAACAGTGAACGGTGAAGGACGAGAGAGCAGCCATTTGAAACAGAGCTAGCAGCACTCGTAGATCAGCTGGGTACAGACATGGGGCAAAGGAGAAATGATACAATGTCACTAGAAATGCACTGACAGGAGACTGGTGGTTGCAGAGTAGAAGAAAGGGACAGTATTTCTGCAGGCCAGCATGCCTGTGTGCTAGCTGTGCTTAAATTCAGTGGAAAGTTTTCGAATAAAAACTGGATTGGGAAGAGAGGTATGAAGCACCATGAAGAAGAATTATCTTTTGTTTTAACTAATTTTTAAAAAAATGCAAATTCAGTTCATGCACTCAAGAAGTGTATCATCTGTCCTCTTGGCTGCCTTTCTTCGGGGTGACTACCTTTAAAATTAGATATTAACTTTTGTTTGTTTGCTATTTGTTTTAATTTCCCATTTGCCTTCTTAAACATAGATTTAAATTGCAGAATGTATTTCCTTATTTCCTTCATAATAGAATAAAAAATAAATTTCACAAATTAAATTAAGAACTATTAGCTTTTTAAGTACTTATTTGTACATTAGGGGGCATATTCATATTCTCTCTCTCTTCTCTTGCTCTCAGTCTAGCTCTTACTTTCAGTTATGGACTCTGGTAAAATTATAAAATAACAATTCTGTTCAACAAGAAAAACATTTATTGTTGCTTTTGTTTTGTTTTGTTTTGTTTTTGGAACCAGGAATCGAACTTGGGACCTTGCCCTTGCAAGGCAGGCGGTGGAACTACGGAGCTAAATCCCTGGCCCAAGAAAAATATTTATAGAGTCAACTTCCTATAGAAGTCGATATATAAGTACAAGAAGACCCCAGAGCTGCTGGTATACTATGACAGTTTACAATTTTTCAGAATTACACCTTTATGGGCAGTTTTCCTCCAAAGCTTCTTCATCCTAATGTTCCGAGGCAGGACAGTTCCGTCTGACTGAGCAGCCAGGTGTCTTCTCTCACTTTTATCTCATAAATGTCATAGTTGCGTTCCTTTCTGTAATACGTTCTCTATGTAGCATTTGTACACCTTGCTACTCCCTATACCAAACACCCTTAAAGACACACTCATCTTCTCTCCGAAGTCACTGCCATGCTGAGCCCCAATTTCTCCTGCCCAAGTCTTTCACAGCTCCTCCATATCCTGCTGCATATAACCCCTTAGCCTGAAGAGTGTGGCAGGAATGAAGGCAACTGATCTCTAAGTCACACTACTGTGGATTCAAACCTGCTGCTGAATACTTGAGTTAATTGATGCTGTGAGCTTATGAAAGAGATAACACTACCGGCAGACAGTGTCCATAAAAGCCAGCTGAGTAGCACAGGACTTCTCATTCCTTTGCCCCACCTGTTTTTATTGAGCACCTGTTTTGTCTCAGACAAAATGTTTGACTCTGATAAAAAAGACTGTCCTCCAGCAGTTCCTAGTGTAGTATTTAGAAAATGTCCAATGAATTGAAACCATTAGCCATATGACTACTGTTTTATAATGAAGGCTAACTCGTTCTGGCTTAACTCAGCTTTCTGCCCCGATTTCCCGCCATCCATGCTCCTTCCAATAAAGATGCTCCACAGAGGTACCCTAGATGTGTCTTACACGTCTTGCCTCTTAGAATGGTTCATCCAGATTTCTACTAACCTAGAAGGAATTTCTCTTTATTTTTGTACATTTGGTATGTTTACTCTTCAAGAAGTAGCTGGCCCCCTTGAAGACATTTGAGATTATTTTGAACAGGAATTCTTCCTCCCTGGTATTTATTTATTTATTTATTTATTTATTTATTTATTTGGTACTGGAGATTGAACTCGGGTCCTTGCGCTTGCAAGGCAGGCCACCGAACCGCTGAGCTAAATCCCCAGCCCCCTCCTTGATATTTTTTTTAAACTTACATTTTTATTTTTATTAGTGTAGGTTTGTAGCATGTAATGATTCATTGTGAAAAGTTGGCACATGTACATGACACATCTTAATTCATTTTTTTACTTCCCTCCCTCCCCTCTCCTTCCATCTCTTGGTTGTCTTTCATTGTTATTTTAATGGTACATCCACCTATAGATACCTCATGTATCACAAGTCTACATGTCCCATACTTTGGGAAAGTGGCTATCTTTAATTATCATAATTCTCAAATTATAATTAATAAAGGTCAGAAGAAGGGTCTTAGTGGCACACTTCCCCTACAGTATGAAGGCAGACCATTGAAAGACAATTAATTTTTTCTGATTTTTTATTAGTACATGTTTGCTATATATGATGATAACATTCACTATGGGATTTTTTTTTTTTTGTACTGGGAATCAAACTTGGGCCCTTGTGCTTGCAAGGCAGGCAGCAGAACCACTGAGCCAAATCGCTGGCCTGGGAAATTTTTATGTGTACATAATGTACCTTAGTTATTTTTCCCATTTCCTCTCCCTCCCTTCAGTCCTTCTTCCCCTCCCATTTGCAAAAGGTTTGCTTCCATTTTTTCCTTCTATTCTTTTTTCCAGTCCCTTTATCCTTCCTTTGCCCCTCCCCTCTTTCCCTTCCTGTTTGAAAAACTTCTTCCTACTTTCCAATATCTAGCCTCCATCTTGTTCTTTATTTCCCCATTGGGTTTCTCACAAGAGAGAAATGATGTGATATTTAAATTTATGTGTCTGATTCATTTCACTTAAGATTATAATCTCAAGATGCATCCATTTACCTAAAAATGCCTCATTTATCTTTTTTATGACAGACTAGTACTCCATTTTTTCATACTCCACAAATACTGCATCTTCTTTTTCCAATCATCTGTTGATGGGCATCTGGGCTCTTTTCAAGATTTAGCTATTAAAAATTGTGCTGCTATAAACTTGAGTATACATGTCATTGTACTATGATGTTTTTAACTCTTTCCTTCTGCTGACATTTTGTAAGTGATCCTCCCCATTGAGCAAACTAAGAATTCCCTAGAGATCTCATTGACAGTGCAATTCCCAGGAAGCATTCCCACATACTAAATTATACTCCATACTGCATAGTTATGAGATCAAAAGTATACCATTTGGAAAAATACAAAGTAGCATCCATTTTAGAATATCATTTTTATTTTCCAACTAATAAAATTAACTTCAATAACTTAAGGTCATTGGTGGCATTTACCAGGATTCATTAGGGCGACACAACACAGATATATTCCCAAGATGAAGGGCTCATGTCACCAAGGTGGTGTCAAAATCAAGTTCAGCACAGCTGCAGAGGAATCTACATGGCATGGCACGAGAGAAACCATTCTATCAGCTGGAGACCAGCTCAGTGCCCTTGGAATATGGTCTGTCAAACCTGCAGCATGAGATTTTTGTTAGAAATGTACATTACTGTTTAGACCTATGATATTAATTTGTCAGGGCTTCCATAAAGAACCACAGAATGCTGGGTTTGGATAAATGAAATTTATTTTCTTGGAGTTGTGAAGGCTAAAAGCCCAAGAGGAAGGCATCAACAGGTTTGATGTCTTCTGAAGACACTCTGTGGCTTGTAGATGACTGTTTTCTCTCACTGTGTTCTCACAGGTCTCAGCCCTAATCTATTTGTTCTTTTTTTTTTTTTTTAAACATCCCTATGAGCACAGTTGGCTTTAATTGCCCCTTTAAAGACAATCATATTCTAGAATTTAAGCAAGTGAATGCGAGGTAGGGTACAAGCCCAAGACACAAGGGGAGAAGTCCAGCTATTAGTTTATCAAACCCTCCAGAGGTTCTGATGAGCACTGAAGCTTGAGAACTTCTACATAAACTACCCGGAGGCAGGATACTGTACTGTGAGGAGCATATAGACTTACAGCTTGCGAACAGTGTCCCATATAGTCTAATGTGCATATTCGTGGTTATATTATGCCATGACTTGTGGAGCTGGGGGAAAGTTCCCAGGTTACTGGAATTGTAAGGGCATTTGGTGAGTAGGATTCTTCTGTTCAAAGGGTGAGACTAGTGAGAGCCCAGGTGGCCAGCTATCTCTGACTTCCTCCTACTCAGCATACAGGAAGTGGAAATACTCAATGACCACGTCACACTTACAGCTTGGGTGAAAGTGTCACAGTGCAGCCTTTGTGTCTAACATTAGTTTTTACAAGGCCACGCTACCTGCCCATTGTCATTTCTGCTTGGGTTCTGAGTGTTAGCTCTCTCTAAAGAGAAGAAGAGGACAGAAGGCAGGGCCAGGAAGCATGCAGCCTGTCCCTGACTTTCATACTTGGTTCAGTCAGCTTCCATCTTGGCAGGATCCTGAGTTTGGTCATCCTCTATTAATTTTTGTTACTTATTACTGAAGATCCATATATTTTGTCTAACCCTAGAAAACCCTTCATTTACAAGTTCTGGGCTTTCTTGTCCCACCACTTGGATCTCTAAGGTTTTAATGCTTGCAGAGACTGAACTTGAATTTTCTTCTTATACCTTAAACATGTGATAGTGGACTTAGACTTTCTCCTTTTGTAGTTTCAATCACTTGGGTTCTAGCTCCAGCCCATTTATCTTTCCCTGAAGTTCCCAGTGTACTGTCCACAGATAATATGCTATTTATAGCACTGTACATGATAAATTTCTTTACTGGTTAAGCAGTAGCTATATAGTCAATATGCAAACATTATAATCAGACTACTGGGATATTCATTTGTTTATTCAGGAACCAAAAGAAGTTGCTGATAAGATGCTCTGCAATATTATATATTTCCCAGGAAAATTCCTTTTAACATAAAAAAATAAGTATTTGACACTATGAATGAAGATAAAAAAGATGGTGATTCCTTTTTTCCCTTTTACTTAGGATCAAACCCAATACCTTCTTACTAATCTATAATATCCAGCCTTTAAAAATTTTAATTTAGAGATAAGGTCTCATTAAATCACCCAGTTGCCGAAAAGTACCACAGGTGTGGGGACAGTGAGAAGGATAGGGAAAGAGGAACAAGGGAAAAGGAAAATAATATGAGAAAATGTAAAAATGGAATTAAAGTGTTTGA
>NW_022900942.1:30553491-30562672 GCF_012274545.1 Fukomys damarensis | reverse complement strand
CTGGCATGTAGGTACAAGATGCCAGTAATGAATGTAATTGTACTGTCTACCTAGAATGTACCAATAAATTCAATTTAAAAGAAAAAAAAATCACCCAGTTACCTAGTCAAGATTTAAATTCATGATCCTCCTGCCTCAGCCTCCCAAAGTGCTGAGATTATATTACAAATCACCACACCCAGTTAACACATGCCAACTCTTTAAAATAGTGTGGCCAATATGACTTTAAAGAAAAAAATTGATGAATTCAGAAGTGAAGAGGCTTTGGATTTATAAATCATAGCGCTAGTGTATTCTCAAACTTAAATACTAATATTTTAGAAAGTTAATTAGAAAAATGATTTTCTCTAGACTATTATATCCAGCAATAGTTAATATTCTGTTATGTTTAAGGTAAATATAATTTAACTGTTGAAATGCATCATTCTTAAACATGTCATACACAGAGTGTAGCTGGTGTTCTAATATCTGCAAAATTTATGAGGCTGTAACAATTATGAAGATAACATGGCATATATTTTCATATTTTATTTTTAAAAGTATATTGAAATTTCACTTTGAGAAGATGCTGAACATGTTTTAACATAATTAGAAAGTTTATTGCTGTAACTAAACAGTATGGTTATATAATATAATCGAGAGGGGTAATTAGTCTAAACTAATTTGAGCAAAGCAACACTTGAATGGGATACTATGAGAAGAACATGCTCTTTTTATAACAGCAATTTAGCATCTGTTGAATAATCTCAGGGCCTCTTTTCATCTTCTCTCCCTCCTTATTTTTATTCTAGTATGAAACAACACTAAGGCATGACCTTATGATATCCTGATATATTTTTGTCATTGGTCATCATATAAATATGATAGAAATTCCAAGGAAACCTCTTTGATGATTTTCAAAATTGTTATTAAGGTTGATATTATTCTTTAAACGTGATTAGAGAACAAGTAGCTTTGGGTGTGTGTCCATTTTCTGAGTAGAAGGGTGGTGGCTCTTGCGTGGCTTCAGAAGATCACCGTAACAAATAAATAGCTAAGGCAACACACATTTTAAAAAACTGTTAATAAACAGTATCCAATTCAGTTTCATTAGTGACATAAAAATAAGTATCAGAACTCTGCATAAAAACAGAAGGAAAAGTCCAGCTGACACAAGGATAAGTCATTATAGATTCTGTAGGATAATGTTGGCGCGATTTTCATGACAATATTTTAAATGAAGTCAGGAACACACCAGGCTGATGATCATCATAATCTTAATTCTTTCAGTTTGAGGAATGTGTTTTATCACCTCCCTTACTGTGAAGTTTTGCAACTATGATATCCCATTTCTAAAACGCATTTTGAATGTGGTGAGTGAATTAGTAAATATTTTGCTTTCAGCTTTCAAATGTTAATCATGAAGCCTGTGGATTTATGTATGCTTTTATGTATCATTGTACACCATGGTTATTCTACTTTTAGTTTTTTATGTCATTCCAATAGCTTATATTAAAGCTTTCTCATCATGTAAAATTCTAATGAACTCTAGCAAAAAGGCAATTTATTGTGAAGATTCAAGGGCAGCTAATAGAAGCCTAGGAAGCTGGGGGAGAGAAAAGACCTAGAAGCAAGCCCATCTGCTCTGTCCTCTTGGCCTTGCTTTCTGTAGGCCTAGGCTTCATTTTTCCACATCAGCCTCCATGGTCGAAAGTGGATGCCTAACTACGTCCTGAGTTTGCATCTCCTCAAGAGAACTGCTGAGCTCTGTCTGTCTGCCCATTCTCAAATACTCTTCCAAAGAAGGCTTTGGCCCAGCTTGGGTTGTGTCTGAGCCTGAACCAAACAACACAGGCATATTTAATCACATTTCAGAAAATAATTGCAAAGCTATGTATGGTTAGACACTCACAAAATTAACTGAGATAAATGAGATGGAAAATATTATGATAGGGAATAAGGCCTAGAGGTCTCTTCTGATTCAGATATCTAAGGTGAGCCTGGTAATTTCCATATTTAAAACTCCTATCGTAATTGGCCTTCACTTCTTTGTGTTTCATTTTCAATAGAACAATGTGGTGCTCTTGAAACATATGTCAGATCTACATAAGACCTCAGATGGCTCCTTTCACTCAGGGTGAGGCTGTTATGATCCCGTCCACTACCATCTTTCCAACTGCATCTTTTTTTGTTCATCTCCCTGGCCCAAAGACTTCCTGCATGGATCATTTGCACACATTCCTGTCGTGGGTCCTCTGCCTAGCTCTTTCTTCTGGCAAGGACGATCTTTCTTATAACCTCCTCAGATTTGTTTTAAATGCCACTTGATTGGTTATGCTTTGCCTGTGCACTCTTTTAAAATTTTTGATTCTCCTTAAATGACCATCCTCTTCTTTTTATAGCATTGCGCCCTTAAATACCACTTAATACAGCATACTAATTTATTTTTAAGCCAATCTTTTTCTATCAGAAGATGACTCCATGAAGTTTTAGGATTTTTTTTTTTTTCCTGCTGGGTGTAAAGCACCTGAAACAGTGCCAGGAATAAGGAAGATATTAAAAAATGTGTGGCTTCAATGCATGGATATGTATTATGTATACACTGCTTCATGTTAAGGAAAAAATGGAAAGGAGGTTTATACATAATTATGGGCCAGTTACTGTAGCTGATGCGTCAAATGCTTTATTTATCAGAAATATAATATCAAATCAATGAGTAAAGGATTCTTCTCAGCAGTAACCATGGAGTCCTAAGAAGGGCAGTAGTTGTGTACGGGGTTAAGTACCAGCAGAGGGGTGCAAGCCTGTGTCCATTTGATTGTCACTTTCCAAAAGCATATTCTCCATCCACAGATTAGACTAAAGTCTAATCTGCTTCTCCGTCTTTGTCTTCTTCTTTCTCCTCTTCCTCTTCTCCTAGACTTCCTACTACTGCTTCTCCTCCTCTTTGCATTTCCTTCATCTCCTGCTAAATATTCCTTCCTTCCTCAGTTAATACGATGATTTTTTTCAATTGTACAAAAAAAATTCCTTTCCTAGAGTCTTTCCAGAATTATTCCTAGCAATTCATTTCCGGAAAAGGAGCAGCATCAACAGTGGCATGCTGTGACCCTATTTCCTATCTCTGCAGAACTGTTCTCACTCTTTTCTCTGCAAGTCTCTGACTAGCTGGCATCGAGTCCACTGATAGTAGCCAAGACCCAACCTTCATTTCTGCCTCACTCTGAAGGGCGTACCATTTGAAATACCACTAGGTTATGCTACATGACATCATCCAATAATCCACCTTTCAATTACTATGCAATAGTTAACTCTACACATGCATTTTTGCATCTACGATGCATGCAATGGATAATGTATAAGAATAATCTTTAAATTATTCTATGATTTGATGCCACATGAAATGTTAATGTAACAGAAGTTTGAATTAAAAATCACTGAGAACTAGGGCCAGGGATTTAGCTCAGTGGTTACAAGCGCAAGGTCCTGAGTTCGATCCCCTGTACCAAAGCAAAACAAAACAAAAAATCACTGAGAACTAATTTTTCAATTATTTTAATAGTAATTTCTGAGACATATTTGTCCACAAATGAAGTATTTGAGGTTTATCAACTGCAACTGCAGGAAGTGTGTTTGTAAGTAAATGAAACTAAGGAAGCTATTGAACTATAATAAAGTGGCCTTATGATTTATCACAAGGTATTTGTATCCTAAGTAACACTATTTAACCACATCTCTGCATCAACAGAGGTTAATAAAGTTCTGTTCTGCTTATCTCCATTGATTAATAAGAAATTGTTTTATTTACTTGTTTAATTTATCATGCCAAGGCAATTTATGTTTCAAGACACTGTGGTTATGCTCGATAGTGAAGCTTTAGAACTTGATCCCAGAATCATTGAAGGTAGACTGAGAATTATTACAGATGAATGTTTAATATAAGAGAGTGAACAGAAAAGGGTAAAAGCTTTGCTGTAGTCCCCTGTGCTAGGGAAGCTTAGAAATGTCTTCCTCTCCATAACTGTGCAAACCAGTGTTCTTCTTTAGAAGACATCAAAGTGTTGCTTTGAAAATTTAGTGTTTCTCATAAAAGCAGAAAAATGGATGGTATTAGGAGCAGAGCACACTGAGATAGGGCTGCACTGGTAAAAAGAGCTCCAACCCTCTGTTGCTTAGCTCAGCTTTCCGAGGTTGGCTCCACTGATAGGCAGCTTTTTGCCTGGTAGGGGCAAGATAGCTGCCAGCTGTCCCAGGCTCGTCTCTGTAATCATGCCCCATGGCCTCTGAACCTTCTGCACCAGGGCACATGTGGACAAAAGTAACTCCCCGAGTATGAACGCAGGATTGTCACTTTCACAAAAAGGAAGTAGCTCTGAGGAAATGAAAACAAGATACATCTACCTTACTGCCCCTCAGGAGCATATTAGCTCTGCTGACTGGAAGAGATGGAGATCAAGAGGCTCTGGTTCACTGAAAAAGTCTTATGTTGTGCTTAGCAGACAGAAATTTTGACTTCTTGCTATACAGGCACACACACAGGTGAGATGGGCTTAAAAGAAGATAAAAGTTAAACAATGACAATAAAAGCATCAAACTTCAGAAAATAAAATAAAATATTGCTAACGATCAGTAAATATAGTAAAAGTCAATGTAATCTTTCAGAAGAAGTTATTAAGTGGTTAAAACTCTCCCTACATTTGCCAGTTCCTGGTGAGATGGTTCAATGGATCTAATTAATGGCTTTTTCTCAGATGCCTAAATTAAATGCTTAAAACCCACATGTGATTTATTCTCTTGATTCTTTCAAGTCAATTTAATTGGTCTAAAGTTTCAGTGAAAGAGCCCATTCAAGCCATGTGGGTCCAGAAGTATTTGCATATACATAGGCCCCTATGGTCTTCCGGAAGTTACTATTCTGGGATTTAGAAATAGACAGACTTCTGGGTGTGTGGTGTTAGAACTACTAGAGTGTACACAAATCCGCATCTTTTGGCATTTCTCTCTCTCTTTGTGTTCTTCTTTGTTTTATTTTGCAAGTGAGGCTAGAAAAAGTAATCAAATGGCAAGCATTCAACCAGATTTAATTAAAAAAGTCAAACTGAGCAATATGGCAATGAAAAGATTTCAGTAGGAGTGCAAGTTTAGAGACATCTAGACGCTCCAAGGGCTTTAGTATTTGCATGAGCAATGGCTGCTTGTACATGGTGTGAAGTGTGGTGATGAGTCTGGTAGTTTAGAGCATTGAGGCTATAACAATGACTCCTGGTAATCCAAGTTTACTTTGGACATCCTTTCACAGATAAAATTAGAGTAGGAAGAAAAGAAAAGACAAGAAAAAAGAAGAAAAGAAAAGAACAGAAAAACTCATTTATTCCTCTGACTCTTGTTTCTTTACCGCTCACAGGCTGTCACCAGTTTCCGCCTCTCTGAGTTCTGACCTTTAGTATCTTCAATAAATGCAAAATCCTATCTCAACCAATTCTTTATTTCCTTAGACTGGACATTGAATAAAAAACTGCAAAAGGAATAAATTTCATAGAGAATTTGCATTTAAGAGTTCAGTAACTCAGTGACTTCTCCCAGTGGTAGCTTTTGGGAAGAAGCTGTTTTCAAGCAGGGGACTGTTCCTATTCCCCAATTCTCTCTCATAGAATAAATTCTCTTACCCCTTTATCCAAGGCTTGCATCACCAGGAACTTCCTAACACAGGAAAGATCCATGAGACAGTGTGTGCTGGTTTCCACAGCCTGTGAGACATTACTGAAACGGAAACTGCTAACTATGAAATCCACAAATACTGTGCAATTTATGGTCCTATTTAACAGTGACTTTTCCCCCTAACAATATTTATTCTATATATTAACTTTTGAGAATCTTGCCATTAGGGTGATTTTTAGACACTTGGGAGAAAAAAGTTTTATTCTATCATTGCAGTTGAAGAAATTTAGACTAACATAGTCAGGGCCATAAGTTTTATTTTCCTCCAATTCTTATTTATAAATCCTTATCATTATTCTATTAAGAACTAAAAGGGGATCTCAACATCAAAACATTTACTTTTATATTCTTGCCAGTGGATTTAATTTATACTGTTAATTTTTTATGCATCAAAACCAAAAACTTAGGTATATCACGGTATGCCTTTAGTGAAAGTGATCAATATTTTCTAACTCAGTATACAGAATACTGCTTAATAGCAATTATTTCAAATTAAATTATAGATAATCAAAACATCAGGAAACTGTTTAGGTGTCATTTCCCTAATAATAAATGATAGAAAATTAACAAAATTCCATTTGCCACATAAGTATACATGGTTTGTATCTATGTATCTATATTCATTTGAATATAGTATTGCCCAAGTTTGTTTCTTATGTTTTACCTTCAAAATTGTTTTCCAACACACATTAATGCTTTGCATTTGCATGTAGTAAGATGTAGCAATAGAATGAGGAAAGAACAGTGATTAAGGAAAAGGATTCCCACTGTTTCAGTGGTCAATGGAGATACACATATTCTACTTTCCAGTTTGTTTTTTCCACCAAGTTCTTAGTTAAGGGAATAGACAATATTTATGGTTTGTCCTTTCAACTTTTCATGTTTAGGAGTTTGTGAAATATTTAAAGCGATATCAGCAAGTGAGAAAATCAAGTACTACCATGTAGAAATAAACTGTTTTTTTTTTTTTGGTTTTTTGAGACAGGGTCTTACTATGTAGTTGAGACTGACCTGGAACTCACTATGTAGCCCAGGCTGGTCTCGAACTCACAGCGATCCTCCTGCCTCAGCCTCCTGAGTGCTGGGGTTACAGGAGTGTGCCACCACTCCTGGCTTTGTGTTGCATTTTGGACAAAAAAAAAAAAATCACTAGTGATTTTTGATGAATTCAGAAGACAGCACAGTGTAGTAACCCAAATTAAAAGTAAGTGCGCCACCACTCCTGGCTTTGTGTTGCATTTTGGACAAAAAAAAAAAAATCACTAGTGATTTTTGATGAATTCAGAAGACAGCACAGTGTAGTAACCCAAATTAAAAGTTATAGATTTATCTATCCTCTTTTCTGAATAATAGGAATGCATAAAATATGAAATTTCAGATTTCCATAAAGACATGTGATCCTTTGGATATTTATTAGTTTTTTTTTTTTTGAAAGGAATGCAGGTAAAGAATCGGAATTCCTCCTGAGTCAACCTTCTTGGGTTTGAACTCTGGACCCACTATTTAGTAGCCATATGAGAGATTAGACATGCTATTTAAATCTTTGTGTATCATTTCTATAGCTATACAGAGATGATAAAACTAGCACCAAAGTCGGTAGTATTATATTTGGGTTCCAGAAAATATTATATAACTCAGTTATCCTTACAAACTCTAGCTTTCTTAGGATTCTCTACAAACTTTGAGAGTTACATGAAGACATTTGCATATTTTTCTAACTGCCATTGTCAATTATTTTTCAGCAATATTGTGTTTTTATTAAACAAGAAGTTGAGAATACTCTAAATGAGCTTTGCAACTATTAAAGGGCATGACATTTGCACATAATTAAGTAGGAATAATGAAATGCCATGCAACTCTGGTATGAGCTCTCATAGGGTAAAAATAATTTTAGATTTTTCAAGAAGTGAAAGTTGAGCCTTGCACATAAGATAATTCTCAATCTGAAGATAGGAAAATAGTTTTGACAGAGATCATGTACTGTATATTTTTGATCAATGTGATGTTTAAAAACTTATTAAAATAGCTATTGCTAATATTTTTTTTTGAGACAGGGGTCTCACTATGTAGTTGAGACTGACCTGGAACTCACTATGTAGACCAGGCTGGTCTCGAACTCACAGGGATCCTCCTGCCTCAGCCTCCCATGTGCTGGGATTACAGATGTGCACCACCATGTCTGGCTTGCTATTGCTATTTTTCATGAGAGTTCACATAAAAATCTTGATTGTTAGCATTTTTGGGAAGAAGCAAAGAACTGACAGAATGCTTCATGACTGTGATCAGCTGAAGCTAAACTAAGATTGTTCTCTAAAGAGTACAGGAGCAGCCTCCAGAATGCCACAGTCTCCAGTGTTCCCTACTGTCAACATCCTGTTTCTGGACTGTCCTCTCAAAGGTTTTCATGCCCATGTTTCCTTTTCTAAAATATGAAATAATAAAACAAGGAAATAGAGACAAACAGCAAAAAGTCACTTCACATGACACCCAAATGGTGACTCCTGAATTACATTGCTGGCTACTATATATTCATGTTGCTTTAGAGCTAATTCTATTCATCACAAAGAGTAAATATTGTGTTGTTTTCAATATGAGTCTTCTGTTGGCAACTGCAGCAAGGTAGTCTGGTCAGTTTCTTATCACTAGAGTCTCAAAATTTCCATCCTTATTTCAGGATAGAAGTTGAACTCTGGAATGATTTTAGTTCTTTCACTTCTACATAATGTTACAGGATTTGTGATGTTACCATGATGGTGCTCACCTTACCACGCCTAAAGCAATAAATTAAAGGATAGCCTGAGATGCCTTAAGTTAGAAAGTGGATGTTCTAGGTGCCCAGTGCTAAGAAAAGTTCACTTTTCAAGAATAAATTCATCCAATAACTACAAGGACAACATAGTATTATGAATGGATAGATAGATAGATAGATAGATAGATAGGTAGGTAGATAGACAGATAGATAGATAAATAGAAAGAATTATGGAAAAAGGCAAAAAGTAGATTTTAAATTTTACCTTAAAACTAGTATGAATATGAGCTACTGCAGAAAAGCTATATTTGGTATTATTAACACTTTTATCTAAACTTTTACAAGGTGCAGCTGACATACAACACACTGCAAATATTTAAAGAATACTTTGATAAGTTTTAAGATATGTATACACCCATGAAACTTCACCATAATTAAGATAATGACTGTAACCATCACCTCTAAATGTTCTCTGGTGCTTCTCTGTACCCAGGCAAACACAGATGTAGTTCATATTGTTATTAATTGTTTGGCATTTCCTAGAACATCATGTAAGTTAACAACATGACATGTACTATTTCCTAAGCCTGAACTTTGTCCAGTCACTACACTTATGAGATTCATCTGTGTTGTGAAACATATATATATATATAATATATATCATACATTATATATTGTTATATATTATCATATATCATACCATTGTGATAGCATATATATTACATAATACATTAT
>NW_022900942.1:30519888-30553432 GCF_012274545.1 Fukomys damarensis | reverse complement strand
TTTTTTTTTTTTTTTTATATAATCAGACATCTTATTTTATATAATATATGATTATTATATATTATTGTATAATTGTATATTATTATATAATTGTTATAATTATATAATTATATATATTATACATATAGTTTCTTATTGCTGAGTAATATTTACTTGTATCAATGATACCTGTAGTTTATCTATTTACCTGTTAGCAAACATTTGACTTGTTCCCACTTTTTGATAGTATGCATAATTCTTCCTTGCACGTTCATGTATATATCTGACTATAGATGGATGAGGCTTACAGCAATATGTCAAATTACATTCTAACATCAAGATTTTCCTGGTCTTTAATAAATTTGTATTTGTAAACTTCTCTTCACTAGTTAAAAATATGAATGTAACTAAAGCTTTAAAATCTGTCCTAACTTCAAAAGTATTGACTAAATTGTTGCCTTTGTAATTTTTCCAGTTACTCCTCAGATAGAAGACTAGTATCTAGATTATACATAGAATTCAAAAAATTAGAGCCCTCCAAATAAAGGACCCAATCAAAAATGGGCAATTGAGTTGAATACACACTTTTCAGAAGAAAAAGAGCAAATGGCCATAAGTATATGAAAAAGTGTTCAATGCCTTTGGCCATTAGAGAAATGCAAATCAAAACAGCACAGATTCTACCTTACACCAGTAAGACTAACTATTGTTGAGTATAAAAAAACCCCAAATGTTGGTGAGGATGTGAGGAAAAATGGAATCCTTCTACACTGTTAGTGAGAATGTCAACTAATGCAACCACTGTGGAAATCAGTATGGAGATGCCTAAATAACTAACAATAGGAATTCCATTAAAGCCAGCTATAGCCCTTCTAGGTATTTTCCAAGAGTTCAAATTATCGTATTACAGAGATACATGCATGCCCATGTTTGTAGCAACATAACTCATAATAGCTAAATTTTGGAAGCAAACTATATCCTCATCTACAAATGAATAGATAAAGAAAATGTGGTATATATACACAATGGAGTCCTACTCAGCCATAAGAAGGGTACATTTGAATAATGTTTAGGAAAAATGGATGAATCTTGAGACCATGGTGCTAACTGAAATAAATCAGATCCAGAAGGTTAAATATAACACAGGTTCTCTAATATGGAAGACTCAAATATAAGTAATTTAAAGAGAAAAAGAAAAAAGATGGCAGAAATAGGGAGGTATACTCTGTGGAGAAGGGAAAGGGACCTAGGGAAGAGCAGAAAGGGGAGAAGAAAGAAGGAGTAAAAATTATCAAGATCCCAAATATATATGAACCAATTCCCCCAAATGAATGCAATTATTATGTATCACAAACATGCACTAAAAATGGTTCAGGGTCCAGCACATCATTAATGCCTGAAAAATAAATAAATATATAAATAAAAAATACCTTCACAATTATTATCATCATCATCCCAATCTTGTCCTATAGACTTCTGGTTGGAAAAATACAAACATTGATTGAACAAAAATATGGATAAATGATGTGTAATAAGTTTGACATCCAATTTCTTTTCCCAGATACTTTGAACAACCAGAGACTAGTACTCTGTGAAAGCATGATTTCCTCACAGGCCCTCCCAATTCACATCTACTATTTAGAAAGGCTAGTCAGAAACCACCTAGTCATTCTGATGGCTCTGAAAGTAAGATAACAGTCATATGATGGTTGTCATAACAGCTGTGCCACAGGGTAGTTAGTCCAGAACAGGGTGGAGAGAAAGGTCCTGTCAGCAGTGGTAACAACTCAAAGTACTACTTACTGTGAGAGAACAGGCCTTTTAAGTACTGTTCTGAAACTTCCAAATCAGTACTGATCAGTCAAGTTATTCTATGATCTAAAATTAATGAGTTGTCAGTTGTTTGGAGAGTAAATGTTCTTATTTATTTACAGTGTTATTATTTCCACACTCAGATTATTAGGAATTAATATAGTGTCCCCTGTGCTACAAATTATAAAAGATTTGAATGCCCAAATTTTTCTTTCTTCTTCTTCTTCTTTTTTTTTTTTTGGCACTAGAACTTTGGTCCTTGTTCTTGCAAGGCAGGTGCTGGAACCACTGAGCTCAATCCCTGGCCCTGAGTGTCCATTTCTTAAGTGTATTATTGAAACTTAACACATCACAAAGATATTTAAATCTTTAAGAGGATTGGAAGTAAAAGCACAGATCAAATTACATGCTACATTCAAAGTTACATTAAATTGCAATAGAATTTCTCGTGTAAGAAAATTTATCATTAAAATTTTCTCAGAATTTGAATGTAAAAATTAAAAAAAAATCACTACCATCGGTTAGTATTTACAAGTTCTTATTTTTAAGTTGTTCTCAGAATTACTTAACAAATGCTAGCTTTCTGCAATGGTAGGCTAATACCTTTCAAAGTAAAATTGTGAATCATTCATTCCCTTCCAAATTGGTATTAGTTGATAATGCTAGACTCTTGGGGGTGAGTGTAAGTTTTTTCTATTTTATTACCAAGAACAGAAAATGTTTCATTTTCTAACTTAATGGTGCTTTGGTTTTTGCTGATAATGCCTTTTTTGTTTTTCCTCTTCAGACTTATAGAGACACTAATAAATCAACGGAATTTTCTTAATTCTTAAGAGACTAAGTAAAATCTGGTTTTTGTGCATCATAAAATACTTCATAAAAAATACTTTGTAAATTTCCTCTTGTGGTATAACATGTGGCTACCCTACCATGGCTATCCTACCATTTATGCATGGAAGTAATATTTTATGTTTTACTTTGAGAGCAACTGTTAACTATTATTTTCTTATAACATGAGCAATAAATTCAGGAAAAATAGAAAATGATTCTTCAGGCAGAATAGCTATTATCTCACCACCCAAGACAACCTAGGAGAACAAGCCACAGAAACGTGAAATGATGAGAACTCTTTAAAAAAAATCTCTCGTTCACTTTGTCTCATGCTTTGTGATCTATTTTATTATTTAATGATATTTTTCATTTTTCATTTTTCTTTTCCTTTTTTAGTGCTGGGGATCAAACCAAAGTCTTCACACCTACTAAGTACACACTGCTGCATAGAGCTACACCCTTTGCCATTGCATTTTTTCTTTAAGAGATTATAATCTATCTTTCATACATATATATGTATATATATATATATATATATCTGCACAGAAACACACATATACATATATATGTTATATTTCCTCATTCTCTTTGGCAGCCCTATAATCCTACACTTTGTGGTTGTTAATAAAATTCATTTAACCAAGTATTTGTGAGTGGACATTGGGTTATTTTCAATGATTTGCCATTATAATCCATGTTATAATAAACACAATCATATGTTTACCTGTATATACTTACTCTGTTTCCTTAAGATAATCCCCTATATGTGAACTTGTACATGAAAGAATGTATACATTCAAAATTTGATACAAATTCTAGACTGCCAAGGAGGTTTGTGTTTGCCAGGGGTGCATTAGTGGGCTTCCCTCTCCTACTCCCATCTTGCTACAACAGTGGGTGGCACTTCCTTTTTTTATCTCATTAATGAAAATGGTCTCATTTTAATTTGTATTGTTTGCAGTTCTTTTGAGTTTACCCATTGGTGTTTTGTCTACTTTTCCATAGGCGCATACTTTGCATCAGCTATTTTAAATAGTGTTATAGATTATAGCCATTAGAACTTTGCCTCCACCCCGTTTACCTCCTCAGTCCCATCTCTAATTGTATCAAAAATATGCTGCTGTTTAAATCTTGTTTATATGAACATTTTTCTATGGTTATAATTTTTGTAGTCATTTTCTTTGCTTATTACTCAGCTTAGTGCCCAATTTTTACTTGCTGCCTGTTCTCAAAAGGCACTCAGATTTTACTGTGTTGCTATTGTCAGCTCATTTCTAATAAATAAAGTATGAAGCCTGCAATAACAAGCCAGCGATCCATGGGCCACATCCAGAGCATTGCCCTCTTTTTAACTTTCTTTGGCTCACTGAGTTTTTTTTAATGTTTCTTATTTTAATTTGGCTATATTTTGATATTATAAAGTTGATTATCAACATTTACAAAAAGCCATAAAAAACTGGTTTTCAACAATATAAATTTCTGTTATAACCCAAAATCCTTTTCCCTTTACAAAAATTGGGAAATTGGAGCCGGGGATCTAGCTCAGTGGCGCTGCCGCCTGCCCTACAGGATCAGGGTCCCAAGTTTGATCCCCAGTACCAAAAAAAAGAAAAAAAATGGGAAACCTGTCATAGCTGTATCCTAGTTCACCCTGTCCCCATGATCCCCTAGTCCAATGCTGATCAACTTTGGCATGTATGTTATTGTGTTTTTCTTTTAAGACAGAAGATGTTTGTACAAGAGTTGTTTTTTTCTAACCTAAAACTTCAGTATTCAAGTTTAATTGCAGCATTGGTACTTTGTGATGAATGAGTGGGTTTGGGTTGCACTTTGGGCACTTGTCTCTAAAAGGTTCACCATTACTGTCCTAGTTCAACATAGCCAGCTTCACACTTCTTACTGCACGTCTGGGTCTGTTGACCTAGGAGCAGAGTTTCTCAGTCTTAAACTACTGACATGTTGAGACAAATAATTCTTTGAGGGAGTTGGGAGGCATGTAGTACATTTTGGATGATTTACAGTATCACCAAGTTTTACCCACCATGGGTGCATCTTCTACCCCCCATTTGTAGCAATCAAACATGTCTGTAGCCCCCAAAAAGTTTAACAGAGAAGAACTCTGGCTTCTCTTGTCAGACCACTGAATTGTTATTAGATAACTCTCATTCAGACTGGTCAAAACCTGTAGGAGATACAGTCTCTTCCAGCAACAGAGAGAGTCATTTTTGCTTTTCCCCCATTCAAAATACTTTCCCAATTTTTTATTTTTTGGGGGGAGGGGTGTGGAATAGGGAGTAGAAAAGAAGGATGAGCTGATGGACTTTCCCCTGCATACAAGAGCCAGAAGCAGTCAACAATAAGATCTCCCAATATTTCCTATTAAGATATTTGGCCACAAGATTCTCTAAGCTACAAAACTCCATTTCCATCAGGAGGTTGACCACAAAGACTAGATCCAGGGATGAAAAACTTTCAAGATTCAGGAAGTCCAGCCCTAATGAAGCTCACAGGATCTTCTTCAATGTTCATGGATAATTACACTAAAGCCTTTCAATAGTATCACTGGGGAATACACACACATTTTTTTCTTTGCATAAACAGTTGGCAATGAGAGGTAAGGAAGCAATTCCCAGACGAGGAAAACACTGAGTTTTTTTTGTTCCCGGGAGGAGCTGAGTTTCTTCTTCTGTTCTTTAGCTTGATGTTTGGGGTAGTGTCATTTTCCCTCAGTTCTTCCATTGGCCTTCACCCACTGACTTATGTCTGCTCTTGTATGGTATTCAAGATTCAACATTTTCCTGGGATTTACCAAACAAAACTCAGGTACAGTGTGGGCTGTTTTGATTAGATGTATAGACTGATCAGCACCTGTGAGATTTTCTCTCAGACCAAAACCATCATCTCCATACCTTCTTCAAATTTTTCACTTCCTTTCTGTGTGATTTGGCCTTTCCCCATTTTCTTAACTACTACAGTATACTTTATTATTTCCAAATTCTATGGTTAATTTCAATGGAATGTAAAACAGGAATGTTTAAATGTGTAGGCGAAATTCACCATCTGAAAACCATGAAAAGGTAGAAAAAAAGTTCTCTGGAAAGAATGAACCTTCTGAATCTTCTCTGAAGATTATGAAGCATAACTGAATGAAAATGCTTTTTCTGAAGTTTTAAGTAACCTTCTGAGCATAGCAAGGATAGGCCAAGAACTGTGCCTTATTCAGTGTCATTGCAACCTGATGGGGCAAATGCTGATTTTCAAAGTACATGTTTGTGGTGAGTAATCATGTGAGGAATGAATAGCTAACCAATTCCTCACTGTCACTTCTTGCTTTACACAAGCATTTGCATTAAGAATTGTACTCATTTGCTTGTTTATTCACTTAGTTTCTTTTTAAATTTTTTTCCTCATTGAGTTTACTGGTACATTTTAGGTATACAGTACATTTACATTCATTATTGGGATCTTGTACCTTTACATGCCAGGTCTTGGTTCTCGTTTTTTCCCCTTGTCCCTGCCCTCCCTTCAACCCCTTCCTTCCCTCCACCTTTACAATCACTTCATTTCCATTTTCTTATATTTTTTCTTTTCCCTTATTAGCTTTTCTCTACCCTTCCCACTTTCCCTATACCTTTAGCCCTTTTCTTCCTATTTCACATTGTCCATTATATTATTAGGATCTTATATACTATTATAGTTTATTCACACCAGAGAAACTATTCGGTATTTACACATGTGGAACTTATCAGTTAGTTGCTTTCTATTGAGTGCTTATGTTATTCCTGGCACTGGAGTTAAAATATATGAATGAATAAAGAAAAAACAGTATTCTCTCCCTTATGGTCTTATATCCATAGATAAAGATAATGAGAAAGACAAATAAATAATTGAATAAATAAATAAATAAATAAAATAACAGTTTCACCTGGCAAAATGCTTTGTAATGAAGACAAAGAAAGGCAGGCTGTAGACATGAACAGAAATGTGGGAAGGTACAGTTTCAGATAAGGCCACTAGAAGGCCTCCTACAAGATGCTCTAAGAGCAGAAGTCTGAATTGTAGGGAAGGAGTGAGCTATGTAAAGTTCAGAAGGAAGCATAGCCACGGCAGAGGTAGAATGAAGCTTGGCTGGTCAGGGCCAAGGCAAACAGGCACCCTAGTAAGAGTGGAGTGGGCAGAAGAACAGGAGAGGATTCCCAAAAGTTCCTGTGAATAAAGTCGGCAGCTGGGGTTTTTGGTTTCTTCTAAATGTTCATGAGATCAAGAGGAGAATGAAAGCAGGTAGCCTAGTGGTGTAAGCCAGAGGTGATTGGGGCTTTAGTATACACTATAAGCAGGAGAAGCAGGCAGACAGGAACAGACTTGGAGTGTGTGTTAGCAACAGACTATGCTTCTGGACTGTTTGCGGGGCCTGAGATCAGAAATCAGGGGTGATTTCTTGGTTGTGAACATTGTCACTGAGTAGAAAATGGAACCACTTACAGATATTTGATCAAAACACCTTTGGGAATTCACTGAGTTATGGGGAAATCATAACTGTGGAAGGTTGTAATTTCTGGTGGTGAATTCAGTAATTTGGGGAGGGTGGACTTGTAGAAATAACTGCTTTAAATACTGATAAGAATTGTTGGGTTAGTGGTTATGAAGGGAAAGGCAATCTTCTTCTTCATCAGTGTCTCATGGGCCTTTCCTGTTTCAAATGTGTTCAGCACCACAGTTGGTCAGATTGCTCCTTAGAGAGGGATTTCAGCATGGTCTTACTGAGTCAACGTTTACATTTTAAGAAGATTCCTCCCAGAGATTCTTACACACATTAAAGTGAAGGAGATTCTGAATCTTATCATACGAAAACATCAAATTCAAACTGAGGGACATCCTACAAAATAACAGGTGTGTAATCTCCATACATGTCAAGGTCAGGAAGGTTTAAGGAGGACTGAAGACTGGTTCTAGGTTAAAGAAAAATAAAAAGATGTGCTAAGTACAGCTCGACATCCTGACTCGTAAACCGACCTTTTCATTCTAAAAGATACTCTTGGGACAGCTGGCCAAATTTGGTGGGGTCTCTGTGTAAAGGATGTGAAGGAGTTTTTTTCTGTTGTGTTATAAAGCAGATGAATATGTGTATGTGTGTTTGATTAATTTTGACTGTGCCAGGCTTTTGCATGATGTGAACAAGCCAAGGCAGAGGTCTCTGAAGTTCTCTTCAGTCCAAGCCAGGCTGATCACACTCCTTACTACCTCAACTAATGTGTGGCAGCCTTGCCAGGCCTCCTTTATATTCTGTTTCCAGTGGCATCCCAGGCAGGAAAGCAGAGTCTGATCAAGTGGCAGAGGAGTGGCCTGAAAAAAACTCAAGTAGATTCATATGGATTCATGGGAGAGAGGGCAGGGTTGAGAATTACTATGGTATTCATTCTTGGAAAGGATATACTAGAAACATGAATCCTTTCTTTCAGGTGTTGTGTGTGTGTGTGTGTGTGTGTGTGTGTGTGTGTGTGTAAAGTTATGATGTTTAAAACTTTATAATTACCTTTTGTTGGTGCTCAAGGAAATTATGTGTATCTATTCAAAATCGTCAGTACCATGCTATTTTTATCACAGTAGCTTTGTAGTATAATTTTCAAGTTGGGAATTGTGATACTTCCTGCCTTGCCTTTGTTGCCCAGAATTAACTTTGCTATTCTAGGTCTCTTCTGGTTCCAAATGAATCTTAGGATTGTTTTTCCTAATTCTGTGAGATATGTTAAAATTTTTATAAGAATTGCATTAGGTCTGTGTAACAATTATGGAAGTACGGCCATTTTCATTATATTGGTTCTTCCTACTCAAGAACAAGGACTATCCTTCTATTTTATAATCTCCTCTTCAATCTCCTTTTTCAGAGTTCTATAGTTTTTAATGTAGAGGTCTTTTACTTCCTTTGTTAGAGTGATTCCTAGGTATTTCATTTTCGGGGATGCTACTGTGAAAGGCGTTATTTCCCAAATTTCTCTCAGTTAGTTTGTTATTTGTGTATAGGAAGGCTATTGATTTTTGAGTGATGACTTTGTATCCAGCTATGCTAGTGAATTTGGTTATTAAATCTAGATGTCTTTAGTGGAGCTTTTGGGATCTTCTACGTAGAGTATTATGTCATCTGCAAATAATGATAATTTAATTTCTTCCTTTACTATTCTTATTCCCTTTATTTCTTTCTCCTGTCTAAATGCTCTGGCTAATGTTTCCAGAACTATGTTGAATAAGAATGGTGACAGTGGGTATCTTTGTCTTGTTCCTGATTTTAGAGTGAAAGCTTTCAGTTTTTGTCCATTTAGTATGATGTTGACAGTTGGTTTGTCATAGTCTGAGATGAAGACTATCTATTCTAATTTTCTGTAGGGTTTTTATCAGATATGTGTGTTGGACCTTGTCAAGTGCTTTTTGTTGTTGTTGTTATCTATTGAAAGGATCATATATATTTTTGCCTTGGTTTTGTTAATTTACTGTATTACATTTATTGATGTGTGTGTGTTGAACCAGCCCTGCATCCCTAGGATGAATCGTACTTGGTAATGGTGTATAACCTTTTTGATGACTTGCTGCATTCTGTATGCCTGTACCTTATGGAGGATTTTGCATTTATATTCATTAGGGAGATTGGCCTGTAGCTCTCTCTTTTTGGTTGGATCCTTCTCTGGTTTTGTTATCTGGGTAATGCTTGATTTCAGGAATGAATTTGGGAGTACTGCTTCCCTTTCAAATTAATTAAAAAGTTTGAGAGGTGACAACATTAGGTCTTCTCTAAATTTCTTGCAGAATTCATCAGTGAATCCATCAAGGTCTGGGCTATTCTTTGTTAGTAGGTTTTTAATTGCATTTCATTTCATTTGGCTGATATTGGTTTATTTAGAATTTTTATACCTTCCTGATTCAGTTTTAGTAATTCATTTTTGTCTAGAAATCTCTCCATTTCTTGTGTTTTCCATCTAATTAGAATACAGGTTCTTAATCAAGATATTGATGATCTTCTGAATTTCTGCAGGATCTGTTGCGTTTTCACCCTTTTCTTTCTAAATGCATGGATTTAAATCTTTACTTTTTAAGACAAGGTTAGCTAAGGATTTGTAAATTTTATTGAATGTTTCAAAGACCCAACTCTTTGATTCACTGATTCTTTGTGTTGTTTTATTCTTTCTGCTCTGATTTTTATAATTTCCTTCCTTATATGAGCTTTAGGTTTGACTTGCTCTTCTTTTTCCTAGAATCCTGAGGTTCAACATTAGGTTATTTATTTGAGCCTGCTTTGTTTTCCTGATATGGATATTCACTGCTATAAATTTCCCTCCTAGGATTGCTTTCATTATGTTCCATAAATTTTGGTATGTTGAATTGTAATTATCATTTAATTGCAGAAAGTGTCTGATTTCTTCTTTAATTTCATCTGAGGTGTGAGGATTTATGTAACAGATTAGAAGATGCAGAAACAACTCCAAACATATTTAGACACCTTACCTTTGACAAAGGAGCCAAATACCTTCACTGGAAGATAGATAGCCACTCTAATAAATGGTGCTGGCAAAACTGGCTTTCCACATGCCAAAGATTGAAACTAGACCCATATATTTTACCATGCACTAAACTAAAATAAAAATGGATCATATATCTAAATATTAAAACAGAGACACTTAGTCTGCTGAAAGGTAAAATAGGTAGAACTCTTGAAGACATTGGTGTAGGCATGGACTTTATGAACAAAACCCAGATTGCACAGAAACTATCACAGAGAATCAATAAATGGTATCTCATCTTATTAAAAAGGTTTTACACAGCAAGAGAAACCAGGAACAGAGTGAAGAGACAACCCACAGTATGGGAAAAAAATTGCAAGCCATTCATTCCTCAGACAAATGACTACTGTCTAAGATATATAAAGAACTAAAACACACACACACACACACACACACACACACACACACACACATCCCAAATTTAAAGACTCAATTCAAAAATGGATAGCTGAAATGAATAGACACTTCTCAAATGAAAAAGTAGAAACAGCAAATAAATCTATAAAAAAATGTTCAACATCACTGGTCATTCAAGAGATGCAAATTAAAATACCAGTTAGATTCCATCTCACTTTAGAAAGAATGGCTGTTATCAAGATATTAACCAATAACAAATGCTGGAGAGGCTGTGGGGATAGAGGAACTCTTCTCTAGTGTTGGCGGGAATATAGACTGGTTCAACCACAGTGGAAATCAGTATGAAGATTCTTCAAAAAACTACAGCTAGAGGTTCCATTTGACCCAGCTATCCCTTTCTTGGTATCTGCATCATAAGACAGTGATACATGCACACCCATGTTTATAGCAGCACATTTTGCAATAGCTAAATCTTGGAAATAGCTCAGATACCCAACAACTGATGAATGGGTAAAGAAAATGTGGTTATTTTACACAATGTAGTAGTACTCTTTCATAAAGAAGGGTGAGCTTCAGATACTCATAGCTAAATGGATGGACCTTGAGATCATGCTCTTAAGTAAAATAAATCAGACACACAAGTTTAAATACTGCATTGTTTTTCTCATGTAAGAAAGCAAAATCAGAAATAAGTACTAAAATATAAAATAGATATTGGGAAATGGGAAGAAAATGTTCAAATGGGAAGGGGAATATGTGAGGGAGAAGGAAAAAGGAAGGAAGGGACAAGAAAAAAGCGAAAACAGAAGGAAAAATGGAAAGAGTTTTTGTATATAGGGAGTGGGGCTGAGGAGAGGGGAGAATGGGGAAAAAAAGAAGAGGCAGGATTATCATGTCAGGGTGCAAATTCCCTGTAAGTGTTGTCATTATGTATATGTAAAATGTACCAATGTATGTTTTGCTTAAAAAACCAAACAACCCCCCAAAAAACAAGAGCAATAAAAATAAATAAATAAAATTGTCATAATGCCATTCAAGGTATATCTCTAAAGGCTAAAAACAATTGTGCTTTATAATTTTCGCAATCATAAATGATGATTGTTTGTCTCATATACTTTGAGAATCCATGAATATTTTTGTTCTTATCTCAAAGTGTTGGAAGACTTCTCTGTTTGGGGGAAAAAAAAATCTTTAATCCAGAAATCTTGGCTTGAAAATTGTGGAATAGGTAATTTGTGAGTTTAAGAGATTGTGCATAATCATGCCCTGAAGATGGAGGGCAGATAATTCTTAGAAATTACTGATAGGGTTGAACATCATCTCTGGGTACTTTTACTTACTATATAAAATAAAAGTTCCTAGATTGAAGATGAGGCTTTAAAAGATTGGATCTCATGTTGAGTAATAAAAATGCTTCAGCAAAGCATTTATTTTAATTCACTTAAAATTGTAATTCAGGATCCAGATGCATGGATTGAACACGCAAATTATTTCCATCAAAATCATGCATTTATTACTCATAAACTGAGACAACCCTATCACGTCAGACCCTCTGTCTTTGGTTTCATGCTCTGTGGTTTTGGTTACCCAGAGTCAACTGTAGCCTAAAGATATTAAATGGAAAATTCCAGAAGTAAAGAACCCTCAAGTTTTAAGTACCTTTTGTTATATAATATTGTTATAATTGTTTTATTAGTTATTGTAATTAATGTTGCTGTGACTAATATATAAATTAAAATTTTCTAATTCATCAGTTTTAGTTCAAAAGGTTAAAATCGTAAGTTTTGATTTAATTTTATGTCTCAAAATTTTAAAAAGAAAAATAAATCATATTTGTAACTTAAAAAACTTGAAATATGAATACTGTTTTCCAATTATAGTCATATATAAATGAAAAATAGAAATAATAAAATAATAATTACCACTCCGTTTAAATCTCTAGAAAGCTTTCTTGATTAGAGACTACTATTTACTTCAAAATAGGAAAGCTCAAAAGTCAAACTTTCAAGTTTCTTAACTTTCTGAGGTTAACCTTTCTCCTCAAAAGATTTACATATAGGCTTGAAGCCTGGAAAATTAGGTTAATGTGTAATTACTGATGATTTTGACTAAACTTATAATAGTTTTAGAAAGATATGACAACAATGTAGATAAAACCAGAAGATCATCACATTTTGGTTTCTTTGATATATACATAAAGTATATATATTTTTTTCTCTTGAGGACTATTCTGTTTTTCTAGAGCGATAAGGTAAAATTTTAATTACCGTATTATAAAAACATAGACTACATTGAGCTTGGTACTATCTGTAGTTTTAGGAACCCACAGGGAGTCTTAGGATATATCTCCCACAATTAAGGGGAGATTGTGAAACGTGAAACTGTACGCTCATTTTCCCCAAGTCACTCTATCATTGAGCATCAGATTTAACTGCTTCTTCGTGACCTATTCTGTTGAAAGCAGATGATTTATCCAGTCCCCTCGATTTGCTTGCAGGCTGTGGGATTTCCTTCAGAGATATGAGGCACTTTGCTGATGCTTCCTTTTATGTTCTGGGGCCCACATCCTGTGCTCGGCAGCCACAGTTTTTTAAATATGTTGACAGCCAGCACAGATCAGCAATGCACTTGAGCTCAGTTGAAAGACGAGGAACTGTGGCTAGTACTTGAATCATCTGCTTAACAGCGCTATCTTCTTAGGGAGGTGAAGCCTGCTGGGCCCTGAACTTCACTATGCACTGCCTTATGCGGAGGACAAAAGACTTAGATTAGAGGATCAGGCTGTCTTTTTTTTTTAATTGAGTTTATTGGTACAGCCTAGGTATACAGTACAGTTACATTCATTACTGGGATCTTGTACCTTTACATGACAGGTCTTGGTTCGCATTTTTTCCCCTTGTCCCCACCCTCCCTTCATCCCACTCCTCCCCTCCCCTCCTTCAAACACTTTAATTCCATTTTTACATGTACCTTTATGACAGGTCTTGGTTCGCATTTTTTCCCCTTGTCCCCACCCTCCCTTCATCCCACTCCTCCCCTCCCCTCCTTCAAACACTTTAATTCCATTTTTACATTTCAGGCTGTCTTTTCATCTCCTTGTTTTACTGTTCACTTTGATTTCAAGTATATACAGCATGGAGTGCCCAAATGGAAAGTGAAATAACTGCAGTGTTTATGACACTTCTTTCTTTCTCATTCATGTTTTTAAAAGTTTAAGTTTAGGATTCAAAAACATCACTACAGGATCAATTACAATTAAGTATAATCACAATAATGATTCTGTAGAGGTTCTTTCTTTTGTATTAGAGTCACTTGAAATATTTCTTACTTCCACTGTTACCTGAACATGCAGAATGTCTTAGGCATAAGGTTACATTTACTTACATGGACATGAAGAAAAAATAAACATGTTTCTAAAGTTTCTGTCAAAGAAGTTATACGGGTTAAGGCAATGGGTGGTGGGGCCTACTTTTATCAAAAACAAAGTTTTTTCCACTTTTTCAGTGTATTTTTCAAGATACTTCGAGTTTATCTACCCTAAATGTTTCTAAAATTAGGGCTGGGAATTTAGCTCAGTGGTTCTGCCATCTGCCTCACAAGCGCAAAGTCCCGGGTTTGATCCCTGGTACCAAAACAACAATAACGACAACAAAATATTTCTAAAATTGCTCAGTTAGGTAAATAGATCAGAGTTGTTGTTTGTCCTCATTTTGAGGAATAAACTTACTACTGAAATAAAGATATTAGAAATATTTATTTTAGGAATCTATGGCTTTTACATAGATTAATAAAATTCCTCATACGAATGGAAGATATCTACAGACTGTATTTCTTACAGTAAGGAATATGTGACTTTTGCACCTCCATATTATGCTCTTTGCTCCTGGCTCTCAGCCATTGTTGAACAGGTTTTCTTGAAGCCTGAGTGAGCAACCGAAAGATACTACTGAACTAGAACTTATTTTCACGTTGACTAGTTCAGCTATTACCTCTCATGGATCTCAATAGGAATTTCAAATTTGGGTTTTTATTTTGTTTTGCTTTGTTTGCAATATTTACATCAAGAAACAGAATTCAATGAACAACTCTTTTGCAGCCATCTGCTCCTCATTTAGAAGCTTGGCATTCTCTATCAGTAAATTTAAAGAAAGTGAGAAATGGCCAGATGTACTTCTCACAATCAGTGAATCAAAAAGCGGTTGTGATCCCAATCTCTCTGTTCCCCAAAGCCATACGAACTAAACACACTATCTACAGAACAACTAGCATTCTCATTTTGCACCCATCTTGGTGAATAGGCATAATTTTTCACTCTTTGTGAACACCAGTTGATCAACTTGACCAAGATACATAAGAACTCCTTCTCCATACTCCTCTTTATAGGAATTCTCAAGTTTCATTTTGAGAATCTATGCGTAATCCTTTTCCTAGCTTATCTCATTCTCAAGAACTAAGAATTTGTAAGGAAAGAAAATGTAAATAAGTCTAAAGTGATCAATTTAACACAGGGGTTACCATGGGCTGTATTTTTCAGGGAAAACAAAAAGGCAAATATTTAATCTGAAACTATAGGAATACAAGGAGGATTTGATCTAGCCAAGTTGATGGATTTTGTGTTATAGGAGGTGAAATGAACGTGAATGAAGATATCTCAGTAGAAAGAAATTTGCTTTAAGAGGCTTTGAGGAAATTGGATGATGTGGAGAATTCACATTAAGAATTACAATTATAATAAATATCAGATTTTGAAAGTAATGTGCACACAAGGGGTGATTGAAACTCATGAAGAATGTATAAATAAACTTATTACAGTAAAAGACACATTACCAAGAAGGACGGAATGTCTATTCTAATGGGGGAGGAGTATTTTGTGGGAGATTAATGGTAATATCTCATACTGTAATAAATTATGTTATTTAAATATTCACAGTAGTTATTCATCCCCATTACTAGAGCATTTCAACAGATCTGGCACTGTGTGACTTCTGGTTCTTCCCCACAGTTACAATGAGCATGAAAGGTAAATATTTTGAATTAATTCAAAACATCAAGTCACAACAGCAAAACTAAAAACATGAAAGAGAACTCTGCTTTAGAAAGGAGCAAGAAAAATGGTGTGAGTGTTTTTTGAAGTAATGGGGAGTATTTTGAGATAGATTAATGGTAATTTTTCTTTTACTATAATAATTTTAAAAATGTAAACCTTTAGTTTTTTTATAATTGCACCACATCTCTATATTTAATGTTTAGGGATTAAGTAACAAAATTTAGGAAAAATAGAAGGATATAATAACAATTATGTTTGCATACTAAGATAACTGAAATGATAATAAAAGAATACATACTATATCATAATAATCATTTGACATTCTTGAAAAGGCAAAGCTATAGGAACAAAATAGATTGCTTCTTTCTGGGAGTTTGGGGTCAGAGAGCCTGGGGAATATTTTGAGCTAATGGGACTTTCTGTATCCTAATTAAGTGATGACTAAATGACTATGTATCTTCTTAAACTTACAAAATTATATATTAAGATGGGTGAGTTTTATTGTATTGTAATTATACTTTTTAAAAGTAGAAAAATCATATTCAAGGACACATTGGGGTGAAGATAGGAATGTCTACTTCAGAAAAGAAAGGAAGTGTTATTATAATGTAGTGCTTCAATATATAAAACAAAGTTATTTGAAATTTTCACTTATCTTAGGAATGGTAACATAAATAGAGTATAAATACATGTATCAGGACTGGATACATGTATCATAACATCTCTCAGATATAAAATGGCATAGATTAGCTCTCAGGATGTTTTGTTAGTTACTATCAAGCTGAGACGCTAAGTGGGTAGGAAACATGACTCATTAACACCATGTTTAAAATGTTAACACCTAGCACATATAACATTCAAAAAAATTAAAACTGCATCAATTTCAGCATACTTGGTATAAAAAAGACTCTAAATTTCTTAAAACCGAAAGTGAGTGGATTTGAGCAAATACAATCGACCAGATATTAATTAAGCATACTCTGAAATTCAGGACCACTCTTTGTGGTTTAGTGAAGTGAAACTACATTTGGTTTTAGTTTAACTTCTTTTCCTGCTCTGAGGTGTCACCCACCCCGTTCAGCGTCAGTATTCAGAAAAAAGTCTCCACATCTTTATATAGTCATGGACTCTGAAGATAACTTGTCTATAAGGAGTGGGCAGAGTGTTGAACAAACTTGTAAAAGTCTGTATCTTTTTGTTGTGAGAGCTAATCTCCCTTAGGAAATTATGAGGTTGATGGGGTTGACACAATAACTTGGCGCACATTACTAGGTCCCGAGCCTGAGCCAAAACCAGCTAATTCCTAAATTATCAATATGCATATCATTTGATGGTCAGCTCCAGAAACAAGCCTATCTTTTTAATGGTGACTCCATATGAGTTATGACATTTTTGTTAGTGATGTTTCTGTAGCTTTGTTTTTGCACACTCATTGCTGTAGTAACCTCCGGTGTGCAATCAAATTCACAGGTGAATTCTGAAAAATGTGATATTGCTATACTGGCAGGGGACAACTGAAAACTACTGCGTTTGAGGGAAGGGCAAAAAGAGAATCAAAAGTAGTCATTAGACTTCCGCATATTACTTTATCACCTCGTAGGCTAGCATTTATCTCTGAACATAAGAATAAATGGCGCAGTGTCACCTCAGTTTATGAACTCAATTTGTTTTACAATTTTGAAGAAGATGGCTATGTTTGTGTTTGTGTGGGGAAGGTGACTGTGGTCATTTTTGTCACCCAATGTGGAGTTTGCAAATGGCAGCAAAAGTTTGCCAAATGCTTTTATTTATGAACTGAATTGTTTGCAAAGAGAACCATTCATGGGCCAAAGTTTTATTGTACTTGGTATTGGTACTTTACATTTTTTTTTCTTGTCCTCAGTCTGCTCCCATCTTTCAAACAGAAGTTAATTTTATACCAATTATATGCTAAGCACTGATAAACACCAGAAAAAGTCAGAAGTTTCCACAGTAGTATAAATAAAATATTCAAACAACCAAAATTAATTGTGCATTGTTTAATATAATATAGTTAGGGCCGGGGATTTAGCTCAGTGGTTCTGCTGCCTGCCTTGCAAGCACAAGGACCCAAGTTTGATTCCTGGTACCAAAAACAAAACAAACAAACAAAATATAATATACTTAAACTTTTTTTAAACTGTTCACTACTTACCATTCTATGTATTGTTTGTAATTACTTCTGGAGGCTCAGTAAAACTGTGGGAGCAAACAATCCCTGTATCTATGTAGTTTTTCATACTCAGGGAAAATCCAGTGAACTGTCAGAACCGTGGTCCTGCATGTGTTGGCCCAGCACTCCAGGCTGCTGTGGTCAACCGTGCCTCCAGTTCAGACCACACTTCTGTGACTGCTGAGGCAAAACTTGCACCAGCTTGTAAATATTTCCTCCTGCAAATGACGCACATCGTTTCTATTCATATTTCAGTGGCCAAAATGAAATTATGTAGCTAAGACAGACTTAAGGGCAAGAAGACATAAACTTACAAAGAAGAAAAAAAGAACTACATGTTGAAAAGCAGTAGAAATCTCTATCAGTCATCCACAAATAAAGATGTCATTTACCAATTTGCTCAAACAAAGCCAATATTCTGGTGAATATGTCAGAGAAGATTAGATTATGCTTGATCATGAAACTCTTTATTGACCAAACTTAATTTATTCTTTTTAATCTATAGTCAAGATGTAAAATGACTATTGTAAATATACAAAGGTACACATCCACTTTAGAAAGCATTCAATTTTCAAGATGACACAGAGCTAAATACCCCCATCTCACTAAAATAACAGAATTAATATGAAATTTTAATTAAATTAATAGAAGAACGAGAAAAGCAATAGTAAGACATATCTAGCTCTGCCAAAAAATGAAAGGAGCCTTTAAAAGACCAAAAAGTATAGATAGCAAAAGGAAAGCCATGCTGCTAAAGTGAGTCCATAAGGGAAAAAAAGTAACCTATTGTCCACAGAACAGCTTCTCCTGAGGAAAGATAGTGAATTAGTATGTGATAAATTTGGGGAGCTAAAGTGTTCCCAATTATATAGTGGCTTCAAAGCATTAATAGTATTGAATTTATTGTTGTGTGTGTTTTATTTTCCAATTTGTAGTAGAAAGTTTTGTAGCTTCTGTGATTACTTAGGAAATACAGAGCTCCCTATTATCTTGCATCCAAATGAGAATTATTCTTCCTGTGTTATAATTGTTTTGGTGGGTCACATGACTTGCTGTGGCAAAAGGCATAGACTACAAGTAATGCTAGTTTTGAGTATTCACTTTAAGAGACATTATCTATTCAGTTTGTTTATTTGGTTGCTTCTGAAATCACCAATTGTTCATGCACTATCTCTTCAGCCTGGGCCCAAAATGAGAGTTATGGAAGAAACAACATGTTGCAAAAAACAGCTATTCCCAGGAGGATGAAAGATATATGGAACAGACTTGAACTCAAACTGCATGCTGGAGTGCAGAGTGTAGACCACAGACTAAAGGAGTCAACTGCACAATCCACATACTAGTGAGCAAGAGAATAAATGTTGATTTGAGCCAGGGATGTTAGAAGTAGTTCGTTATAGTGTGTTGTTACAGGAAAGCTTAGCTAATGCATACATCAAAACCAAATGTTTAGACTGGCAATCTTAAGGCCCAGAGTTTAATTCCTAGTATGGAAACAAAAAGAAGGGTTTAGAAGCAATATGTTTGGAAATGCCTTGCTTAAGTACATGCAATATATTATAAATTATTCACTTCAATGCCATTCCACATTTATTGTGCAGAAGACAACAATTAAAAATAAAGTGCAATGGACCCTTGGCTTACAAACTCCATGGGTTCCCCAAGGCTAGCTGTAATTTCATTTGGTAGTACAGCTGAGATCTGGATGTTTACCTGGGTGTGCACCATAGATAACAAGAGGCAGATGAATCTTCCATTAACCTAATTAATTCAATTTTTTGTATGTCAGGTCTGTCATGACTTGAGGGTCTACTACATAAATATTATTGAGCAAATCCTATATTAAGATTAATTTCATAGAAAATTCAACTATCCTAATTGCTATGTGGAAAGCATGCACATTCTTGTATAGATAATGAGATTCTGAATTGCACTGATTTTTTTAATTTGTTTTTATTTTTGTTTTTTGGTTTGGTACCTGGGATTGAACTTGGGACCTTGGGCTTACAAGACAAGCTGCAGAACCACTAAGCTAAATCCCCGGCCCCTATACTGATTTTTTCTTTTAAAGCTTAGAAAGCTATGTTTTACTCTTAATCAAATAATCAACTCTATTTTTCAAACTGTCCAGCACTTGAATAAGTCGATATTTTGAGAACAATTGATCCAAAAATACACCATTTGAGAACAAGTAACCACCTTCAACTATACAAAGAGCAAGTGCCCACAACACAGCTCAGAGAGAGTTAGCGCTGGAAGGAGGAGGAGTTAAATTAAAAGACCATGATATCTTTTCACGGAGAGATTGATATTTAACCTACTTTTATGTCTATATTCCCTTTTTTGACAGTTTTATTGGAGTATAATTGACATGTAATAAGCCAAAAATAATTAAAAGTGTGCAATTTGATATGTTTTGACACATGAATACACTCATGAAACCATCATCACAATCAAGATAGTGAACATTATCTGTCTTTTCTCAAGTTGCCGCCAATCCATTTATAATTAATCCCTGAAGAACTCCTGATTCATTTTTGGTAATATTAAATCTTCAGGCTCCATTTGGGGTCTGCAATTTAGTATGCTTCTAATAAATTTGGTAGAACAAGTCTTCATTCTAGGGAATACTGTGATATTTTTATTGAAATTGTTAACAAAAATACCTACCAAAGGGGCTGGGGATTTAGCACCGTGGTTCTGCTGCCTGCCTCACAAGCACAAGGACCCAAGTTCAATCCCCAGTACCAAAAAACAAAACAAAACAAAACAAAAAAACAAAAAAACCCAAACTATCAAAGCATGTTTCAGGCATGCAATCTTACTAAGTACTTATTATTACACATTTTATATTAAAAGGGAACCAGAGATTAGAGAGGTTATGACACTTGTCTGAGCTAACAACAGAGATTCAAACTCAGGACCTTATAAAGTTTGTAGGTACTCATTAAATAGCTGCTCAATGAATGACTGAAAAAACCAGAAACACAGAGTAAACTTTTCACCTGCAGTTGTAAACTCCCTCCTTGTGGTCAGAAATCAATGCTTTTAAATTAATTTTGCTGTTAAATATTTTTTTATTACCAGCATGTATTTTATATCACTTTAACATATTTGGTGCTCAATGTTAGTTGAAACAAATGTGTTTAATATGTAAAGAAAATAAACAGCCATTATCATCAGGATTGTTGTTTGACTTTTTAATTAGCCTTCTGTGTGCCATCACCCCTCCCACTCACTCCTGAGATATAACGCTCCGAAACTTTTAGGTGGAAGAGGAGTTACTCTACCTAGAGACATTCACTGGATCCCCATGTGTCAGCCTCTGAGACATCAGTACTTTTTGCAGTACCTGGTGATTTGGATCCTGGGCATCTCAATGAGTCTTGAGCGCATTGTCTTCTCTCCTCTGTGTCCTCCATGCGGGGAGTTAGTGTGAGTTAGTGTGAGGAAGCACTCTTTCAAGCTTTCCAATGCCACATCCTTTGCAACTTTCTCTTCCTATTGACTTTATGGGTGAATGCCTTTTGAATTCCTTCATTGTCACTGAAGTTTGGAATGGAGAGAAGATAAATGTGTTGCATTCAGCAGGGTTACAGAATCTAGATAACATCCAGATTAACGGTTGACAAACCAAAACGAATTGAAGATATGAGTTGTCAAGTTCACTTGTTTGCCATACATACTTATATTCCCCCATGCAGAAAATAAGTGAATTAAATGAAATAAAAATTTAAAGAAGTTCTAGGAAAACTAGTTTTAGAAGATATTAAGTAGGAGTTCCATAAAAAAGCAAGAGTTCCATGAGTAAATAAATTCTACTTTCAGATTGCTTGGCGTAAGATAGACTCCAGAGGATTTATCACTTCACACGTGTTAGTACTCCTTCAGAGGTACTTGTGGAAGCAGCCTTACCCAGAGTAGTTTCTGCATGGAATCCATTTTATGCTCATGCAATTACTGATATCTGTCCGACGTAGTATTCCTTGGAAGAGAGTTTGAGAAATTCTAGCCTGGGTAGTTGCTTCCAATTTTTGAGTTACTTGATGTCAAATTAAGCAACAAGGACATTTTAGGAATTAATTTATTAATAAGTTTGTTATTGCTGATGATTTAAAAATGTAGTGAAAAACTTAACCTTTGGCATAAAGAAAAAAATATGCACATGTGTATATGTGTGCATGTACATAGGATCTATGTGACATTATGGCAGATAAAAGCAAAGATTTTGGCCATGTCTTCTTCATGCAAATGATAATTTTAAGTCTCGCCATGGAATTAGAGTGAATAAAGAGCATAGTTTCTCTGTCATCCTTGGCAGTTGTGTGCCTTTACTGAAATAATTCAGAGAAGAAACAAGGTGTCAAGGGATGGAAATATGCTAATGCATTGTTCTCGTGCTAATGATGCTGTGGCTCCTTTTCTGGGGCTCTATAGCTCTTGTCTATCACTATGGGTAGAGAATGCCCCAAACTGAAGGGTTTCCTTTCTTTCTATGTCCCATCCCCTTATTGAAAAATATGTATTAAGGTAGAAGTTTCTTTCTTTCTCTTATTCCTTGTTTGAAACAAAAGTAAAAATATAAAATATATAGTATGCCTTTCCAAGTACTAGACATCATAGTGGAACTTACTACTTATGTACCTTTTTCCAATAAGTTTATTGGTAGAACGTTTATGTACTTAATTTCATAATCAAATCTCCATCAGGATATACATTACTATGTCACTTCATCTCAAATAAATGTTTGGAAGGAGATGAGAGCTATCTATTTTTGAGCATCTATCCCCAAGTTATGAAACAAGAAATGTAGCAAGAAGGTAGAGAAGCTTATGCCTACACATACTGGTTCATTGGGAGGGTCAGAACTAGAATGGGAGCCTATCAGACTCTGACAGCTGTCACTTTTAACTCTAAGCAACTAACATAGTATATTGTGGATCTGTGCATGTTTAACAAAAATTGACTTCTCCTATATATGGTGTTTTAAATGACCTAGTCCATATGCATTGTGAATATATTTTTACTTACATATGCTTTTACAATAATATTTTAATAGATTCAACTTGTATTGAATGAATAAACAATAATTTATTGAACCCCTATCATCAAGGGACATTAAACTTTCTCTATAAAGGGATAGAAGTGGCCTGTACGGCAACTAATTTTTCTTGGCAAATACCTAACATTGCCATAGTAGGGGGAAAGCAGTTAGAGATCCAGATTTACAATCCAGATTTACTTAATAAAAATATTCTTTAAAAAAAACCCCTAGGTTAAGTTAGTATGTGTTTCAACATTATGACTGTGAGATGCATTTATACTTCAATGGAATAGAATGAAGCAAACTAGGGGAGTTAGGGTTCTTCTCTATGTGTTGTATTATGTCCCCAATTAAAAAGAGGAAACATTGAAAGAAATCAAATCACAAGCAATGATTCTGCCTCATTTGACCAATTTAATAATACAAAGCAGATTATTCTCCTGTGTTTTTTTCCCCCTTTTTAAGTTTTTAACAATGGACAGGATACATTTCTTGAGTGAGCTATATCCTTTCCCTCCTGTTGAAGTCAATAAAAAGATAAGAATTATTAAGCATGCAACTTTCAATTTCCCCAACACATGAGTGGCATTAATAGACCAACAACCAAGGAAAAATATTAGCACTCTAAAATGAAATTCATCTTTTTAATAGTTATAGTCCAACATTTAACTGAGTTAACCCATTTAGTTATCTGAGGATATATATATTCAAAATAGTTGATAGTGGATATTAAATGAAGAGATGTTAATCAAATTTAAATGTTTAAATGTCTGAAAATGCTTTTCCGATGAAGCAGAAGGAAAGGTACTGTTCTTAGTTTATGGGTGGCATTTGATTAAATATATTTTTATCAAATTTTATTTCACCATCTCCATCTTGTGTCCCCCCACTCCCACTCCAAGAAGCCTTTCCAGGCTGCTTTTACAGAATAAAAATTTTATACTACAGATATACTGTATAACTGTTTACATGCCATATGTGCATATTTATACATTTAAAAAGTACGCTTCATCCACCTAGAATACATTCTGCCTCCTTGGAATAACATTGTCCACCTTAAAAATGCGTGGATTGTACAACTTCAATTTTTTTTCAAAGGTTTGTCTAGTGTTCCATAAAGTAGGCAGAACTTCAGAAATGGTGATTGTTTTGTAGAACATAAAAACAAAACTGCTTGTGGAGGATCTTCCTGCGGTTTACACTGGAGCGGGTATAAGCAGCTCTCTGATGTAGACACATATTTATCCCAGAACTCGCAGCTTTGTTGACACAATTTCCACTGACTAAACCACGTGGGATCTCACTAAACCAAAAACTGCCTGCTCTCCACATACTTACAGGGAGAAAAAGCCTCAAACACTTTGGTTTCAGGGTCTACCAATCAGGATACCTGACAATCCAGTCCACTGGTCCCTTAATCTGAAATCAATTCCTTGATTAAATCACCCCTTGAAATAGCATTATTTTTTGAGCGCTTCCTTCCGCACACAACCACTTACCTACTTTTATTGAAGTATGCATTGCTATTAGTGCCATCCTTCTACACGGGCAGTCATGTTAAGAAACAGGCCAAAGTAACTTATGGTATTTACCATGAGGATGCTTTTAAAGCCATAGAACATAGAACAAAATTTCTAACAAAATTTCAAAATTTCATTACATAGAACAACTCTTCCACTGAGCCAGGGAGAAATATCTCTCTGATCTTAATCCTATGGATGCTCATAAGTAACAGTTTTTTTTTATTATGAACATAGAAAAACATATGACTTTTATAGCCTACCTATAGTAAATGTAACAAACTTTCTAGAAAGCCATTTTCTTCTTACCAGTCCAACTTCTGAATTCCTCCTACCCTTCAAATTCTTTATCATCTCAAACTGATTTCAATTAAATTACATATTGTTGATTTATTCTTTATATGATATTATTTTAAAAAAAAGCATGTACAAATGTTTATGAATCAGAAAAGACTGGATACATTTTGCAAAAGAAACCCATGCCCTTAATGGTTATACAAATTACAAAGTAGAACATCAGCAGAAACTCTCTTTTGTCTATTTTTAATCCCCACCTCCTAGTCCCCACAGCGTAACCATTACCTTGACTTCTAATGGCACAGGTCAGTTTCCCTGACTTTAAAGCTTACATACATGAAAGCCTACAGAATATATTATTCTGTGTCTTTATCTTGTTATTTGGCATTATTCTGATGAGATTCACTAATGTTGCTGTAGGTAGAAAGTTTATTCTCATTACTGTGTAATATCCAATCTTATCAATACACCTTAATTTTTATTTATTGTTAATGGAAATGTAGGTTGTTTTCAGTTTGCAGTTATTACTGGTAGCCTGCATAAAACTTAAGGTAAACATACTGCAAAGTTCTACCAGCCATATATTTAAGATGGACCACGTCTTTGCTTGAGTTTAGCTTTCTAAAGTTATCAAAGCAATTCATACGCCACTAGTAGTGAATGAGAATTTCAGTCACTCCATCTCCTTGCCAACACTTGATATTATTATTCTATTTTCATTATAACCCTCCTGTGAGATGCATACTTCTTTCTAATTATGGTTTAATTTTCATTTCTCTAATGACTAGTAAGGCTGAGCACCTCTTCATGCTTATTATTTATATATACTCTAAATTGCTTGTTCAACTTTACTGCACATTTTTCAAGTATTTTATTAATTTCAATTTTATTTTCCTTATATATTTTACTATTATAGAAAAATTAACATTTATTTTAAACATAGTGGAGTAAAAGTAGACCCATAGGGGGGAAAAAAGTACCAAGCCCCAAACTAACCATAAGCTAAAGCTATTTGGACATAGGTCTTTAATATTTAATATTAGTAACCTGTAGTTAAGATTTGAAAGGTTGAAATTAAAAGTTATTAAGAGAGGGCCGGGGATTTAACTCAGTGGTTCCACCGCCTGCAAGTGCAAGAACCCAAGTTTGATCCCCAGTACAAAAAAAAAGAAAGTTATTAAGAGAGCTATTTTTACACTGAAGAATGTGGCATCTCTGTCCTAATACTAATGTTAATGTAAATTCTTAGTGATCAAGGTTTAGGACTTACTGAAGAACTTCATGAAATTTATTAAGATCAAGTTCAGAATTGTTGAAAATATATAATTTTTAACAATGTTGTTATGTCTGGTATAAGACAGAACTTTACTATATATATTGATACTATTTTTAAAATATTTCTGTACTACAGTATGTAATAGCTAAAGCTTGGAAACAGCCTAATTGCCCATTAACTGAAAACTGAATAAAGAAGATTTTTAAATATAAAATGGAGTACTACTCAGCCATAAAGAATAAGAAACTAGAGACATTTATAGCTAAGTGGATGCACACTGAGGCCACACTCTTAAGTGAAATTAATAAGATACACATTTAAATACTGAATAGTTTCTCTGGTGTGAAAAACTAAAAGTGTAAATAAGCATCAAAATATATTATTGATATTGCATAATAGGAGGAAAAGGTCTAAAAAAGTAGAGGACGTGGGAGGGGTAGAGGAAAGGTAAAAAGGGAAAAGAAAAAATATGTGAAAAGGAAAAACATGGAAACAATGTCTTTATAAACAGGGAAGGGTGGAGAACATAAAGGTAGGGCAGGGGCAGAGGGAAAAAATAAGAACTAAGATGCATTATGTAAAGGTACAAGATCGCGATGATTAATGTAACTGTACTGCACACCTAAAAAGTTTCAACAGACTTAATGGAAAAAAAAAATTTATGTGCTAATGGATAATAAACCAGCAGCAGTTACCATTCTTGGTTTACCTTGGTAACTTGTTTAAAATATAGTCTGCATATTCTAGCATAAAATAGTCACAAGTTGTAACAGTTTTTTTCTAAATTATGGCTTAGGAAAATTTATCACTCTAGAAGTAGGAACTGTCATTTTTTAAAAGGATGTTGCTCAACACAATAGATAAATCAATATAACTAAGTTATAGAACAGAAAGTATCATATTTTGGGAGAAATGTAAAAAAATGGTTAAGGTCAATTCTGAGTACTCAAGAGAATAATAACAATTACATAAACAGAACATTTCAAAAAAGAAATTTAAGAACTATTAGTACATTGCTATTTGTAAGAAACGAAAATCTTTCTTTCCTCTGAGAAACATGATAATCATGGGAAAGATTCTCTTGAATTGAATTTAGTTTTTTAAAATTATAGGTAGATGTTAACTGAAAGAAGTAAAATGTATTATACTGGGATAATAAAAAGATAAACAAGAAGTATGTTTGTTTTGAGAATGGATAAGTAAAGTGATGAAATAATTATTTTAACCAATAAGATCCAAAAACATAAGTCTGATTTCAAGGCTAAAAATACATAAATATTTAGCTTCTGTGACTTTATTAGAGAATTTAGTATTGCATTTAGTATAATAGAGTATTAATGTATTAGCTAAATAAAGCTCTCTTTATATATCAAAATATTTTTGTTTTAATGTTTATATTTATTAGAGTTGAATAATGAGTAATACATCTCTTTCACCTGGCTTATATTAATTGCTTAGATGATGGCACAAATTCATCAGTGTAAACATCCAGTTTTTCACTTGCTCAGATGTCTGTGGAAAGCCCTTCTGTAGTTACTGGGAGGAGCAGAGTTGGTTGCTCCCTGTCATGACCAAAAAAAAAAAAAAAAAAAAACCCAAAAAACTAATTGTGCTGGCAAAAGCATTAGAAAGTCATAAGCGGCTAGAAATGCTTTCTTGTCCCCAAGGACCAAACTGAAAGTAAAAATCAAGTATGAAATCACATGACTCAAGGAGTCATTGGGGTAAGAGCTAGATTCAACAATTTCTGATCATTTCAAACGCTTTGGTTTGTGATATTTTAAAATCAGTAAGTATATCTGTGCAAAGATGACTGAAGGAGTAACCTATATGGAATTATATATTTAATTTTCAAAATTTTATTGGACGAAGATGATACATGCCTGTAGTCCCAGCTACTGGGAGAAGCTGAAGCAGGAGAATCCCTTGAGCCCAGGAGTTGAAACTAGTTTGGTCAACACAATGAGACACTGACTAAAAAAAAATTGTTGGACAGTTATTTTGGGGAGTGCAGGGGTACTGGAGATTGAACTCAGGACCTTGTGCTTGAGCAGCAGGCGGCAGCACCACTGAGCTAAATCCCCAGCCCTGAACAGTTATTATTAACAGAATGGATTATTTAAACAGATATTTCATATTTATTGTATTTCTAACTTTAAAACAGAAGTTTTTGGGATAATTTTACCTTGGCAATGGTAGTCTGAAGGAAGAAGAAGAGGTAAGACAGGTTAAAAGCATTTTCAATTGGTTGGGGAAATTTGATTCCTAGTGGTGATGACCAATATCAAATGATGTTAGCATCAAGATGATTCAGTGCAAGTTTGGGCTGTGTGTTTTCTGCTTTGTTGCAAAATCAGCTTTGCCACTAACAAGTTGAAGCGAGCTGAGAGTGCTCAGCAATAGACAAAGACATTTCCATGATTTATTTATCTTATGTTAAACAGTAGAAGACAAAATTGCCAATATGTTTACCCTTAATTGTGACATAAAGTCATGATAACCATTGAGGGTGTTGAATTTCCTCTTTTTAATTGTCATTGAGAAAAAATACACACATTTATACCATTAGAACTCAAGGGATTTTCTTTGTTTGCTGCAGATATTTTTATTGCCTGTCATGCTAATTTTGAGAGTCTAATGTATTATATTTTAAATCACTTTCACAAATCTTTGTTTCTCACTTTTAATACCTGTTATGAATATAGCTATCTTTTATTTCAATTATTGTAGGTTGACATTATAATCAATTGATATGGCTATGTTTAATACATTGTCACATAGAAGGAAAATTGTATTAATAAAAATAAGCATGTAGGAGGAAACACAATCTATTTTCTACAAGTCAATGACTATGTATACATACATATGCACACAGATATATATCAATATTGTAATGGTATATGTCAACATAACTATAGAATAGATTGTTATCACTTATGCTTCATAGTTCAATAAATATGACTTTTCATAACTGACATAAAACTCATGAAACTGACATAAAATTTATAAAAACTCAAGAAACTATTTTGGCCTCTCCCATAGCATACTTCTGTAACATGGAAAAAATTCTATTGAATTACAATAATTTCCATTTCAGGTTGAAGTACATCTTTATTTCATATTCTAAGAAACTGAGAGAAATGAAGTTAGAAGTGAGAAGGTTATAAGCTCATGGCCCAGTGGGTGCTGTAGGTACAATTTTAGAAATACGTTCAGTTTAAAAACGTATCTACAATAGATCTTTATGTGCTTTGGACATAAAAGCAATTTGCTAATTGGAAGTGTCTTAAGCATACGTAGTTCTTGAAGTTGCATCCGTGGAAGCAGGAGAACAAGCATGACAGAGCTCAGTCTTCTGACTTGTTAGTCATGCTGCGAGGCTGCCTCAAACTGGGGAGAGGTTGATTTTAAAGTGTGATTAAACAGCCTCCACATGACTGGAAGGCAGCAGGAGGTGGAGGCCCGACCAGCCTGCCTACCTGGCAGAGCCTGCCTTCCTTGCACTCTTAGAGCAGGCTTAGCTGGGAGACTGCTCTCAGTGAGGGGCAAATCCAGAGCATTTCCAAGAGTTCTTAGAGAATAGAAGACAGTATCATGGCAAAGGAAGAAAGAAAGAAAGAAAGGAAGGAAGGAAGGAAGGAAGGAAGGAAGGAAGGAAGGAAGAAAGAAAGAAAGAAAGAAAGAAAGAAAGAAAAGCCAAGTCTGTGAGTGGCTCATGCCACCAAGCACAAGGGAGAACTCAAAAATATATTTGTTGTTTAAAATTTAAAGATACTCATTTTCTGTTAGGGTACTTTTATTCTTCCTTTGTATTCTTCACCAGATCCTCCATGCCTAGCAGTGTACCAGTCTCAAGTCGCTTAATAAGTCTTTGCTGAATGAGTAAATCATTGTGCAAACCACCACTTTCTCTACTGTTTATAAGTTATTGTATTAATATATACATGTACTTTAATATTAAAGTATTATGTTTTCTCCATTGGGCAGATATGTTTTGCTGCCCTATGTTTATTTTTAAGGCTATTTTAAGATTAATCTTATTTTTATTGAGGTAATACATTTCATAATTTGAAATAAAATGGTGTTAAATTTCTTATAATGTAGGCACAGACTTTCTCTTAAGCTCTGGTCTGAATTCCAATAGTAAACTTTTGACACACTTAGAGGTTTGTTATTGTTCTTACATATATTTCTAAATGGTTTCCTTATCCTGCTATTTTTTTAGGCATTTTACACATTTCGTGTTTTTTTATATTATCACAGTTTAGGATTTCACATACACACTTTTCTTCTCCCCAAACTCTATATACATATAGTTTTATTGAAGTTTAGATTTAATTGTTTTGTGAATATTCTCTTTATTTTAATTATACCTCCATGTGGATGAAGGGATATTGTATTGCATATTACTTTTCCTTCACAACTTTTGGTTTTCCTGGAGTTCACAATATCTTTTATTTATTGAAGTTGATTTAGCACACTTTTTTGGGGGCAGTAGATCAAGACAATTGCCTCAAAGCTTTAAATTATCACAATCAGAATATCTAATTGCTGTAGCAATGCCCAAATCTCAGTGGTTTTACGAAAGTTCATTTCTTGTTCAAGTCCCAGTTCTGCAGGTGGCAGCTGGGATTTCTTTCCATGGATACATTCAGGGCCACACATTTCTTTCACTGAGTGACTTCCACTTCTTCCTTGACCTGTTCCTTGCCTCCTTGCATCTGGATACTGACAAGGAAAGAGTGAGAGCTTGGAGGATCTCAGGAACCGATTTAGGGGCTTCGCCTGGAATTGGTTTCCATGCGTTCTATCCACATTCCATCCATCGGCTAGAACCCTGTTGCACCCACCCCTGCTGGATTGAGCAGATGGAGGAATCTGTGGTTGATTTTGCGTGGCAGTGGAGGAGGGGACTTCAGGTCCAAGCATTCTGTATACGGGTACCAAGCCTCCAGCTGATTTAAATTCTTTGAAAAATTCACTAAAACATATTTTCTCTGTTGATGTTTCTTCTCCCTATTGTTTTTCTTTGTGGCTTAAGAACATTTAAAAAATTCATTTATTTTGTGTTGAAAGAGTTTGAGGGAAATGAAACACATGTGATCAATTTGCCACATTTAACTAGAAGTCTCCCAAGTACATTTATGTATCTGTTTACCACAGAGCTTTCTATTAAAAGAGACAGGAATTACATGTATTTAACTGGTGCAACATAAAATTCAGATACAGGAAATCTTTATTATTATTATTATTAATTATTATTATTATTATTTTCATGACACCTGATGCTGTCACCTGTTCTCACTGTATTTCTAGGATCTTTGATTCTGCTCTGCCTGTAGTCAGAGTGGCATCAGTGAAATGGCAAAGCAACATTTCTCTCAGGGAAGGGAATGGGTCACCACTCTCCAACAGTGTCACTAAGTGACTGCAATGCCTTGGAGTCTCACAACTGGAAGGACAGGGCTGTATGTGGCAAGTCAAACCATCAGAGCTGTCCCTACAAGAGTTGGCTTTACCAGGCACTTATCTGGGAAAGGACAACAAGGTGATAAATGTGCATGCTAGATTTTCTCATGGCAGGAAATTTTTCCAGAAATACTACACAAGCAGCAGAATATGGAGACCACCATAAGCTCTACATTCAGCACCAACAGAATTTAGTTCTGCCTTTACTGAGCTTCTCGATTCTGGGCAAATTATTGGAACTTTCTCAACCTCAATCTCTTCATTCTTAAAATGGGGACAGTAAATATAATAGAGGCCTTATGTACTTCAAAGCTAAACTGTGAAAGCCTAATGAGATAATCTGGGGGCAAGGGCTTTGCCAGCTCTATTAAACACAGGAAACAGTAGCTGTCAGGACTGATGAGAGTAGCGAACAGGTTACCTCAATAATTCATATGACCTAGCATCATGTAGGATGGAGAATCACTTTAAATGAGGGAGTTCACAGAGGAAGGAGATCAAGGTTGTGCGTGTGTGTTCCTGCTTTTATCTCTTGGGCCCATGGACACCTACATACTTCTTACAGACACAGGTAGTGTTGACGGATGAAAACTAGATCTATCACAAGCCCAGATCCTTAACAAACATGATTTTGAAAATCTACAAACCCAATTTCATATGCTTTCTTCTAAAACAACTTTTGTTAAATTGGACCAACTTTTGAAGAATGGAGTAAATAGTGTTCCTGAAGTTGGGCGTAGCACCAACACATCTATAGAACTCACAGTGCTAGGAACTCTTCCAGGCCTTTCCCTGACATGAACTCTGTTACTCACAATAGCACTCCTAAGGAGTTGCTATTCTCACGTCCGCTTTCAAGGTAAGAACACTGAAGATAGAACAGACTACCCTGAGAACAACCGTTCTCAGTAATGCCTCTTCTCCACCACTTGGCTGTTTTTTGTTTGTTTGAGGATTGTGGTTTTTGTCTTTTTCCCCTCCTTTGGAGCAGAAATTCTTGGGGAGATCCTCAGATAACAGCAGTGCTTTCTATACCCAAGTCACTAAAGCACCCTGTCATATCTGAACTTAGCAATTACAATTTAAGCGATCATCTCAATGTTTACTAACACAAATGCAAACGACAGGTGTGGATTTTTTTTCTTCACCGAAGAATAAATCAATTGTAATGATATGTACTCCACCTTGTGTGCTCACCTTTCCCATGACCCTAAATTAGGGCTGTCAGAGTATGTCTAAATTGCAGTCCCTAAAGGGCCGGCCAGGAGTTTAGGTCTGTGCTTGAATCTTACGAGTTCAGAACATGGCCAGTCACGCAATAGGTACTTAATAAACACTTGTTTCAGTGACAGTGTGTGTGCTTGTTATTTTGTTTGTCATTTATTGATCTCTGAACTGGTGTTAGAAGTGGGACTGGGATGATGCACACTGACCAGAAATTTTCACAGGAACATAATCTAATTTGAAATGCGACTTCTTTCTAATCTGGCTTTTATTTCCCGGAGGTCTTGCTGTGTCCTTCGCCCGTGATCTTTGGCTGCCCCGTAGGTACACGGACAACCCTTCCCCTGCGGGCAGAGAGCCACTACCAGGGGAGCAGTGCCCTGGGCCCCTTAAGTGAGAGGTCAGAGAAGACAGAAAAATTAATGAATAAAAATGAGCTCGCCGCCAGGGCTCGAAGCCCCACGACGTGGAGGATCCACCCAGTAGCCAGGCGTGTTTCTTACTGCAGCTGTTCCGTCGCCGGCAAGGCTGGCCTGAGGTGAGCCCGGCACGTCCGCGTCCGGACTCGCAGACACGCCTTCTCCTCACACAAACCTTCCTGATCCGAGGCGCCGCGGAGGATTCCCGGGGGTGGTGCCGCTCACAGCCCTGCCTCTCGCAGTCCTGACAGCGTTGGACCCATCCCGAGCCACAGGTTGGAAAAGTAAGGAGGTATTCCCGTGATCGTCACCCCGTGAAGCAGATAGCGCGTGGCTGCGGGTGGTGAAGCCCGGGTCCCAGGGCTCGGGAAGGATAGGAAAGGATTGTGAAACCTGACACCAGCCCTCTCGGCGCGGAAACTTCGCAGGCTGGTGAGTTGGGGAAGGCGGGCCGGCGCGGCTGGAATGCGTTCCCACCCACTCGGGAGCTCTGCGCGGGCGGGCGACGCGGGGCTTGCTGGGGGCGCG
>NW_022900942.1:30454872-30519736 GCF_012274545.1 Fukomys damarensis | reverse complement strand
AAAAAAAAAAAAAAAGACGATGGTGAATAAAAATCAAAACGATGATAATGTGCTTAGGGTGTCATCCTGGCGAGGCTGATTAGGTATTTCTTTCCTCGCACTTCTTCAGGAGAATCAGCCACAGAGAAATCAAGAGTCATGTCTGCTTTCTAATTTTTTTTTTTTTTTTGCTGTTACTTTCGAATTCTGAGCGAAGCGTTGCATCCACTAGAGTGTGTGTCTGTGTTCGTGCAAGTGGTCCCGATGTAGTAGTGCCCAAGATCTTCCCCCTCAATGAAACATTATCTAATTAAGCCTTTGAAAACTACTGAAGCAGGTGAACTGTAAACAGTGTCCGCCTTCCAAGGAAAATGATGTTTGGCTAAAACTGGGTTTGGTTAAAGCTGTCAAGCCTATAATGTGTTTACTGACTTCTCAGTCAAGATCTAAAACTAAGGATTTAGGATTCCACTTGTTTAAATGGCACCTTATAAAATTGGTTAAAATGAATTACAGGTTGTCTCAGGATTATTAGTAACAACATTATTTAATATCATAAAGATGTGCATTTGGATTGATTTCTATTTAAAAGAAAAACGTTCATACTTCTCAATTTTTAATTATATTTATACGCACATTTGTAAACAAAATTTTGAAAAGTTAACAGAAAAGATGTACTTCGTCATTATTGCAGACTCGGGGATATAGGCTTATTGGATTTTTCAGGCTATTTTAAAGTCTACATTGTAGTTATAAAATAAGTGTCACACTTGTCTTGTGCCACCCCACTCCCCAAATAAATAGTTATTCTTCATACTTTCCTAGCCTAATCCTCTACCTAAATGAGATCAGCCACTCTTAAGGTCAAGAGGGAATTCTTACAGATGACAGAAAGGAGTACTATAGACAGATGGCTTAACATTAAACTATTTGGTTTTATCTGTTTAAGAACTGACTATGAACCTCCCATAGGATGTTACCATCATCACTTTCAAAAGAAAACAAAACATTTCCGATGAAACTGGATGAGCCTGTTCTCATAGTTGCCAAAATGGAATAAAGGGAATCTGTCACATGTAAGCCAAACATAGCTCTCTTTTATCATGGGTCATTTCTGGCACCAGCACTTTTGACCCCATAGGGAAGGCAACCCTATAAAAGTGATTTCCTCAGCTTCTTAGTTCACCATATTATACTAAAATTACCTTCTGGTTTCAGAATTGTTGTTCATGTAACTGTTCTTCTGGAAATGTGGAGGTCATCCAAAGTCCCAGGGGGTTCAGAACAGAATTTTTTTTTTCTGTTTTTACCCTCATTCTTGGAAATCTTTGCTTAGATTTTTCATCTCTCTGATCAGTAGAGCACGAAATGTAGACCAACTATTCTCATAAAACTTGTGTCACAATTAATCCTGCTTCTTGAGTTGATTCATCATGGCTGGTTAACCAACAGTTCAGCTCTGAAGCAATTATTTGTAATGTTGAGATTCAGGAAAATAATTACAATAAAAGCAGACAAGACAAACCAGATATGTCCTGTGAAAAGTATATCACTTTCTAAATATGGCCGCCAAAGGGAGAATGATTTTTTTCAACTCATTATTATAGTAAGTGTATATAGGACTTAAGATTTTTCTGTGGAAATACGAATGAGGAACATAATAATAAACCTATTTTATGTGGGAACTGAGAATACTAATTTGTTTAAGTCCCTTCACAATCGTTATTCACATTCTCCAACTATTAACCTTCTCTCACTAGCCTTCCTTAAATGAGGGACACTTGTCTAGATTACCAATAATGACAACACTTTAACAAATAGCCAGGTGAAATCTTCAATAGGTCCAGTCTTTTTTATTTTATTTTATTTTTCAGTACCAGGGATTGAACTCTGGTCCTTGCACTTGCAAGGCAGGCCACTGAACCGCTGAGCTAAATCCCCGGCCCAGGTCCAGTCTTTTTAACTAAGCAAATGTTCAACACATTAAGAAAAATAATATATTAAATTGCTTGTTCATTTATTCAACAGATACTTATTTATAGTGTCAAACACAACTCTGGACTCTTGTGTAGAGAGCAGTAGAGAAAACAGACAAAATTCCTAACCCTGTGGAGCTTACCCTTTACCTGGGAGACAAAAGCCAAACAAGATAAGCAAATATAATCTATGGTACATTAGAGAACAGCGCTAAGGAGAGATTATAAAGCTGCAGGTGGGGCATGTGTTGATGCTCAGTTGCACGGGACAAGGAGTGTTAAAATTCTATATTAGGTGCCAAGGTGAGGCTCCCTGGACAGTCTTTCAGTACCTAACTAAAAGAAGCAAGGGAATGATCCTGGTGGACAGGAGAAGAGGATTCCAGACTGAAGAACAGAAAGCAGAGGTTTGCCTGGCATCCTCCAAGGACAGCAAAGACTGTACATCCACATGGGGTGTGGGGTCAAGATATAGGGAGGAAGGATAATAGGGTGAGAGCGTGGAGGGGCTTGGAGATCCTATTCTCATTTTGATTTTGGGTGAAATGAGAAAAACTATCATTTAGATTAACCTGTCAAGCTTTTATTTTTGACAGATACTTATTGAGCATGCTATGAACTTTATTATTCTGAGCACTGTGGATAAGAGAGGTTAATCAAACATACACAGTCTCTATCATAAAAACTACTATCATAAAAACTGCATCCCATGGTGGGGAGATGAACACAGAACTAAATAAAAAAAATTAACAATTCTGTAACTTTCAGTGTTATTAAAGAAAACACATGCTAAATGATAAAATAATACAAGAGGCCTGGAAGGGACTGTGTGTGATTCAGTGGTCAGAAAAAGCCATGGGCACTGTTTTCAATTTAATTTTAATTTTACTGACACATAACAACTGTACATATGTATGGAGTACAATGTGATGCTTCAGTACACATATGAGGTTGGCCCTCTCTCTTGTTGGGTTCAACCACGGATAGAAATATTTGAAAAAAATTACATCTGTATTGAAAATGTGCAAGCCTTTTCTCTCATCATAATTTCCTAAACAATACAGCATAACAACCACCTCCATGGCATTTATATTGTATTGGTATTATCAATGAGCTGCAGATGATTTTAAGTATACAGGAGGATGTGTGCAGGTTGTGCCAATATAAGGGACCTGAGCATCTGTAGATTTGGTTATACTTTGGTATCCTGCAACTAATCTTCTGCTGACTATACGTTGTGTAATCAGGATATTTAGAATATTTACCACCTCAAATATTCATTATTTTTTGTGATGAAAGCATTTGATACCTAAGGAAGTAATGTTTTATTTTAAAAATATCTTTGGCTTCGTTTCTACAAGAGTAGAAAGACTAGAGAGGAGGCTGTTCCCACACACCAGAGATTGGAGTGGCATAGATTAAATTTGGGACAGCGGTCATGGGGAGAAGTAGATTCACTGAGAAAACCTTAGAAAGCAGAGTTGGTAGGTCTTGCTAATAAACTGGACAAAGGTGGAAATGACGGAATGAAAGAGTGAAAATGATCACCAGGATGCATATTGATGATCCTGGGCAGATGTGAAGCCATTTACTAAGATGGATATAGCTAAGACAAAAAGTTTTAAAAAGGAAGTAAGGGGGCTGCCAACTTCGGAAAAAGTCATCCCAATTTACTGTGTTGACTTGGCATTGTACAGAAATGGACAACCATATTGGTCTAGAAATGTTAATTTATTTTTTTTTCCATGTGTACAGGGGTAACACATCGCACTAAATATGTAAGGTCATATCTATGTGGGTTTGATTACAGAAACTAATAAAGTATTCTCTAAATAATGAAAAAAAGCATAAGATAAGACTATAAGAGCGAGAAGCAATTTAAATATGTTCAGGGACCATTTTCATCTCCAGAATTAAGGATTATTTTGATGCTACATCATTGCCTTTTCTCTTTTACTTTCCTTTTTAGTTTTATTTTAGGATTCCCTACTTTTAATGTTCATACAGAGATTTCTTTAACTGAAATACCGAATAGTTTCTTTGGTGTGAAAAACTATAATAGTACACAGGATCCTAATGAGATAATTAATAATGTGAAATAGGAAGTAAAGGGCTAAAGGTGTAGGGAAAGTGGGAAGGGTGGGGGAAAGGTAATAAGGGAGAGGAAAAAAATATGAGAAACTGAAAAAATGGAAATAAAGTGTTTGTAAATGGGGAGGGGAGGAGGGGGTGAAGGGAGGGCAGGGACAAGGGGAAAAATGAGAATCAAGACCTATTATGTAAAGGTACAGAATCCCAGTGATGAATGTAATTGTATTGTATACCTAGATTGTACCAATAACCTCAATAAAAAGACAAAGAAAAAGGAAGTAAAGAATCTGTTTCTAGACACATTAGGTATTTATAGATATCCAATAGAAATATTCAATTGAAGTTTTGAATATATGAATCTGGAGCACTTAGAAGTCACAGCTGAAATTTGAAATTTGGGGGTCAAGTTCTTATGGGTGCTATTCAGAGCCTTGGTCTTGAGGAGGATTACCTAGAAAGATATTCAAGAAAGAAATAGAGGCCTGAGAATCATGTGCTTGCTTATCCTAATGCTCCAGGATCTTGTGTAGTACATACAAAGAGTCAGTAAAAAGCCAATAAAGTGGGAGATAAATTATCAGGGGACACTATAATCATGAACTCTAGCCAGGAAGTTTTTCAAAAATGGTCAGTGGTGTCAGATGTTGCTAAAATAGAGAATGGCAGGAGGACAAGGATGTGGTCATTTCCCATGACCGTCTGGAATCCATGGCAACTCTGATTAGAGATAGACTGCTCAAAATAAGCTATCCAGAAAAACGAACTTAAAACACCTTAGAAGTAGCATTTTGCCTAACCCCAAAGAGAAAAAGAGAAGAGAGAGACCACTACATAAACTCTTGAGGCTACATTCAGGGTCTAATCCAGTGATGGAGAACCTTTGAAAGCTTTCAGCAATAGCAAACAGCTTGCTGTGGCATGCATGCCAAAGGTTCACTGCCACTGAATCAAGTCAGTTTTTAAAGCTGATTGGCAGGACAGATGGACAAAGAAATACATAATTAGAAATATCAAAGTCTGTGAGCAGTCAGCATAGTTTGAGGAAGAGTAAAACCAAACTGAGTGGGCTGGACAAAATATTAAGGAAAGCCAAAGGTTTTTTTTGCAACATTTTTCAAAATGAAGCAGTGAATAAGGAAGTCATCCACATCTGCAAGTGAAATTTCTCCATTTCTATTTTGCCTCTCCTTTCCTTATTCAGAATAGGATTAAACAACACTGAGTAAATTAAAATCAAAGAATATTGTGAAGTCATTATGGCTGCGAGTAGTTTACTTAAATTGCAGAGAAAAGAATAAGGATGGGAGTGGTAAAGAGGTCTGTTGTGAGGACATTGCATCTCAGTTGACAACTAAAGAATGTCTCAGTGCCTGATAGGGGACGGATTCAGAAAGAATAAATCCAACAAAGCAAAGCCAAAAATACAAATAGCCAAAAATGTAAGAACATCTTTGGGTTAGTATAGCTATATTAAAAGATACTAAGATCCACCCACATAATTTTGTGAGCAATTTTATATAGGTCAGATATAGACTCATAAATTAGTGGGAGTTAAGCCATACAATTATTTTTAATCTATTATTAATCTATCATTTTCAGTGTCGCATAGTATTTAGCTATGGACATGACATCTAGTCTCTAAGACCTTGATTTTCCCCTGTGTAAAATGAAAGGTATTATTGACTATTTTAACAGTCCTACTGTCTAACTCTAGATTTTTTGTATTGTTTTGTCTTGTATTTTTGAGAGAAAGTCTCACTATGTAGATGAGACTGACCTGGAACTCACTATGTAGTCCAGGCTGGTCTCAACTCACAGCAAACCTCCTCCCTCAGCCTCCTGAGTGCTGGGATTACAGTCATGTGCCACCAAGCCCGGGCTATCTAACTCTAGATGTGAGTCACCTATATTTTTAGCTTCATGTTTTAGCCTTTTCTCTTTTTGTAATATTCACATATCTATCCATTTTGCAAGAAGCTAGATAGATGTCCATAGATATAGACATATATGTGCGAATAAGTAGATATATGTGAGTGCATGTAACACAGATATTAAAAGAAGAAATATAAACTCTATAAAAAAGAAGAAATTCATTTAAAAAGGTTTAGGGAGAAAGTACAGAACTTTATTTTAGTATTCTGTCTATAGCACATAAATCTATTTCTAATTATAACAAACTAAGGGTCAAGACAATCTGTTTTCTTGTGGCTTCTTTAGCTTTCTCAGAATAATGGAACTGTCTACTGAATCTGACCTGAGGGATACAATAGAATAAGAATAATTAGAAAAGGCAACGTTGATTTATATTTGTTTAGTCTAACTTAAACAAGGCAATCAGAACCTGAGATGTTTATTAAAAGATGCACTCAGTACTTAACATTCACTATTCAGAATGTTATTTTTGTAAAAGAAATGTGTTTTTGATAAATATTTCTGGGTATGTTAAGGTATTAAAATTATAGACTAAAATTAGATTTTTCAAAGAGAAAGAAAAACTGGGCCTATCTTAGTGCCCAAAAAAAAAAATCAACCAAAAAAAAAAACTTTTTAGAGTCAGGAGTTTTAGAGTCACATATTGATTTAGGTGTCTCCTTGGACTCACTCAACCTTTTGATTTTCTGCATTTTCCCATTAAGTGCTGCAAAATGCAGGAGTAATGCAACTGGTTTGCTAATTTCTTAATTCCTCAAATAAACTAATAGCTCCCACCATTCACTTATGGAAATCATTATTCTCAATTCCTGTGCCTGTCCTTTTCCTCTCCTTTTGTGATCATAATCTTCCTAAAGTTAGCAATGTCTACTGTATTCTCAAGTACTACCTGCTATGTTTTGGACGTACATGCTTCCAGTAGAAACAATATAGAAAACAACACTGGAAACATCTTAGGAAAAAAAAACACGGTAATAAAATATTCTCATATTTATAGCTGAGAGGGAAAAATCTTAAATAATGAGGGTGTTTTATGAGAAGAACCTGTTGTTTAATCTTCAGCTGGAAACAGGCCACTTAGATGAAGACCACATAGTAGTAGTAATAAAATGAACAAGGAGCTTTGAGTTTGCTTTTCTCTAGGACTTCACTAAGCCATAAACAGGTGCCACTTATTTTGAAATTGGCCAACACAATCTTCCCAAATCCCCTCTGTTTTATTTTAATTGTTCATTTAGACACTATAAAAACCAAGACCACAAAAGGAGAACATGCACCTTGCTACTAATGCTTTGGATATTGTTAATCTGGGCTCCCTGTCTTGACCCAGGAATTCACAGATTTAAAGAGAGCTCATTTTACCTGGGATTATAGAGTATGTCATTAGATGAAGGAGAGGGAAAAATGAAAATTGGAGGGTAAGGAATCTAGTCCAGTATGGTTTATCCTCCATTAGGGAAGTTATAGGAGCCTGCATATGTGGTCTCCTCTGCAGACGTGGAGAAGCCCTGGGGTGCATCTGTTGCCTCTGGAAATGCAGAGGAAGATATTAAATTCAATTTATCTGTAAAATCCTATGTGGTAACAACAACTGGGCTGCTACAAAGAAGAATTACCCTTGTATTACATTTTTCTCTCCAGTTCCCAATGGTTATTCTAATCAAGTGTACCTCACGGTTTTAACTCCTTAAAGTAGTCACCCTTTCAAAATCCACTTTGACTTTTCAAGTAGTCTCATGCATGAGGCCAAGGAACCAGAAACAAATTCCAGATTCTTTGCTTGCAGGAAGGTGGGGATCAGAGTGACTTTGGAGAAACAAAGCCTTGAGATGTAGCCTAAGTAGTCTAGAGAAGTGGAATCACACATGAGGGTGAAATCTTGGCACCTTGAGAATAGAGAACTGATTGAAAATAGAAAAGAGGGGGCCGGGAATTTAGCTCAGAGGTTCGGTGGCCTGCCTTGAAAGCGCAAGGACCTGAGTTCAATAACCGGTACAAAAAAAAAGAAGAAGAAGAAGAAGAAGAAAAGAGATAATCTATATTCATACATATTAATGATTCATTTAAACAAAGATATATTATTTGCACCCCAGTATGTTTTAACCGGTAGAAATATTATCTCCCTTACTTTTTAGGAATCATATTCTTCAAAGTGTGTAGAAATTAGAATCAGAGGCAAAAATAGCTCAAAACTGCTTCCCATTTTCCCCCCATAATAAACATGTACGGTACATGGTCATTAGATCCAAAGGTGAAAATAAGAAATCTAAGAAATATTGACATTTGGTGGGGAGCACAAATTCTGATGACTATAGGATAATATAAACTAAGAAAAATGCCAAGTTAATGTTTAAAATGGAAATAAAAGACCTGCTCTCCATGTTAAAATTGCTACAATTTCATCTCCCAATATAATTTTTGTCTGTCTGTAATTTTTACTTAAAAATTCACGAAGTATCTACTCCATGTCATCACTCTCTTTGGTATTTTTGGTTTCTATGATGAATAAGAGGTAGTTTCTGCTCTTAACTTAGAATCTGGTAAAATAGAGAGACATAAGCAAGTAATTTTAGTATAACCGGGTAAGGTTTCATTGCTCATTTTTGAGTGTCGTTATTGTGATAATAAAGAATTGGTTAAGGCTGTCAGACTGAGAAATGAAAAAGGTCTGAAATTAACTCAGAAAATATAATATTGGGGAGGAAAAAAGTCAGATTAAAGAAATAATTGATAAAAGTGGACATTGACAAGATACTTGAGGAAAGAAGACATTTTTGAGGCCTAATTTTCTAATTTTCTGAAAATTATGGATCAGTAGTGATCCTGGAAAATGAAATCATGCAGAGAGGAGGTGAGGCAAGTTGAGGGAAGAAGACATACAGCACTTGAGGTTCTTATGGTCATTCTGTTGGAAATGACAAAAAATGACTTCTGGAATTTGCCCTTCCTAGGTTATGCTAGTAATTGAAACTGGGATGCAAATGATCACTGAAACTCATTTTAACAAATGACATTTGTCCCTGGAAAAGAGAGGAGAAGTAGCCACAACATTGGACTAATAACATTAAAATTTTTATTTTCTGTAGACACTACTCTGGTTTGGATAATAATGACATTAAAGTTCTGGAAGAACTTATGAAAATGTAATGTTTCTAGTTACATATATTTATTATTATCTTGACTGTTGTTCTTAAATTGGAGGGACATATTAAATATGCCTATAGCTCTGAGTTTATAAGTACGATATAATTTATCCTGTTCTGTGGGATAACAACTCTAAGTAACATTTCCTTGCCCTATGATTGTGTTTACCTGTATTTTCTCCTCTCTCCCCTATTAAATCGACTAGAATATGTTCAAGTACCACTGAATGGAAACGTAGCAGATCCCCACAGTGAAGGAATCTATTGATTTGGGCTCATTAATATCAGGCGGTAATACTGATACCCAGCCATTATTAGTTTAAGAAGAAATGAACTGTTTAGTTTCCTCAATAGTTTTGTTTTAGTTCTGCTTTGACTACATTTATGACTCTTTTAACCTCAAGACCTACTTACCAAATCATAACAATTATGTATCTTGAGGCTCAAAAAGAATTAAAGAATAATTTTCTAATAGGAATTGTTTTATAGGTTACAGTAACATGGAAATTATTGTAAAGTGATTGAGTGGAAAAGCGTGTCAAATGATTGACCAAGTTTAGGGAAGTTATTCTCTTCATCCTATTTTCTCTTCTCTACCCTATATCCACTTCCATGTAAATATTTTGTCCAGATCATTATTTGCAAAAATGTAGGAGACATTCTATTATGTTTACCTTAATTTTTTTATGTTGTGATTTCTACCACAAGTATTTGTAATTATTAAAATTTTAATATGAAAATTTAGTGCATCTCTAATTGCCCAATTTATATGCTTTCTGCAAAACTCTGTTAGGGATGTATCATTTAATACATCTAGTTCAGAACAACTGTGTCTTTAATAAAAACTCCTTGTAATTTGCCAACATCTCATTTTTCATTCTCTAACTATTATAGACAGAAAACCTAAATCCTAAAAAACAGTTAAATGACTCATGTTAAACATATAATCATATCTACATACCAGTCAAGATTTTTGATTAAAAACCATGTCAATTTTCATCCTTCTTTTTTTCTGGAGCATTAATTTGGTTAATTTCATTATTTATAAGCTATTATCCAACTGTGAGTCTTCTAAATTATACTCTTGTAAATTCATCCATATCTCATATTCTCTCAGAAAAGATCATTGTGTTGTGTTTCTTTCTGGTTTGAGTTTTGATTATAGATAAAATAACACAGGCACAGATTTCATGTTTTGTAAAAAGTTTCTGGACTTGTATGAAGGTGTAATGACAAAATATGAATATGTGGGCATAAGTTCTATTACCAGGAGTGGAGGATGTGCTCTTACAGCTCCTGATAAACATTTGTGAATCACTTTAAATAACTATCTGACATGGTTGTTAAGGGTAACATAAGCCCTTGACTAAAGATTGACAATAAGCACTGTCATTTTCATCTTTGAAATGTCACCCCAAAGCATGCATTTATTACAGGTACCAGTTTCGAAGTCAAAGCTATTGTGCAAAGACATCAAAAGTTTGGTAATTTAGTTTCATGTGGTATCATTTTGCAAATTATATTTTTTTCTTACCACTGCCTTCTATTTGGAATTTTTTTTACATGTAATTTGTTGATCTCAGGACTTGTATATCATATATATGCAAAGCATGAAAAAATTCGGAAGAGGGGAAAAGTATATAAATAGTCTTTCCATTGTAGACACACTCTTTTTGTGTCCAGTTTTACTTAACAAGGTTACCAGAACTAGCTCAAGCAATGATTTAAAGGCAAACTGAACTGGATAACACAGATAACAGTTATATCTTCTCTAAACCATAGGGTTCTGAGTGAAAGGGAATATAAAGACAGAGAAGCAAATATTTTTAATCTATGAAGTCCTTTTGAAAGCATATTGAGAGCATACCTCAAATCCAACATTAATAGAGACAACTTTAAGGAGTGGACCAGATGATGAATAATATTATTTTGTTTTTTAAATGCCACCTGTCACTTAATTCCTATGACCTTGGGACCCATTCACTTGGGCTGATATGAATTGATACTGGAATTAAAGAGGGGAGTGACTATTTTTATGATACCCATTCCGGTGATGAGCTTCCAGAACTACTTTTCTACCATAGCAATGGTGTCTATAAATCTGTAACATTCTTAAGAATAGTTATGAAACTTAAGAATGGTCATGAAACTTCCTTAAGGAAGAAGCAAAAGATGCCCTTTTGCAGCCTTCTTAGAGAAATGGTACACTCTTCACATTTCCTATTTAAGTGGAAGCGATGATCATTTTATAAAGCCAAGCATTTCCTATAGTCCCTAAACTCCTTTTGAGATAGATAATTTTATTACATGTCTATTTTATCATACAAGTAAGATTGTCTCTTTGAGTCTTTTCTCTTTGTCATTTACTGAGGCTAACTGGAGAAAACTTTCTTTCTTGTCTAAATCCCAACTAAAATGATTATCTCTCGATTATCTCATTGTCTGTGAGCCTATCTTTTCTTTCTTTTAAAAATTTTCCTATTGCTTAGTATTATTTTGTTGCTCTGAAGCTGGGGAATCACTGACTTGTTGACCAGTTCTCCTGATTAATTTTTGCTAAAGTAGCCATAGTGGAAAATATCTTATACATTATTCTTCCCAGTAGGCATATTTGCTTGTTTACATGTATAGCAAAAGTCCAAATGCTGGATCTTAGAAGTTCCAACTTGAACTAGAATTGTTAGAGAAAAATTTGAGACAAAAGAACTATATTAACCAAAGGTAATGTGGACTATGTGGTTGGAACCACTACGGCTTGGAATTTCTAAAGCAGCCTCCACTTCAACTTTCCATGACACCAACAGAACTAGTGCTAAACAACTGTTTAGATCCCCGGTTCTGAACACATGCTCACTGACCCTTCTGTAAAAAGGGTCCTTGGTCTCCCTGCTGTAGTCTGTTACCTCTGTCCTTGCAAGGCTAATTGGCTTTTGCATAGAATTTAGGCTTCTTCACCATAATACATCAATATAGGTATCTCTGACAATAAGTTCTCAGTCTCCCACCTATTGAGTGAACATTAAAAGTATATGTAAATAAATTCAGTGAGCTAGTAGTTGCTGTAGCAATTCTACACCCTGAAGTAGTAATAATTCATTAACTGGTCTGTGTGTTTTCCATCCAGAATGGTGACTTTTTTTTTTTTTCTGAGTCAACCTTAGACAAAAACTAGAATATGAGGTTGGTGTATAAATAACTGTAGGCTCTCCAAACACACCCAGAACTGCAAACTAAATGTCCAACCTCACAGACACATGATAGCAAAAGATTTCATAAGTATTGGTAATTTTAGTGTAATCGTTAACGCCATTTGGCTTCTGAATGTTTTCCTCTAGGAAAGTAGGCCCCAGTAGCCTATGCAGTCCCATTGCTAGACTGCCAGCCTAGAAAAACAGACCTATGCTATAGAAAAAATTAGTTCAAAAGAGGTCACAGCTTGACGTTCCTGAAAGACAAAATGTACCTTGCTCATGATCGTGAACAAATGATATCCTGCTTTTACTGCACCAACACGCTGGGAAATGTGAGGCTTCAAGTTGTGTCAGATGTCTCATGGCAAATTCTTATGTAAGCACCAACCCTATAGCAAGACTCATTCACTCATCATGGGAAAGTCGGGTCCTGTATTTTTTTTCTTTCCATTTATTCATTTGATGAATAAATGTCTATGTGTACCTGACTTTTCTTCAAATGATATTCAATTTCAAGGCAGTGACATTTAGAAAGCTGATGTGGAATTGGTTGTCACACTTGTTTGTAAGAAAGGATATGTAAATGATTTCTTGCTTAGTCTACCTTAAGGAAAGTACAGATCAGATCATATGTCATTGAAATGCTTAAAGATATTTTACAAACATAAACAGAAAAGACCAGTATAATTTTTAAAGTAAATTATTATTTTTATTTTTTCTAAGACATAAATTGCTAATACCAAGTCTTTTTAAAAATATTTCTTCAAAATTCTATAATGTTTGGCCAAACTGTAGCTATATATTTTTTTCAGGTAATAAAAATTAAGATATTTAGTTAAAAATGAATATTGGCAATCTCCTCTCTGATGACTTCATCTGTATGCTGATTGCTCATTCAAACAGGTTTAGCCACAGTCTAAATAAAGGGCAGGAAAGCTAAGAGGCATGGAACGAGAAGAAAAATTGTCCCATAGCTGCAGAGGAGAGGGAGGAACTCCTTGCTAATCCGGGTGGAGTCTGAGATAACAAGGGTGCAACTTCAAGAACCAGCCAAGTTCATGAATACAGCACAGTGCACAATTATGGTTTGTCTATAAATCCATATCCTCTTCGGGATACAGCTTTTAGAAAAAGACATGGAATTAGCCATAAACCATAATAAATATCTATGAATTAAAATACCTACAGAGCTCAGTAATGCCAATAATTGCTATAACTTTCACCAAATTAAAGATTCATGAGGTTTATTTAGTGCTGGAGACAAGTCAAGGACAGACAGAAAACCAACTGATGAAGCACATTCAGTTCATGAGCTGATTGTTTTTAATTTAGAACTACTTCTTAAATAGTTGGTCCCTGAAAACCTACTATGATGCAACGCCCTAATTAAGTAGCTGATCTGCTCTTTAAGTCCTACAAAATTCACGTAGACCTTTTTCTTTCTTTTCTTCTTTTTTGGTCTTTCCTTCATTTTCTGTCCCACCATTGGTGTCAGTGTGAAAAAGGAGGTATGGCAGAGGGGGAGTGAGTGTTCCAGGTTTAATAACGTTTTTCATCATGCAGAAAAGCGAGTCTCCCCTTACAACTTGATATTCTGGCAGTTTGGCACAAACTCTTTGTATATTAGCCAGCTTTCTTCTTATGCTTATAAGCATCACAATGTTTGATCATAGCTTGTCTATGAGTCCCTACAGAGATGTTCAGAAAAACATACAAACCATACATAATCCAAACCCATCTTAGCCTACTCCAAATAAGAACATGATGTTACTGCATTTAAAAATATCTTGTTAATTATGATGTTAGATATATCTGAAAATTCCCTTTAAAGTCTGTGTCTTTTTAAAATATCTACACTCATTTTTATTTATTAATTCATTCTACCACTGATACTAAGACTTTTATGATATTGAGGTAGAGGAAGGTGCAGGAAAACATAGGCTCAAATAGTTCTAAATATTAAGGAACAATAAAAGATTTAAGAAAGCTTTAAAGACTTATTTAAACTTCCCTACATATATTTCATGGATTTATTGCCCAAATTCTTAAGCTTAATTTATTCTGATTTTCTAAATGTGCTTATTAATCCAACTCTTGCAAGAATTCATTAAAAAATTTAAATCTTTTTCATAAACATTAGATGATAGTGATTTTTAAAGACTTTTATATTAAGCCGTGGACCTTCATATCAATAAAATATTTAATGGGAACAATTCATCGGCTTTATTCATTAGTAGATGTACATATGTTTCCATAATCTTTAGTTAAGGAGGCTTTTTAAAAAATGGTTCACCTACAGAAGGGAAAAGAATGAGAAAACAGAAGTTATCCTTCAGAAAACTGAGAGAAAAATTTTAAATCATCACAATTATAAAATATAATAATTCAGTTTCTTATTTTTTAAAATTAAGAAAACCTAGATTCAACTACATATAACAATATGATAAATGGGAGATGCAATTTCAATTATTGGAAATAATATGAATTTTATGCAGATTAAGTGCAGGTAGTACCTTACCAGACCATAATGCATTCTGTAAAATATCTGGTAAATTAGACGTGAAGATATCAAAAAAGTTCATGGTATGGTGGCGGAGTGAAGGAGACTAAAAGTAACATAAAATCCTCAGTCACTGCATTTTAGACTCAGTCTTTGACAGTGTAGATCTCGCATGTTATACATTTCCTTGATTTTGTTCTTTCAAAGAAAATGCTCACTTTGATGAGGAATAAAGAAGAAAATAAGTGAAATATCGAGCCAGTGGTAGAAACACTGCTGCCCAAAATGGTAATGCTGGCACCCATCAGCTGGCCAGCAACACTTCAGAGCTTGGGCTCATATGTTCTTTACTGAGTAGGTTTATTTTATTTTATATTTATTTAATTTATTTTTATTTTTTTTCTCATTGAGTTTATTGGCATCTTTTAGGTATACAGTACAGTTACATTCATCACTGGGATCTTGTACCTTTGCCTGACAGGTCTTGGCTCTCATTCTTTAATTTTATATTTATATTTATCCTAGCTATTGAACCCCTGAGCTACAACCCCAGCCCCCAGTTTAATTATTTATTTGTTTGTTTGTTTGTTTGTTTTACTGAGACAGGGTCTCAGTAAATTGCTAAATTGCCCAGGCTAAGCTCTAACTTCAGTTCCTTTTACCACAGCTTCAACTGGAAATCATAACGTGATTTGTTCAGAAGTGTTGATGTGTAATGGGAAAGAGCAGACAGCTTGAACGCAGAGAGTCAAGGCTTGCTGCAGCCTCTCTGTGTCCTGCTTTATTCAGTTCATGGCAGCCCAAGAGGACCTGGATAGGCTGGCTACCTGCCAAAAGTTCACTCCCAACCCATCATTGGGCAGAAATCCAAAGGACTACTCAGGAGCCTGCGGAGCTTTTCTTAATGGGATAATAGTTCTTGGTCAACTGTTTGCAAAACCATTAACTTTAAAGACCCTTCAGTATTAGTTTTCATGGTCTTTTCTGACAGGTAATCATCTTTCTTCCCATGCTCCGCATCCACCCTGCACTATGAGAAAGCTAGATGACTTAGGAAAGCATAGAATATATAGACAAAAACAAATTTTGGAGAAATGTCACAATAGAAAACTAGCCCTCTAGCATATTTCTATTTCTGATAAGATATTAAAAATAGTACTGGTTTGATAAGTTGAGTGACATTATATTTCTCCCTGACAAATATTTACTTATACTTTTAAAACAATAATTAGTGAATTGTAGGCTGGAATTAGAAACTCAATCTAACTGGTTAAATACTTGGGAGTTCCACAAAATGTTCTTTTTGTATAAAAAACACCAATCATATTTTGTTTTAAGACCCTCACTTCTGAAGAATGATTATCAGACTCTCAGATTATTTCATTATGAACCTAATTTTTAAAAAACTAATGGATTGAGTCAGTCATTTTATGAAAATCTCTTCCTATCTTAAAAAATTAATGGAGAACTTGTCTAAAAAGCAGACTCACAATTCTAAATATGAGAACATTTGCATAAATTATATTTATAAACAACTTTCTTTAAACAGTATTGCACAAAGTGAAATATACTTATTTTTATTTAAAAACAAAGAGGTAGGGAGGGAAGATTTACTAGTGACACATTGCACAGGTCAGTGACTTATGGTGAATAAAAGTGTTTATTGATTGCTTTTGCTCTTTACATTGACTTTCATATCTACCTATAAATTTTATGACTTTTTGGAATGCTTATTGTAGAAGACAGTAGAATGTTGTGCTGTCCTGTGTTGTGTTGTGTTTCAAAGGAATAGTCTGCGATTTAGAGGGAACAGACCTGGATTCAAGCCCTAGTCTTGCCAATCATTAGCAGTGTGGTCTTGAGCAAGATGACTTACACTTTCTGAGATTTAGCCTTTTAATTTGATTCCTGAGAGGATTAAATTAACTAATACATGCAAAGTACTTATAATTGTGACAGGTTGCTAATATTAATTTAATTATAGTCAAGCAACTCAACTAGTGATTTTCATTAATTCTACTTATATCTACACTAAAAAATTAGAGTACCATAAAATAAATCCTTTGAGCAAATTTCTATCAATTTTGTTTTCTAAATATATCACATACATTATTTTTTTTTTTCATTGAGTTTGTTGGTACATTTTAGGTACACAGTACAGTTACATTCACTATTGGGTCCTTGTACCTTTACATGACAGGTCTTGGTTCTCGTTTTTTCTCCTTGTCCCTTCCCTCCCTTCAACCCCTCCTCCCTTCCGTTTTTACAAATACTTTATTTCCATTGTTTCATTTTCTCATGTTTTTCTTTCTTTTCCCTTATTTCCTTTCCCCTACCCTTCCCACTTCCCCTCCACCTTTAGTTCTTTTCTTTCTATTTCACATTGTCATTTATACCATTAGTATCTTATGTACCATTATAGTTTTTCACACTAGAGAAACTATTCTGTATTTATACACATGTGACTCATTTATTTCACTTAGGAGTATATCCTCAATATGTATCCATTTTCATATACATGACTCTAATTTCTCATTATTTATGGCTGAGTAGTACTCCATTTTATAGATAAACCACATCTTCTTTATCCAGTCTCCAACTGTTGGGCAAATGGGCTGATTTTAGCTATTACAAACTGTGCAGCTGTAAACATAGGTGTGCATATATCATTGTCATATGATTCTTTTAATTCTTTTGGAAAGATACCCCCGCCGACATTTGTTATTGGTTGATTTCTTGATAGCAACCATTCTTTGTGGGGTGAGATGGAATCTCAGTGTTGTTTTCATCTGCATCTCTCGAATGACCAGTGATGTGGAACATTTTTTCATATATTTATTTGCTGGTTTTACTTCTTTGTCTGAGAAATGTCTGTTCATTTCAGATGCCCATTTTTGTATATCACATATATTAGATTTGTTTTCTGTTTACCAGGTTGGAAATTATTTTTTTAATTTTATCAAGTTATTTGTTTAAAAATACATGATACATTCATGTGGTTTAAAACTAAAAATGCACAAAAGTGTATAGTATAGTAAAAAATGCATTTTCCTTTCTTACTTCCTACCATAGATCCCTTCCCCAGAAACGAATATTGAAAATCTGTATTATGCATATATAATGAAACAATTAGATACATGGATTCTTCACCCCATTTTTTTTTGCACAAGATTTAGTGTACTATTTAGGATTGCCAAGTAAAATACAAGAACTCAGTTAAATGTACAATATTTGGGACATACAAACACATAAAGTTAATAGACTTTTATCAGAAATTCAAATTAAACTGGGTGTTCTGAATTCTCACATCCCTAAATTACTATTCACACAGTTTTGTATTATGTCTGTCTTTTTGTGTTTTTCTGCATTAGAATAACCAGGTAGAGTGTTAGAACTCCCCATGCCCAAGCCACACTTAATCAGTATCTCTGAGGGTTGAAATTGATAGCAGTATTATTTTTAGGATTGTCTTTGAGAAATAATTTATATTATATGAACCCATTTGAACTAATATATAACTCAAGGAGTTTCTGGAAAATGTGTATATCAATTTTTAAATATATTTTTATATATTTTTGTAAACACTCAAAAATCAGTTCCTAAATTATAAACTGTTTAAGCATGACATTTTATGCTATATCTCTTCTTTATAGAATTTAGATATTCTGTAAATGCTCCAGACAAATATAAATTGACTAACAACGAAGTTTTTATTGAACTTAGCCCTTAGGTTTAATGCACAAAATGCAAGTTGTTATTAGTGTTTGCAAGTGTAACACTCTACAAAAAAAAAAAAATGTAAAGACTTTAAATAAAAGGTTTCAGAAGCACTTTATACCATGAGATTATCTCACCTGCTCAAGGTCTTCCCATTGGCTGCATGGTACCCCACGGGCTTCACAGATACTGCGTGACTCTGCACACCCTCAAGTACACAGAGGGGTCTGAAACCCAGTTTGAAGAAATTGCTTACAATAGCTAGTAATTAGGAGACCTAGGATTCAAACCACTTGTCTGACCCCAGTGTCTTTGTAGGATCACATCCCAACTGGTCTAATTTTAAGAGTCCATCTTTCTGAATTCAACTCTGAGGCTCCTATTTTTAATTTGAAGAATGATTCTGAACAGTTATTTGTCTTTCTCAGCTGATGACTGTCTCAGCCAAAATGTCTTCTAGGAGGAACAAACCAATCAAACCGAATAATTAAAATTCCCCTAAGCTCAAATTTCTTTGATCTGTAGTAGTCTTTATAAAGTGGTTCTAGATTTTGTATTTGCTGCTTCTCATCTGCCTTGTATCATGTGAGTATGAAGGGCTGATGCAAAAAGAATGGAAAGGGTATAATTATAAGCCATGTCTTAGGGAAAGGGAGCTGGGTTGTGTGCTCGTAAGCATTTTCCTCAAATTGTGTATATATCACACCCAGTGGTGGTGTGAATTAGATAAATTAAAACACTAGAAATGGATATCTTGTTCCTGAGCATATCGGGTATCTTCTCTTGCTTTAGGAATATGTTTTTTTGACATGCATGATGTAGAGACAGATGGTAAATCCATTGGTTTCTGCAGCAGAAAACACAATGTATCTGTTTCAAGGATATTTCCTGATAATGATATATTTCAGTAAAGTCAAGCATAGATTCAGGGAGGAGAAAAGAAACTGAATTCTGTTCCTGGTGTAGCTGTTTCATTTGTCTTCATATTTACAGCTATTTTGATAATTTGAACATGTAGTGGATGTTCAGTAAATGTTGTTTGAATTGTTTAAAGTTTTCTTTGAAGAACATGGTATATTCTTCATAATTTAGAAATACAGTGACCAAGAGATTCAGTGGGATCATAGATTATTTTGACACTCTCATTCAACCTAGACACATCTTTAGAAGATCAGCTAAACTCAACATCTTTATGTTCAGTAAAAAGTAGATGAGAGAGCACTCAAAGTTCTAGGAATTTCCCAGAGCAGAGAAAGCTTAATACCAGGCAATTTAAGGCAAGTTGTGGACTCTTTTTTTTAAAAAAAAGAAAATATATCCATGAAACCACAATTTGAGTGATTCCAGTAGTTTCAGATTGGGACTGGCCCTGGAATCCAAAGTATAATGCTGTGACAGCAGCAAAAAGTTCTAAGTATGGCTTTCTTGAAGTACTGTGGAAGAAGAAGAGAAATGGAAAGTAGGTTAACTTCTCTGTACTTTGTTAATTCTATTAATTTGTCTGAAGATTCTTGATTCTGTCTTTTTCAGAACTATCACGAGCATGTGTTCTTTACAAATTAAGAGAGTTTTTCTTGTGTGTGGCTATTGTGGTTATTGTTAATTCTTTAGCGGGTTGTTTAAAGGTTTGTTAAAAGCTTGGAATAATGTGTAATTTTTGTCAGGAATTTTTAAAAATAATTTTCCTTTTGTTCAACTCAGAACTTTTAGTATTTCAAGTCTGATGCTTTCACCTACTTTATCCTGTTTCTTTGGCCTGCCTTTACTTGTGTTATTTTTGTAGGGTTTTTATTTTATTTTATTTTTTGCCTGTGTCTTCTTTTACACATGGAGCCCTGTAATGATAGTATGTCTTTTTAAATCCTAGCTGAATATTTTGATATTTCTCCTGTACTCCTCATAAGTATACTGCATCCTTGTTTGAACACATAGCTTTAAAATGAATATATTCGTAGAAGTGCATATGATTATAGATTCATTTAAATTCCACTGGTAAAGGACAGGGTGGTTTTCCTGGGTTAATTATTTACAATAGCTTTTAGAATCTGAAGAGTTCAACAAATGTGGGCTGAGACCAGTTACAGTGCAAATATTTAGAATTTGTTTTAACAGCTTTAGGGCTAACCTGAAAAAAGATTGTGAGGGATAGAACATAGGACCCATAGGACCTTGACTTCAGAACCCCACATGCTTTCTAAAGTCTTTTTCATTAATATATGTTTGCCATACATTATGTTTACATTTGTTTTGAGAAATTGGTACATATACATCATATTTTGACCATTTTTGATCCCCTTTCCTCCCGTATCCACCTATTTTGATCTAGGCCTCAAAGTCAAAAGACAAACAGAGATCCTGTGTCCCCTCCAACTCCCACCCGAGCTTGTATTCTATAGGGAAAGGGAGTGATAATAAATAAGTGAAATATCAGCTAGGGAGCATGGATAGAAAAAGAACTAAAATAAGATGAACCTTAGAAAATTAATGGAAACCTTCTTGAGGGTCTCTGCAAGACATCTCTGAGCAAGAAACATTTGAACTGAGAACTCGGTGTTAATTAGGAGATAGCCTGTGAAAATGGTGGAGGAAGAAAAGCTATAGGTAGTGGGAACAGCAAGACACAGACTCTGAGATGGGATGAAACTTGAATCTTTCAAGGAATATAGGAGCAGTGGCCCTAGAAAATTTAGCAGAATACTTGTCAGAGCCAGAAGGTACAGCACTTGGTAAGCCAGACAATGGGCTTTAAATTTTGTTGTCAGTTTTCAGGGATATAAGTGGGAGATACTAAGCAGAATAGTAATGCAGTCTGGCTTACATTTTAAAGGGTAATTCTGCTTGTTCTGGGGAGAATAAATGTAGGCAAGGTGAGGCAAGTTGTAACTGCCATGTATTTTATTCAAATAAGGGCCTTCCTGAGAGTGTAAGTGGGTGCCACTGACAGTGAGGAGGTGTGAACGGAGCCTGCACTGAGCAACCTACAGCTATTGCGGTGATCTGATAGGGAAAGGACAGTGGGCAAAGCTGTTCGTGCCATTTCCTTTATCTCACATGGTGAGCTGTAAGTGCCCAGCCCAGTGAATGTTTGTTGGATGAGTGATTGAGTAAATGAGTGAATCTGGGGAAGCTTAGTACCCTTGCTTTATAAATCAAGCTGTGAAACAAGTAACTTGTGAAGCCCAATTCTGATTATAAATAAAGCCAACACCCTGTCTTTGGTTTCTTACTTAATGCCTCATAATTGTTGCTTTTTAAATGTTTTGAAATAATCTCACCCATTTTCCATTTTCTTTATTTCCTCTTTGTTTATTTCCTCTTAAGTCTAGTGTTCTAATATGGACATTCTGTAAAAGTGTTTACTGTATTAGCTTTTGTCAAAGGCAGGGATTCGAGAGATCATGGACAGTAGAGAGTCCTCGGGCAACTTTTGGATCTTTGCTTTAAAGCACCCAGAACCATACTTGAAGTCCAACCTTAGAAAGCCTCCACCTGGGCAGTCTGTCATCAGAGCTCATTTAACGAGGCCAATGTTTTTTGGAGTCCTGCCTTTCTACTCCTTCTTCTACAAAGAAGTCTCTCCTTTATCTTCTGCCTGGCTGGAATTCATACCTCCTTACTCCTGGGAAAAGAGACCTAGAAACTGCTTCCACGCTTTCCAGACAGAGCTTTACCATATAGGATGGCTTATTTCCAATTCTCAATAAAAAAGCATATTTTGAATTATAAACACAGAAAAATTTCCAGTTTATACATTTTATAAAACTTATGTGGTAAATCGTACATTTTTCTGGCTTACTTGATGAAGATTCAAAACAGACATATCTTCTGATAAGATCAAGATAAACAGAAGACTGGCTTTTAGGAAGTAATTGAGAGGCTCAATGATCTTCCAGGGCTTGATGAGCCTGTGTAAATGTGTGTTCTTGCATGTCCATGCATCCACACGTGTCGACTTGTGGATGCTCCTGTGCAGTCCTGTGTAGGTATATGTATTTGCAGGTATGGGTGTGTCTGCACCATGACCATGCTCACCCTGTGTAATCAATGCCTGATGCAACCCAGCTAATGAAGGTTTCTTAAAAAGAGTACTTCAGCTTGCCCCCTTCATACACATTCCTTGTATTTTCCACATTTATTTGTATTGCTTAAAAATGTAAGCGTATATATTATGAGATAATTTCATCTTCTGACATTTGTGGATTATTCCAGGAAGGCGCTTTATCTTTAGGTGACCATAAAATGAGTGTTAGTTTTAGATCCTAGGGAAAGTCAGCTCTTTCGGATGATGCTGGCAGATTTTGAGGTGTGTGTATTCTAGTCCAGCTTTTGCTTGATTAGGGGACAAATAATGGACTTCATATCAGCCTATGTTTATAATTCTTGAAATACGAACAAGATTATTACCTGTTGAATTGCATTGCTGGGGAAGCAGTAGTACCAACCTTCTTTTAAAATATGAACACTCTTATAGTCACGTAAAATGTTATATATAATATTAATGCATCCCACAACAATTATTTGTAGATGGAATAAATGTGAAACGTTTCTGTTTTGATATTCTATATATTTAGAATTTATACCCCTGAAACTTAATGTGTAAGCATCTAGCTTCCATAATTATGTCTCCTTTTTAATAATATCATCTAACAAAATGGGCTCAGATTTTAGGAGGAAAATTGTGAACTTCCTATGAGAAACTTATTGATTTTATCATAATCTTATGAAGTAAAAATGCCAAAAAAGGTATATTTGGATTTTTGTGTTTTTAAAAAACTGATCCAAATGTCCTTTTAAAAAGTAACATAAGAACATGGAGTACTATTCAGCCATAAAGAATGAGAAACTAGAGACATTTATAGCTAAGTGGATATACACTGAGGACATACTCTTAAGTGAAATTAGTAGGACACATATAAATACCATATAGTTTCTCTGGTGTGATAAATTAAAAGTGTAAATAAGGGTCAAAATGTATAAATGATATTTTATAATAGGAAGAAAAGGTCTAAAGGTATTGGGCAAATGCAAGGGGTAGGGGAAAGGTAAAAAGGGAAGAGAAAAAAATAAGAGAAAAGGAAAAAAAATGGAAACAAAGTCTTTGCAAATAGGGAAAGGTAGAGGGGGGGAAAGGAGCCTGGGGAATGGGGAAAAAATAAGAACCAACATATGTCATGGAAAGGTATGAGATCCCAATGATGAATGTAACTGTACTGTATATCTAAAATGTACCAATAAAAATATTTTTAAAAATTACATTAGAAAATATATTGATTTTCCATAATATTTTTGAGACCCAGGCTTTTAGTAAAGTGGAGCACATCATATACAACAAATGCATTCTTGGTAACAACTTAGTGTAACTTTTCCCACTATAATGTTTACATTTGCCTTTAAATATTTGACTAATGTAGTAAGTTGATTTGTTCTTTTGTTAAAAAATATCAGAAACTGATATGCCAATCTTTAATAGAAATCATGGTTATGTTTTTCCCTGGCCAGGAATAGGCTAAGGGAAGGGACGTTTTAGCAATGAGCTAAAACACCACCAGTCTGGCTGTCAGCATGGCACAAATTGCTCTGTCCTTTTAGATAAACTCCAGAACATACAGGCAAAGCTCATTTCTTGAGAAATGTCATAACAAATCTTCATTTGTAAAAACTTCAACCTTTGAATTATTTGTTTTTGTTTTGTTTTGTTTGCTGAATTTGTAATTTCTTTTCAGCAAGAATAGTCAGTGTGGAATGAGCAGTCAAGAGAGTGTGTTTCCACTTCGAGATCCGTTTCTCAGTTTAAGGAAAAGCTTTGCATAAATGTAATTTCAGAACAGTAGTGCTCCCAGACCCAAGTCTACCTGCTTGCCAATTGAAAGGCAATAATAGTAGAGTTGGTGGAAAAGAAACCAGATTTATTGACCCTGAGATAATAAGGTGAAGCTTTCCTCCCCAAATCCAAGACTATCTTAGGCAACCCTGTTAGGAAGAAAGGATGTAACCCACTTAACTCATGATGTTTTCTAGAATTTTTTTTTTTTAAGCTTTCCAGGGACAATGGGCAGGAAGGCTACATGGTGGTGGTGGTGGAGTCTTTGTCATCCAGGGCTGTGTTTTTTTTTCTGCTGTGATATGCGTGAGATCACAGCCAACTTTAGTCTCCTATACCAGCACATACAATTCTTTAGACAAACACATCATTTTCTGCAAGTTAAACATTATTCCATTTTAAATCAAAAGCATAATTTTCTTGATATGGTAGCACACACCTTTAATCCCAGCACTATGGGAGACTGAGGCAAGAGAATCACAAGTTCTAGTCCATCCTTCTCACCGACCTACTTTCCCAGTCTTCTTTTATTTTGAGACAATGAGAGGCCCTCAGTTAAATCTCAGTTAGTACTGGAAGAAAACAACAACAAAAGCAAAAATGTGATCAGCAAGACTTGGCCCACACTTCAATGTTATCTGAATAACATTAAAGTTTCCAGGCTCTGAAAAACTAAAGATGACCAATTAGGGAATATTGGACCACTACTTATCTATTTCCTTTTCCTGCAATAGTTGACTCTAACAGTATCTCTGTCATTTAATGACAGTTTTCTTTAGAATTTACAATACTGGGCAAAGCAGAAAAACAAAGAACTACTTATAAGTTATTCTTTGCAAAATAGAGCCAACGTAGAATTGGGTGGCATGAGACATAGAAACACTGATATTATTACTGTTTCATTTTTCACACTTGTAAATATTTCCTAACTTTTGTCAACCAAAAATTTCCATTGACCAAAAATGCATTGACCAACTTTAAACTTAAAGAATAAGGTAGAACTGAGAACCGCACTACTTGGCTAGAATCTTCCATTGTCAGAACCTTAATAGACTGAATGAGGTGCCAAGGAGCTGCCTTCTGCTCTGCACTGATTAATCTTTAAAATGCACCAAACAGAAGGAAAGATGGTTAGAGCAGTAATTGTCTTTGGGCTAATGATGACTTTTCTCACCAGGAACAGCTAGGGGTGAACCCTGAAAAAGATCATATTATAAATGTTTCATACTGGAAAATGTTAGGTGAGTTTAAGACATGGTTGATTAGGTTACTGCCAAGAAGTAAGCACTGTAATTAGTCAGTAGTGACTATTGTGTTTGTAATCAGGGCTCCAGCAGGGCCTGAAGTGGCTGAAATAATCTAGTGATTTGGTTTAGGAGTAAAACCAGTTTTTGAAAAGTTAGCCACAGGGTTTCCTTTCAATTTCTATACTGCCTTTGTTTTGAGAAGTTTGGTAACTTCATTTTAGTCTATATAGTGTAGCTTATGTGGATTGATTAATGATTTTGTGGTTTTGTTATATTGGATCTATGGTCAAAAGGTTATACTTCTGACTTACCATTTTTTGGCAAGCCAAAAGTGGAAAGGAATTCATGGTTGTTAAATCCATTGAGCCTGTTCTTTACATATTCACAACTTCAGATAAAGACCTGAAGAATGCAGGGTTTAGCAAACTGTGGTGGGTGGTAAATAGCTGTAATTCTGAGCCCAGGAATGTGGAATCTAATGCCTACCACTTACAATTACACTGCAGTCAATGTTTAGCTCTGAATGTGCAACCTGCTCAGCCCTTCCACTTCCGTCTAAACTGAGTCTCCTATGTAACCTGTGGCTCTCATCCTATTGATACAGGACATGATACAGGACCTCTACATGATATGGGGAAAATAATATAACTCCCAGCCTGCTAAATGTCTGACATGCCAAGTTTGTGTTTCCCCAAATCAAAGAATGAATTCTAAGGAAAATGGAGGTTAAGAGTAGGAAATATATATTGAGGTGAAAGATACAGCTCCTGAGAGGCAGAAGGAGGCCAGAAAGTAGGTTGCCGAGGACCCTATTTCTTGGAAAGTTTTACGGAGAATGGCCATGCAGGTACAATATGGATTACAGCTATGATCAACCTATAAGGTTATAAGTGTAGTTGCTTTCCAATGGGGAAGCAAGTCACATAGCAAGTGTACATGAAGCAACAAAGAACTTTTCAGGAAGGGATGAGTCTGAAGGTTTTGGTCACCCACCGAGGTGACTAATGTCTATCTAGACTTCATTAGACCAGGTGTTACCACTTATTTTAGGCTTGGTCATCTTGTCTTTATCTTGAGGCCTGACTTCCAACAGATGAACCTTGGGCGACAATTGTAATTCATATTTACCTTTGTCCTGATTCTCTCCAGCTTAGCCCTGTTTGACTGCCTATATTTCTGCCTAGTTTAGCTGTCTCTAATACTACCTTCAGGATCATAGCTCTCCTCAGTCTAATCCCCTTGTCTCATGGTTTTCCCCAGCAAGCTCCTGTTCTTACCTCACTTCCTCTACAAAGTTTTCCTGTTTCTGTTTTTCATTCTGACTCAGAGTCCTGGATTTTCTGGGGTAGATCTCATTTCAAAAATCATATCAGATGAAAAAACTTTTTCCCCAACCATATAAGAGTTAAATAATGTATGCAATGACCTTTTTAGTTTCTATTCAGCCTTGAATCATATATACTAAAAAATAAATAAAATTCAAATCATAGATTTCTATTAACATAAGCATCGACATAATGTAGAAAGAGACCGTATGAGACAAATAAGCATTTTCTTTTTACTAATTTCTTTCCCTGTATATACAATCTCTTTTTCCCTCCAAGTGTTTATTACTCATAAAATGCTACATGTAAAATATTGGCAAAAAAAATTGGCCAGTAAACATTCTCCTCCTAAAGAGGTCTTAGAATTTTATCTTATTCTTGAAATCACATGGCTCTGTGAGTTGTCTGATTATGTTTAAATGAGAAATTTTTAATAACATAGCATTCATTTTCATAGATATCTGCCTATGAATCCATAGATCTCTCTAATTCGGCTTCCTCATGTCTCAGAGGCAGAATATGAGGGCAGATATTTTGATTAGTATGGTTTTTCTCAGGTAATTAATCAAAGCAATAAAACTTTGGCACAACTTCCTCAAAGCAGCAGCCAGCCAGAAAATGAATCCAGTTTGCACTATTATTAGACCAATGTCTGAAAACTTCCTGAAATATCTTATAAAACAAGCGTGTGGGGAGAAGGAGATTGTGGAGATGCTGGTCACAGAATGCAAAATCTCAACTAGGAAGAATAAGTTTAAGGGAACTATTGTGCAATGTGGTGTCTGTGGTTAATAACAGGAATTATATTATTGACAGTTACTAAGAGAGCACAGTATAAATATTGTCATCACAAAAGTGATAATTATGTGTTTGTTAGTTCATTTATTCATCCCATCATATATGTATATTTCAAAACATGTTGCACCCAATAAGTACATGCAATTTCTTTTTGTCAATTTAAAAACAAATAAAATATTTTTCAATCCACTTGCAGTTTTTGAAACTGTATTTTTTCTATATGAAAATATTGTAGAAGAGTATAAGCTTCAACTTTTAAAGTATATATCTTTCCATACATCATGTAACTCCATAGAAAAGAAGCATGGATTGTCTGTAAAAAATGGCATTTTCTTACAGCAGATCAAGGAATGTGTTACATAGGTCAAGGAGTTCTATGATTGACCCTGATCAGCCTTGAAACAAATGTCCATAGTGGGTAAGGAAGGATCTTCCTAGACTTACCTTAACAAAAGAGATATTTTCATGAATGTGTTTTATTCCACTATTCTAGTAGCTGTACAGATAAACTAAAGATTAAAATAAGGATCCTGGGGTAGGGGATTTAGCTCAGTGGTTCCAGCCCCTGCTTCGCAAGTGCAAGGGTCCGAGTTCGATCCCCGGTACCAATAAAGAAAGAAAGAAAGAAAGAAAGAAAGAAAGAAAGAAAGAAAGAAAGATCCTGGTTTCCAACCTTGGCTGAATGTAAGAATCATGTGGGAATCGTTAAATGTGCAAATACTTTGGCCTCACTCTGAGAGGATCAGATTTGCTTGGTGGGGCGGCATACGGCCTAGGCACAGGGGCATTCTAAAGACAACCAAGTTTAAGAACCACTGAGTTCACAAAACCCATTTTCTGGTTTTGGTGATTATTCTTGAGGAAATATTGGCTGTTTTGTGCATACTTTCTAATCTGTTTGGCAAGAATTAATTCTGCTTTATTGCAGCCCTGGGTTTTTTTTTTTTTCCAGTTTTGGAAGAGATAAATATAAAAGATTCTTTCAATGTACAGCTTTCCAGATTTTTTTTTCTTTTTACATTTATTTTTCTTATTCCCTAGCTGAAGTCCTGGCTGAAAGAATCTAGGAAAGTATAGAAAAAATGAATCATACAGTCCATTTGAGAAGATAAGCAAGAAAGCTTTTTACATTGAACACTAAATCAAAAAATTCTTAAAACTTAGTTTTTAAAATTCAAACATTTACATAACTAACATCTTCAGTACCTGAGTTTTGAGTGAATACAGTTACATTGTTTCAAAAGCTACTTTCTAATTGTCATGGAAGCAAAATTTAAGGGTAGATAAGAAGCGTAATGAAGGATAGAGGTTGGAAAGTAGAAAGAACGTGTTCAAAGGGGATGAGGAACAAGGGAGGGGGAAGGGAATAGAAAACGAAAGGAAAAAAATGGAAACAAAACTTTTATAAATGGGTTGGGGAAGAAGTGGTGAAGGGATGAGAGGAGATGGGGGAAAAAAGAATTAAGATATATTATGGACAGGTACAGATTCCCTACGATGAATATGATCACGATGTATGACAAATACTTTTTAAAAATACATTTAAAAAGCTTGGAAAAAATTAAAAAAGAGTATGTGAAGGCATATATTATATGTGGCTGGGCTCTTTGAGGGAATTGCAGTAACAGTTGTCAGCCCAAGGAGGAATCCATCATTAGCTGTGTGACAGAGTTTGCTGATGACAATCAACTAAAGGAAATTGCTCTAAACTTTAACAGGATCAGATTAAATAAATGGAATCCTTCTTGACCAGTGGGTTTTCACACTGGATTCCATGGCTGAAAGGAGTTACAGTATCACCTTCTGAAACTGTTTATTCTAACCTGGCTCAAGTGAACAGTGACCGTGGAGAAAAATGATTCCAAAGCAGGCTGCTGTTCTGTTTGATCATGGTGGAATATTTACACCCTAAATTCCAGGACCGACCTTCAGGGATTCTGATTCAGCCCATCTGGACGGGCTCCTGAGATTCTATTTGCAAGAACCTAGGGAACTTTGACAATCAGCAGGATTTGGGACCCACTGGGTTTTGTATGCACTCAAGTTCCACTCCAGTGTTGTTTTACTGGATAAGTGGCCCACCCTATGTTTAGTGGATGGAAATTTGGTATCCACGGTGGGATTACTATGAATAATTATGCTAGCAGCACTCATGTACAAGTTTTTGTGTGGACTTCAGTTTTCATTTCTTTTGAATGTAGACTTGGGAGTGGAATTTCTGGGCCATTCACTAAGTCTATGTTTAATTTTTTCAGGAATTGATAAGCTTTTTTCTCAAGTAGATACACGATATTACATTTCTACCAGCAGTATAGGAGAGTTTCATTTTGCCACCAATACTTGTTACTGTCAGTGTTATATCATAACCATCATAATGATGGTATATAATGATATACCATGCTGTTTATATTTACACTTTTCTCATAAATTTTGTTCTTTTAGCATCTTTTCATTTGAATTTTGACCATTTGTACATAGTCTGAAGAAATGTCTATTCAAATCTTTTGCCCATTTTTGTTATTAGCCTCTTTCTTGTGAATAGTAATGATTCTTTGGGTAGTCTCTATGCAGGTCTTACCAGCTACATGATTTGAAAATGTCTTCACCCAGTTTGGGAGTTATATTTTCATTTTGTATGGTATCTTTTGAAGCACAAAAGTTTTATCTGTTTTTGTCACTTTTTGCAAAAAGATGCCATAGCCAAGAAACCAATGCCTATTTCAAAGTCATGAAGATTTATTCTATGTTTTCTTCTAAATAATGTTGGATTATCAAAAATCTAGAAAATTTGTATCATATGAGTTTCACAAGATGTTCATAGTGCCAGCCCTTAAAGTTAGGTTCCATTTTGAGCTAATCTTTGGTATCCCGGCACCTTTGATAAAAAGATTTATTTTCTTATTGAACTGTCATAGCATCTTTATTACAATGTACCCATAAATATTGAACTAAGAGTTGAGAAATAAACCCAGTTGCTTTAATGTCTATCTTTCATCCTATGCCACAGTTTGCCTTACTGTGACATCATGGAATGTTTTGAAAATGGGAAATATGAACCTTTTAATTTTGTTATTTTTTAGACAAGATTGTTTTGATTATTCTTTGTTCCATATATTTGCTTGTAAATTTTAGGATCAACCTCTCATTTCTGAAACAAAAGTAAGTTAAGGTTAATTTGTTAGTGTTTTTGGTTACTTTAAGATTAAATATGTTAATCATTAGTTCTTAATACTTGAAACAGTACCAATACATAAAAAACTATATAATTATTAGATATCATTATTCCATTATCATTTGTGTTGTCTGAAATATAATTTTCCTACAGGTTGATTTTGCTATTTTTTCCAACAATAAAATGCTTGTGGTACTTTTCACAGAGACAACTCTTTGATAAAAATAATTTATGTGAAACTTATGTTAGATGGTATATTTTACAAGAATTGGTGAGCATACATTTTACCTTTATGAAAAAGTGACACTAAAACTTTGTATCATAATGTTACACAGAAGCATTTGTAACAGTTCTAGTTACTGTTTCTGGGTTTCACAAGACCTTTAACTTAAGGATGGTATCTGAATATGCTATTATTCCAAACCATAAAAGAGCTATTCTCTCTTAGGTTCCCAAAAAAGTTGGGAACTTCTCAGTTCTCTCTCTCTCTCTCTCTCATTATCAAGTTATTAGCATTTAAAAATATGCCTCAATTACCTATACTCATAAATATAAACCTTCAGAGTTTTTTCTGAATCTGAAACAGAGACATATCATACTACAGTTTGGTTCCTCCTGAACATTTTTCCATCCCAAAACTAAAAGCATGAACTGTTTTAACTAACCCTGTCATGTGGGTCTTATCAGCTAAACAGCGTTTTAAAGCACATAATCTGTAAGGATTTGCTTTTTGTCAGTTAGTATATGGCTCTTGCTAGGCAGAGGTGTGCCATCCAGAACAGCAGTTGATACTGTACTTCAGTTGGAGGCAAAATAGCTTTGTGCCTGGCTGGCTCCTTCTGAGTTGGAATGAGCCGGTAGTAGGGAAATAATGAAAAGCTCTCATCTGAAAAAAATGATAGCGTGAGCAAAATGATTTAGAATCTTGTTCAGTACAGTTAAAATGCTTCCAATTAGGCTGCATCTCTTTCCCAATCCTGACTGGAAAACTGCAGAGTTCTCAGTGAGAATACACCTCAAGCAACCTTGGAGTTTAGCAACTTCAGGTCCAGAGTTTCAAGGCCCACCAGATGCTGGCCCCACTGCCCCTATTGGTGGGTTTATAGAAGCTAGAGTGAAACTCGCAAAGTGTGAGAACCCATAGACCAGGACTTGTAGATGTGATTGAATTGAGAAGATACAGTGGAAAGAACATTCTAAGGGCAAAATGGATGACTGGCAGAAAATAACAGGATTAATAGAGAAGGCTATATTAGGAAAATGAACTCTTGAGGTTAAGACCAGTACTTTCACTTCTTTTCTAAAAACTTTCACAAATAAGTCCAAGAATAGAGATAGAAATTTCAGCAAGGAAATATGTATCAAAACATAGGAAGTTTTTAAATTTATAAGAAAATAATTTATATAAGTACATCTGCATTCTTAGATAAAATAGTTAGTATTCTACCAAATTAGAACTTTTCAAAAATAAAAAAATGAAGAATAATTGGATCAGTTAGTAAAAAAGAAATAGAAAATGTCTTTAATTTAAAAACATTCACACAGAAAATCAGGCAAAACAAGATCTTTTAATATAGGAATTCTTTAAAACATTTTAAAATTAGATAATATTAGTAATACTGAAAGTATTCCAGAGCAAAAAAGGGGGAAATTTTTATACTTTGTGAGGTGAATTAAAGAGTTAGAAAAGACAAGACCAATCTTACTTATGAACCCTGATGGAACAATTAGATAAAATATAGGAAACAGACCCAACAATGCATTTAAAAGTGATACATCATAAACAAATAAAATGTATTTCAGAAACGTAAAAATGTTTGTTCATAAGGTGATCTGGTAAAATTGAGCTAAGGAGGAAAAATCAGAAGATCATCCTATCTCATTAAAGGAAAAAAAGGCAATTGACAAATTCATCACCTACTCATGTTAAATCATCCAGCGTCTTGCTAAATGGGAAACACACTAGAGAATTTCCAGATAAAATCAGGAATAAGGAAGACACTCTCCCTGCTTCTCTTAAATTTTATAATGAAAGTGTTATCCAATAAAAATGGATGAGAAAAAATAAAAGCATAGCAATTTAAAAGGAAGAACTGAAACTCTGTGTATTAAGAAAAGATGTGGTGTCACATGCCTGCTATCACAGTATTCTGGGAGGCTGAGGCAGGAGGATCACAAGTTTGAGTCCAGCCTAGACAACTTATAAATTTAATGAGACCCTGTCTTACAATAAAAAATAAAATATGGACATTAAGAGCTTGTTTGGAGGTTCTCATAGGGGAGTGCAGCTAGTCCTCCTATACCCTTCCTGAGGAAACAGTCTTGATCTGTCTGAGGTGTTTGCCTTGTTTGACAGAGCACACAGCTTCAGGAAGGATGCACATAGAATGGTGAGGGAGGAAGGGGACACCCACCTAGCCAGCCAGATCAGCTGAATCAACCCTGCTGATCAATGGGCTGACAGATGTTGCAACCAGATCACCCTCACCTCCCAAAATATAATACACAGGTTGGGGATGTAGTTCAGTGCAAAGGCCCTGGCCTCAATCCCCAATGGTAAAAATAAAAGTATGATGCACATCTATAAATTTCAAATAATAACTATTATAGAAGAAATTTAGCAAAACCTTGACTAGTAAAATCAATTCACAAAAGTCAATAACAAACAGAAGATAACAGTTTGATCCTGAGCCAAAGTTATGAAGACAAATGCAACCCATTTAGATGTAAACATAATAAAAATATCTAACTTTGTAGGAGAAAAGCCATAAATTAATTACTCAAATTATAATACAATACTCAACCATGTGGAAAGCAACATCATGTTTTTGCATGGGGAAATTCAATATCATAAAGATGTCAGGAAAAGAACAATGAGGAACAGTTAGCTCTTTTAGAAAGTGAGAATTTTATGAATAATTACATATCAAACAGTGGAGCATGAAACAATCATGCTAGTGGATAGAAGAAAAAATCCACAAACAGATATAATTGCACATGAAATTTTATATCATAAAAGTGGCATCTCAAATCAATGATGAAGAAAGTGAGTCTAAGTTTTACTGCAAAAGCTAGAAGAAGATAAGTTTGGATCAATGCCTATAATACACATTAGAACACATTCCAGATAAATTAGAAATTTAAATATAAATTTAAAAATGTATAAGAATAAAGGAACACCAGTACATTGTTTGGTTACCTGGGATGGGAAAACCTTCTTAAATGTGACTCTGAATTTAATTCCATGTCCACAAAATAAACAGCAGCCATAATGAGTCTTTTGAGTTATATGAACACCTCAAGCAAAGGAAAGAAACAAATAGCAAAAAAGCATTTGCATCTTAAATAATAGTTTTTATGTCTCTAATATACAAAGAGGTATAATAGAATAGCTGACACCATTTAAAAAACTGATGAGAGATGTGAGCCTTACACTCACAGCAAAAAGAAATAAAATAACCATTAAGCATATGAACAGATGATTAATCTTGGTCATTCTAGTAAAATACAGATCAAAAGTGTTAATATGTGATTTCTGACCTATCAAATTCTCAGGAAGCCAAATGTTTGATAACCTTCTGTATAGACATACACAATGTCATGCCAACGGTGCTAGACATATAAGTTAAATTATGTGTAAAACAAAAGTTATACTATCTGATACTTGCCTTAAAGTAACCTAGGGAGGGGAGTTTTCCGTAGATAAAACGAGAATGACTGTGTGTTGATAATTTAGAAACTGAGGGATAGGTTTAGGAAAGTGCTTTATACCCCATATTCTCTCAAATGTAGTATATTTTGAAAAGCTACATGATAAAAAGTAAGAAAAAGGAACACACACACAAATATATATATATATAAAATTTCAACAGATATTACAAAACTAAACCACATGAAAAATATTACTTTAGAGAAGATTTAGAAAACAAACTATCCGTTGGTTTAGAAATGAGTGGAATGTGTAAGGATCATGAGAACATGTGAATTCAGAAACATCCATATAAAGCTGTCCAGCGACCGAGTGTCTACTGTCTAATTGTAGAGTAAGCTTAACTTCATGGCTCAATAAATTTTTAGTTCATCTTTTTTATATTAGACCCCTTCGTCATTAATGAAATAAAATAGACTCAATTTTCAAAAATAGATTTGATTGCTCCAGTAGACACACTGACCACTGTCAGATTAAGTAAAAGTTAGGTTGATTTATAATTGCAATATAGTCTGAAGCTCTCATATATTGATTCTAAATAGACTGTAAGAGTTGAAATAAAAATTAATTGCAATATACCTTTGCAATGGAAAAGATGCTACAGAACATATTTTTAAATAATTTTGAAAGAACTTTCCTTCCCTCCAGAACCAGGATTTCTATTTCACTAATGTGCAAGCTGCAAGTCCAGAGTAGTTCAGCTATCCATAATTTAATTCTAACCTTCTGGACATAAATGTGGTTATGGGGAAGCAATATTTCAAGTTCAGTTAGTGGGAACCACCCCTAAGCCATCATTCAATCAATGTAGCATCTGCTGTGAGAATCCCACAAGTCAGCATGTACCTAGTGGAGCCCAACACAGCCAATCAAATAAAGATAAATGAGGAAATGGTAAACATCTGTCCATCTTGTGCTTGGCAACTTTATCATATTGAAATGATCTACACTGAAAGCAAAGAAATATAACTAGAGCTTTGATAAACTTTATTAAACTTTTCAAATTTCCTTAAAATTTTGTTTATTTTTATTAATTTAGTAAGTTAAAGTCACAAGGTCATAGCTTGTCCTGGCATTCTTGAGATTGTTATTTAATGGATTAACAAAAAAATCAGCACAGGTAACTCCATCTGTATAGTTGTCACTGATAAATCTCTGTAGCATATGTTGACCTTCCTACTAGGTAGAAAGCAAGAAGTGTACCCTAAGAACTATGCAGATAAGAGGTTCCAGGGAGTGTGTGTTAGGTAAAGAAATGAAAGCTTTCATGGAACAGTCCTAGTCTCTGAGCCCTGACCCATTTGAGTGACTGCTTTATATGCTCTTTACCTGCACAAATCTCATATTCAAAAAGGCCAGTCCCTTAGTGATTTGTCTTTTCTAAAATTATTGAAAACTGCTCTCCTGAAGACAAATATTCTATTTTGAGAAGATTGCTATCTTTTGTGCAATTTAAAATAGAAAAATGAGTTGAGGAAACCATGCCTGGAAAGTATCAGAGTGATTATTTAAACACTCATCTCACAGATAAGGAAGAAGAATCAAGTCCTGAATTTGGATGGACACCATTTCTACCAACTACCTGTATGATTGATTTCATTAATCATGCCTTTTTCTGTGGCTTGGAAGAGCTTAACAAATAGTACAATGTACTCACAAATATGTACTGAGATCCTTCTGTTCACCTGTCACTGCTGGACTCTGTGGATCCAGCAATGGAAAAAGGAGACTAAATCCTGCACTAATATGGATAGTGAACAAAAATAATGGGGGACCATGGGGTGGTGTGAAAGGAAAAATCCAAAATCCATAGGCAATCTCATTTGAGTTGGTCTGTCTGTGAAAATTATGTTCCTGGCTTTTCCGCATAGAATGAACATATTTCTATCTTGTGTCTATCTAACCCAGTCTGCATTTCAAATGAGAACAAGCCAGAATTATTGATTTTCCTTAGAAACTGTATGATCCAAGTCACATATCTTTCCACACATGACTTCTCGTCTGAGAACTGAGGAAACTGAACTGAACACTGTCTCAACTGAAACTCTGCAATCTTCTGGCTTTTCCTTCCTTTTAGATCACAGGATCCGGAACTGATAAGACCATTAATCATTGGGCAGGAATAAACAGCGCTGTTAAACTTATGCACTTTTTGATCCTTCCAGATAATTTTTAGCCAGTTCTTAGGAAAGGAACCCTTGCCGAGGCTTCCTTCCTTCTTTCCTTCCTTCCTTTCTTTCTTTTGTGATACTGTATTTGCCATATCAAGGATAAAATACATAATTTTAGGACTCTAGAATCAGAGTATTAAAAAGAAGAAGTAAAACAATTCTGAATGAAATTTTGTAGATAGAGAGGGATGGAGGGAGAGGCAGAGAGAGAGAGAGAAAGAGAGAGAGGGAGGGGGAGGGAGGGAGGGAGGAGAGAGAAAGAATAAGTCTTTAAAAGAAATGTAAAGGGAAAATTCCTTAAAATAGCTTAATATGTCAAATAGCATACTGGAGACACTAAATAAAATAAGTTTTCCTACAGTGCCGAGCTGTGCATTCGTTTCAGGTGGTATTTGTGTTAAATGCCACGAAGTGCCAATCACTTTCCATTTATAGAAAAGAGACAGTATGAACCGTCGTGTTCACCTGCACTGTTCGCTGTGGATTAGACCTTGATGGTGAGGCAGCCCTGGCAGTCCTGCGGGCAGTTTTCTGTACAAACAACAGAGGCCAAACTGGCTACCACTCAGGAATACATAATGGGTCATGTAGTTGGCAAGAGGTTAATAGACTCTTTCTACAAGAGGGAAGTAGTCACCCATGGAACGGTCTTGTGTCTCTCTCCTTCTACATTATTCTTCCCTATGCTCTAAAGTTAAATGCAAAATTGTCTTCCTCTACTGAGTCTCATCTGACTACTGTGGATCATAAAGGTCTTTGCTTTGTCACAACTAAAAGCTCAGCTATGATCTGACTCCTTTGTCAGTCATGTTCTAGCTGATAAAATATTATGTGGAATTTTCTTGCCTCCTTACTTAACTTTTAAGTATATGCATGCCTAGATTAGAAATTATGTTTTTAGTTTTCATTTTAGTCCTAATACAGTGTATTGAAAGTATTTTACTGGATTTGCTAACAATTTAGCTTTTCTTGAAATTGCAACATGCACAAAATTGCCAAATAATGCAGTAAAACTTTAACCACTTGGTTCTGTTGTTTTAATTTTCCAGGAAACCACAGTATACCCTAACTTTGTTGCCTCTTTAGGTATCCAATAGCTTCCATTTTATCCCCCATCATGACTGCTTATGCCTAGAAAAGAAATTTAGCTTTAGTTGCCACTGAATAAATTTAAGCTTTTTCTTTTCCTAAGAGAATTATAAGTTTGACCCAACTTTACTAATGACATGAAAGATGTCATCTTCAAGAACAATTTTAATGAGCAAGTTTTGAGGGAAAAGAGAAGAAGGTAGACTGATGGCAATGACAGCCCCCAGTGAGGGGAGCAGCATACTCCTTTGTCAACAGTTTCACCAGCAACCTATTTGCCCCAAAGGCTGGGAGCAGCAACAACTTCAACAACAGTAAGGTCCCAGTAAGACATTTCTATAAAAAATCATCTGAACTTCGAAGTAGTCACCTGTAGGTAGTTGTTGTTGTTCTTCTTATTATTATTATCGTTATTATTACACCCAGGACCTTTGCCGTGAGATACACACTCAGGCTGTTTTAGTTTCTATTTTGAGGCACGGTCTCACCAAGTTCCTAACTTGCCCAGACTGGACTTGAACATATGATCCTCTTGCCTCAGCCTCCAAAAGTGCTGGGATAACAGACATATACCACCATACCCGGGTTCATCTCATGCAGACATTTTCCCAGAAGAAGTCCTTGTCAATAGCAAGTACATCTGTACTCTCACTGAGAAAGGCTGCTTGTTGCTGGTTGCTATGCATTTTTTCCTGCACATGGATCATGCTTTGTACAGATATTTTTTTAAAATGAACATTATAGTCAACAAAAATCCACCCTGAGGGTCCCTCTCAGAGTACAAAGCAAATTATAGAGGAGGAATATTTTAGGGCAAAAATATGTGTTGGCCGCTTTCAAAACAGCCTACCACACAAAACATTCATAATGAAGGAAACACAGATTCATAATTAATTTAGTAGGGTTTAGCAGCAGTAGTATAGTTCAAATTTAAGAAGTTTGTAATGTAAAAAATTTCAAATGTTTCACATGATTTAATAATTCTAAGTTATTTGATAAGTTCCCCATTATCTTCTTCACCAATTTTTACTCAAAGACATAACAACTTTTCAGCTTTAACTACTCCTAATGTTAGAAGCTAGTTTGGTTTAAATTTATGCATATGCTTATTACTACATTGTTTTCTTACATGTAGAAAATTATTACAATTATCTAGCATTTTCAGATTTGTCCATAAAATGTGCTGTTGTTGAAAATTAATTTAATCACTGCAGAACTCTTCATGAATAATTACTTTCTGAACCTTCATGGGTGGGTTTTCTTTTTTCACGTAACAATGAGAATGACATTTTCCACTCGAGCAAAATCTTCAGAGGGCTTCTTCTGCACAGAATATGACAAACTCATTCCTATAGCCTATGAATCAGAAAGTGCTATTTTCCTAAAGTCAGTGCTAGAATCTTCACACATTCATTGGATAGTGTTGTCATCAGGCGTCTGCCCTGGTGCTGTAGACATGGCCAGGAGGTATACAGGCACAAGCTTGTGGCTCTTCCTCATCCATAGTCATGGTAACAACAAAACTCTACTCAGCCATAAAAAATTAGAAATTAGAGTCATTCATAGGAAAATGGATACATATTGAGGGTATACTCTTAAGTGAAATAAATAAGTCACACATGTGTAAATACCAAATAGTTTCTCTGGTGTGAAAATCTATAATAGTACACAAGATCCTAATGGGATAATTAACAATGTGAAATAGGAAGAAAAGGGCTAAAGGTGTAGGGCAAGTGGGAAGGGTAGGGGAAAGGTAATAAGGGGAAAGGAAAAATATGAGGATATGAAAAAGTGGAAATAAAGTATTTGTAAATAGGGAAGGGAGGAGGGGGTGAAGGGAGGGCAGGGGTAAGGGGAAAAATGAGAACCAAGACCTGTCATGTAAAGGTACAAGATCCCAGTCATGAATGTAACTGTATTGTATACCTAAAATGTACCAATAAACTCAATTAAAACTAAAAAGCTATATCAAAACTAGTGACGCTGAGGTGAGAGAGTTCTGAGCAGTGGCAGAAATGGCCAGTAGTCTTGTTCTTCCCTACAGGAAAATATTAGCAGAATTATGTAACTTGCCTTTTAATAGCTGTTACTTTTCTCAAGGCCTGGAAAATATACTACTCTGCAGCCAAATACAGATTTACTTGGAGAACAGAAGATTTAATGGTTGAAAGCAGAAGATTTCTGAGCATTGCTTTTGAAGTGACTTAAAAACAGACTTCAATGTGCTCATACCAGTTGTTCAATTTTTTAAATTAAAAAGTAAATATTCCATACCTTCATAATAAAAAGCTCCTTTTGCACGATTGTGTGCCAGATATACCCCCAGGCTTTTCTTCCATTTCCACATATAATTGTGTCTCTCTCTAGAATTCCTCCATCACTTTTCACAGAATTTCTGTTTCTACGATGCTTTCCTCTTCCTGGTACCATTGACCTGGTCCCAAAGGTCATTGACTTTAAAAATGAGCATCTATTACTTTTTACTCTAAGTTCTACTAGTGCTGTGTTCATGGCTATTTTAAATATTTTTTATATCAAGTGACATCATTCAGGATTTTTAATCAATAAAATAATAGATGTGTCCTCAACCCTGAAACTGCTGTGATCAAGTTTATTCGGAACTTGGCAACATAGAGGTATTCGATGTTTAACCTTGGAAATGAGATAAGGGGGAGGAGGCAGAGGAAAAACAACCTTAACCAAAACGTATTTCTTCTTCCTTTCCTGTACAGGCCCACCAAGACCTTCACCATGACCGATGGGGACTATGATTATCTGATTAAACTCCTGGCCCTTGGAGATTCAGGGGTGGGGAAGACAACATTTCTTTACAGATACACAGATAATAAATTCAATCCCAAATTCATCACTACAGTAGGAATAGATTTTCGGGAAAAACGTGTGGTGAGTTTTTAACCATGTTGTTAACCTTATTTCACACTCCCTTGCATAAAATAAGATGGAAGAATCTATGTTTATTATATTTCTTTATTGCATGAAACTCATAATTAGGTTATGAGTAACCTAATTTTAGAATATTACCTAGTAATTTTTGATAACAAATAATATTCTGCTAGCAAAATAGTGACACTGTGGCTTGTCTTCAAATAGGTACAAAGTAATTAAAATAATTTTTTAGATTTCTATATTGTTTTTTATGAATTCTTAAGAAGCTTTAAAAATTAGAGTTATTCAGGATATAGAAATATTAACTGTTTGATCTGAGTTAAATTCCTGCATAAGGCCAAGTATTTGTTTCCTTATTCTTAACAAAGAGGTTAAAAGTATGACTGGCAAATAGCTGGAACAAGAGCTTTGTAAGTTCTTGCCACATTTTTATTTATGTGTAGCCTCAGCCATCAATCACGGGCTTATTATGAACAGAATGTGAGACCAATCCATGCTATTTTCCAAGATAAGGGAGTTTAAGTGAGAATCACAACCACTTCCTTCTCCTATGCTAGACGCTAATGACAGGAATAAGGATATTGTGACATGTGAGACGTGTAGCATAGGCACATTAGCTTTGCCAGATTGCCTGCCACCCAAGGTATTCTTGACTGCCAAGATGGCTGTGGGTTCCAGTTGATGTCACATCAACTCATTCCTTGAGAATATGAAAAGAAAAGAAAGGAAATAAAAAGGACATTGCCTGGGAACCTGAACCATATCCTGTACTTTATCTGAAAGTCTATACAGTGTAGTTTTAGCACACTTGCTTTCAAAACTTCTAGGGCTGTCCTGAATTAGCCCTTCCCCAGTATCTTTCTGATTTGGGTATAACTCCTGGCAAAATTTTCCATTTAGAACATATTCATTAAACCACTGAAATTGTCTTAATAGGCCCTTTTAAGAAATGACTAGTAAAGGAAGTCTTCAAATATCCTATATCATTTTACTAAGAAATTCTATGTATATTTCATGATTAAGACATTTTGAAAGTCTATTTCATACTAAAGGACATTAAGGTGTTTGTAAAGCACTTTATTTTTTTTTAATGCTTTCCTATCTCTTATTTCATTAAAGCTTGTAGTAACTGCAAAATAGGAAGGGATTATGGGTCTCAATTTGCAGACAAGAAAATTAGAAAATAGTAAAATAAAGAGCTGGTATTTGAACTTGTGTCCTAATTCTGATGTTTGTCGCCCCTGTGAGGAAATAGCAGACAGTGTCTAATTTAAGTTTGCAGAATGCCTAAATTGTGTTGAAAATCATACTTATACTTGACATTTAAAAGTGAGATCTGTGTGATACTTCTGGGGAAAATAGATAAAATATTTATTCTGCACTCTGAACTTTGATTATCATAATCAAGGAAAAACATGCTGAGTAAACCCAGAGAATCAGAATGGTGACAAAATCCACAGCAAGAATAACTGAAGAGAATTGTGTTTTTCAGGTTTATAACACGCAAGGACCAAATGGATCTTCAGGGAAAGCATTTAAAGTGCATCTGCAGCTCTGGGACACAGCAGGCCAAGAGCGGTAATAGAGAATTACTTTGACAACTTAAAAAAGCTTATTTAAAATGAGTACTGCATATGAACTTGAAAAACAAACGATATGTATGCAAATCTCCCCCTGGTTCCAAAATAGACTTTTGGATGAGAAATATAAGTTATTGATTTCTAAATAATTAGCCATTACTAGCATTGCATAGTGCAGATTATAGAAATCAGATTCAAGTAAATATGTTTTTGTATTCCGTGGAAGGAAGAAATCTTTTCAGATTTATTTAAAATGAAGATGGGAAATAAACATTGTTACAAATGCTGCTGAAAGAGGGAATTGATGACTTTTCTAATCTCTTCCTGTTCTTCCATACTGCCTCTTTGTTCCGTACTCTGTGACTGGCTTTACTTGCCCAAAATAAATTTTTTTTGGGGGGTACCAGGGATCTGACTTTGGTCCTTGTGCTTGTTAGGCGGGCAGCAGAACCACTGAGCTAACTTGCTCAAATTTTGAGCACATGATTGCCCTGCATTTAAAATCTAAGTTCCTTCCCACCTTCTCTGATCCTCTCCTGTCCCCAGGCCTGACTCCAACTCTACCTCCTCTGTGAATCCTGTCTATAGAATCTTTCTTCTGAATACCTGTGACACCTATTCTACCACCCTTAAGCCTCTAAATTAATTGAGTAGAATCTTCTATTTCTATCTTTAATGGCTTTTCATTGATTTACTTGTGATCTTTTCCACCCAACACAATTGTGAGCTTTAGGAGCACAGAGACCTTGCCTGCTATTTCAGCATAATTTCTGGTAGAGTGCCCAAGAAATAGATACTCAGTACACAAAAATATTTGAGGCTTACAGCTGGAGGTATTATTCCATTACTCAATACAAACATATTTCTCTGAGATCCAAAGTTTCAAAGGACTAAAGACTCAAAACTAAACACATTTCTCAGTCTTAGATTAAGTTTTTAAAAATGGCAACAGTTTGGCAGCAAATATATTTATAAGGCATGTATCTCTGAATTTTACATAGTATGTCTTAGAATGCTGATGCTTGTAAACACTTCCGTTATTGAAATGCATCCAACATGTTCTCGCTTTCAGTGAGTGTAAATACCAGGAGAGGTGCTGGGCCCTCTCTGTTAGCTTCTCTGACTGTGAATCCCATTTACACACACCCTTCAACACTGCTGGTTCCTCTGAAGTCACTCCTCACAAGAGTCTCTATTCATGTGTCAGTTTTGTTGTCACGAAGATGTATGTTTTATAGACCGATTTAATTCATTTTTTAAGAAGTAACAGGAGAAAATGTGCTGCCCATATGTCCTATCACATGATATGTCAGCCTAGCATGATGGCAGGCTTCTCTCATCTGTCCCCTTAAGACAGCTGTGCTATGAGGGGCAGCCTTAATAACACTGGGGCTATTCATCCCTTGAGAGTTTCTCATTCCGTATGTACAAAGTGTAGCTAAGCCACCAGATAAACAATGCCTTGCACATCATCCCTATGCCTCAGGACAACTGGAAATAAAATTCCTGAAAGGTAATAATTATGGATAAAAGTCATACCATAGGAAAAAAGGAAATAAATAATATATAATACTTATGTAAATTTAACAGGATACAGTGCACAGCCTTAATACCCAGTGAGAGAGAAAGTACACTAAGGTATCCGACTCTGGACTCTGTTTCTTTATGTGGTTCTAGCTTTCCTCACCCTGCTGACTCACTGGACAGAATAAGATTGAAGGGAGGTTATGTGAAAATCAATTATCTTTCTTCTTTGAAGGAATGAGCAATAAGAAAGATACCAGGCAAAAAAAGTTGAAGTTATAAGCCTGCTCCAGGGCAACAATGTCCGATACATGTTACCCATGAAAATCTGTTTGATCCAATCAGGTCACATGACAAGTGAATTTTTGAGTGACTTTGTTACCTGCTGTGGAGATTGAGAGGGGAATAACATATAGTCTTATTCTGAACACACACACAGACACAGAACAAAGAACATTTTTATTAGCCACTTGCTATGTTGGTTGAGTTCAAATGATTTTGTAGGTATAACTAGTCTCCAAAGAGAAAACCATCCAATAAAAGCCCTATAAACTCTGCAAGCTCCCAGTAAATGGCAGAAAACAATCTACAAGAAAAAAGGTGAGTAAATGTTATGCCATTTCCACTCTATATTTTCAGATCATGATAATAATGCCTTACAAATGAAACTATAATTTGAAATAAGTAGCAGTTAAAATTTTTGCACTGCCTTTGAATTAAAAGTATTCTCTAATGAAGTAATTTTGAATGTTTAAAAATTTGTGTCTTTTCATATTGTTTTTTTCCTGTTTCTCTTTTACTCCCTTTAATTTCACAAGTTATTTGGTAAGCAAATGCCATGTTCCAAGTCATGAAAATATAATGGATGTAAATTAGAAATACAGGTCCTTTTCTCATAGAGTTTACAGAATAGGATAGAAGTTGGACAAAAAAAAAAAAATGCAATAGAGGCCTAGGAGGGTAACAGGAAAACAAAAGTCAATAAGTTAACCCATGGGTAGGAAGCCTTCACCCAGGTATGGGTGCTGGGAAGCCTCTTCAGGGAAGTGCTATTTCCTCTGGTGCCATTTTGCATACACTCATGCAAATGTATAACTGAGTCTAAAAAAAAAGTAGGATGGAAAGAAAACATTGATGGGAGATTACCCACAGCACAACCAGCATGTGTGAGACCCCAGGGAAGAGAGTGAACTTTCTCATATTGAACAGATCAGCATGCCTGTGGGTAGTCAAGAGATAAAGCTGCACAAATAAAGAAGTTCCTGCAGAGTCTTACGATGTTTTTGAAGGAGTTCAGATATTATCTTAGGAGCCATGCATAATGAAGGAGGTGATGTTAGTAGAGAATTAACGTAATCAATAGAAAGATATAGGCAGGAGGTCCCAAACAAAATTGGACCCAAGAAACCTAATAAGAAGGCTGTTGAAGTTAGCCAGGTGAAAGATATAGGTCTGAAACTAGGGCAGTGTCAAGGTAAATGGGCAGAAAGGAGCAGGCAAAGAGAAGTAGGTTCATGATCAGGTGAAGGAAAGAGATTATGACAACCATGAGGAAGATGATGCCACTGACGGAAGTCAGGAGCGGGGACCAAGTTGGTTTGGAACACATGACATTGGATGCCCCTGAGTTTCCTACATGTAGAAATATCCAACTAGTGATTAGGCACACTGTGTAAAGGGCAAGAGAGTAAATGAAATTATACAGAGAATGCACATAAAACAAGATAGGTTAAGAACAGAACCAGGAGAAAACCAACACGAAGCAGCTATAAGTTAGACCAAATAGTGAGCCAAAAGCTCAGTTTTACCTCAAAGTGTTAGTGGGAGTTTGCTCACTAATATCTTTCCCTGCAAAAGAATTCTAGTTCCAGCTGCTAACCAGTTATGGTTTCCCTCACAAGATCACACGCATTCATTTTCAGGCTACCATGTGCCAAGTTTTCCTTTGGGCACAGACAAGAAAGATTGAAAAGTATAAGTTAGCATCCCACTATGAAGTGGCTTAAATTGTTATTGGGGGCCACAAGATACCCATGAGCAAACAAGAAAAAGATTCCAAAGAGCTGCGTAAGCAAGTATGTGATTGAATGTTACAATCTTTGTGTGTAAGTGCCATGGCCCAATAAAGCCAGAAAATGGTCTTTTACACACTCTACAATCAAATCTCCCCTCCTGACCCTCCAGCTCTCTTTTATGCCCACTTTTCCCTTTCCGTAGAGTCACCCACAAGGGCCAGCAGTGGAGATTTCCTACCTGATTCAGAAACAACATTGTTTGTACTATGATTGTAAGTATGTGCACTAACCCTCGGAACCGCCCATGTGCTTCCTTGGCAGGTTCCGGAGCCTTACCACTGCGTTTTTCAGAGATGCCATGGGATTCTTGTTAATGTTTGACCTCACCAGTCAACAGAGCTTCTTAAATGTCAGAAACTGGATGAGTAAGTGGGACTGAGTAATGTGCACTGGCGTCTTTGGGACTCCACATCCCTGTTTGCTTGTTTGCCTTGCAGCCAGAATGAGCATGTGGATTAATTCCAGAAAGTCATGAGTCTGGTTTTTTCTGTGTCACCTTCAGAGTTGTAGCCTTTATATAGATCGCCCATGGTGACCTAGAGTTTTACTTTCCTTTGACAGTCTTCTTAAAGGAAGCCTATGTGGTTTTCTTACCACTTATATTTAAGGTCTTTATGACTGTAATTAAAAGACAATTAATTCTACTTGTCACAGAACATTGATGGGAGATTACCCACAGCACAACCAGCATGTGTGAGACCCCAGGGAAGAGAGTGAACTTTCTCATATTGAACAGATCAGCATGCCTGTGGGTAGTCAAGAGATAAAGCTGCACAAATAAAGAAGTTCCTGCAGAGTCTTACGATGTTTTTGAAGGAGTTCAGATATTATCTTAGGAGCCATGCATAATGAAGGAGGTGATGTTAGTAGAGAATTAACGTAATCAATAGAAAGATATAGGCAGGAGGTCCCAAACAAAATTGGACCCAAGAAACCTAATAAGAAGGCTGTTGAAGTTAGCCAGGTGAAAGATATAGGTCTGAAACTAGGGCAGTGTCAAGGTAAATGGGCAGAAAGGAGCAGGCAAAGAGAAGTAGGTTCATGATCAGGTGAAGGAAAGAGATTATGACAACCATGAGGAAGATGATGCCACTGACGGAAGTCAGGAGCGGGGACCAAGTTGGTTTGGAACACATGACATTGGATGCCCCTGAGTTTCCTACATGTAGAAATATCCAACTAGTGATTAGGCACACTGTGTAAAGCGCAAGAGAGTAAATGAAATTATACAGAGAATGCACATAAAACAAGATAGGTTAAGAACAGAACCAGGAGAAAACCAACACGAAGCAGCTATAAGTTAGACCAAATAGTGAGCCAAAAGCTCAGTTTTACCTCAAAGTGTTAGTGGGAGTTTGCTCACTAATATCTTTCCCTGCAAAAGAATTCTAGTTCCAGCTGCTAACCAGTTATGGTTTCCCTCACAAGATCACACGCATTCATTTTCAGGCTACCATGTGCCAAGTTTTCCTTTGGGCACAGACAAGAAAGATTGAAAAGTATAAGTTAGCATCCCACTATGAAGTGGCTTAAATTGTTATTGGGGGCCACAAGATACCCATGAACAAACAAGAAAAAGATTCCAAAGAGCTGCGTAAGCAAGTATGTGATTGAATGTTACAATCTTTGTGTGTAAGTGCCATGGCCCAATAAAGCCAGAAAATGGTCTTTTACACACTCTACAATCAAATCTCCCCTCCTGACCCTCCAGCTCTCTTTTATGCCCACTTTTCCCTTTCCGTAGAGTCACCCACAAGGGCCAGCAGTGGAGATTTCCTACCTGATTCAGAAACAACATTGTTTGTACTATGATTGTAAGTATGTGCACTAACCCTCGGAACCGCCCATGTGCTTCCTTGGCAGGTTCCGGAGCCTTACCACTGCGTTTTTCAGAGATGCCATGGGATTCTTGTTAATGTTTGACCTCACCAGTCAACAGAGCTTCTTAAATGTCAGAAACTGGATGAGTAAGTGGGACTGAGTAATGTGCACTGGCGTCTTTGGGACTCCACATCCCTGTTTGCTTGTTTGCCTTGCAGCCAGAATGAGCATGTGGATTAATTCCAGAAAGTCATGAGTCTGGTTTTTTCTGTGTCACCTTCAGAGTTGTAGCCTTTATATAGATCGCCCATGGTGACCTAGAGTTTTACTTTCCTTTGACAGTCTTCTTAAAGGAAGCCTATGTGGTTTTCTTACCACTTATATTTAAGGTCTTTATGACTGTAATTAAAAGACAATTAATTCTACTTGTCAGGTAAGTCTTGAACTATCACATTTATGACATCTAAGCTAGAGCATCTTCTGAGATGTGAGACTGCCACCTAAGATGTCCTCAAGAACAGAAGCCTATGTGGTTTTCTTACCACTTATATTTAAGGTCTTTATGACTGTAATTAAAAGACAATTAATTCTACTTGTCAGGTAAGTCTTGAACTATCACATTTATGACATCTAAGCTAGAGCATCTTCTGAGATGTGAGACTGCCACCTAAGATGTCCTCAAGAACAAGAGGGTTAATTAGGCTGAGAAAGACTCCAGAGCAGAACATCCTGAAAATGATAAAGGGAAAGTTTGTGTGTCTGGCAGCTCACGTTGGGATTTACTTTAAAAAGAAATTGTTCAAGGGCTGGGGGTTTGTCTCATTGGTTCTACTGCCTGCCTCACAAGTGCAAGGGCCCGAGTTTGATCCCCAGTACCAAAAAAAAAAAAATTGTTCAAATGTGAGGAAGTCTCAAGTAGAAAAATCTCCAACCTCCGGGCCACTTATATATAATATGAAAATTAAGTATTACCTAATTAGACAAAGTTAGATAGCTATAGATCAATATAGGAGAGAAGTGTCAGAAATTTCCTTTATTTGAGATAGCACTAAAGTATATTTCGTGATTTTGTAAATTACAAATAAGTATTTTTATCCTATTGGGATGTACACCAGCAGGAGATATCAATTGCCCTTGCACCACCATGGGGCTGGTGATACTCCTGTAATTTCCAAGTTTTTTCCAGCCTATAGGTGGCCAGAGTGATAATAATAATAATAATAGTAATAATAATAATATATGCTCAACACTCTTGTATGACTACGTATTTCACCTATAATAAAAGCCAGAGCCCTTCACCTACTTCTGGGACCACTGTAATCAAGCCCTGGTATTTCTTCCATCCACTCTTCCCGGGCCTCAGCCCATGGGCTTCTGTCCAATCTCTTAGCACACAAAACCCACTCCTGCCTTGGGTTCTCAGTATTTCCAGTTCCCTCTATCTTGATCTTTTTACATTGTTGATCAAAAATATATGGCAATTTCTATCAAATGAAAACCGTAGTGTATCCTCTTCCACCTTATTCACTAGATCTGGCACCACGTGACTTCTGGCTCTTTGCCAAAGTCAAAATGACCACGAGAGACAAACATTTTAAATAGATTCAGGATACTGAGGTAGCCTCAGCAGCACAACTGAAGATACTCAAATGCTTACCATATTTTGTGATCACCCCTTGTATCATGTATCATATATTTTTGAGTGTACTTGTTATTTTACTTTTCCCATGACTAGAATGCAAGCTGTATGAAAGGGCAGACTTTATCCATTATGATATTCTAGACCTTGGCAAATGTCTGATTACACAATACATATATATATATATATATGTATTATTACATACTATATAGAATTAATGCACTACATTAAAATATTAATAATTTATATGCATATAACTGCTTTCAAATTCAATCACAGTTGTAATGAATGGGGAAAAACGTCAACAAATTCTGATTTCCTTAATTGCTTCTCCAAATGAATGTTTACCTTAGGATCTGTCTTTATTTCCTTTTAATATTTTATTTCCTTTTCCAAATTTTGACGATATTAGATTTTGAGGTGACAGGGAGACGATAAGGTTATTAGATTCTTTCAGAGAATGGTTTGTTTGTCCTTCAAGGCAGATGAGACTCTCTCTTGCTTTAAGTCCCCAGAAAGATATTGATAGGATTTAAGGAAATTAACTGCCACATGCAATAGTTGAGTTTCTAACTCTCATATTTGATATTACAAGGTAAAGCTCTGTGTTCTTCCTCTTGTTTGTGACTTAGAACACACAAGTCGGCAGCTGTCTTTACTTTTCTCCCCTTTCTCCCTCCCTCTCTGCCTCTTTCCTTCCTCTTCTTCCAATTCTCCATTTCCTTCCTTCCATCTTCTCCTGTCTCTCCATCTCGTTGCCTGTCTCTGTCTCTCTCTGTCTCTGTCTCTCTCTCTCTCTCATACACACACACACACACAAGCACAAACCCAGTGTTTTTGTGGAGAACAGAGAAAAGCAAGACACTTGTCTTCAAATTTTTCTACATGAATTTTTGGTGATTTAATACAGCTCCATTGGATAAATCATCACTTTGGGTATCAAGAAGGAAATCTAGCAGCTTCTTATGTAGAACGAGAAAATTTATGCACTTTAAAATCATGTTTGATTATTTTCACTTCTATCTGAAGAACAAACGGTACGAAGTAGTATGTCAGGACATTTCCTCAGATGTTAGAGAGCATGGATAGATACAGTATTGACTCAGGTGCTCCATGTTTATTATTTTTTATCATCAAAATTCAAAAGTAGAGAGGTACTGCTTCCTTTTATAGATAAGGAGACTGAGTTAGGAGAGTAACTTGGCTGACTATTATCAGTAACCAATCAAACTGGAGATGAACAATTTGATGAAGAGTCTGCAGTAAGAGCAATCATTTGACATCACTTGTTTATAACTAACTTGCTGGTCCCATCTGCTTTCTTTCCAAGGCCAACTGCAAGCAAATGCTTACTGTGAAAATCCAGACATAGTATTAATTGGCAACAAGGCAGACCTGCCAGACCAGAGGGAAGTCAATGAACGACAAGCCCGAGAATTAGCTGAAAAATATGGGTAAGTCATTTGTACTAAGAACTACTTGACCGTATACCCCATTACTCACACATACAGCAGAAAACTAAGACTGACATTGGAAGGATTTCCCCATGATTCAAGAACAGTGTGTATATTAGAAAGGCCTTCCTGTGGAGTGTGTGATGTTTTGATGACTTAATAATAATAGCACTTAACATTTACTGGATCTCTTTTACATGCTAGTAACTATTCTTCTTTTAACTCATTTAATTCCTCATAACTACATGTAGGAGATGCTACAGTTATCTGATTTTAGAGATAAAGAATTGATTCGCAGAGAGATTAAGTATTTTATGGAAGGCCATGCAAATACAAGGAACAGAGCTGAAATTCTGTTCAGGCCACCTGAGATCATGCTCATGTTCTTAAACACTGTAGGTATGCTACTGCCTTATAACAGTTACCATCAGAATCCTAACATGGACAGGATAATGTTGCCCTTATCCTAGCTGAGCTTGAATGACAGCTAAAACAAATGGAAAAACAAATCCATGTAATCATAGATTGGCTTCCACACAAGAGTTGGTCATTAATTTAAAACAGTTTCATCATATCTGCCAATTTTTTACTAAAAGATTCTCACTTAGAGCTTTAAAATTTACATCTTTTTGGGACTCTTTATAAAAAACCTGCATTCATGTAAATATCTTAATCAATACATGCCTAACTCATAATGCATCAGATTTCTGATGATTGATTGAAATAGAAGTGGTATTTTAATAGTGGCATTGATTGCTAGTTCAGGCATTTTTCCTAGCCTTTGTTTTTAAAATAGTAATAATGCCTTGATTTCAACTCCTGACTACCTCCTGAAGCAGTTCCCTTGACCATATAGCTGGTTAGAATACTAAAGAGTAGCCCATCAGTTTTTCTCATTAAGAAAAATACAGGGATATTTCCAACTTATCCAACAGAAACATGATTTCACAATTTCCCTGCCACCCACAATTTTACATGTGCAATTCACCTATACATCTTGAATCTTTTCTGATTTCTTCTTTTTAAAAATACTTGTCATTAACATTTTGTGAGAAAATGTACTATTCACTTTCTTGGTATTTTTTCAACAATAAGTTTCAAAGGTCTACTGAATAGCATGATAACTGCATTTAATAGTCATAAATTGTATTCTTAAAACCTGTCAAGAAAGTCAATGTTAAAACAAAAATAACTATGTGAAGTAATTTATCTGTTAATTAGCTAGATTTTACTGTTCCACACAGTGTATATATACTTCAGAACATCATGTTATATATTATAAATATATATATGTACATATACAATTCTGTCAGTTTTAAATACATATATATCATTTTTCTATATTAGCATACCATATTTTGAGACAAGTGCAGCGACTGGACAGAATGTAGAGAAATCTGTGGAAACCCTTCTGGACTTAATAATGAAACGAATGGAACAGTGTGTGGAGAAGACACAGGTTCCCGATGGTGTCAATGGTGGAAGTTCTGGAAAACTAGATGGGGAGAAGCCGGCAGAGAGGAAATGTGCCTGCTAGACTCTACATAGGAGCTGATAATCAAGAAACCCCACCCAAATATTATTTCTGAAAACAGTGACAAACCACAAATTGTTGCTGAGTAGACCATGCACAACAGCGTGTTTTTCTTTTTCACCCAGAAAAATCTATTTTAAGAAACAAGAATAATCAAGTGTTCAAAAGAACTGACCAGTTATTCTTGAGTCCTTTCCCTCCCCGCCAAAATCAGATTTCCTAAGATGATCTAACCATCATGGATGTTCAAATATTTTTATAAAGAAGTATAATATATGAGTATATGTAAGAAATAAATATCAAAGAGATTTTAAAAAGAGATTCAAACATTACCTTGTCACATTGGCGAAAGGAATAGGCTACTTATGGACAAATGTAGAAAGATTTTTAAAGTTTGCATTTATTTATATAAAATGACTCATACATCCAAATTGCATTGGGGAAAACATATTGGCTAAAACTGGTTACGCAATGAAAAATCCTATGTGGTTCTTAAGAGGGATGTTACTATATGTACACAGTAAGTTGAACTGAATCATTTATAAGGTTATAAGTGGGTGAATGTCAGAATTCTGCTGAATTAGGAGATTATATAGTAATACAATTTTTATAGTCCTAAGTGGCAGACAGATGAGAACAGGACTGTGAATGAATGACAGTTAGTACAAGATAAATGCCTTGGAAGAAAAAACCAAAAATATAGGAATATGGCATTTGTACAACTGAAATTAAATGTATCTGTTATAGATGTCTGGAAGAGTTACTCAAATTTCACTCAAGCCACTTAGAAGCTGACATTATCAGTAGGGATTAAAAGGAAATCTAAAGGTTTCCATTTCCAACAACACTTTATTTTTTTTCAGAAAATGTGGTAAATAATAACAAAGACAGACAAGCCCCTGCTATATATATTAAATATCCCTTATTTAACCTAAAATTTAAAGATAAAATATACTGTTGATCTAAAACACAAGCAACTATTAATTATGGGTTTTCTTTCAGTTTACAAAAGCATTAGAAAGTCTAATTCACGTTTTTCCTTTCAACCTTCACCTACCCCTGACTTTGAATCATTTGCAAAAATTTTAAGTGTGCCGCTTTTTAGATCAACAATGTCAGAATAATGATAGATGGTCACTCTGAATTTTCATGTCATTAATCATATAAAAATTGATGATACCTCATTCTTTCTTACAGTATGTTGTTACTCTGTCTAAGGAAAAAATAATCTATAGCTGAACTGTGAGGGCTGGGCCTGGATGAAGCTGTATCTTATCTCACCAAAAATGTGGTTACTTGCTTTGTATATAAAGCTGCCTTTTCTTTCTAAAAATTATCACAAAGGTATTTTCTATTGACCATTTCTTATAATCATGTACACTAAAACTAATACATTAGCTTTTGATCTTAGTTTCTGATACAAGCCATTCCTGATATATAATTTATTTAGAAATATCAGTCAATTTAATCAATAATAAAGGCAATTACTTCATGTTTTTTTCTTTTTACTATGAGTATGATATTTGGCAGGACCATTCATTTTCCTAAAATTTTTTTCCTACTAAACCTAGTTTTTTCATACTCTGTATATTCATGTTGTCAAGTTATAGATATTAGTGACCCTAAAAATCCCAGTTCCCTCTTTAACCTGTCCCACAACTTCCATGTGCAATTGAATCAGTTTCAGAACCACAGAAAGATCCAAGATTATAACTATTTTTATTTTTAGGATGAACTGGACCCAGAAATGTGCCACAAAACAAAACAGTTTGCAAGGTTTTATGAGAGTGGTCCCCAGTGTAATTTTCAGTGTTAACCTGGGCAGTGTTAACTAAGCCTTTAGCACTGTGCCGGCTTCTAAGTTTGTTTGATTGTGATTTTCAGTGGTGTTTTCTCTAGAATGCTCTTTGTGATCTCATTGCCTGTGCCATGAAGATATAAAGTTATTAGCTAAATATTTAAGATATTTGTTCTAGAAGGAAGGAGAGAAAACCTTGTAATCATTGCTGTCACAAAATTTGGTGAATTTTTGTGATTGATTTGAGTTTCTTTGGGGGGGATTCAAATTGTGATACTCCTGCCTTTCCATAATAAGAATGCACTTTTATAAAAATGCTAAAGATATTCTTGTTGGATATGAATTTCATTTACTATTCACTTTCCAGTTATATGATTGATATAATGTGCCAAGATTCTGTCATTGTCAATTATCTAATGAGTATTTTTCAGGACCTATTTTAAGATTGTTATTTGATAGCTAGAGAAGGAAGCAGAGGGTGATGATGCCCATAATTATAGAACTATGCCTGTAAAAATAACAATTATTGGGTAATAATCTCAAGAGGAAGGAAATTTAAAACTGACAAGAAAATTAAAATGTTATCCTACTTTTAAGTAAATACTTGATCTAAAAATATTTTCCCTGTAAAATTTGACATGTAACCCTAAAATCAAAGTAGCCATTATTATAAAATCCTTCTTTCATTATTTCAAGGTCAATAATAGTTCTATAAAATTCATTTCCAATTTGAAATTTACCTGGTGCCACGAATACAGGCTGCTTTAAATAAGTCCACATTCTTTTTATCCCACAGTGGTACTTATTTTCATCCAAGACGTGTCCTGTTAGTGAATGTCTCCAAACGCTTTAGTAAACCACATCGTATTTTGAAGAAATGTTTAAAATGTACATGAAATATAGGAGTCTTGAGAGAGAACTCCTTTCTAGAGTGTTTACACTGGTTTGATGTTTACATCATCCTAGCTCAGTGCCTCAAATACTTCTGTGACCAAATTTGTCTTCAACCACAGCTCATCTCCTCTATTCTCTTTTTAGGAAGGCCTTACTGAGATACTAACACAGCTAAAGGTCTTCTGATATCTTCAGGAAAGGATGCAGTGACTTTATTGGAATTTGGAGATTGTTACCACCTTCTCTTGGTTTCCTAGTTTACTTCTCACAGAGTGGGAAGACATGAGACTGTTAACTGATTAGGTACAGGGCTATCTTTTAATGTAAAAACAGAAAGCCTTTTAAAAACATAACAAACGTAATCATGAGAACGTAATGTTTGTCTTGCTCTGATGATGGTAACAAGTCATGAATTAAAGAAAATATTGAGTGTTGGGAATTGAATTTATCTATTAAGAATTTTAAAACTCTTGTAAGTTACCACTGTAGCCAATTATCTTTCATTTCCATATTATCAGCTATCACACTGCAAACAGTTTGACAGCAGCATTTTCTAAAGTATTTTATCTGTTATACTTTACCAAATGGACCATTCTGTGTGTCTGTGTTGTGTTTCTAATATAGCTGTTTGCCACCCTGTACAGATTAGAAGAAATGGGCAAGAGTTTTTATCAGTGCTTTCATTTTCCCTTTATAAGAAATAGAAGCTTGACTATAAAGACATGAGTACATTAAAAACTAATGTAACAGGCACACTTTGAATTTACCTAAACTGCAAATTGAGTCTGTTGGTAATCAACAAATTTGATGAATCCTATATTGTCTTCACCACTATAACAAAAGTTAGAAGCACTATAGTGCACTGAACACAATGCATAGTATATAATATGCAATATTTGTATCTGTGAAATAAGATCATTCATTGTTCTAAATCTCTGTTCATTTTAAAACAGATGCATGTGCTTTCACTGATGTGTATCGTACCATAAATTCAAGGAAAACATCATCCATAAAGGATTTCAAATTGATATTATAACACTCAAAATATGAAAAATTATATTCTAATTTCTTGTTTCCTACTATATGTAATAACTTTAAGAGGGAATTTGAGAGCCGATGCTAGCCAAAGTGATAAAAGAGTTTGTCTTTTACCTTCTACTACCAAGCTTTGCAGTACTGTCTAGTATGTTTGCATATTTTAGGGAAAGATTTATCATTTCTAATGATGCTAAGATGCTATCTATATTTGAAAGGTTGTCTAACAATTTTCCACAGGTTATATTTTCTTCTTTGTCTTTGATCAAGTTGACACCGGCTCGTTTCTTGAGAGAGTGTTGCTCTCTTACAACATAAACATAGATATAGAATGTTACCTTATATGAATGTTTGTCTCAATGCTTTATAAATCTCTAAGGCTGCTTATCTCATAATGTAAAAATGATAAAATTATTGGATGCATTGAACATTTTATGAAATTATTGCCTTTTAATTCTTGGGTGAAGGCCTCTCCAAAATGACACAGCTGAGCAAAAACTGTGAAGAGAAATGAGTTTAAAGTGGGCTAAATTATACTCTTTAATACAGGAGAATATGAAGAAAGCTATCAGTTGATTTTTAGAAAAATAAACATTGGAGTGTTTACAACTAGATCCATGGAAAATACTCATTTTAATTTAACTAGAGGTTATGCCCTTAAAATTCAGCTAATAAAATATTCAAATATCAAATATTTCATTAGTGTCATCAAAATTCAGGATATTTAAAAACATTTAGTTTACTATCTATGAATCTAACAGCCTCATAAATTATACCTGGACTACATTTTTAGGGAATAACACCCTATATGTGCTTTTTTAGAGTTCTTTGTCCCAATAGTCCATGGTTAAGATACTTTTAAACTTCATGCATAGAGAAAAGCATTAACAAAAAATAAGCAAACAAAACCATCAGTACTAAAATAGTGGGACTAGAGACAATGTGAAAGGTATATAAAGGAATTTATCAAGTGACTTAAATTTGGTTTCCTGGTTCCTTTCTTTTCCAAAACATCTAGGAAGTCATAGCTAATATCTCGGAGCTGAGTTAATCTGTAAGGCTTATTAATACATTCTGTAAGAACCAGCATATCTGATCTTAACTAAATGGATCCCTTATTTCACCAGTGGCTACTGCCCTTATATTTGTTGGCACATTAAAATATTGTCTGTAATCTATATGCTTATCCTGATTTTTTCTGAGTGACTTTTCCCAAAATACTCTGAACGAAAGCCTAGTGTTGTAGAAAGAAAAAGTATCCTTGGGGACCATAGTATGTCATTTAATATCTTAGTGGCTTCTTATATGAATTTATAAAACCTGAGTGCCTCAAAGGGTCCACAGCAGGCTCAAGTGCGAATATATTAAAACTGTTTTATAAATTATATTCCATCTCATAAACAGACACTTACCACAAACTAAAACTGAGTTACAAAGTCATAATCTGTACCCCTTGTAAGAAAAATAGCAAGAACAACTAATTTCGATAGGTGCACTAGAAACTACAAATGGGCAGTCACCTTGAGGTCCCTGTATTTGACTGAAAATGTTGAATATATCTCAACATTGAAAAAAACATGAGCTGTCCTTCAACCTGTATGTTATCTTGTATTTCTTTCAAAGAAATCAAATCAGTTACAGATACTATATTATAACATGGTCAAAGCCTTCTGTACAAATAGGGCTTTTGTGTCTATAACCTTGTACAAGATTCTGATTGCATTTGAGATGAAGAAAAATAAATTATTCTGCTTGAATTAATGTGTTAAAAGTAGACAATATTCTATTAAAATAACACTGAAGTGCTTTACTGTAGCCTACTAGTTTTCCTTTGAGTAATATTATCCTCGTTTTTAACTAGGCATGTTTTGTCTGTCTTCTACACAGATCTCTGTTTCGTCCAATGCTTTGAATGTAACTTAAAACTTTGAACTTGGAGTTTTTATTTTGTATGCCCCTGAGTAGACTGTGGCTCCTGGCAAACACAGTTAGGTCATTATTTTGTTGTACCAAAGTTCTAGTGGCTTCAGAGATTCTAGCATCCAATGATTCTGTGGTGTGTGGGTTTGAATACCATGGTTGAGAAATGTATTCAGTGATTGTTTCTGCACACTTTTCAAATAAAAATGCATTTTTATCAATAATTTCATGTATTCAAAGGAACTTTATGTCTGTGCTGAAGTTGGATATGTGGTCAGTTGGGGAACATTTCAGTATCAACATGAAAGTGTGTCACATTAAAAATGGGTGGGAAATGAGGACGGATTTGGAATGCCCTACTGATTTATATTCATCTCCCTAAATTTTCTCATTAATTATTTAAAGACTGGGCTTTGCAAATAAAATCTTCTAATACTTTTCAATGATGCTCCTATTGAAATCAGCACTTGACATGATGTTGAAGCATCCTACGGCGCAGTAGTACTTCACTGAGTACACTGCTGAGTGGGTGGCGGTGTCTCCCTTGATCACAGACTGGTAAAAGCCTGTTTTCAAGGCCAATTCAAGACCACAGCCATGCAGCTTCCTTTACAGGGCTCATTAGCAAAGGATTCCTTGTTCCCAGAGTGGATCTCCCTCCATATGCTACTTGGAGAGGCTCTGCCAAGATAATGATGAGTTTTTATTAAAGATAAACAACTCTCCCAAGTGCAAGCAAATAAATCCTTGGCACTATTTTCACAACTTTACTCCCAAGTAGCCATAATGCTTTTTCATATAGGCAGCATCTTTTGCCCCTGGCTTTATCATAAATTATTAAAGATAAATCATTAGGGGCTCACCTTCCCTACTGGTTTTATAGAAATTTTAAAAGTCATAGCACAACCTATACTGGAAAAGACAGAGCATTCCTATATTCGCTCTGTGTAATTGTAGGGTTTCTGCTTGTAAAAACATATGCAAGGTGGGCTGTGTTATCCACAGTTGTTTATATTAAAGAGAATTCCACTTCTAATACAGATTGCTATTTGTGGAGAGTCAGCTGCAATAAGACTGCAAGCACTGCTGTCCTGTTAGAAATGCATTTAGGTAACTTGCATCATGTTTTTAGAAGACAACACAAAGTGTTTCGACCCAAGGTACTGGAATGGTTTTTTGGATAGCAATCACATTTCTACAATTATCACAACATTAAGCCATTTCCTCAAATCACTGACAGAAAAAAAATCATTTTCTTTACTTAACGGCTGATAAGAAGTAGCAGCAGCCTGGTTACAACAGAGCGTGGCAATGTGACGGATCCCCAGAGAAGCACTGTGAGCTCGTTCATTCTGATGAGAAAGTGACCCCCAAAGAATGACTCCAGATTGTGCTAGTTAATGCTTTGGATAAGGGCACGTGCCACTGGCTCCTGCTCAGGAACCGCTGTCCTTTCTCCTCCCCTCACTTCCAAGAGCAGTTGATTCTGAGGCCTCTGGGCCAACAAGTTCAGTCAAAACCGGACCAGTTAACTGAGCCACCTAAGAGCCAGGTTCCCTTCACTGCCTCTTTCAGAGAACATGGGCTTTCTCCATTTACTTGGGCAGAGTCTTAAATATCCTCAGCTTTCCACTGCTCAGAATTCAAAGATGCACTGGAAAGAGAAGTTATAATTAAATAAAAGGGATGATTCTACAAAGAAAATATGAAAGAATACACCACATGGAGGAGCATTTAGACAATATTGGGACTCACTCTTAGATCCCTACCCATGTGGCTCTGTCACCAATACAACTGGTTTGTTCCTTCCCCTGAGCTCGTGCACCCACGTGAGCAATGACTGGACTGCTTTGACCAAATAACAAACAAATTCTTCCTGTTCTTGCTTAAATGTTCATTTCAAAGAGGGAGGTCTTATTTTAGATTACTGACCCATTAAGCTACCATTTGTTCAATTATTGCCCAATTTAAAATTTTAACTACATTCTGTCATCCCTGGTAACTCCTCTCCGTTACTTGCTTTATTTTAATCACAGTTCAACAAACATCTTTGACTTTATTATCTTTTCCTTATCATTGGAATATATTCAAGTGAAGGTGAAGATTATTTCTGTCCATCTTTTTGGCCACTCCCTGTCCCCACTGCCCACCTGCTGCTGTAACACTAACCCCTAGAACCTGTCCTAGAAACAAGCGGCACTCTGCAAACATCTGCCGTAAACTAAAAGCAATAAAGCTTAGCTGGAAAACCGATTGGGTGGACTTACTAACTTTTTCTTTTCTGTTTGTTTTACTTTATTAATCACTCTCTATAATATTCTGCACACATTTAAGTTGCACAATTGAATGACTTTTGTCTTTGAACATACCCAGGGAAAACATCATTATAAAGACATTGACAATTCCTTGTCCATATTTCTCTGTGTCCCTTTGCAGTCTTTCCCTTCCTCAACTCCTGTTCCCAGGCTGTCAAGGAAAGGGTTAACAATGACACTCAGCAAAATGCAGGTGTTCATGGAAATGACCTGGGCTACCTGCCTTGCTGCCTTGCTACAAAGAGGCTGGCTGTCTCCTGAGAAAAGAATGTAACTGTGGACACCCAAAGGACTGATCTTTTCCAGGCTCTAGCCTGTGCTAGGAACAACACCTTCCAGACACGCAAGTCTGTTGGCAGCCAACAACCTTTGTGTAAACTCTGTATATATGGCTGGAAAAACTCAAGTGCAGCTCAGTGAACCTCACCAGTGCCAGCCATCCTGCTCTGCTTAGGATGCTCAAGGTAACTCTTCCCTTTGTTTCCCATGTCCTTTCCCCCATCACTGATGTGGTAATGTAACTCTGCTTTCTTCTTTGCTCTTTGCTCGCTAATAAATGCTTTACATGTATGTACTGTCAGAGTGATTCTTCTCTGTTTGTGTGGATCTGAACCTCAAATTTCTATGGCCACATGTATGTGACTCCTTGCTGCCACACAGGCAAATACTGATTTGTCATCATGAGATCCTATATCTTTTTTCTTCTTCTTCTTCTTTTTTAACTTAGCATAATGATTTGAGGTCTATCTATTGTATATATTTGTTTGTTGATGGTTTGGTTCTTTACTTTCATTAGTCCACTGTATGAGTGCACCACGCTTTGCTTATTCTTCTATTAATGGACATTTGGTTTTAGCTTTTGGCTCTCACAAATAAAAATAGTATGAAAATTCATGTAGAAATCTTTCAATGGACAAAAGCTCTTGTTCTTCTTTGGTAAAATCCAAGGAATTGAAGGAAGGGTTAGATCATGTGATAAACATATATTTAAACATTTTAAGAAATAACCTGATTTTCAAAAAGGTTCTACCATTTTTTTGTTCCCACCAGGAATGTACAGTAAATTGTTTCCTCCAATCCTCAGTAGTAACCCATCTTCTTCATTTTAGCTGTTCTGATGGCTGTCTAGTGGTATCTTATAGTGGTTTTAATTTGTATTTTTCTAACAAGTAATCTGTTAAACATCTTTTCATGTATGTAATTATGATTTGTATCTTATTTTACAAAATAAGTGTCCCATCATCTTAATCCATTTTATTTGTTTGTCTTATTATTGTGATATGTTAAGCATTCGTTTTATCTGAAATTCTGGATATAAATTCTGTACATATTATGAATAATTTTTCTAATCCTGTGGCTTTCTTTTTTGTTTACTTGTGCCTGTGACAGAGCAAAATATTTGAATTTATTGAAACCCAACTAAAATGTTTTTATGGTTGATGGTCTTTGAATATATTAGAATCTTATTACTTCTCGGCCTTTTGGCTGAGATCAAGTGTAGAATCTTTCCTATTTTAATATTGCAAAGGTAATCTAGGTTTTCTCCTACAAATTCTATAGTTTCAGCTTTGCATTTAGGCATATTGTCCATTTTGCTTAATTGTTGTGCATGGTATGAGGTAATGTTTTCTCTGCCTTCCAGATACTCCTGGTATTTCTAATACCATTGAGAAGACTTTCCTTCCCTCCTTGAATAGCCTTGACACCTTTGACAAAAATCAGTCAATTGCATTCATTAGTCATTTCATACATTAGAATTCTATTAATTACATGAAACACACACAAAAGCTCTATTTTTGCTTGTCAAATCTGTATCTTTCATTTGTGTTTGCTTTTCATGTGATATTCCAATGGCTAGGATATCAGTGCAGGCACATTTATCATTTTCCATTGTTATTGGGGAAAAGGATTGGCTTTTCACTATTCATAATATTACCTGAAGGCTTGTCATATTTATTATACAATTATAAATAATTGTCATTATTTATTTTTTTCATCCTGAAGTTTATTGGTACATTTTAGGTATACAGTACAGTTACATTCATCATTGGGATCTTGCACCTTTACATGATGTATCTTGGTTCTTAATTTTTCCCCATCCCCCTGCCTTCCCTTCACCCCCCACCTTTCCCTGTTTACAAAGACTTTGTTACCATTTTTTCCCTTTTTTTCTCATGTTTCCTTTTCCTTTATCTTTCCCCAACCACTCCCACTTCCCTTTTTATAAGAATGATAATTTTTTCTATGATTCCCAGCTCCTTTCAAGTTTTTTCGTGAATTGGTAATTGATTCTGTTAAATATTTTTATTACAATAATAAAATCATTTTCTGCATTCTGCGTATTAATCAGTGAATTACACTGATTACATTTCTAATAAGAAACTAAATATATCCCTACATTACATCTCAATCTGTCACAAATCTATAAATTTAAACACTTCTGAATGTAGAGGAAAATAAATATCTTTCTTTTCCACATTAGATTTATAGCTGAGGATGTTATAACAAAAGACAAACTAACAAAAGGAAAACATGCAAATTTATTTAACATGGGCACCCTTATAAGGAAATGAAGATCCAAAGAAATGGACAAGCTGTATGTATATATATATATATTTTTTTTTTTGGTACATTTTAGGTATACAGTATAGTTACCTTCATTATTGGGATCCTTTACATAACAGGTCTTGGTTAATCTGTATATTTTTAATGCTAGACTTGATAAATAGTTGTGGAGAAATATGATTGGACAAAGAAGGTACAAAATAGGAATAAATTGGAAGAGACTGAGCAAGGTTGTTTCTTTTGATTTTTTTCTGAATCCCTGTATCTTTAGAAATAAGGATATTACTATCTGGGTAATCAAGGAGAGCTTTTTAATGAGTGCCTTGTAGGAAAAGGTTGGAAAAATCCTTGCTAGGTTTTACAATTTGCTTCAGAGGAGAAAGTAGGAAGGTAAAATGAATTTCCTGGTTCTGCTCTTTTCTCAAATGCCATTGCCAAATGTGAAGATAGCATGTCTTGACCTCCATAAAAACTATATACTTCAATAATAAAGCAGTTGAGGGCTGGGGATTTAGCTCAGTGGTGCCACCACCTGCCTTTTAAGGGAAAGTCCCCAGTTTGATCCCTGATACCTCCCCAAATAAAAATTAAATTTAATTTAAAAATAAAGCAGTTGAAATGATTATTTAAATCTTTATCATATCCTTAATATTTTACACAAAAATAAAGGGATAGAAGGAGGGAAGGAAGAAAAGAAGGAAAGAGGGAAAACAAGGAGGGATGAAAGAATAAAGGAATTACAATAGTCATTAGTTGGAGCACTTAAATTCTGGGTGGCTAGCATAACTACTGAGACATTAATAATGGCATGTATTTATTTGCAAGTCAGAAGAGAGATAGAGATTTTAAATGGAAGAAATACAAAAAAATTTGAAAAGCATATGTGTTCCTCTTTGTTTCATAGACAACTATGTTTTAAAATTTATCATGAGAACATAATAGATTTATTTTGTTGTTAATTTGGATCCAGGAAAAATTAGCAGAAAAATTCAGGAAACTATTCAAATATCTTCATTGATAAAGACAATCCATACATAATACATATTATATGGAATGAACAATCACATAAATACTACTTAATTTATTCATGCCTAAAGATTGCAATGTAAAAAGAAATAAAAACTAAAAACTAAAAACTATAACATCACTTCTCTTTATTGCAAGGCATTTTATGTGCAGTTATTCAAAGGATACTTATACTACCTCAATTTTTGTAGTTCAGATATTTTTAATGATAACTTGTGTGTATACGGTTATACGATCAAAGTACAACCGAATTTCTTCTCATTTCCTGACTTCATGTATGAACTTAATACTCCCTCAGACATTGAATTAGTATAATTAGAAGTACAGTTACTTAAAATGCAATTGATATTTCTTGTCCTATATTTTCTATACAGTACTGGTTTCAGGCTAATAAATTTCGTTATCCATTGTAATCTTTTGCTTTATCACACAAATGTTTATTTAGAAATATAACTTAAATGATAAAAAGCTAAAACAATAAGGACACAAGAAATAAAATATGACAAATAAATGATAAGACTATAAAATATTATCTTACTATAAAGATTCTCTTGTATTTGAAGAGTTAGATCTCCTCAGGCTTCTAAAACTCACTGTTGTTACTTTCAGGAAATCCAAAGTCCATTCCAAAGTGAACCTGGAGTTCTGACGAGCAGGAGTAGGTCTCAGCTGCACTATGCTAACCTGTACCTCCATATTAAAAAATAGTGTAATAAAACCAGAATTAAACTCAACAACAATATCTTCCTACTTTTAACTTTAGAATAAATTATTCTAATGGAAATCATCAAAATTTTGGGGTACTTTTGAACACTCCAAAATCCATGCGATGATGACAGGTATAAGAGGAACCAAAGCGATCTTCAAGTGAAAATTAAATTCTTTTTTTTTTTTTTTTTTTTTTTTTTTTTTTTTT
>NW_022900942.1:30440199-30454798 GCF_012274545.1 Fukomys damarensis | reverse complement strand
TTTTTGGTAAAAGGGATCGAACTTGGGCTCTTGTGCTAGGGTGGCAGGTGGTGGTTACATTCTTTTAATACACTTGAAATAATAATTTTAAAAAGCTTGATACAAAAATTCATGAACTCAGCTTCAATGTGGTATAAAGTTATAAATAATAAATGTAATATAAGCAGAGAATTTTTATCTAAACTGAATTTTCATGACAGTAATCTAACAGTTAAAAGGACAATTCATTTCAAGAAATACTGACTTTATCAGTAAGTGTTGTTTCTATCATCCATAGGATAATGCAGACATCAAAGGAAGTCGCAGGGTAATGTAACGAGACCAGGTAATTGAACAAAGTCAAAAGGCACAAATCCTTACCCACAGTTAGCAATTTATAAATTACTTAACCAATCTCAGTGTATCTTTCTCTGTAACACAGGGATAACAATATAGCCTGCTTCTAAGAATTTCAGAGAAAACAAAAGGTAAAGTGCTTAGAATTTTTCCAGCACAGGATAATGATGCCCTAAATATATTAGATAACTAAGCCCTAAAAATTAGCAAACCAATAAAAATGTTTGCTAAGACATCATTGAGCAAGAAACTCACACAGAGTGCTTGTGCAACATTTCCAGGATTACAGTACTTGGATGAACTTGAAAATACATTACTTCATCTTGTTTGTACATACTTTAAAAATATTTAATAGATAATACTGAGATTTTTATTTTCCATGTTGAAGGGCTGGAAACATCCTCTCCAAGAAAATATTTAGACTTACACACAAGGAAGAATGGCCAAAAGTCTACAAACTACTCTCCTTACGGTTACTGAGGTCTATCTTTATTCATTTAACTGAAGTGTGTGCTGCTTCCTGTCATTGTATTTACATTTACACAGGTCAGAGTTTGGCTTTGCTCAGCAACCACAAACTCCATTTGTAATAAAGGCTTGCATCATAACTTAAGGACGCTTTCGCAAAACTTACAAAGATCATTCCATTTGAATCCTTAAAGAGGCGTTTTAGAGTGATATGTGGCAGCGGCATTGTCATTTTATTCAGATATTAATGAATATCAGTAAGAAAATTAGTCACAAAGTCAGAGTACAGTGTATGCAGCTCTGTGTATTTATGAGTGTGGTTTGAGCCTTGTAAGGAAGTTTTCATCCCAGAACAGCTAAAATCAGTGCATTTCTAAGGTATGGGGAGGCAGTCAGGATTCTCGACTTTGGAGAGCAATATTGGTTAGGGAGTTAGCTTAAAAGAATCTACTCCTTCCCCTGCTGATAATTCAGTAGAGAATACTCTCTCACTAACAATGGATCGAGAGATGAGTTTATGTAATGATAGCTATTTCTTATCTAAAAATAAATTTAAAATATATCATTTCAATTCATACGTATATATATGCACTCTTCCTTCTATTCACTCATATAAAAACTACTATCATAAGATCAAAGCTGTAGATCATAAAAGACCTCCCATAGCAAAATTCAAATTTCTTTTTAAAGTTATAAGCAGAATTTATCTTCCATTATCGGTGAGCACCTGGCTTTTTTCGCCACCTGAATAAATTTTGGAAAAAGAATTCTTTCACTTAAATATATTTATTAGATTTTCTGGACTGCCATCTTCGTGCAAAGCTAGTGATATATAACAAATTCCTCTTAAATACAAACACTGCCCTTTCAACATGAATATTCTAAATGTTGTCTCTAAATAGTCTAACTGTATTTCAAGAAATACATGAGATCCACATAGTCTTTCTCAATCAGATCTTCATCCAGTTCATTTCCGCAGCCTAATCAGCATCAAATATGGGGAAGTACCTTCAGTCTTCAAGTCACTGTAGAGGAGACAATGTAGTTATCAAAATGGAACATGTTAAACTCTGTGATACAATGACTGGACCATCATCGTAACAACTATACGACCCAATCTGAACTAACCGCTTTGATCTGACAGTTGACCATGAATGGGTCCATTCTAATCAATTCTCCTATGAGTACTACATGGTAGAAGTACATTATAAGCAAATTTAACGCAGGAAAATTAATAGGACAAGTGTGAGAAAGAGCAAGGGGAAAGCCTGACAGTCAGAGCCTGTGACTGCCTTTTCCCTCAATAGAGATCTGTACCGGAGTAAACTGGAGAGGAGAAAATGCAATGCAACTGTTCCCCAAGGATGTTCCAGTTGTCCAGGTTTCTTGAAGCTGGAACTTTTTTCCTCCCTGTGTGATTCTAGCATTAAAAACTTATCCATGTGTGTACATATGTATGCATACCTATGCCTGGGTATGTACACATACAAAGATATGTGTTTATCTTGCTGTCTAACAGTACAGCTGCCCATCTCAAGCAAACGACTTCTTCTGGTGTTTAACTCAAAAAATATCTGTTTCAATGCTTGAGAAAAAAATCTTGCTTGTTTATATTTACATAGAACTCTATACCTTGGGTGATTTAATAGGTTTATTAAGACTAGATTTGAAGTGTACATACTTTTATTTTTTTGCCTTGCTGGCTGCATTTGTACTCCAATCTTTCCCTAAAGTTATAATTCTGCATTACATTGGTGAATCCAGGTTTATCTAACCATATTTCCATGTTGACATCCTTCAAGCAGGCAGTGGGCCATACTTCTTTTAGCACAAAGGAGGGCTATTTTTATACTCTTAACATTGGAATTTCTACCAGAAATCAAATAACAAAAAGGATATTCAGATAAATTTCAGTATTTCAATAGGCAATTAACATAACAACTCTTCCCAAGTTATAGGAAGAAAAGTCTTTAAAAAGCAGTAAACCTTTAAGCCATGCATGATGGTGTACACCTGTAATACCAGGAGGCTGAGGCAAGAGGATTGCAAGTTCTAGATCAGTGTTGGCAAATTAGCAATATCCTGTCTCAAATTTAAAAAGGAAAAAGGTTGAAGGTGTGAAGCTCAGTGGTAGAGAGCTTGTCTAGCACATGCAAAGCCCAGGTTCGATCCCCAGTAACACACACACACACACACACACTAAAGTTTTAAGTATTAGCTGCAGATTTAAAAACTGGCCAAAGAAATCATTCTCACTAATCCACTCCCTACATACAGCCAGATTTGCAGCACTGAGAACTAGAATAGCTCCAGTACAGCTGAGCACAGTCCTTACTCCTTTGTGCCTTTGCTCCACTCTGACTTTATTCTCTCTAGGCTGAAATGTGCCAAGCCAGCCACGATGCTTCACTAGCCACTGGGAAAGGTCTCTGCATGGAAGGAAGCAGAACATTGACCATTCTCTCTTTCCTTGTGGTCACGCTTGCCTTTCTATTCCAAAGCTTTCACTTCTCCCCACACCCACTGAAAGTGACTACATATCTCCCTGCTCTGAAATGGGGACATCCTTAGAAACCTCTGGAGGTTAATTTCTTTTCTGTTTTAGAAGTTGTGGCGATAGTGGCCAAAAAGTTGATAATTTGGAACCTGGAGGCTCAAAGATTTTAGAGGACTTCATCCATAGTGTTTTCATTTCTAGTCTCTAATTACACACATCATTAGCAAAGTGAGACATTGTTTCAGGGAGTGTAAAGAGAGATGAATTTGTCTGAATTCCTAGACTGATGTTAATCACAGTGAGTCTGATTTTCCACCTCAGGCGCTCTGCAGAAGAAAGTTTCAGAAAATGAGATTCTGCCCTTGAGGGACCAGACTGGGAAATTTTAAAGCTGCTAGAACAGGAAGTTTTTAATCACTTTTAAATGATACATGTAATTACCGGCTATGTTTTCTTTTAAGTGATAATTTCCCAGAGTTTATGGAAATGAGATTTGAGTCCAGATTCAGATTCAGCCAATGAGAAGAAAAATTAAACATTCAAACCTGATGTAGATGGTTTTACCCATTGCTTTCATGAGTCACTGTTATTGTTAGAAATCATCCATTACTAGGTTGGCATTAAAGATACTTATTCTTAGCAATGTAGAAAATAAAAAGATAAAAAAGGAACTAGTCCTACTCCTGACCTGGTAATATTTACAATCTACCAGATTTAACAGATGTCATGAAAATTTCAGTAAACACTAACAATTCATGAATAAAATGTCCATCAACAGCACAAAAATTATGAACAGAAGGAAAATATAGGAAATGACCTATTATATTTGAAGAAGGAGTGATGTTGAAGTTTGGCTTGTTTTAGGGCAAACAAGAGGGGGAAAAGTATCTCATATTTTTCATTGATTTATTCAGTAAATATTGATTTGTTAGGCTTCACCGATTGAGGGATGAATAACATTCATACAGTTTAGAATTAAAACTAGTAGAGACAAAGCAAAGGGTTACATAAGCATTAATGAATTGGAGTCTTTCTCAAATGGACTGAATGTCAACATTGCTAAACAGAGATTGTAAAGTCGGCCTGAGAGAAGAAAGATCTTACCTTGTAGAGACAGCCTTAGATACTTTTGTCCTAGCAGTTTCAGACCAAAGTGCCACCTTGGTTTTCAGTTCTGTATTCTGAAATTGAAAAAAAAAGTGGGGGGCAGCAGTCAGAAGACATCTGATAGCTAACCTACTCATTAGGTATAGCCTTAATGTTTTGCTCAATTCACCACCTGCCTCACTCCTTGGAAGAATGTTTATGAAGACCTCCACTGCGCTGAGGCTCTGAGCCACGAGGACCAGTGAGAAGTGGAGCTGGATCCACCTGGATCCACACTGCAGAGGCACAGGGTTATAAAGGCCATTGTCCTGAGCTCCAGAAGATAGAGCAGAATAACAGAAAGAGACAGACATGAGCAACAGAAAGAGGGCCTCTCTTAGGCTCCTTGATGAAAATTGAAGCCCACTGGAAAAGTGAAGAGAATCTCTGCAAAAAAAATGCACAACAGACCACTGTGGTTGGTAAGTTGGAAGGATCACCACCTCCCACTGGAACCTGGACTTGTCCTCAGGGGAAGGGCAGCTGTAACCTGCAGTAAAAACTTTCAGAGTTCAACAGTGCCGGAGGTCTGGGAACTCAACTTGAGCCCTGCAGCCAGAAATCAGCCTGAATCTCAGGGGTCTGCTGCTGGCTTGATGAGACTAATTCACTTAGATCTGCGCACTGCTGCCCACATTTTCTATTGTGACAGCAGAGACATACCCTAAGGAGGCCCTTCATTTTTTTAATTACTTTTTTCTTTTCCTCTTATTTTTAAATTTTATTTTTTCACACTCTTCAATTCTTCCTTTTTTCTTTTTCTTTTTCCCACTCAATCTCTTACTCTCCCACATTGTTCTTCATCTCCCTTTGTGTTCCTGTTCCTGCCCTAATTCAGATTTCTTCTTTGTTTTTCTTTTCTTTTTCCTTCTCTTGATTGTCATTAGTTTCAAAGGAAAGTGAGCACAATTTTTAGCTTCCCTATTGCTGTTAAGTTGTTCTATTCTTGTCCTTGTTCTTTCACTCTGCCTTTTCCTCTTATCTTCAAAAGTTTCCTAGAGATTGCATGATTTTCCTGTGACCTCTGGGCTCACTTATAACCTTCCCCTAACCTGCTACCTATTTATCCCTCTCTCCCCAACTCCTTGTAAGTCCCCATCCTGAAGGGTAAAGTAGCTAGGCTGAAGAGTTTACTCACTACAAACATATTTTGGGTTGGACCTCTATTTTGATTTAATTCACATGGTTAAAGGTGATAGATTAATAACTACCACAAACTGTCATTTTTCTAACCTGTGCTTCATATTATTGTGTTGGTGATTGCATCACTTGGACTAAGGTGTTGTGATTGATCTAATCAGTTGTCCTTCCTGGTATTATGGAAACAAAAGTGTCTCAGTCATTAGAGACTGAAAACCTAAAGACCAGCTATATCTGGAACATTGAAGTATTAACCCAAGAATTAAACCAAGGACAGAACAAACAACAAAAATAGAAATAAGAAGACATTTCAGCAAGGTACAAACACAGACTTCCAGCAAACTAAAGGGAAATTTGGGGGGAAAGGAGGTAGAAAAGTCTGACAATCAACCACCTGTACACCCTGAACTGATAGCACAGGAAGTAACAAACCAGACGAACGAGGCTCCAGAAAAATTCAAAGCAGAAATAATTTCCCAGATAACTACAGAGATGGTGAGCAGAATGAAAGACATTATTAGAGACTCTAGGACAGAAACAGAAAAAAAAATAGATTAGTCAGGACCATGATAGAAGCCATGAATACCCAGGATAGGAAAATGGAATCCATGAAACAGATTCAAGCAAATATCCAGGAGATAAAAACAACTCTATTGAAAGTGTACACAACAGGCTGAAACAATCTGAAAACAGATTATAAGACATAAAAGACAGAATGGCAGTCAGTGACCATGAAAAGAGAGATCTCTTAAAAATAGTAAGAGACTATGAGAAATCAATCCATAGGTCCCAAATTATGCAAAGAAGAATAATATAAGACTGATAGGAGTCCAAGAAAAGGCAGGAGAAAGTACAAATGACATTAAAAGCTATTCACAGGATTAATGACAGAAAACTTCCCAAACACACACAGCAAAAGAATTTGACATACAGATGAGTGAGGCATATAGGGATCCAACTAGCCATGATTAAAAAAAAAATCTATACCAAGGCATGCAATAATTATGATCCCAGAAACCCAACAGAAGAACAAAATACTACAAGGTGTTAGCGAAAAGAAAAAAATCACATGCAAAGGAAAGCCCATCAGAATCACAGCAGACTTTTCAACACAAACCCTTAGGTCAAGGAGAGCCTGGAGTGAGATATTTCAAGCCCTAAAAGAAAACAACCTCCAACCTAGACTGATGTATCCTGCAAAACTCTCTTTTAAAATGGATGGGGAAATAAGATACTTCCATGACAAAGAACACCTGAGAAACTTTATAAACACCAAACCAGCACTACAAACAATTCTAAACAATATCTTACGAAAAAAGACAATAAAGGTCATAACTCCACAAGGCTCAGTAGAACAAATCCATTATGTAAGGCAAGAAATTAAAGAGGGGGGAATTAAAAAGAGCTAACAACAGGACAATAGTATGACAATGATAAATCAATACCTGTCAGTTATAACCATTAATGTTAATGACCTCAATTCACCAATCAAAAGAAATAGGCTGGCAGAATAGATTAAGAAGCAAAATTGAACAATATGCTGTATAAAAGAGATGCACCTAGTTCAAAAAGAAATTCATAGACTAAATGTAAAAGGATGGAAAACAGTTCTCCACATGACAGGAACCTAGAAAAAAGCAGAGGTAGTTATCTTATTTGCAGACAAAGTAAATTTCAGACCAAAACTAGTTAAGAAAGACAAACAAGGTCACTACATCCTTGTAAAGGGGACAACCCAAGAGGAAGAAATGACAATCATAAACATGTATGCACCAAATACTAATGCCCCCAACTACGTAAAACAAATACTAAGGGACATGAAAAATCAAATAAACACTAATACAGTTGTAATGAGGGACCTCAATGCCCCATTGTCACAAATAGACAGATCATTTAGACAAAAAATCAAAAACAAATACTAGAACCGACCCAGGCTTTTGAACAAATGGACTTAATAGACGTTCACAGATTGTTCCACCCCACAAAATCAGAATATATATTCTTTTTTGGCTGCACCTGGGTCATTCTCCAAGATAGACCACATACTAGCTCATAGAATGTGTTTAAGCAAATGCAAAGGAATCAAAGTTATTCCATGTATATTATCAGACCATAGTGCAATTAAACTGGAGATCAATAGCATAAAAAACTGCAAGAGCTTCAAAAACATGGAAATTGAACAGCACTCTCCTGAACAACCAATGGATCATAGAGGAAATTGAAGAAGAAATTAGGTAGTTTTTAAAAATAAATGATAATGCCAGTACAACATACAAGAATCTATGGGACACAATGAAAGTAGTTCTATGATGTAATTCATAGAAGTGGATGCCCATACTAGGAAAACAGAGCAAGCTCAAATAAACAACCTAATGCTAAATCTTAAGCTCCTATAAAAAGAAAAGTAAGACAAACCCAAAATTTATACAAGGGAGGAAATTTAAAAGATCAGAGCAAAAATCAATGCAATTGAGACTATTTATACCCAAAATTTATACAAGGGAGGAAATTTAAAAGATCAGAGCAAAAATCAATGCAATTGAGACTAAATGAAAAATACAAAAAAAAAAAATCAATGAACTGAAGAGTTGGTTTTTCGAAAGAATAAGTAAAATTGATAAACTTTTAGCCAACCTTATAAAAATAAATGGAAATCCATGCAATTAGGAATGAAAAAGGTGAAGTCACAGCAGACCAGCAGAAATCTAGAGGATCATCAATACCTACGACAGATTTCCAGATACATATGAATTACCAAAGTTGAATGAAGAAGATAAAAAAATTCTAAACACCCCAATTGCATTCAGTGATATTGAAAACATAATTAAAAATTTACCAACAAAGAAAAACCCAGGTCCTGATGGCTTCGATGCTGAATTCTACAAAACACTTAGAGAAGAGCTATTTTCACTACTCTTTAAACTTTTCAGTGAAAATGAAAGGGAAGCAATACTTCCAAATTCATTCCTAGAAGCAAGTGTTACTTTGATTCCAACACTAGGGAAAGACTCAACCACAAAAGAGAACTACAGGCCAATCTCCCTAATGAACATATATGTCAAAATCCTCAATAAGACACCGGAAACAGAATACAGAGGGTCATCAAGAAGATCATACTCTCTGACCAAGTCAGATTTATTCCAGGGATGCAAGGATGGTTCAACATATGTAAACAAATAAATGTAATACATTATATTAACAGAGTCAAGGACAAAAACTATATGATCATCTCAATAAATGCACAAAAAGCATTCAACAAAATTCAACACCCATTCATGATAAAAGCTCTCAAGAAAATTGGAATAGATGGTCTTTATCTCAACATCATAAAGGCTATCTATGAAAAACTAACATCCAACATCATACAAAATTGTCAGAAAGGAAAACCTTCACATTAAAATCAGGAATAAGACAGGGAAGCAAAAAATGTCTACACTGAAAAGTACACCACTCTGAAAAAGGAATACGAGGATATAATAAAATGGAAATCTCTTGCTCTTGGGTAGGAAGAACCAATAAAATGAAAATGGTCATATTTCCAAAATTGTTATACAGATTCAATGCAATCCCAATTGCAATATCAACAGTATATTTCACAGATCTAGAGAAAACAAGCCAAAAATTTAGTTGAAACCAGAAAAGACCAAGAATAGAAAAAGCAATTCTGGAAAACAGAGACATGACGGGGGTATCAATCCCCAACTTGAAACTATAGTACAAAGCCACTGTGATAAAGACAGCATGGTACTAGCAAAGAAACAGATCCAAGGAGCAGTAGAATAGATTAGAAGATTCAGAAACAACTCCAGAAATACTCAGCTACCTTGTCTTTCACAAAGAAGCCAACCATCCTCAGAGGAGGAAGACAGCCTTTTCAATAAATTCTGTAGGAAAAACTGGATTTCAAGCTGCCAAAGATTAAAACTAGACCCCTATATTTCACCATGCAATAAACTAAAGTTGAAGTGGGTCAAAGATCTAAATATTAAAACAGATACATTAAACTTGCTGGAAGATAAATTAGGCAGGAATTTCAAAGACATTGCCATAGGAAAAGACTTTATGAACAAATCCTCAGTAGCACAGGAACCAGCAGAAAGAATCAACAACTGAGATCTCATCTTATTAAAAAGCTTCTGCACTGCAAGAGAAACCAACAACAGAGCTAAGAGACAACCTACAATGTGGGAAAAAATTTTTTACCAGCTGTTCCTCAAGTAAAGGTCTATTATCTAGAATATATAAAGAACTCAAGAAAATCGGACCACCCCCAAATATAAAGATCCAATTCAAAAATGGGCATCTGAAATAAACAGACATTCCTCAGACCAACAAGTAAAACAGTAAATAAACATATGAAAAAAAAGTGTTCAACTTCCCTGGTCATTCAAGATATGCAGATTAAAAACAACTCTGAGATTCCTCCTCATCCCAGAAGGAATGTGTGCTATCAAGAAATTACCAATAACAAATGCTGGTGGGGTTGTGGGAAGAAAGGAATGTTTCTCTATTGTTGGTGGGAGTACAGACTGGTGCAACCATTGTGGAAATCAATACAGAGATACCTCAGAAAAACTAGGATTAGAGTTCCCATTTGACCCAGCAATCCCTCTGCTGGGTATCTTTCCAAAAGAATTAAAAGAATCATTCTACAGAGATATATGTGCACCCATGTTTATAGTGGCACAGTTTTAATAGCTAAAATTTGGGAACAGCCCAATTGCCCATCAACTGGAGGCTGAATAAAGATGTGTTTTTCTATAAAATGGAGTACTACTCAGCCATAAAGAATGATAAACTGCAGAAATTTAATTAAATGGATATACACTGAGGCCATATTCTTAAGAGAAATAAATAGCACACATGTGTAAATACTGAAAAGCTTCTCTGGTGTGAAACACTAAAAGTGTAAATAAGGTTCAAATTGTATAATTGATAATGTGAAATAGGAAGAAAAGGGCTACAGGAGCAAGTGAAGTAGGACCAGTAGGGGAAATGAAAGAAGGGGAAGAAAACATATGAGAAAAGGAAAAAATGGAAACAAAATCTTTGTAAATAGGGTAGGGTGGAGGGTGTGAAGGGAGGGCAAGGGTATGGGGAAAAAATAAGAACCAAGATACACCAGGTAAAGGTATGAGGTCCCAATGATGAATGTAACTATACTTTATACTTAAAAAGTACCAGTAAATTTAATGAACACAAAAGTATGTATATGAAAAAAGTCAGTTAAAAGTCATTAAATATTATCTCTGAAGATACAAATACACATAGAAACCTGTTAAATGTAGCACTAGATTAAAATATAGTATTATGAAATTCATCAGCTAAGCTATTTATATTCAATTCTTTTTCAGGGATTCCTTTATACTGGCAAGGAAAGAACTTTGTTAAAGATACCCATATTGATTACATAACTGTCTCTTTTGTGCAATCTTGTTCTTGTTGGGGTTTTTTTTGTTTGTTTGGTTTTGGCTTTGGTTTTTTTTTTGGTACCAGGGATTGAACTTGGGTCCTTGTGCCTGTGAGGCAGGTGGCGGAACCACTGGGCTAAATCCCCGGCCCTCAATCTTGTTCTTATAAACCACATGAAAATAGACATCATCTCTACTGCTCAGAGCAACTTTAGCCTTAATTTTCCCCTTTAAGTTTTATATTCCTCACCTCTATAGTAGTGGTAAATGATACATGTCCTTCTTTTCATGGATAAGTTATTGGAAGACGGAAATATGTAATCAGATATCATATCTGGAAGCATTCTCTCAATTCTAAGAGATAATAGACAACTGTTGATAAGAAAATAAGCTCTCAAAAGAAAAACATATGAGAAAAATGAAAAAATGGAAATAAAGTATTTGTAAATGGGGAGGGGAGGAGGGGGTGAAGGGAGGGCATGGATACGGGGAAAAATGAGAACCAAGACCTGTCATGTAAAGATACAAGATCCCAATGATGAATGTAACTGTACTGTATACCTATAATGCACCAATAAACTCAATTTAAAAAAATAAGCTCTCAAGTACAAATCCTCAGCATCACCATTTACTAGTTATGTGACCTGCTCTAGGTTGCTTAACCTCTTTGTGTCTAATTTGATGTCTTTATCTGTATTTCAGAGAAAATAGCCCCTTCTTTACAGATTTAAAGTGAGTTCAGATATATAAAGTACTCAGCTCAAAGCCTAGTGCAGATTTTATGGCTTAAGGGGAGTTAGTTCTAATTTTCTAGCCCAAATACCACTTTTATAGCTATAACTTGAGGTCCAAAGTTTTTAAGTGCCCAACATTCTGTTAATGATAGAGCTAAGGGTCAGGTTGAGACTTTCCAGTCCAGCAACAATGCTTTCTTTACCACATAACTAAACCATTAAATTTCATTTCTCTGATCTGAAAAGTGAAACTCAAGAGTGAAAGATCATGAGCAGGGTTCACTGGCAGGCCAGAGGTCTTGAAATCAAGCTGATTTCTTACAGAATGCTCGCGGAGTTCTGTGTGCCCGCCCTGCAACTGCTAGCCTGCTAGCTTTCTTGCCTGCCCCATGTGAGAGAAGAGGAGAGCAACACACACACACACACACACACACACACACACACTACTGCCACCACAGGATGATTCTTGCATCCCCCGTGGGAAAGGAGGACAACTGCAAAACTACCAACTGTCTCTGCACCTTGGTTCTTCCCAGCACAGGGCTGCAAAACACCAACAGAACTGAGAAGACCAACAACCTGGAGGAGAGTTTCACACTAGGGCTGAGACTGGGTAAGATACCGGCTTGGGTGACAGGCTTGGAGAGGGTGAGAGCTAGCGAGCCTGAGGGCCCCTGAGAAGCTCAAACTCAGATTAGAAAGATTACAGGGCCTGTATTCTGTGGTGGGAAGCCAGGTTTGGTGGGTAAAACCTTCAGAGGAGAGATCTAAAAGAGACTAGTATTTAGTTTAATAGTCTATTGGATTTCTAGCACTGCTGCCTACATCCAGCAAAAAGCAGGGGTCTAATTTAGTGTACGTCACTATCTGGGTAGTCTAAGTCTATACTAAAGTCATAGACCTCTTTGCTTTGGTTAAGCACAAATGGCTCAGGATTTGTCGGTATCTAGCGCATATTTGATGGTATTATTATAGCTGACTTTACTATGGTCGAGGTGATATAGTTGCTGCTGTCAATTGGCCAAGGTCTGTGGTCATAAACAATATTGCAGCCCACTCCTGGAGAACTGGGCTCTGGGCCAAAGAGGTTGCAGCTTTCCCTCCCAAATAAACCAAAGTAGCTGGATCCTGGGACAGAATAAAAGGCCAACAGTCAGCCACACCCAGTGGACTTCAACAAAACCACCCCCTCTCATCAACCAGCAAACCCTAGCAATCAAACAAACAGGCATATAAATAGAAAGAAAAGGGAAAAAAAAGAGAAGAAAAGGCAAAAATGATCCCCAAAACTCCAACTCCCCAACCCCTTCCCTTCTTCTCCCTCCATGTTATGTTTACCAAAAAGGGAGCATGGTGGGGGAGGAAACCCTAAGATATACACCAGAAATGTCTAAAAGGGTATCTGTGAAAGGAACAAAGCAATTCAATAAGATGCTTAGAAAATTCACAGAAATATAGCTAAACAAGTAATGATACTAGGAAACAAAGAATCAGTGGGTCTAGAGAAAACACCACTAAAAATGTAGTGGAGGTAAAGAAAGAGAGGAAAAGCATAAGTTCCCAGCCTTAAAAAGAATTGGAATCCACAAAAGAAGTTCCAAACAGTAATCCTGGAGATTAAAAAATATGAGTGAACATATAGGTAGCAGAAGTAACTAATGTGAGGTCAGAGAGTCAGATCTACATGCTAGGGCCCTGGGGTTAGTGATCAGTTAATGAGAGATACCTTAAAAACAACATGAAAAATGGATTCAGTAGCTGCCAGATGACTCAAAGAAGACTAATCTAAGTAATTGGAAATCAGAAGATGCCACAAAGCATACAGAAAACCTGTTTATACAAGTAATAGCTAAAAACTTTCCAGCTGTGGAAAAAGAATTTAACAGAGATAAGTGAGTCATTTAGAACACAGAATAGCCATGATAAAAAAAAGACTCCACACCACATCAGAATTAAAATACCAGAAATCCAACAGAACAGAATCCTAAAAGCTGTTAAGAAAACCAGTGAATCACCTGGAAAGGAAAATGTATCAGAGTTACAGCAGACTTCTCAACACAAACTTTAAGGTAAGGAGAGTTTGAAATGAAGCCTTTCAAGCCATAAATGAAAACAATTTCCAACCCAAACTGATATATACTACAAAATTACCTTTCCAATTGATGGAGAAGTAAGTTATTTCCATGATAAAGAACAACATCTAAAGGAATTCATGACCACTAAATTAACACTCCAAAGAATTCTCAAGAATATCCTAGAAACAATGAACTTAAAAATGCCAAAATGTCCAAGCGAATGAATGCACCAGGTAAGGCTACCCATTAAGTAGAAGGGAAAGAAAGTAACAGGAAAATAATACAATGACAGGAATAAGTTAATACTCATCAGTTATAACTATCAATGTGAATGTTCTCAATTCACCAAGCAAAACACAGAATCAAATAATAACAAATGTTGGTGAGGATGTGAGGAGAAAGGAACTCGTCTACATTGTTGGTGGGAATATAAACTATTACAACCACTATGGAAATCAATGTGGAGATTAAAACTCCACTTGACACATATATTCCCCTTCTAGGTATTTTCCCAAAAGAGTTAAAGTCATCATATTGCAGGGATACATGCTTACCCATGTTTATAGCAGCACAATTTTTAATAGCTGAAGCATGGAAGTGGTGTATAGATCTACCAACAGATGAATGAGTAAAGAAAATGTGGTATTTTTTACAAATAGAGTACTACTGCATAAGGACAAATTTGAGGTATTCATAGGTAAATGAATGCAACTTGAGAATATAATGGTAAATGAAATTAGTCAGACACAAGCTTAAATATCACATGATTTCTCTTGTAAGAGAATATATATA
>NW_022900942.1:30434975-30440165 GCF_012274545.1 Fukomys damarensis | reverse complement strand
ATATATATATGTATGCACATGTGTATGAGAGAGCAAAATAGGCAGTAAGGAGACTTTTTTCAAATGAAGGAACAAAAGATGGAGGGAGAGGAAGGAAAGGGGTTGGGGAAAAAGAATAAAAGAGAAAAATGATAATGAAGATGGAGCTTTTGCAAATAGGAAGGGGACTCAGAGTTGTAGGGAGCAGGGAGGAAAGAGATGTAGAGGAGATGGAGGGAATGAAAAAGATGCATTACATACATGTGCTGACTCCCCATGACAAATTCAATCACTACAGACTGCAAGTGTACAAAGAAATTCAAAAGCAAAAAGAATTCAGTAAGGAAAAAGACACATCTTTCTCTATGTATGGAAGTTTCTGGGATTAACAAGCAGCTAGGTGTAAAATGACAGAGGAGGCCCCAGCTTTAAAAGAACAGCCTTACATTAATCCCATTCCTTGTTAGGAAACCAAGGTTGTAAAATGTCATATAATTAAAGTTTAAATGACATTTTAAAGACTCCATTTGTTGGTTTGGAGTAAGCCAACACCAAAATGCATAGTTTTGGTAAAAAGACAACATTTTGACAAAATCCAGAAAGCTGTCTGGGTGTGGTGGTGCACGCCTGTAATGCCAGCACTCAGGAGGCTGAATGCAGGAGAACTGATGTGTGTTTAAGGCCACTTTGGGCTACATGGTGATTTCCAGGCCATTCTGAATTACATAGCAAGACCCTGTCTTAAAAAATAAAAATAAAGGGATTTAGCTCAGTGGTGCTGCTGCCTACCTCACAAGTGCAGGTCCTAAGTTCAACCCCTCCAAAAATAAATAAATAAAAATTAAAATAAAAGTTAAAATAATTCTAATAAGTGCCTATCGAATAAGACTTTTACCAGATGTTTTATGTGCATTCTTTCTTTGATGGGACTCAGCTCTACATAACATGTATATTATGCATTATGACAGTATGCATATTATATATTAAAATTATATAATTAATATGCATAATGTTTATGATACATGTATAACTTTATTAATGATACAGAGCTAGCAAAACTCAAACTAAGTAGCTACTCTGCTAAACCATAAATAGTATGTTCAGCATTAGTGTACAGATGCTGAGGCTTTATGCAGCCTGCTTGATTCTAAAGCCCATGCATTTTGTTATTTCTTTATTTGGCCACAAGAACTAACTCAGACTCCTTATAAGTAAGAAAATGGTGATTCCATGAGATGCAGAGATTTGGGGATTTCTGAAAGGATAATGAACACGAAACAAAAGAAAGCAAGACAGCAGGGAATGGATCCATGATCAGTCTCACACACATATGCTCAAGTTATTTTGTCCCTGCGCTGTGTACAACACTCAGCCAGGGCCAGGAGGATTGTGAAGAAGAGGAGAAAGGATGATATCTTCTCCTTCAGTGAGTGTAGAGGATACACACGCTGGTCAAAGTGACAGAAACATGCGTGTAAATTTTTTAAATAAATCAAATAAAGGCAACTCAAGAGATGCCACAAAACAGTAATTAATTGATGACTGCAGCAGAGAAATCAGTGGGACTTGAATAATTTAGGACATTTTCATGCAGATAGAGATTTAATCTGGATATCAAAGACAAAGTGAAATGGATAAGGTGGAAAAGAAGGGAGAAAAAAACTAAGACCATGATTCTCATAGTGTGATCCTAGGATCAGCAATCACCTGCATACTTGTTAGACACACAAATCTTCAATCCCCAGCCAAACCTACTGAGCCAGAACACAGGAGCCTGCTGGTGTCCATTAAGTAGCTTATCAGATGGCTCTGAGGTCTGCTTACAGTGGAGAACCCAGGGCTGATAAAGTGATTTTCAGACTGATTATATGTTAGAATTGCAAGAAGAGCTTTAAAAACTGATGGATACCTGAGTTCCCTCCCCAAGATGCCGCTCATTTCTTTGTAGTCTGGGTTCAGGTATTTTCCAAATTCTGCAGGGAATTTGAATGCACAACTAAGACGAAGAACTCCTGAGGGGAGGAATCAGAATCAAGATGTGGATTTCCCCCCATCTCAGCTCCTACCATCCACATTGAGTAATAACTACAAGACTGAGCCAACATCATCAGGCACATTAATCATTTCACTGTGATCCTTCAAGAGTTATTCATTTAAATCTCATCCAGGAAATATACTTCAGATTTGATTAATTGATAATAAAGATGTTCCTCATATAATGGAGATAAATCTAACATACACTCCAAACAAGTGCAGGCATGTATCACAGGCCAAGAGTGTGGCTGAAAAAAACCTTCCCCCACCCTTCAAGTTAAGAAACAATCAGAGATGTAAAAGTGTGATGACAGCCATGATTGCAATAAGAATGTTCTGTGATTGGACAATTACATGGAAGCTATTTGGACATTTTCCAAAATAAACTTCTATTTTCTCAAGTTGAGAAGTCCCAATCAATAAAAAAGCATGAATTATCATGTCTGAGGTCTTAAATTTATTTCGGTTTCCTTTTTGATTTGTTCCATCTACCATATTAAGGTTTTTATTTTTAATTCATAGCCATTTTTACTTTTTTCTTTTTTTCAAATAACTGTTCAGATAGGTTCGTCATTGTTATGACTCTATCCTAGGATAGTTTAGTGACACAGTTTTCCAAAATAATGTTTTTTCACATGTAATCTTTTATCAACAGAAATTCTAAGAATTAAATTTTAAGGATAGTGGTGATTATGTAAAGCGGGATAAGCTTCAAAGATTAGGAAATGGTGTAATTTCTCAAGACGCATTTCCATATGAGCAGATCATTAGTGAAGGAGTTAGAAATGCATGAAATATAAGATGAATGCCACAGTTGTAAATTGTGATGATGAAAGATATGGAAAGGCAGAAAGGAAGTAAATAATTTAGAGAGAGTCAAGCAGAAAATCTCTGATGATATTTAAAGAGGTTTAAAAGACTTCAAGGTTTTTAAAAGTAGAGCTATATGAATTAATTCATTCCCCCATTTGGAAGGAGGAAAAACACAGTAGATTAGAAAGAATACCACAGAAAAAGAATATTTCTTTCCATGATATGAAAACTAAGAATAAAAAAATATTTAATGAAATAACTGTCACCATGGCTACAATAACTATAAATCACTGTGGAAATCTAATGTTACAACTATTCATTTGAAAATGTATATTGTGTACTTGTATGCATATAAAGCAGAAAATCTGATGATATTTAAAGAGGTTTAAAAGACTTCAAGGTTTTTAAAAGTAGAGCTATATGAATTAATTCATTCCCCCATTTGGAAGGAGGAAAAACACAGTAGATTAGAAAGAATACCACAGAAAAAGAATATTTCTTTCCATGATATGAAAACTAAGAATAAAAAAATATTTAATGAAATAACTGTCACCATGGCTAAAATAACTATAAATCACTGTGGAAATCTAATGTTACAACTATTCATTTGAAAATGTATATTGTGTACTTGTATGCATATGTTGCACATACAGATACACAAACACACAACTATTTGATAACTCAGATAAGCAGACATTAAGGTGGCGTGGTCACATGCTTCCCAGTCAAGTCCATTCAACTGGCTTTGCAATTTGCTAACATCCCAGTTTAGGTACTTTACACTTGTGTCCTCACTAGGGATAGGCTAGGAATCCATGGACAGCCACTCAATCACTCACTCCCTCCACTTCAATACCTGGTCAGTAACACCTGCTGAGTGACACCCTCCCATTCCTCTCTCACCCCTCAGTGTCCCATTCTTGCTTCAAGTACTTAGAATTCCCTATTTAAGCTTCACATTCACTTGCTTATGTGTTTATCATCTGTACCCACAATGAAAATGTAAGCAAGACAAGGTCATAGACAGCCAGACCCAGCACTTACAACATTTCCTGGTACGTCACAAAAATATGAAAATACTTGCTGAACAAATAAATTAATGTGAATTGGACTTTTTAAAGCTCAAAGGGACATGAACATTCAAGGAATGTTTCCTGACAAGAAAAAGATTTATCTACTGAGGAAAATATATTTTGAGACCATAAAGATACTCATCAGATATTGCTACTTTTTGAAGTCTTATTTATAAAATATCATAATAGAAAACACCAGGCAGGGTTAAGCTATATACAGAGAATTTAAAATAAGAGAGCGAGGTGCTGTCACATCACTGTGACATCGGCAGCAGACCAACAAGGATCCACGAGAGGAACACAATAAGACTGTTGCTGTCCCCACCGAGCAGCAAATCAGCAATCATTTGCTAAGACTAGAATATAAAAACAGAATACAATGGAAACAGACAGATTTTCCTGGTCTCACTACTGGGCCAAAATGTTGACTGGATTAATGTACACTATCCGGGATAAGATGCCACTTTACTTAGGACAATAAAATCTGCTTTGAGGATGATATAAACAGACGCAGCTAAAGAACAATGCACTATCAGTGCGTTGACTCTGTGGTGAGAGTTAGAAATTAATTGGTTAGGACCAGTGCCCAGGACAGTAATGAGGTGAATCACCACAGAAAGATTCCTATTCTAAGGTAGAAGGTATATTACATAGGCCAGTAATTAAAGCAGCAGGATATTAGAGCCAAAATAGGCTGACAAGCTATTGGAACAATTTCCAACATAAGAATTTAGAATACATGAGTGCTTCAAATTCATCCACTTGCAGTAAGTTCCAGAGTGCAGTGGTCATGTCTATTTTGTTTGAAAACTGTTTTCCTGAATAAGTGCCTGTACTATAGTAGTCACTTATCTTAGTCACTTTCCCATTGCTGAGACACAATACTCAACACGCACAACTTGAAGAGGGGTTTGTTTTGGCTCACAGTTTTGGTCCATAGATGGCTGGCTCCATGGCAGAAACAGGATGGCAGAGGGCAAGGTAGAGAAAAAGGTGCTGAATCCATGGCAGCCAGGAATCAGAGAAAGAAGTGAGGAGCCAGGGACAAGAGTATACTCTTCCGGTCATGTGCCCAGTGACCCAAATCCAACCAGACCCTGCCTCCTAACAGTGCGCTCAGTTCATCAATGGATGATTCCACCTGCACAATCTAATCACCTTCCAACACACGAGGCTTTAGGGACATTTTGGGTCTAAACCACAACATCTCTCAGCAAGTTCTAATTATATAATTTTTAATGTGAACAAATGAAATGACTAAAAGTTTTTATTACAATACAATAAGCATATA
>NW_022900942.1:30419957-30434931 GCF_012274545.1 Fukomys damarensis | reverse complement strand
GATTTTCAGAGAAATATAGACAACCATACTGAGTAGCTCCGTTGGATGATATCTTTGTGAGAGATTTTTCTTAGTCTACTTCATTATCCCAATGCCATAACTTATTTGGATGTATGAATATATATTAGTTATGAGAATATAGAAATATAATATAAAATAATATATAATATATTAATACAGTCATCATAGATAAAGCATTTTATCAAGTAACGTTTTCCAACTAGCCACTAAGAAAGACTAAAAAACTTTCTTTGGAGAATGTTGTTTAGTAGGAAGAGACTCTAAATTTTCATGAATCATGTAATCTGGAGACCTTTTGACAAAAAAATCATCCATTATTGGTCACCCAAGAAACTCCTATATTTGAGAGTATAATTCCCAAATCACTGCATTTTCAGTTGTACAGAGCCACAGCAATGTCTTATATCAATAAATGGTCTCGTATACCCTAGAAAGGGAGAGCCTCGGGAGGGCAAGAGGATCAATGAGCTCTCTCCTCTAAAGTGAGAAGAGAACGGTATTCTCCAGAAAGAGAGAAAGGGGAAACAGAACTGCAAAACCAAAGACATCAAATATTCATAACCTTTATGTTATGATTTTTTTATCTTCTGATTGGGAAATCAGGAAAAACGTGGTGGTGAAAGGCCTGGCAAGACCACGTTCTGGGAGCACATTCGTGATGCACCTTTCTTGTCTAGCCTGGGAGGAGAGAAGTTCCAAAAGATGACACTGATTCCCAGTGGAAGTCAGGGCTTCTCTGTCTCCCACAGGAAATGCCAACACTAGCAGGTGGATACCAAGCAGGAAATCAGAACACTGAGTGATAAAGTAGAAAGCATAACTGGCAGTTGCAGATGTGCCATTCGACAGAGACAAGGTTGCCGAGCAAGTGGAGATGGAGGTGCCCACAGGTGTCCAGGGGGGTGCCAACCTTTACCCAGGCTTCACCGCACTTTTGTGAGGCAGGGACACGCACAGCCTAGGTGGACACTACAAGCCAGGAAGGGGTTACAAAGGAAGGGGAAACAAAGCAAGGGGAAATAAAAAGGTGAGAAGAAATGCATATCTTATCACAGGAAATTAGAAAGCAATACATTAAGTTCTAAAACACTGAAAAGATAGTTGCAACACACTTCTGCAAGTAAGTGAGCCCTGAGGCAAAACTTGGATGCCAGAGTGGATGGGGATGAAGAAAGAGGAGAGAAGAGGACACCTCAGGTTGGGAAAGAAACATGTATGAGAATAAGGGCAGGAGACAGGAAGCCAGGCCACCTGGCTGGAGTGGAACTGACATAGGAGGGGCCTTGACCAAGCTTCTAACTGAAGTCCATATTGAAAAAGGGCATCTTCTTTCTCACTAATAGAGTATGCCAAGAAATTTGGATGAACTTTAACTATTATTTCATAAATAATATTGCTAACATTAATAATTTTAAAATATAATATTTTAAATATGCAATGGTAATTCTATTTTTTTATACTTTTTTTTTGAGACAGGGTCTCACTATGTAGTTGAGACTGACCTGGAACTCACTTTGTAGCTCAGGCTGGTCTCAAACTCACAGCGATCCTCCTGCCTCAGTCTCCCTAGTGCTGCAATTACAGGTGTGCGCCACCACACCTGGTTCTGTAATGGTAATTCTAAATGATTAAAAATTATTATAAGGACTTCCCCCAAGATAATATTTCTTGTTCAAAGAACATATACATACACACACATTAGATATAAGGACTTCCCCTAAGATAATATTTCTTGTGCAAAGCATGTACACATACACACACATTAGAAAACACCTGCATATACTCACTGCACACACAATTATGCATAGACACTCAGTCACGGTCACATGCATTCACATGGACATATACAGGCACATGAACACACATTCATACATAGGCTAACTGGTGCACACACACACACACACACACACACACACACACAAAAGGAAATGTATCGTAGATCCTTCTTACCTGGGCTTCAAGTATGTTGACCTTTTCTTTCAGATTTTCAATTCTATCATCTTGTTCCTTTAAAGCACTTTTTAATCCTTCCATCTAGGAGTTAGAAAACACAATTGGAAAAAATCTTGTCAGTCCACAAGGACTAGTTATTTAAATCAGAAATTGTACCACTTTCTGAGGTCAAATGATGTTCATTAAATAAAAACATGAAATCTCACAGCATTAACAGACTCAGCAGGCTCCAGAGAAACACGGGCAAAATTGGCACCTGGGGAGGAAAGCACTCCAACAGTGCTGTTACACATTTTAGTCTCTGGATAACCTGTTTACACCAAATTCCCCAGACCACATCCTGTAGAAAGCAGCACTGGTCATCCCTAGGTGCCCCAAATGCACCTGCTAGTTGGCGTAAGGCAAGGTCCTGCCTGGCGTGCACAGGCTCCTTAAAGAGGAGAACTTGTTAGCCAGCATCAAAATGAGGCAAGCCTGCTTTCCCAAGAGGCCGGACGAAACTGAGGGGAGGGTGATGAGGTACAGAATGGTGCTGGAAGAGAGGGCACACATGGATTCATAGCCAGTTCTCATGCCCAGCGCTGTCACTGTGCCCCTCCAAGCCTTGGTGTACTCATCTGTAAGATGAGAGAGTAGGATGCTGCCAAAGTCCCTTCGGGCTCTCAAATTCCAAAACTTCTCAGCCCTTTGGTGAGATCACAGCCAAGCAAGTACAAATATGACATTTATGTCAGGAGGGCACTAGAATGATTGGGAAAGACTCCTTTAGAAAAATAACTATCTAGTACAAAGTAAAAACATCAAATAGAGGTCTGATTTTAAATACACATGTGTGAGTAGGTATTACATACTCATGCAGCCCACCATCTGACTGGCTGCTACCACCATCGTCTCTTCTTTTTCACCTGTCAGCATGCTTCTAGAGAAAGGGCAAGCTATTTTCTACCCTAAAACATCTCTTAAATTAACTGACTATGAGGTTGTCAAAACCAGATAACTTCTTATTCAGGATGGGTCTGACTCTCCTGATCTACAAATCCTTCTAGATAAGAGGGAGCAGTATCTGACTCAGAACACTTACATAAAAATCAGTGACACATCTTAAAATGTAAACACAATCTCCAAAACTATCTTCATGGAGACGGGGACAGGTGTTGGTGTTACAGATAAGAGAAGGCACTGAAGATTGAGCCACAGTACATGTGAGACCAAAAGGATATAACAGCAGGGAGAAAAGTCCTCATTACTTCTGAAGTCCAGACATGCAACTCATATTTGGTCTTCACATGGTAAAACATGTGACTAGTCTGACCTCCTGGATGACGCTGTGCAGGTGCTGATGCTGGGAATGAATTACAAACTGCAAATGCGAGATCTGCTCCTGGAGAGTGGAAATCTCCACTTGAAGATACTGGCACCTAGGAACACAAAGGAAAAGAAAGAGGGAGTGAAAGCTTTACTAACATCCTGAACTATTTCTGTTGCCTGTGTAGCTAGGCCCTCCTCATATACCCCATGCTGTATGGAGTATGGGTGGATGCGAGCCAACATTCATGTCCCACACAACACACAGTGAAAGGAAGCAGTGTATAATGTGCTCAGGCAGGCACCTGAATGACACTATCAGTTCCTGTCAAAAACTCCTCTGTAGTGTGGGATTCAGCTCGGTTGTTCCGCCGCCTGCCTCGCAAGCACAAGGTCCTGAATTCGACCCCCCCCCAAAAAAAAAAAAAAAACTCCTCTGTGAGTTCCTCCATCAGGTAGCTGAGAATGACACCGGGTGAAGCACTTCCATATGTAAACTGTCTTGCCTGTGAGCGTCCTCAAAATTCACATGGGGATAGCAATACAAGAGCAGGAATGGACACTTTGCATATACAGAAACCAGATTCCCCTCGTACATGGTCAGTATATATTCTGGATTGTCTGTGTTTGTCTTTTACTTGTGGCTTTCCTCCTGGTAGTGTGCCAGGTGACTTCCTACTTTGGGTAATTCTACTACTTAAAATAGGAAAAGAAAGAAAAGGAGAGATTAAATTTCAGCTAAGATTTTTGAGTCTGCATAAAACAATGCGAGAAAAGATGAACCAAAAATTTTAGATTATTCATACTTTTCCAAAGCTCCTTTTTGGGGAATTAGAATTGATCATATAGCTTTTGAGTGTTTCTCTCCTTGTAATATTAGTTATGAAGTCATATGCGTAGTGGCAAGAATACCAAATGTGGCAACGCTATGTTCCAAGAAATCACTCAACTTTTCTAAGACTTCCTACAACAGGCACAGTGACACCTTTGCTTTTAGTATCTTGTGAGATTAATGTATAGACCTAAAGAAATAAAGTGTATGTGCTTTTCGAAAGTAATAAGTATTTTCAAAGAAATGTATCAGTATTATTTTTACCTGTTAAGCTTTTACAATTTGTGTCCTTCATTTGATGTGAGCACAATTCTGTACTTTTATAACCTTTACACATATTATAAAGATGATGGAAATGGAAATTCATACAGCACTATGAAATGTTCTCATTAGAAAAAAGTTATAAGTCTCCACTTGTTTCACATTATATAATAAAACATTACTTCTCAAATTAAATATGCATCAGGGATCTTGTAAATTCTAGATTTTGGCCCAGAAGGCTAGTACAAGACTTTGTATTCTACATTTACAACAAGCTGAGTGTTACCATGATGTATTCTGGCCCAAAAATTATGCTTTGAGTAGTAGAGCACTATGCCACTAAGGTTGTCTCAATAGCTTTTTTTTTTTTAGTTTATTGGTACATTTTAGGAATATAATACAGTTACATTCATTATTGGGATCTTATAACTTTACATGACAGGTCTTGGTTCTCATTTTTCCCCTTGTCCCTGCCCTCTCTTCACCCCCTCCTCCCCTTCCCATTTACAAACATTTTATTTCCATTTTTTTCTTTTCCCTTATTTTCTATCCCCTACCCTTCCCACTTTCCCTACACCCTTAGCCCTTTTCTTCCTATTTCACATTGTCAATCATCTCATTAGGATCTTATGTACTATTACAGTTTTTCATACCAGAGAAACTATTCGGTATTTACACGTATGTGACTTATTTATTTCACTTAGGTGTATACCCTCAAAATGTATCCATTTTCCTATGAATGAATCTAATTTCTCATTTTTTATGGCTGAGTAGTATTCCATTTTATAGAAAAATCGTATCTTGTTTATCCAGTTTCCAACTGAGGGGCAAATGGGCTGTTTCCAAGTTGTAGCTGTTACAAACTGTGCTACTATAAACATAGGTGTGCATATATCACTGTGATATTATTTTTTAAATTCTTTTGGAAAGATACCCAGCAGAGGATGGCTGGGTCAAATGGAACCTCTAGTCCCAGGTCTTTGAGGTGTCTCCGTATTGATTCCCTCAATAGCTTTTACTATATAATATAGTTTCTCAAAGCCAAGTGATTTGAAGGCAACTTGCAACATTCTTTTTTAGAACACTTTTTTAACTTTCTCCATCTTTTGTTTCTTGTTCTGTTTTGTTTTGTTTTTTATTTGTTTTTTTCTTTGTTCATTTGTTTTTTGGTACCTCGGATCAAACTTGGGACCTTGCACTTTCGAGGCAGGCAGCAGAACCACTAAACTAAATCCCCAGCCCTCCTCTTCTGTTATTGAATGAGAGAGATTTATAAAAGTTCAGTTCACTGTCAAAAGATTAATTTCTATAAAACCATAGTACTCCTTGCACAAGTATAAAAAATGTCCTATTATGACCATTCATATTTATTTATCCTATATAATTAAATAATGTATGGTATAAAGAACTGTAACATATTGTACAGATTGCACAGTATATTTGCAGAATGAGGTTCATTTTGTTCATAGCCTTAAAAATGATCTAAAGTCAGGCGTGGTGGTGCACACCTGTAATCCCATCACTAAGGAGGCTGAGGCAGAAGGATCACTGTGAGCTCAAAACCATCCTGGGCTACATAGTGAGTTCCAGGCCAATCTCAACTACATAGTGAGACCCTGTAGCAAAAAAAACAAACAAAAACAAAAACAAAAAAAAACACACACACAAAAAAAACAAAATAAAAAAGATCTAAATACTCATAATGGAAGGTTGAGAAAACAAATTGTGGTGTATGCATGCCACTTTTATCCCATGCTACATATGTATGTATCACAGAGTTAAATCAATAGACTTATTTATAATGAAGGTGGCTCTTCTTGATGCTACTGAAAGAATAGTCTCTCAACAAGTGCTGTTGAGACAACTGCTAGATTCATGAAAAAATGGAAGGCAAAAAAAACAACCCACATAAAACTAATCCCACCTCAATTCACAATCTAAAGTAATTCTACACAGACTATACATTCTTTTCGGCTGCACATGGGTAATTCTCCAAGATAGATCACATACTAGCTCACAGAATAGGTTTGAATAAATGCAAAAGAATTGAAGTTATTCCCTGTACATTATCAGATCATAGTGCGATTAAGCTGGAGATCAATAGCATAAGAAACCGTAGGAACTTCACAAACACGTGGAAGTTGAACAGTATTCTCTTGAACAATCAATAGATCACAGAGGAAATTAAAGAAGAAATCAGACAGTTTTTACAAATAAATGAAAATGCCAATACAACATACAGGAATCTATGGGACACAATGAAAGCAGTTCTATGTGGAAAATTCATAGCACTGAATACCCACAAAAGGAAAACAGAGCAAGCTCAAATAAGCAACCTAATGATGAATCTTAGACTCTTAGAAAAACAAGAACAAGAAAAACCCAAAGCTTGAACAAGAAAGGAAATTATAAAGATTAGAGCAGAAATCATTGCAATGGAAGCTAAGAAAATAATACAAAAATAAATGAATCAAAGAGTTGGTTTTTCGAAAGAAAAAAAAAATTGATAAACACTTAGCTAGCCTTATCAAAAAAAGGAAAGAAAAGGCACAGATCCATTCAATTAGGAATGAAAAAGGTGAAGTCACAATAGATCCAACAGAAATCGAGAGGATAGTCACTACCTACTTTGAGAACCTGTACTCTAATAAAATGGAAAACACAGAAGAAATGGATGGATTTCTAGATACTTATGAATTACCAAAGTTGAACAAAGAAGATAAAAACATTTTAAACACCCCAATTACAATTGGTGAAATTGAAAATGTAATTAAAAATTTACCAACAAAGAAAAGCCCAGCCCCTGATGGATTCACTGCTGAATTTTACAAGACATTTAGAGAAGAACTATTGCCATTACTTTTCAAACTTTTCAATGAAATTGTAAGAAGCAATACTTCCAAATTCATTCCTGGAAGCAAGTATCACTTTGATTCCCAAACCAGGGAAAGATTCAACTAAAAAAGAGAACTAGAGGCCAATCTCCTTAATGAATATAGATGCAAAAATCCTTAATAAGATACTAGCAAACAGAATACAGTGGATCATCAAGAAGATCATACATCCTGACCAAGTCAAACTTATTCCAGGGATGTAAGGATGGCTCAACATATGTTAAGTGAATAAATGTAATACACTATATTAACAAAGCCAAGGACAAAAATCACATGATCCTCTCGATAGATGCAGAAAAAGCATTTGACAAAATTCAGCACCCATTCATGATAAAAACCCTGCAAAAAATTGGAATAGATGGTCTATATCTCAACTTAATAAAGGCTATCTATGAAAAACCAACAGCCAACATCACATTAAATAGCCCAAAACTAAAAACCTTCATGGTAAAATCAGGAATAAGACAAGGTTGCCCACTATCACCACTCCTCTTCAATAGAGTTCTGGAAACATTAGCCATAGCAATGAGATAAGAGAAAGAAAGTAATAAAGATAGGAAAGGAAGAAGTTAAACTGTCATTATTTGCTGACAATATGATACTCTACACTGAAGACCCAAAAAACTCCACCAAAAGACTTCTGGACTTAACTGACACTTTTTTTCAGATTTAAATGAGTTTATTGGTACATTTTAGGGATACAGTACAGTTGCATTCATTGTTGGGATCTTGTACCTCTACATGACAAGTCTTGTTTCTCATTTTTTCCCCTTGTCCCTGCCCTCCCTTTACCCCCTCCTCCCCTCCCCATCTACAACCACTTTATTTCCATCTTTTCAGTATCTCACATGTTTTTCTTTTCCCTTTTTACCCTTCCCCTACCCATCCCACCTTCCCTACACCTTTAGCTCCTTTCTTCCCATTTCTAAATGTCAGTAATCTTATTAGGATCTTCTGTATTATTGCAGATTATTCACACCAGAGAAACTATTCGGTATTTACACATGTGTGCCTTATTTATTTCACTTAGAAGTATATCTTCAATATGAATCCATTTTCCTATGAATGCATCTATTTTCTCATTCTTTATGGCTGAGTAATATTCCATTTTATAGAAAAACCACATCTTCTTTATCCAGTTTCCAACTGATGGGCAAATAGGCTGTTTCCAAGTTCTAGCTATTACAAACTGTGCCGCTATAAACATGGGTGCACATACTTCTCTGTGATATGATTGTTTTAGTTCTTTTGGAAAGATACCCAGCAGAGGGATGGCTGGGTCAGATGGAACCTCCAGTCCAAGCTCTTTGAGGTATCTCCATATTGATTTCCATAGTGGTTGCCTCAGTCCACACTCCCACGAACAAGGGAGAAGGGTTCCTTTCTCCCCACAACCCCATCACTTTTAGCAGAGTATCAGGATACAAGGTCAACACCCCAAAATCAATAGCCATCTTGTACACAAATAAGACTCACTGAATGAGAAATCAGGGAAACAATTCCTTTCACAATAGCATCCAAAAAAATGAAGTATCTGGGAATCAACCTAACAAAAGAAGCAAAAGATCTCTACATTGAAAACTAGGGCACTCTGAAAAAAGAGATTGAGGAGGATATAAGAAAATGGAACGATATCCCCTGCTCCTGGGTAGGAAGAATCAACATATTGAAAATGGCCATACTACCAAAACTGCTATACAGATACAATGCAATGCCAATTGAAATTCCAACACTATATTTCACAGAAGTAGAAATAATAATCATAACCATGAAAATAGAAGAAATCATGATTTCACCATCCCCCAGTCACACTAAGACTTAAAAAATGAGCATATATGTAGGTATAGCTCCATTCACATTTCAACAAAACACAGGCATATATCTTTTCATTGTCCATCAAAACCTTCAGGATTGTTACTTTCAAAGATAGCGCCAAAGGAGTAGCTTGAAGTGCCCTCAAAACACCACAGTTCAATGCACAATTTCCATAAGAATAATGTGCTTTGACCAGAGACCTAGGTTTCAAGACAAATGTCTTTCATTCTCTGAGTAGTTGTCAGATCCTCCACCTAAATGGAGGAACCAACACTGCTTATTTCTACATCCCCCAACTGTGTGTTCCCAAAATATAAATCTAAAACGAGATAGTGTGTGTGTCTAAAATGTAGAAGTGCAGAGGGACAAGTTGGGAAATAGCTTTCGGCCCATCATCACACAGGAGAGTGAGGAAGCCCATCGGAGAGGACTTCAGAGGTCTCCAGAAACACAAGAAAGAAGGTCAAAGTCCTTCATGGCAGAAAGAGTAGGCTTTGCTATGTATGAGAAGGCTGGAGCCTCCTAGACATATAACTTCTGAGTGGCCAAGTATCTTCTTCACAAGTATTTTAGCCAATCAGAAGCTCAGTTCCCTTCTTGACAGGTCAGTGCAAGGATTAAATTAAATAAGGTACATGGGGTTAGTCTGTAAAGTAATATCCATGCATCAGTTAGTATTAATGGTAGTAGAAACATGGTCAATTGTGTTTTTAAGGAAGTGAATCTTTAATTTCCTACTTTTTCTTTATGGTCATATCTATCTAATCTCAGTCTATGAGAAATCTTTATTGATTGTCTTAACCAAATCTCTATTGCTTTAACCAGTAAAGCAAATGCTACTACACAAGCTCAGTAAAGGTATTAAGTAAGAAAAATATTTATGATGCCTACAATCTATGAAAATTGCATAAGGATGGATGTTCCAACACTTTTCAGGAAATACAAACACCTACTTCTTTCAAAAAATTTCTAACACCTCTTTAAGAGTGTTTTGAGAAATTCTTATCACAATTTCTCACATAAAATACAACTGAAAGAATAGATTGGTTTAAATTTTTAATGGTTATACTGCTGGCTCAAAGACTGACAAAAATCCTTTTATTGGGAAAAAATAAATACTTTTTGAAGAAATATATCCAAACTCATACTGCCTAGATTCTTAGTGGAAAGCACACTGGAGAAGGCTGTAGTTTTGCCACACGGAAAAAAGTCTCTGCATATAAGGGGGCGGGGTAAGCTAATAATATACTTAAAATTAAGTTAGACGTATTTGTAAATAATTCCATGATGTATGGATGATCTCTGCAGTATTTTCATCATTCTCTCACAAGATGCACAATATCACATAGCTGAAGAGGCTCACCTTGTAAGGCCATGTGCATGTCCAAGGGGAAGAAGATAGAGGGAAATTAATAACTTATAGGCATCTTGGCATGCTTCAAAGATGTACATTCAATTGCCACCATAGGACCATTTCTGGACTTTGGTGTATGTGGTCAAACATGCATGAATAGGAACTACACAGAGAGTATAATCTAAAAGAAGAGATGAGTGAGAAGAGACAGACAATAAGAAAGGATAGGGAAATAGGGGTGAAATTTTAAAAATCAAGAAAGATGAATGCTTTACATATATTTCTAATTAAATGACAATCTGAGTTTGGCTCTCTGAGGCTCCTAACAAAGACTGGAATCCTGATGAGAAAATATTCCAGATGGATGAATTACGATTGAAATAGAGCTGGCTTTGAATGTAATATCTTTTCAACAGTACTTATGTTGACTATGGTGGGCTTAGAATTAAAAGGGAAAAGAAAATCAAAACCTTAACATGTCTTGAGTGATACCCTCAGAGTTCTAAGGATTTCCCAACAGCAGGTGAGAGGAGAGCAGGATAGATGGATATCCATAAATCCAGCATACAAAGTTCTGCAATGGCTTCAGTGAGTCAGTCCAAAAATTAAAGATGTTTTCCATAATATTTACATCATTCTCTACCAAGTTGAGGAGTTCCATGGCAGTAGTTTAAAATTTTTCTTGGAGGGCTGGCCACCTTGATGTGGTCTGTATAAGAGACCAGTTAACACAGTCAGGTGCATGGGCGTGTGTGTGTGTGTGTGTGTGTGTGTGTGTGCATGCATGCGCGTGGGCGCACGCGCGTGCACATGTGTGAAGATATCTCCAGCATCTGGGACCAAGGGTAAGCAAGAGGCAGCAGGCTCAGTCACTGTGAACAGAATCAACCCTTCCATTGGGTCCCTGGAACCCACAGTGAACTCTAGCCTCTGACTTCTCAGTGGAAGAGAGTGAGGAAGGGAAGGCAGGCTGTTTATCTTAGGTATTCATCTTCCCTCTTGCACTTGCAGGGTCCTACTTCCTTGAGGGTTGGCAAGGCTTCTGTTCACTGGCCAGTGTGCCTGTGGAAAGCAAAATATCAGGCACTGCTTTAACTTAGAAGATAGATTTGCAAACCTTTTAGCATATGGAGCATTGGATTTGAGTTGCAGCAGCTTGTTTTCCAAAGACAGTTTTCTTTCTAGCAGTGTTCTCTTTTCCTAGGAGGAAATCAGATACAATTTTTTGCTTATTTGTGCATATGTGTGTATGCACACAAGTGCCTGGTAAATCGTTCTTACAAAATGTTCACTAAAGATGCTTCTCACAAAATTAGAAATATGTACTCAGCTAAACAGCTCATTTCATATGAGTTTTTAAATGCACACCAAAGAAGTCTGGTCAGGCATTCTGTTAGATGCTTTATAAACAAGTCAGTAATGAGTCCAGAGTAGATGCCTTCACTCGTTGCCTGCCTGGAGAACTTGCTTCTCCTCCAGCTCAATGCTGAAATAAAGTCTGTGCAGCTCAACATCTCCCATACATCTCCTGCATCCTACTTCGAATGAACAGCTATACAGTGGTTCCATGCATGGACTCTCCTACCACTGCCCTTGCCTGTTGTATTTTAGGTCAAGTTGATGGTATCCAGGGATACCATTGCCCATACCTTGATAACTCTACCTGCTCTCAAAGCATTTGTAAGAATGCAATAAAGTAGTAAATGTATTTTTAATGAAGGATCAAGGCCATAAATGATAAAATTACTTCTTAATTAGGATCCATGAGAAATTCTGACACTGAGAAAGAATATCTTTTAAAATTCCATAATTAAATTATTAAGCTACAATCTTTCCAGTCCCAAAGGAAATAGATAAATCCCTGAAAAACCAAGCTGAGATGATTGCATTCATTGCATATTTGATGGCAACATGCTGGAGAAATAAAGAATTTGAAGTCTAGGCCAAATGATTTTTCAGATTTAGGTTGCTAAGTTGGGGAAAATGAGAAGAGACTGAAAAAATGCAGGAATTGGTATCATCAATAGAGATGGAACAAATTTAAAGAGATGTTTTGAAAGTATCTACAATGATGCTTTAAAATCATTTGCTGCTGCCGTGTTTATGTCGGTAATTCAAAAGACGGTGCCACACAGCAGAAACATCAGACATTGTATATGGAATGATTTGGTTTTAAAATTTGGGCCAAGGTTTTAGCCTCTCAGGGCCTTATAATATTTTTTAAAAATTAACTGAAACTTAGAAATAAATGTATCGTGAGATTTTAATGTCACTTTGGGCCATTGATTGATAATGTGACCCAAGAACTATTTAGTTCATTCAAAGAATTTTTCTTGTGTTTTACTTTATTTTTTTATTTTTATTGGAGCCTATACTCTCTAAAGCTGAATGTTAATTTGTAGATTCTATTTGAAAGGTTATGGTTTAAATGACTTAAAGAATATTAACAATGTTTTTAATCTAACCTACTCACCCTATTCTATATTATGTTCTCTTTCTCAAAATACTTTATTTAAACAAGACTTTACATCTTATTAAGTTTCTCTGTAGGTTTAATGAGTTGAGCAAAAGATTCAACATGTATTAATTCTATACTTATGAGTCATGGTTTTAACTTTATGAACTTCCCTAAAATAAAGGTAATATTACCTACATCAAAAATGTTAAGGGCCTGGGATTTAACACCACCCCTGCCTTGTAAGCACAAGGTTCTGAGTTTGATTCCCAGTATTGAAAAAAAAATAAAGTTACAATAATTGGAGATCCTGTATATGAGAAGCTGACATACTTCCTTGGCATACACGTTTACCTCAATATGTAATAATTTGAAGCTACCAAGTACTTCATATACTCTGTGTTTTGTTATTTTTGTGTGTGTTTTGTTTGTTTTGTTTTGTTTTTGGTACTGGGGATCAAACTTGGGTCCTTGTGCTTGCAAGGCAGGTGCTGGAAACCACTAAGCAAAGTCCCTGGCCCAGTGTTTTGCTATTTTTTAAAATATGCTAACTTCTTTAAATATTTCTTGTAACACTTTTGTCCCATAGAAATTTTGACACCATAGTCTTATATTTAAATTAATTCTAAGGTGCAACAAGTATACCTTGCGAGTTTATGAGGATGCATGAATTTTCAAAAAAATTCACAGATAATATTTTTTTTAACTTATAGGGTTGGGGAAATGGTGTTAACAAATGTACTTCATAACAGACTTAATCTTGATTAATGAACTTTTATGAAAGAGTTCAGAGTCCAGACAATTACACTATTCTACCCTGGGCATTGGACTTGGCCTCTTCACACCTATTGGACAACACAAAAAGCACACACTGCCAGCTAGCACATGTCAGGTCTTTTGGCAAGCTCAACACTACATGATGGGCAGCTCACCAACACACCAAAGCTGTACCTGTGGTTAGCCCAAGACTTCCCTCGTTCTATTGATCAGAGTAGAGTGGACATCAATTTACATTCTTGGCAAATGTCAACATCTAAAAGATTAGGGAACCCAGAATATCATTTTATCCAGCCTTAGAGAAAAAGGAGGCATGATGGAAAGGGCTGTGAACTAGAAACTAGAGGATTAGCCCATCGTTTCTTATTCACATTGTCCTCGTTCATAAAATGATAGGGCAACTAGATGGTCTCAAAAGTGCCTTTGAGCTCTAAAATTCGAATGGAGCTTAATCAATGACACTAGAAAACAATTACGATGCAACAGAATTGCATTGCAAGCAAAAGGAACATATGCCATAATAAAAAGCTCTTATTGGGCATTTTTGCTAGCTTATCGCTGTGTATATGGAATTCATTCTCACTGCATTCCTGATTAAAGCAGGGCAGATGGTGGAGGTTTGAAGTAATGCATTCATTACCAGACCTCATAGCACTAATGGCTATTTACCGGAGCAGGGGCTTGTTCAAGTGAGCAGCAAATAACCTTCTCCGGGGGACACCCACACCAGGACAGTATTTATCAACTTTTCTGAGGATGTGCATTTTTCATTTTCACTCCTTCTTTGAAATTCTATCATTTGCTTTTTAATACAAAGGGCTGCATGCCCCCTGATATGGACTAAGCACCCGAGAAACTCCTTCATAGCCAGACCTCTCATTATCTCCCTAAGCCGGGAAGATGTCGCCAAGCTTTGTTCCTTGCAGTTTAATTTATTTGTTTTACAGATATAAAATATATTTAAGTATGTTTTAAAAAGGAACACTCCTGCATACTGTCCCTCTACGCCATCCCTACTCATCTCATCCTCCCAGAGACTCTAGAGGCCTCTATTAGACCCTGAACTACAGCATTCTAGAAAATTGCAGTGTGGTCTTGCACACTGCAATCCCAGCACTCAGGAGGCTGAGGCAGGAGGACAGCAAGTGTGAAGAAACTTAGCAAGACCTTGTGTCCAAAAAATATTTCTTTTTAAGGAATGGGGGATGTAGCTTAGTGTTAAAGCACTTGTCTAGCTTACACAAGGACTTGATTTCAATCTCTGGTACTGAAAAAGAAAACAAAGAGGGGAGGGGGAGAGGGAAGGG
>NW_022900942.1:30397591-30419907 GCF_012274545.1 Fukomys damarensis | reverse complement strand
GAAGGAAGGGAGGAAGGTAAAGAGGAGGGAGAAAGGGGGACAGAAGAGAGGGAGGGAGAGAGAGGAAAGAAAGAGACTGCTAGTATTTGAGCCACTGGGTTCTATTCTGAGAGTGTTTCCAAAAAACCCGTAGGAGAGTTTAAAACAGGAGATCCAGGAAATTCCTAGATCTCCATGCAATCCAGTTGTACACATAATTTCTACAAACAGTGACTGTGTATAGGTCATTCACAAATAAATATCCAGGCTCTACTCCGTGCAGCAAATGGCAGGAACTTAAATATAACAAATAAACAGTCAAATAAATATACCCCAGAAATCTGAGATGAATTCATATCTAGTAGGAATTCCTGGGGACACTAGGAAATAGAAGTTATCTTCCAGTGGCCTTTCGTGAATTTCCCGGCACTGACAGGTGACCGCAGTGTTACAGGATTTGAGGCAGGGTGACTGCAAGCTTAAGTTTAAATGCTGAGCTGGGAAATCAAGGTGATTGGTTAAACAACTCTTCAGAACTGTCGTCCTCTCTTAAATCCAAACATTCTTTTTGCCATCTTAGTTTATTATACTATTTATTACAAGGTAAAGTATTCTAACATTACCAAACGATCAATGCAATACTGTGGTTTGTCCATAATAACAGCATAAATTTTAGCTAGCATGCATGGGCAAGCCAACTGACTGAGGCCACCGTAGGCCAGTGAATCTACTAAATAACAGCACTCAGCGACCTATCACCTTCTAAAAAGTGCTGTATGTTATTTATCTGCAGTATGGCATTATCATTGGATCTTGTTAAGCTTGAGCTTTTTAAATTTTTGTGATTTTGACACAACCTCACCAGTAAGATTACAAATTCAACTAAATTCAAAATGTTATAAAAATTTTCATTCTTGGGAAATATTTTTAAACGTATTCAACTTTTTGGGGGTAGGGGGGTAAAAAGCCTGAATACTTTTGAAGTTACAATGCTTTTGAAGTGATATTTCCAAAATGGCATCTCCAGCCATGCTCATAAAACAAATTAAGGCTTAAAGAGCAGAGGCAAATTGAGGAATTAAAAAAATAACTACTGAAATGAATCAGCCAAAAATTTCTAGAACCCAGAAATCTACTGATCTACTTCCAGAGATGTCATTTTCCTATTTATTTGCTATTGAAAGATAAGATTCCAGGACTGGGGTTTTAGCTCAGTGGTTCTGCTGCCTGCCTTGAAAGGTAATATTCCTGGATTTGTCTGAATTCTAAATTCTAAAGCATGCATAACTAAAATGTGTTTACCTTTTGTACATACTTGGAGGGCCAGGACCTTAAAGGAATGCCCCATAAAATCTATTATAGCTTTTTGTCTATTATTATTTTCCCATAATTATATCTTTTCAAAGTTTCAATATCTATGAATGGCTATTTATTGTGTTTTTTGTTTGTTTTGGTACTGGAGATTGGACCCAGGGCCTTTGCCCTGAGTTGTTTTATTTTGAAACAGTGTTTCATGAAGTCCCTCAGTTCCTCAAGCTGTTTACACTTGGGATCATCCTGCTTCAACTTCCCAGTGCGCTTGGAATAATCAGTTCGTACTATCACCTCCAGTTAGAAGGGTGGTTCTTAATGCGAACTGTCTCTTTCCTCTTCTTTGAAATCCAACATGATATTATTGGGTAGACAAAAATGGACACTGCACTGATTATAATGCATAAAAATATGATTATAGGGATCTACTTTAGTGCTAACTCCTAACCAGCAGACTCTGTCATCTTTTCCGTTATTTCCATCCACATACTAACCTGACTCCCTTTTCTAAGATACAATGCATTAGAAAGCAACAGACTTTAATGTGACTAAAGCATTTGAAGTAATAAATCAGTCACTAGAGTACAGATCACATTAAATGCTTAAGGGGAAAAACTGACATTATCGGGCACTTCCAAAGACCAAGAATCACAAGGAATAGTGTCACGTCATTTGATCTTATTTAATTTAATGTCTCACTTACTTCAGAGTTTTTTTCGTTTTGTTTTGTTTTTTTTTTTTGCTTTTTCTTTTTTTGTACAGGGGATCAAACTCAGGACCTTGTGCTTGTGAGGCAGATGCGGTGCCACTGAGCTAAATCCCTGGCTCATTTCTCACACTTTTTATCTAATCCTGTTAATAAGAAATCCCTTTAATTCACTAGGTGCATACCTTTTCCATTCTCTGTACAAGATTCTCCAACTCCGTGATTTGATTGTGTTTTTCTTCAAGTTTTTCAGCGACGTGGTTCATAGTTTCAACATGTTGTTTCAATTTCTGTTCTTTTTCAAGCTTATTAACCTTAGGTCAGAAAAAAAAATTGCTAGACTTCTACTTTCATTAAACAAAATAAATGTTCTCTCCCCCTGTATTAGAATTTTCTAACCCACCACCACCAAAGAAAAGAATAATTCAGACTTGTTTAGAATACTCTTGATTTCACTGTTGATTTTAAACTGAACCTGGTGAGTTATAGTAGGAGATAACACATAAATATCATTCCTGAAATATTTATATTCAATAAAGTATATTCCCAAAATGGTATGAAAAAGGCAGATACTAATTTAAGAGAAGTAAAATATTCTACCTTTGCTCAACAAAAATTATCTGTAACAAAAAATTAAATCCTACATATTTTGTTTAAAATTGCTTCATTTTTAATCAGAAAGTGATATAAAAGCAGACTAATTATCCCCGCTCGCTTCATGGCTTACTTCCCTGCCAAATCACTCGGCCATGGCTTGTTTCACATCTACATTCTCTCAAAAGGACTGGCCTGTTGCTACCTGGAGCAAGTATGTGCTGTCCTCCTGCTTTCTCCTCAGGTCTTCGGATTGTGTTTGGTAGTTTTCAAATAATCTCTGGGCCACGTTTCGCAGAGCTGCTGCTCCTGCTTCTCTGGAGGCTGCCAGCTAGGAAAAAAAATCACTTTGCATGTTTTGATATTTTCAATAAAAATGGCTACAGGCAAAACAATGTGATGGGGAATTAAAAACAGAGTCTATAACAGTACCATGTGCACCCTCACAGACAGTGGATGGCTGAAAAGACACTGCTATGTGATATAAGGAAAACGTAGAATAAGAATCAGCAGATTAGCTTCACCAAACCAGAGCTCTATGCGGTTAGATGCCCTGCATGGATAGACCTCACCCTTGGGGAGCTGTACAGTGCCCCCTTGGCTCATATACTTAATGCCAAGCCTTTGATCACAGGTCCATAATAGTACTAACAGGAGTGTTTCCCAAAAACAGAAGCAGAACAAGTTTAGAACAGTAAGGGCAAAAAAATTCAAGTGTCATGAAGCTTCCAAAAAGTTAACCTGAGGACACTATCCAGGATAGCCAGAAGATTTACCTATCAAGATAGTTGTTGTCGCATATAAAATAAGCCCCGAAAGGAAAATATAAAGCATTCAACATTGGATTAATTAAATAAATAATGAAACATTTTACTATGAAGGCCATGTTTAATATATATTCTATATGGAAACATATTTAAAAAAGTATTGTGGTACAGAACAGTTAGCATAAGATCTTCCCTGTTAAGAAATTTGTAAGTCTATAGTACAGCACTGTTAAGTATAGACACAACGTCATACAGCAGACCTCCAGGATTTGCTCATCTTGTATAACTGAAACTTTACACCCATTGAACTTTTGTAAGATTTCTTTAATAATAAAAGTACTCTCCAAGGTCAAACACTGAGACTTAACTTGCGAATACAAGGCATGTGAGCCCATGTGTGGGTTTATGGATGTGTGTGGCTATCTTGCACCAAGCATAGATCCATGAATGCTAACAACTTACCCGTTAGCTCACACACTGAAAATATGAAATGTGAACCTTCTCCTAATAGTCATACCTTGATTTTCAATATTTCATTCTCTCTGTTCATTTCTAAGAGCTGTAGGTCTTTGGCTCTCATTTTTTCCTTGAGCAAGTCCAAATTGCAGCAAGAAGGGTCCATTTCAGAATCAGAGCCATTCTGAACACTTCCACAATGCTGAAATGGACCAACAGGAAAAGCACAGAGCTGAATATTCTTCTCCTTCACAAATTTTGACAATAATTATCGTTTAGTATTGTATCTATCAAAGGAGATTCAGGCCAGCACAAATAAAGTCATCTTTTGAATCTCAGATATCAATGGGGAATTCTGCATGAGGCATCTGGCCTCAATGTTTGTTTAAATATGAATAGATTCATAAATCAAAAGAGGTAGAACCTTGTATTTTATGCTTTTTATATTCCCTAGAGTTTCAAATGTACTGTTAAGAGATAAATCATATTCATGAGACCAGATTTCTTACCTACATCATAGACATAAGTACATTTTGGTTACATTGCATTAAAAACTAATGAAATCATCCCTAATAGCTGTAATACATAATATTTGATGTTCAGTGATGCTTTATTGCAATCACTTCCTATTACATTTCCAAACAGAGATATCAGGATGGAGTGTTATTGCCATTATAATTCTACATAAACTCTGGCTCACTGAAAATCCACTTGGACCAAAAATCTAATCTGGAATCATGGACATATGGAGTTAGGAAGGAAATTAGAAAATATATAAGTTATCGCATCAACTTTACAGATGTAAAAACCAACCAGAACCTGAGTTTGTGTAGCAAGTAAAGACACAGCCTTTGTCTTTTCTGTTCTTTCAACTTATTTCAAGGCAGATGGAAAAATTATGATACAATTACATATGTCCCACAATTATGATAACAACTTCAACATGTTAAGTACCTCTTATTTGCCAGGTCATGGTTTCAATGTTTTGCATACACTCCTTTGTCTGAACACTAAAAATACTAATAGATACTCTGCCCTTTATAGAGATGTAGGAAATCTAAGGAGAGAATTTAATGAGCCCAAGGTTCTGACTAAAATAACTTGAAACAAAATAAAAGTTTGTTTAAAAGCAAGCCTTTGTTCTTTTCACAATATAATTACAAAAAGAATATAGTGCAGACAGATAATACTCCCCTTTACCACTATTCTGTCTCCATTTTGGATTTATGGTCCTGAGCCTAGTGTGTCTTCCACATAAAGAGTAGGAATTGCTGTTTTGTTTTGTTTCATTTTGTTTGAAAAGAATATTTGACAGAAAGAATTTTGTCAACATTAGATTATTGGCATAGGGAGAGAGCCACAAAATATATAGATCAGTGCTTCTCAAACTTGAATGTGAATAAGCATCATTGGGGATGGCTCTGGTTAAAGATGCAGATTCAGAATGAGGAGGTCTCATATCTAACAAGCTCCTGCTGTTGCTGTGACAGTGGCCCACATTCTGAGGGTAGCAGGGCCTTGGACCATTACAGTAAAATTTCTACAAGGTTAGGTTAGGCTATTTTGGTGCTTGTTTGGTTTGATGATCTTCTGCATTTGATATGACAGTACCGTGTCATCTTCATTTCTAATAAACTACTCCTACCAAGGCCACCAACAACTCCACTTTAATATTTTCGATGGTCAGTGGTCAGTCTTCTATTTATCCAATGCATAGACAACATTCGATACTGTGACTCCTCTCCCATTGTGAAGAACTTTCCTCACTTGCCCTCAGTGACTCATTTTCTCCTGCTTTCCCACCTAACTCACTAGCTTCTCTCCTTGGCCTCCTGTGATCTTCTTCCCAAGATCTGAACACTTAGAAGCTCAAGACTCAGATTATCACTCATCTAGCTACACCTGCTTGGGAATCTTCTCTAGTTTCAAAACTAAATACCAACCACAGTGCCCTAAATCTCTACCACGAAGCCTGGACCTTTTAGTCCAGACTGCTAATCTCATTTCCGGATCATTAGTGCAGCAGCCTATTCCTTGGAGGGCTAACGTACAACTTGGGGTGTCCAAAACTTACAATTTGATCTTTCCCATCATTCCCAAACATAATTTCCCACCTCTCAGTTTCAGAACACTTGCTTTAAGAAAATACTTGAGACCAGATGTGTCACTTTAGAAGACCAAGACAACAAAAGGATTATGTTTCTGCATCGTAGCCTATGTTTCGGTGTGCTCGGTAATGACACCACACAGAGGTTACACTGAGGAGACATACTTGATTCAGATGGGGCATAGCATGGCACAGTCCAGATAAGGTGTGGGCTAGGGTCATGCAGATTGCTCAGACTTAGGTAGATAAGGTGGTCTTCTGTTGAGGTGGGGGATTATAATGAAGTGTACTGATTAAGTCCTCACTCAGTACAGGGCTAAGAGCCTCAACCATGGCTCCAGTGTGGCCCCGGTAAGCCCCCAAGCTTATACCTCTGTCCATCATTGGGAAACATTGTTGCCATGCATCTTGGTGAGCCAACTCCCATATACTATAGGTTAGTAAGACTCTTTAAAATATTTGAGCAAAGTCCAGTCACTCCAATCGGATCCTAATTATTTGACATCTGTGGTTAAACATTCCATACATATGGCCATTAACATTTTTAGAGATGCAAAAAATATTTTATCACTCATTGTTCAAATAATAATAATTAGCAGAAAAGTCAGCTAAATAAGGTCCATATGGCTTTATGCTAATTTTCTGAAAGAACACAAGCAGAAATTTTTGATAAATTAATTACCTTTGTATCTAGTTTACAATTTGTACTGGTCTGTCCTGCTTCATCTTTAAACATTTGATTTCTGATCTTTTCCAGAGTAGTTCGAATCTAGAGGGAGAAAAAAATGTATTTTTTTAAAGAGGAATTGAATGCCATGTCCTTTTTTCCTCTGCACCAGGATGTATATCTGATTTATCTAGAAAGTGATGCATATATATACTGGCCTCAGAGTTTAAAAACTGCCATCAATCCAAATAGCACTTAGGTTGATACTATTTAGATTGTTGAAAAAATGTTGATCTTTATATTTCTTTCTTAGAAAAACCTAAAATATGATAAATGCATATTATACTACAAAATAATAATTATACAGAAATTTGTACTTAATACTAGGTATGTAGTTCTGTTTTGTGTACATAGTAATTCAGTACTAATTTACTGTTTGGCAATTACTATAAAACAATTACTGCATAGTAATCACTACAAAATTACTATCTAGTAATTACTACAAAATAATCTCTAATAATTACTACAAAATAATTGCTATTAAGTAATTACGGCAGAATAATCACCGAGAGGCGATCATGCAGATTTCTGTATTAAATATAAGCCCTATGTCTTAACGACCTATGGAACTGCGAAACATTAGTCGTACTATATTTGGTTGATCTGAACAAGTCATGAACTGCGTCAGAATTTATTCACCTGTTCTACGAAATAGTTAACATGGTTATCTCCTTTTCTTAGCCTTCATCATCTTGGATTCTCATAATACTTCACTTTTTAATGAAGTAGCATGCCAACACATAGACATTGGCAGTAGTTTCCCTGAACTGTGAAGGGTAACAAGGTAAGGAGGGAGAAACTCAGTAGGAAACATAAACATCTACTTGGGAACTCAGCTCAGCACTCATGAAACCACTGTGAAAGGCTATAAAACAGTAGGAAATCCAGCAGTGAATAGTGTGGGGCAAATTAAGTGCTGATAGGTGTTCTGAACCCTTCTGGCCCATTATTCAATTTTACTGAGTGAAGAAAATCATTTTACTCTAAGTGTGGGATCAGGTTCACATCCTCAAGAGAAATTACTATATGTTCAAATGTCAGCTATTGTGACTGTCTTCTGCCAAACCAGATTTGTTACTTTTCATAAGTTCCATATGAAAACAAAAGAAAAACAAAGCCCACCAACCCACATTAGAATTTATCTTAAAAATACATATTATGCAAATGATTTCTGGCACCCACATACCTTCCTCACGTATTCAGTTTCTTCAATAATGTGGGCCGATGTAGTCTCACGCAAGGCAGAATTATCTTCTCTGTTAACCCCTGGTGGAAATTCTGCCGTCACTGTTACTGTTGTCATTGTGAATTCTGACTTAAAAAAAAAAATCAGCTAAGCAAAACAGACATTTTTGATTATATAATTACATGGTTCACAAAGTGTTAGCAGTGTAATGAGAATTATCATTGGTATCTGTATGTATTCATATATCCAGGAATCAGTTTTATATGAAATAACATCATTGAAACAATCATGATTAAAAGACTGAAAATTAAATAATCCAAGGGAGAAAAGCCACAACTTTTTTCTTTTTTATTCAGCATCATCTTATATTATAAAAATTAAAGGGTGCTGGCCATGTCTTACTCATCTTTATATTCTTCTATATTGTCCACACTTTGAAAATGTCTGTGGAGCTAACAACATAATTATAACAAAACTTTGTTGTGGACTGGGAATACAGCATAGTGGTAGAATGCTTGCCTCACTTGTACAAGGCCCTGAGTTCAATTCTCAGATTTAAAAAATACTGCGCTGTTTGTGTATATATCTTTATTCATAGTCTATAAAGGCTACATATCAAGGAATTATTTGCAAAGACTATATACTATGGAATCATTTGCAATAAAATGCACACAAAATCAGGACTGGTTGAATAAACTACTGTTATGAAGTCTTCTCTAGGATGCATTATTTGATTAAAAAATATAGTGCAGAAAAAATATATGATATCATTTCTATGAGTAGAAGAGGAAAATCTATGTCTTACAGTTTGATACAGAACCATATACATATTTTAAACAACTGTAAAGCAATTTTTTTTTTGGTACTGGGGATCAAACTCAGGACCTTGTGCTTGTGTGGCAGGCAGTGGAACCACTGAGTTAAATCCCCAGCTCTCTAAAACAAAACTTTTGAAAAGCAGTATAGCAAAATAAACCAAAGTGAAACCAAAAAATGTGTATATCAATTTTGTGGTGTAATATATGAATTAGTTCAAGTGGTTTAAAAGCACAAAAGCCAGTAACTATCTATTGTGTACAGATTATTCTAAACAAGAAGAATAGCAAAACAATTTCAAACTATATTGCCAATAATACTATTAGTGGAAACACTGATATTGCTAATTTGAAATTACTGGTGTATCGTGTGTTTCATATGCTCAGGTGCACACAGTAGAACAAAGCTGATAAGTAGAGTTAATATCATTAAAGGGCTGGGGATTTAGCTCAGTGTTTCTGCCACCTGCCTCACAAGTGAAAGGTCCTGAGTTCAAAAGGTACCAAAAAATCAGTAAGAATCAAGATTTTTAACAGAAAAAATAATAAAATACAAAGCAAAAAATGTTAGGTAAAATTCTTACAAACTGACCTAGAATTATTAGTACAAAAAATTTAGTTCCCTTAAAAATATATATATATATAATAAATAGATATATATAAAACTGTGGCAATTAGCACTCCTGGTGGCCAGGTTGTGATCTTTGTAAGTCATATTTTCCTAAAAAGAAACTAGGGCTTCTTGACTGATTTAGGTCAAAGGCATAAAATATGTTAAGTAATTTTAAGCTACTGCTCATACCGGCAAGGGAAAATGTTGAACAAAGAGGGATGACTGTCATGGACTAAAATATATCAAAAATAATAAATTTCTGATTTTATGTTGGTGGTGAAAACAAACCACCATCAACGGCCCACATTGTCCACCTCTGGAAGTTGGTAAGGCAAAAACTCAATGGAGAAACCATAAATGAACTATATTTCATAGTAACCAAATAATTGATATAGGAAAGTTTTCTATAGTGTTTCAGCTAATAAATTCAAAAGGACTGGCAGAATAAGAAAAACAGAAGAAAACAATGGTTTACAACATTTCATAAGTAAGGTGGACCTAAACAAAAGTCATCAACCAAAGCTAAAAGTGAAAATTGAATGAGGAATACATTAACCTGAGAGTCCTTATTAATCGAACTTAGCATAATTAAAAATTATCATAAATTAAGAGTCTTCAGAGTCATATGACCATTGCAACATATGGTTATTATTTGAATCCTGCTTTAAGTATATATAGATATTTTTTTGAGACTGGAAGAGTTGATGCTAAAGAATCACTGTAATTTTGGTAGCTGAGATAATGCAATTACAACATTTTTAAGAGGGCCTTATCCATTAGTAATACATACTGAAAAATTTACAGGTGAGATATTTTACATTTGGAGGTATTTTAAAATAATAGGGAGGAAAATGGAGTTTAGATAAAGATAAAAGAAAGTTAGCAAAATATAGGAAATTATTAAAATTTGGTGCAGAAAAATAGAACTAATTAGACCCTTATATTTCAGTTTGGTATAAAATATTAATAAATAATAAATAATTAAAAATTCAAATATAGTAAAAAGCCCAGAGAAATAGAATTATTAAACCATTTTACTCAGAAGGAAACCGAGAATTCCATAATGTTGTTAACTTACCTATGATCCCAGTAGAACAAATAGAGGTAAAACTCAAGCCTTGGTCTACCAAGGTATACTTGGTCATTCAAGTTTAGGGTGTTTCCATCCTAGAAAGAAACAACAAAATATTTAAAACTTAAAGATGACCTATGTTGCTAAAAGACACAAAGAATTTTCCTGTCAGCCCGCAGCACTCTGAAATAAGATAGCCTTTGGAAATACTACAAAGTCCTGCATTTATCCTTTAATCTTCAATGAAATTGAAAGAGCACGCCAAGAATTTTCCATTTAATTATAAATCCTCTTAGACAGTCGCTACGGCTTCTGTTTATTTCTGCTGAAGTTGATCTGGCAAGTTGGCTTGTGCAGAATGTGAGCACAAGGACTTCTCTCACCCCCTCCTCTGAAGTCTCTTTGAGGGATTAAGAACCTGGTCCAAAACATTTAAATGCTCAGAGCAGAAGAAACACCTGAGAGATGACAAGCAACATGCTGGGAAACCAGAGGGAGGATGGTCAGGCCAGAGTAAGGGGTTGGCAAACCACATCTCTTTGTATAGCCTTTGAGCTAGGAGTGGTTCTTACATTTTTGAATGGTTCAAAAAATTCAAAAAAGTTCAAATTTAATGTCATAAATGAATCTTTAATACAACCGTGGCCGTTTGTGCGTCTGTAGTCCATGCTGCCTTGGCCCTACAAAAGCAGAGCTGAGCCGCTGCAATAGAGAACACACACGGCGAGCAGGGCCTAAAACATTTACCGCTGGGTCCTTCCCAGGAAGAGTTTGCTGACACCTGGACTGGGGAGTGGCAGGGAGTAGGAGCAGAAGACCAGTGAAAAAATAGAAGCAAGGGAAGCAACCAATCTGGCCTGGGGTGGATTTTCTTTCAGTTCATTCCCCCTTGATCTACAATCTCATTTGACTGATGTACTCTCGTTTTTCTTTTTTATGCATTTTGTACATTAACAGATGAGAACAGGCATTTTATCATAGCACAGAATCACGCGTTAGAATGGATCACACTGTATTCTCAGGCTTTCATAATTTGACAGTTATATCAGGCCTTAAGCTATATATCCTAAAATATATCCTTATGTGCCTTTAATTCTTTTTTTTTGGGGGGGTACCAGGGATCGAACTCGGGTCCTTGCGCTTGCAAGGCAGGTCACCGAACCGCTGAGTTAAATCCCCAGCCCTATGCCTTTCATTCTTAATCTCAAACATTCTGCTCCTATTCCCTCAGAAAGAATTCTTTATATTTTTTCCTCAAAAATCCTACCCTTTCTGCTCACTGATTAAAGAAGTTGCATAAAATCTTAGCTTTAAGTTACACGTATGCAAAATATCAGTGATAACACCTACAGTTATGAAAATTAGTTCTTTTTAGTGCCCAGTTATAGAAGACACTCATTAGGTAGTAAATATCAATATTATCACAACTTTTGTTTTATATTATCAATAACCATAGAAGAAAAGCAACCTGTAACGAAGGAGGTAGAAACTTTTGTGCCCATAGTCCTTGATTTGTTCAAAGAAGCCCAAGGGGAACATAAGCCAGCAAAGTCCAAATTGCCATATGGCATTGCCATCCTGGGGAAAATCCATGTTAGCATTTTATTTCAGCCAGAAGTAGATTAGGCAGATAAAATTTTCAAAATAAAACACAATCAGTTAATTAAAGTGAGGAAAGACTTTATTTGTTTTATGCTAGAATAGATTGAAGGCAGCTTACAAATGGCTTCATGCCAAAAGGAGTTATTTCAAACAGGGCTCCCAGGAAGGCGGGAGGTGCTGAACAGTCTGGGCTCTGTCCCCTTCACTTCAGCCAAAGCATCTCGGCTTTGTCCTATCATACTCCGAAGTTTTGCTGTGGCTTCTGTAAAAAAAAAGAGGCTTCTACAGCTAAAATAGGTAGCTCACCTAGTTTCATACCTTGTTCTGTCACTCAGCTATCTCACCTTGGGCAAGTTCCTTAACCTTTCTGTGATTCAGTTTCATTAACCCTAAAATTTAGCAAATATTAATTATTAACAATAATAGTCCACATGGGGTTGTCTGTGAGTTAATATTTGTCAAGCACTTGGCACATAAAATACATAATAAATGAATAGTACATGTTTGTCAAATAAGTAAATAAAATATGAGCCCATTATCCATAATTAAGGCTGACAAGCAGACTGAGTGGTTTTCTCCCCTGCAGGGAAAAGCCAGGTAATATTTTAAATGGTCTGCAGACAGAGCTGGGCTATAAAGGAAAATGTGCTTTAGGGGATTTTAAGACTAGCAAATCCATGGTACTAATTCTTTATTACTAAACCATCAATAATTTGTCAACATTCTCAATGTTGAGGTTAGCATCTAATGGTTTACAGTTTGCAAAGCAATGCACACATACTACTGAGAACTGTAAGATGTGTGATAAACTAGTACACACTGGCTATCCAGAACAATGTAGCTAAACTCACTACACTGCTTAATGATAGGAGAATAGCTGAAATATTCCACAATAAATTCATATCAGGCTTTGTTATAAGTTGGGTTCCCTCTCCAAATTCATAGGTTGAAGCCCTAAACCCTAACACCTCAGAATGTGAACTCATTTGGAAATAGGGGCATTGTAGATGCAATTAATAAGGAAAAATGAGGTCGTACAGTTGAATCTTTATTCCCAATTGGAGACAGGATGAGCACACAAGGATAAAGCTAGGTCAACCTGAAGGCGGAGCTCAGAGCATTGCTTCTACAAGACAAGGAATACCAAACATGGCCATCAAACCATCAGAAGCCAGGGACAAGCATGGAATAGACTTGCCCTCGTAGCTCTTGGAGGGAACCAATCCTTGACCTCAGCCTTCCAAGCCCCAGAAGTGTGAGGTGATAAATTTCTATGTTTAACCTACTTAGCTTGAAGCATTTGTTTACAGCAGCCCTGGGAAACTAAATACAGGCACTGTCCGTAGTACAGAAATTCTAACAAAGGCATTTCCTTTCTTTACTTTACCCTTGATTTATCCTTCCCTATCGTAAATATTTACTACAGGCTGCTGTGTTGTGTTAGGATCTGTGGCTAGAAGGGTGAGCCCAAAACCCTACATCCATGGGACTCACAGGTCAGAGAGGAAGACAGACGTGAGAGAGACAGAGTATGGAGCTGGTGACCGTACTGTGAATGGCATAAAGGAAGCTGCTCTTTGGGATAAGTAGGAAAGAGAGAACAGAATGAAGGCAGATGCAGGCTATGTGGCAATCAGGAGTACAGTGCGCCAGCAAGGAGGGAAGACAGCAGAGGCTCAGATTAGTACTCAAAGAGCACCTTGGTACACAATGTATCCTGCTATTGTCTTTTCCTTTTCTTTTAATGTTGGAGGGCTCATTTTTTTTTATTTTTTTAAAAGTTGATTGACATATTGAGACTTTCAGTTTGCCTAGGGAGTCTTTCTTAGCCACATAAAAGCAGGTCTAGCCCTAGCTGTGTGACTCCCAAGGGCTGAGAACAGGCAGGGTTCATCAAAGTCTGCAAAGCTGTCAGATGCTGCATAGCGAGGCCATACAAGCAGCCTCAGCTCCCTTCTGTGCTGGCTGGAGAGTACCATGGAAGATGTTTGGCACATTCGGCTATCCAGCCCCTGAATCTCTTTCCCAGATATTGAATCGCTGTCTGTGTGAGTCCTACAGGAACAACTCCTCACACTGCTCACGCCCTGGAGCTGGAGCACAGACAGCTGCAACACTCAGACTCAGCCAGCTGAGCGCTGCCCCTTGAAATGTGACACTGAGACTGCTCACCTGCCTTGGCAAAGCTGGAGGTCATGCAAACCCAGATAGCGTTCAAGGCAAGAAAGAATCCTGACGGAATGATGCTTTGTGCGAGTGGCAGGATTGCCAATGGTGGTTTATGGTGGCCAGTAGCAATGACAGAAAGGTCTAGCTCTTTCTGAGGCCCAGTCTTGCTGATGCACACCAGATCTCCCACTTTCCTATTTTAGTTTTGCAATTTTCCCATGATTGCTGGACACTACGCTACATCCTTCTAGTAAATTCCTCATCTGTTAAATCATTCATCCATCATTCTAGTTTGCAACCAGGAGCCCCAAATGGTTTTAGCACAGTACCTTTGTGCCTTATCATTATTCCATAAAGCTTATATAGCACAAACTATAAAAAAGTGCCACCAGATAATGAAGTTTTGAGGTACGAAAGCTAATGTCTCCAAGCCCTTGAAAAGAAACACCTGTTCTGCAGCTACATTGCATAGCACAATGGTGACATCCAGTGTCAGCTGGATAAATCTCAGGTGACTCTGTGGCTTATCTCAAATTGATGCATAGTGCACCAAAAACATGCATGTTAACATTGAGCCCAACTTTCTTTTTTCAAGGAATCATCTAAGATATTCTTAATTTCATTCAACCATGTACTACTCATTTGTATACATATATAAATTTATATTGCAGTTAGTCCTGTAGAAAAATTCTTAGATATGAAATAAAAGTAATTTTTTTAGGGGGAAAAGGATTGAAATGGTGGTGCACATACATGTATAAATATATACTGTTCATAAAGTACTGTGCCATTTAGCAATAAATTGTTTTCCATATATTGTTAAAGTGTTAAAGCACTGTGCAGTAGTATTTGATCTTCAACATAGTATACAGTGCAGTGAAGTCTCAGAGAAATGGTATGAGTTTTCAAGGCTGCAAGTTGAATTCACCACCTAAACCCAGATAGACAGATAGACTGACTCTTAAACTCCAAAAGACAGTTGAAGGTTTTAGCTGGTGCTCAGTTTGACAACTGAACTGCGAAGAGGTGCAAATCATGCTTCTCTTCTAATTTAGGAAAGAGTGACAAAAATCTGTTGGATGCCCACAATATGCCAAGTAGAGTATGTTGCTTATATTGATCCTTATATATGACTTGGGTGGTCAGTATTATTCCCTTTGTACAGATGAGGAAACCAGCTCAGCCACATCGAACAAGGACAGCTAGTTAATGACTGTCATGAGATCCCAAGCAATGATTCTGGATCTTTCCCATGAGTCTGCTGGCTCATTCTAGTTTACCATCTTGTCTCCTCCTGCATTATAAATGAATTTCTAATCCTCACTTGATTCTTCAGCATAATAGTTTCTAAAGTCACTATAACAAGGACTTAGAGGCTGGGCCAGCTGGTATCCAATGGCTAATTGAAAGCAGGATAAAGTTTTGCATTTTTGCTTTATTTTACTTTTATACTTGTCTCTTTAAAAACTTTGAGTCAGAGCCTTGCTCAGATTTGGGCATATATTAATCACCTGCAGACTGTCCATAATTTGTAATACAAGGTTTCTTAAGCCCTAAATTTACCGAGCCTATCTCATCACCTTTTAAGTCTGTGGACACAAAGATCAGAGTAACAAATTATCAGGATTTCCAGGGACACCCAATTGCCTGCTGTAACAACATCAATTTCCCTGAGCAATGCCTAGAAGTTCCCAGTCATTGTCCTATATCTGCAGTCACCTGAGAATCCAGGCAAAGCAGAGCCTCACAGATACCCCATGATGAGATCATCTCCACAAGCAGGAGCCTTTATCCCATGATGGAACCAAAGTGGCCCCACACCCAGAAGCTGTCCTCTCACAATGGGAAATGAATTGCACTCTCCAGCAATGATGGCTCTCCCAGAACCTCACAGGACCAGTCCCGACATACTAACCAACTGGACCAAGGCTTGACTAAGATTATCTTCACGGCCAGTTCTGCAGTCCTTCAACTCTTGCCTTTGATCTCCATTTTGATAAAACCCCAAAGTTTCAGTCAGCACCTCAAGACAGAATTTGAACCTCTTCAAACTGTTGTGTTGAATAAAAATCCTTTCTTGGCCAGGCATGGTGGCACATGCCTATAATCTCAGAACTTCGGAGGCTGAGGCAGGATGATCACTGTGAGCTCGAGACCAGCCTGGGCTACATAGTGAGTTCCAGATCAGTCTCAACTACATAGTGAGACCCTGTCTCAAAATACCAAAAAAAAAAAAAAAAATCCTTTCTAGCCCTTCACCACTATTCATCTCCTTAATTATGTTGTCAGACGACTGCTGAGCCTATTTGTTCATCCTTATTGGGAGTCCAGGTTCTGCCCTAAAACTCCAGTAACAGTCAAGGGACTGCAGTTATGAGATTCTAGTTGTGCTTTTCAGAAGTGTAAGCAGATGTCCCAGTAGATTTATTCTATGAATGGGAGTAATTTGGCTTTATGGCCTAAAAATGGGGATTTGACTACATAGATAGTGCCTAGAAGAGTTTGTTCTACTTCCTTTCTGGCTGGACAGCTTTGGAAAATTATTGAAACTCTCTAGGCCCCAACTTCTTCATCTGAAAACTTCAGCTGAAGATGTACATGTACCTCCTTTTACAGTTTTGGTAGGTTAAATGAGACAATGTACTAAAAGTGCTTAATGTAGTATCTGACACATAATAAACATCAAGTTAATATTAAATAATTATATTTATATTCATAATTTGTGGACATTTGCTTCTAGGACATCATTTGAAAGTGGCAATGCCTAAGGTCCTTTCTGACCCATTCAGCCAATTATTTCTCTTGCTTTAAGTCCTCAGCTAACAAATCAACCTGAAAGCCAGTTATAATTTGTCAGTGAAGAAAATATGAAAAGAAGCAAATTTGGGTGATAAATAGCATGGTCACTTATAACATTTACACAGTGCCCTTTGGGAACATTTCTTGTATGGCTTTATAAAATATTTAAAGAGCAAATGGCTTAGGAAATTATAAAATAGCTATAGCTCTCTGCATTAATCCCAGAGTGTTTTAGGTATAATGTAACTTACTTCATTTTAAAAATTAACTGTGGGGTGGGTGGAGTTAATACCAAGTATCAGTGACGATGTGAAGCAGTTGGAACCCCTGTCTATTGCTACCAGGAATGAAAAATAAGCCAGCACTTTGGACAAACATTTGACATTTTTCTATACAGTTAAATACAAACTATACTATTCAGAAACCTCCTAGGTGTTTATTCAAGTGAAGTGAAAATGTATGTTCCACAAAACCCGAACATAATGTTCATAATTGCCAAATACTGGAAACAGTTCATATATTCAGCAACAAGTGAATACTACTCAACAATAAAAAGAAATTGCTGTAGTTTGAATCAGGAATGTTCCTTAAACTCCCTTGAGGTAAATGCTTGGTCATCAATGAGGCACTTGGGAGGAGGCAGAACCTTTAAAAGGTAGGGCCTCGCAGGAGGTCTTCAGGTCACTGAGGCCAACCCTTAAAGAGGTCATTGGGACCCCAGCCCCTTCCTCTTCCTCTGGCAATGAAGTAAGCAGCTTGCCTTGCTATATATTCCTCCATGATGTTCACCCTCAACACAGGCTCCAAAGCAGCAGGGCCAATCGATCGATCGTGGGCTGCAACCTCAAAGCTGTAGGCCAAAACAAACCTTGTCTAAGTACTTCACGTTATTTGTTACAGTGCCAGAAAGCTGAACAATGTGAAAATGAACCAATGATACACACAGTAACATGGATACATTCTCAAATACATCATGCATGCTGACTAAATACAGAAAAATTCAAAGAGCTACATACCTTAGGGTTTCAGTTATAAGACATTCTACAAAATCAAAACTGTTGCAAATATACCTCCATGCTGTGTTCCACTCACAAATGTTTGAATCTGGCTATGACCCTACTCAGAAGCAGCCTACCATTCCGTGTGAAAGGTCTCCAAGAAATGGTTAGAATGTGGAAAATCACTAACTTGCAGCATTTCCTTGAAGGAAAAAAAACCAACACAATATAACCAAGGGGTGATATTTAAAAAAAAACAAACAAAAAACTATAGGAACTGGAGATAGAACTATGAGTACTTAGAACTAGGAGTGAGGTAAAGACTGACCACAAAAGAGACCTGGAGGAGCTGTTGGGGAAAAAAGTATCATAAGTGCTTCATGATTTGAGGGTGATTCCATGACTATAACAATTTTCTAAAACTTGCAATTTAAATAGTAATTTTGTGTATAGTACTTTTATTTTAAAAATATAAAACATAGTACTACAGGAGAAATAAAGTACAATTGGGATTTCAAAATCTAAGAACCTTCGCTGATTTTATAACTAAGTGGAAGCTACAATTAACTGGACTTGTTTTACTTCACTTTTTACTATTGACCACAAAAACCGCTTTTTATTATTGACCACTTAATCAATGTACTAAGACCTGTTAAGAACTGGCAAGAAGAATACTAATGCTAGTCCCAATCAGACTTACCTGCTTTACATAGTGGCCACTGAGAAACAGGAGAGTGATGGCAGATAAGGCAAGGATACGGTGATCGGGGCTAGCATTTTTTATCTCTAGGTGTCAAGACTGATTATTTTCCAGCAAGGTCTTATTTCCAGGGAAACACGGGATTTAAATGGATCTCATGAACCTTCTTTCATCTACTTATCCTTTCCTAATAGCTATTGAGATGCATAATATATTATTAATTCATATATGTTCACTTGCATGTAGACTGCTGGATCAATAACTACAAAACCCATTCAGGGCATGAAACAGACAAGACCATCCTTTTTGACACCATATTTGCTCCCCCTGCGGTGCCATGAAAATGTCCAGCTTATCCAGAAGCAGCATCCTTCCAAAATCCAGGTGATCACAGGAAATACAGAGGTGAAAAGCAGCATTTGTCCTGGATAACACCAAGTTTCTTATACCAGATCATGACAACATAAGTGAACTCTCAAAAATAATTAGAAGTCTCTCTCACCTCAGCGCTAATCAAACCCTATTCCTCTTGGTGGGGCCACATAGCATGGTGAATGTTTCTACCCCAATTCCTAATTATGTGAAAGGGATAAAGATGAAGATGGATTCCTAAGTATGAAATATACCTCTCAGGAGACACATGGAATGAAAATGTCACTCTAACAAGAGAAAGGTGCATCATTTTTAAAACCTTTACCAAAGGAAAAAAAGAGGGTTTTACAAACTAAGTTTGTTTGCTTCATCTAATCACAGGTCATCTAAATGGTACTATTCTCACCTAGGAGGCTTAAGAAGCTATTCTGATATTTCAAGCAGAAAAACAGTTGTAAATAAACACATTCAACCTTGGGAAAACTACATTACTTGACATAGGCAATCTTGTTTTTAAATTTTAGATGTTTAAAAATCTGTTGCATTCTATGTTGCCAATAAAATAGACTTCAAATTATTTTATTTTTTTTCACAGTAAGAGTTTGCAATTAGAGTAGTAACTGAAAGGCATTCCAAAAAACATCATCTTTTCATTAGGTTCATAGAATTTGCCAGATTTTAAGAGTTTCTGCCCAATAAGAGAAATCCCTACAAGCAAAAGTCATCAACTGTGATACCCTCTGCCTCAAATGTGTCTGTCATTAGCACAATGCGGGAGAAATGTTGGTATAGAAGAAAACAATTCTGACTGAGAAATGCTATTTGAGGTTCCTAACTCCTAATGGAAATATACCAGAAGTCAATATTCTCACAACATTAAGAGGTTCTTACTAGATTCTCTAGAAAATTCTACATAGGAGATCCCACTACTTTATAGGAACCTGCATATTTAACTTGATATTAACATTTTAAATTATCATACACAATCAAAACATGAAATAAGTTCACTCATCTAGGTTATTTTCCAATTATGCTGGCATAAAAGTCAGGCCAACGTTATCTTACTATTTAAATGTAATTGCAGAAGTGCCCAGGGACTAGGGAACAAAATGCGACATAGCTATCAAATGGAATGAATACTGGTTATCAATAAAAAGAAACCAGCTATGGCTACAACATTCATGAACCTCAAAACCTATATTCTAAGTGAAGTGAGCTAGATGCTGAAGATCACATAGGTTCCATTTACATGAAATGTCCAGGTAAGGCAAATCTAATGAGACAGAGAGTAGATCAGGAGTTGCCTATGGCAGGGGTATTAGTGGTGAGTGACTGAAAATAGACACTACAGATTTTGGAGGAATGGTAAAATGATCTGAAATGGGACTCTAGGGCCAGGGTTTTAACTCAGTGTTTCCACCACCTGCCTTGCAAGAGTGAGATTCCGAGTTGAATCCTTGGTACCAAAAGAATAAATAAATAAAACAAAGTGGGAGTCTAGTGATATTACACAATTTATAAAATCATGTAAATTTAACAAATTTAATTGAATTGCAAACTGAGGTGTATTTTTTGATGTATGAATGGTATCTCCAACAGAGTAGTTTGGTTTTTTTTTTAAGAACAAAAGTTAAGAATAATTTGAAAAAGGTTGATTTTTTTCCACTCTGGGGGAAAATATAATTATTGTCATATTTTTCTAGTTTAAAGGAAAAAATAATTGGATGGGTAGAATTTCTTTTTTTCTTTTCTTTTTTTTTTTCTTTCTTTTTTTTTTTTTTTTTTCTACCAGAGATCAAACTCAGGTCCTTGCACTTCAGGTGCTGGAACCATTGAGCTAAATCCCCAGCCCTAGAGTTTCTTAATTTTGCTTTTTGTCCATTTTCCCCTAGATAACTGGCATTCAGAATTTATACATTTAGTTTTCATTTACTCTGCATGAAATTAGTATTTAGCTATTTTAGTTTCCCTGTAAAATCTTCAACTTGTTTTGCCTTTTCAATCATCACCCCAAGAAAATGTGCTCATTTCCCAGAGCTGGCCAAATTTAGCTTACATTTTTCAGCATTGGTTAAAATCTGTATTTCAATCAAAGTCCGCTGTTGAGCACATTGTACATAACCAAGCTAACTATAACAGGCCTATTCGTAATTCACAAAACATTACCTAGAATCATTTGAAGAGTCTTCAGGAACTCTATTTTGTAAGTAAGGCATGGTAACGCCGTTCTTATGACATTTGCCTGGCACCCAGGAAGTGCACCCTGTTTTCATTATTTGGGTAAATAGCTGAGGAGCTGCACAAAGATCTTCCCTGCCTTAGGCACGTGGCCTTCACTCCCGAACTGAGAACTCCAGAGGGGGAGGGGCAGCCCCACCCTGCAGCTCGACCACAGCACCCATTGTGTGTGCTGGGCCCTTGAAGCTCTAACCCAGCTCAAGTTTCTGGAAAACCAGTCTTCCGTAGAGCTGAATATTTAATGGCACTAGGTAAAACCAGAAGGGCAGGTCACCTTTTCCCTATCGCAAATGCAGAATAATTCCCTTTTATATTCTGAATTCTCATCTAATCTTTATACAACAAAAAGGGGGGAGTTTTGATTCCCCAAATAAAACAACTATGATCTAGATTGGTGAACAGACACGATTTCAGTTATACTCAGCAGTGGTTGCATGTTCGATGGCTTGTGTTTATTTATTTATTTTTTCTTTTCCTTTTGAAAAGAGACTGAAACTTCACAGCTAGGTCGTCACCCCCTCTAAAAACTATCCTTTCATTTCCCTGTGCTGCTCTTAGGAAGGTAACACCGTTCCACTGCAAAACTGCCTGCGGCTCTGTGACCCCCAGCCCTAACCCCCCTGATGCTCTCTTCACAGAGCCAATAGGCAACCGTGAAGCAGGCAGTTGGGCTCTCGAGCACCTGCAGCTCCGGAAGTCGGCGAATGAATGAGAGAAGGGCTAGGCGGCCGCCTCCACTCCTCCTTACTGCGTCCGCTCTGGAGTTAACAGGTGACAGCGTTTTTTCAGTGGACTTTAGTCGAAAGCCCCCGAAATTAGCTGAGAAATCACGCGAACGTTAGGTAAAGGGACTAGTTAACAGCAACCTAAACTAACAGCCAGGCTGAGACGAGGTCCCACCAGTGAATCCGACCCCACAGAGGGGCTATGGGGAGGAAAACCCTCTTCACCAATACCCTTCTCCAGGAAATGTCCTTGGTGCACTGAGCTCGGCCCGGGACAACCGCTCCGAGGGCACCTGGACACCACCCCGCTGGCAGGCGCGGCAGGGGTCGGCCCGCAGGCGCCACAGATCACCTACCTGGGACAGCGCTGGCCCGAGCTG
>NW_022900942.1:30390767-30397562 GCF_012274545.1 Fukomys damarensis | reverse complement strand
CTCCTACCGGACAGGCGCGTCCAGGGCAGAGTCCGGCGCCAGGGCGACTCCGGGGAGGAGCCTGGCTCCCGCGGGTGGCGCACGCCCAGGGCACAAGGACCAAAAGGTGGCCCTGCAGGCCTCTCAATGGAGACGTGTGCTAAAGAGAGACGTTTGCTGCTGCGTTTGAGCAAGTTCCCACTTGCAGCCTAAGTTCATCAACTTTTGCTTTGTTTTGTTTTTGTTTTTTTGTAATAACCTTTTTACTTTTGAATAATTTGAGACAGACAGAAGGTTGCAAAAATATCACAGAGATTTAACTACACCCCTCAGCCCGTGTTCCCCTATGTCTGCCCCCTACATAATCTGTGTATTTGTCAAAACGAAAAACTTAGCAATGGTCCATGACCATTAACTAAATTCCGTCCTTTATGCAAATTTCACCAGTTTAGTGGCTAGTGACTTTCTATTTCAGGTTCCCATTCGAGATAGCACTGCACAGCATCAGTGTCACGCCTCCTCTGTGATAATATCTTAAACTTCTTGGCTTTGGACAGTTTTGAAAGGATTCCAGTGAAGCCTGTACATAACCCCCATTTGGTTTTGTCTGATGTATTTCCCACGGGGCTAAAGATTTGAGGGGAGAAGTCCTCAAAGACAAGCGCTCTGCTTGATGTTGGGACTGATGACTTAAAGCCACATCTCCCAGATTTCTCTACTGGGAAGTCACTCTTTCCCTACTCTTCTTTATTTGTTTGTTTTTTTAAAATTAATTTTATTGCTACCTTAAAGGCGTACAATATAATGACTTTCATTGTTGGAAATGTGTACCTTTACATAATCAATCTTGGCTCTTATTTTCTTCCCACATACTCTTCTGTGGATGAAAAATCACTCGATTCAGCCCACACTCCAGGAAGAGGAAGAACCAAAGGAAGAATCTCCTCAAAGAGGAGAGAAAGGCCATATATTATTATTTAGAATTATACTGCAAAGATACTTTTCTTTTTCTCCAATTTACTTATTCTGTCATTTACTTATATTGATATGGATTCATGTATCTTTGTCTTATACTTTGGGCTATAATTCAGTGCTATATCAATCATTTGTTGTTCAAATTGTTCCACTAGAAACCATTTTAGGTTGATGTCTATATCCCCAGGAAAGTTCATAAAGTTTTACATCTTTGGGTTAAAAAAAAAAAACTATCAACTCCACCTCTCACACATTTGACAGATTTGGAAAACTGCAACCTAAATCCCTAAATATACAAAGTCTTTTCAGAATCTTCCTGCAATTATTAATTCCCACCACAATTGGAAGGAAAGGTTATTTGTTTTCCCAACAGATTAACTTGTGAATTATAAAATTGAAGAAGTGAAAGCTAATGATTCTTAGCTAATTTTTTATTAACTAATCTTGGTTCTATTAAATAGATACATGTGTTTTTACAGATAAATCACATTCCAAAGATAGTGATGTTTACTACTCATTTAAACATTGAAGAAATCCAGCTGCTAAGGATCATTTGTTATTTTGCTTTGGTTTGCTTATGTTTGCCTTTTAAAGTCAGTTTCGTAAACATCACATTTCCTCCTCATGAGCGTGTGTCTTGCTCAGCATTTGATGCTACCCTTTGCATCTTTCTTTCTGGCAATAATCTTTCTTGGAGAGGAAAATCTATTTCTTTATTAGCCAAGGTCATGCCCCAATCAACATGAACACAGAATGATGGAAAAAAGTGTAGTCCACAGAGCTAACAGAATTCCTACTTTTCAACTACATTTTGACAAAATTTATTAAAACTAATATGAATTAAAGGAAAACTTCTTGTGTGAGTGTGGGGTGGGGTGATTGAGCCAAGGGGAGCTCTAGCACTATATTCCCAACCCTTCTTTTTGAGACAGGATCTCACTAAATGCCCAGCCTGGCCTGGAACTTTTGGGCTTCCTTTGTCAGCCTTCTGGCAAGAAAAGCTTTTACATTTAAGTGTCATTAGATATATGGAATAAATGTTTGTTCTTCCCAAAAATTCATCTGTTGAAGTCCTAATTACCAATGTAATATTTGAAAGTGGAGTCTTTCAGAAGTAATTAGGTCAGGGAGCCCTCATGAATGGGTTCAGGGCCCTTACAGAAAGAAATGAGAGGACCTCTCAATCATGGACAGATCCAGCAATAAGCAGCCATTTACAAACCAGGAAGAGGGCACTCACCAAGTACCACATCTGTGGCACTCAGACCTTGAACTTCCACCCTCCAGAACTATAAATAATACATGTTTACTGTTCAACCCAATTTAAGATCTGTCTATGGTATTTTATTATGGCAGCCAGAACTAAATGTTCCAGAAGAAACTGACAAAAAATCAGAGGTAAGGGTGACATTTTGTAAGCTTTTATAGGTAAATAATAGACCAAGCAGTTTAAAGGAGCTACTGAGGGGCCCAGTCCAGCTGTACCACAGGACTCTAAAGGGAACTAAAACAGAGAAGTGGGAACAAACTTTGAATAATAGACAAAAGCACCAGGAATTATCTTTTTCTTGTTCATATCATCTCTGCTAAGAAAGAAAAATAATTGTAGGAACTGAAACTCAGATTGTTGTTATGAATTCATCAGTAAAACACTTAGCAAATGTTTAGGAACCGGTATTTCTTCTTTGAAATTGAAGTCTGCCTAAATAAGAATGTCTTTTCATTTTGCATCTTCACAGACACAGAAACCATGACGTAACCAACAGTGATCTTCAAAGCACGTGACTGTTGGTTGAGCAACGGCACTGACAGATCAGAAAAGCTGCCAGCTATGCCCTAACTTCATAGCTACCAGCTGTAAGTCAGCAATGGGCTTATTATTGAAAAACTATTGCTGCTCTCTTAACAATAGTTTCAGGAATTCCTTTCAGAAATAGTGTTTCCAAGCACCCACCTGAATATTATTGTCTTTTGAACTTAGGCCGTTCTGATTTCTGTTGACTTTCCTTGTCGATGAGCTTCCTTCTCTCATTGGTTACACCTAAAATAGATGCTGTTTCCCTCTGTGCTATGAGGTCTTTCCCCCACCCCCTAAGGAAAAAACCCTGGAGGAAGTTCGAAGGAGGCATGAAAGACGGAGTGTCAATTTCCAATATTTCATCCAGAAGTTTCTACACTTGGAGGAGGAGGGTGAAGGGCAGAATAATACTGTGGAAAGTCAGTATTAGACAAAGGTTGTTGGGTCTAAAGTCTAAATTTCAAGACTAGTTGTCTTTGCCACTTTTTTCCCCCCACATTCTTGCTCTATATTCTCATCCTACCTCGAGTTGGTACAGGCAATTTTGATAGTAATTCCAGCAGCTTGTGTTTTCTCCAGTTCTTCAGCTGGAATAGGAAGAAGCTAATAAAGCCTGAAGCCCAATGACCTAAACTTTGTCTGCCTTTTGAAGCTGTTCATGGCGCTCTAGCTTTGCATATTCTTTTTGTATTCTAAAGTATTCTCTAGTGGGCTGTGGAAATTTTCCATCCTTTTTTTTTTATTTTGTAATTGTAGTGTGTATAGGAGATAATTATGGCTCCATACTTAAATTCCTGTTTCTAGGATTTTGTTGGTGGTTTTGTTTTGTTTTTGCTTTTGAAATACCGCCTTTGTTTATGGAATGGTGAGCACTTGTTACCAAAACAAAAATTTTTGTAAAAGAAAACAATATAAAATAATTTAAACCTCTGATATTCCATAAATCCAAACAAAAATGAGTGTTAAAATTAATTATTGAAGCAATTTTTCTGGATTGTTATTCTTCTGCATATCCTCGTGTATCATGCAAGGTTGGTACTTAGTAAAAATGTCTGAAGTCTAGGTCTAAATAAGTCTGTGTGTCTGCAATGTAACTATAAGCACATAATTAGTTCTTTGAACAACTGTGGCTGCCAAACAGCAAAATTATCTGAAGAAAAATTATGAAAATAAAATAATTTCACACATAAAGACAAGAAAATATGGTACCTAAATTTTTCTGTGTATGTTATTTCAAATATATAGTATATGGATTCAATGCTTTTGTTGAGGAATGAAACATACAGACGGACCATATAATTTCATCAAACCAAGAATAATGTCGGTAAGGAACACCAACAAATATCGATAAGAATTGCCGTGAAGTTTCATCAAATTACTTAGAAGACAGTCCCTAAATTTGAATTATTTTGCTAGGAGAGTTATGTGGCCTAAAAGTTTGGAGAAATCATCAAACTTTTACAATCAGGCCTAATGAAAAGAAATTGACATAGGACACAATGAGGAGGATTGGAGTAGCGCTGATACACTGGTGATGGACTAAATGAATGTCGGCAGAGTTTTAGTGTCAATGAAGTATTTCTATCTAGTCAAAGAATCGCCAGTGATTGCATTTACAGATTCAAGTTCAGGACAGAAGCAGCTGTGAGGGTGGTTAGGGTGAGCTACAGTGGGGCAGCAGTCTGCCGTGCTCACTGTCGGTGCAGTTGTGGTTGTAGTAGTAAGTTTTGTTGTAGCCATAGACACTTTAGGATTAGGAGTGATCATTCCGGGCTTGACATCACTTGAAGAAATGCAGATGATGACTGGGCCAGAGTTATGCCCTCCTTTACATACAAGGCACACTATGGGTGCTCCGATTATCATTGCAATCAAGGACTGACACAAGCTAGAAATACTTTCTACAGAGGACAGGTGCTTAAGAAATTGTGTTGCGCCTGTGCAAGGGAGGAAGAGGAAAATATCCACGTACTTATGAATTCAAACATTTCAAACCAATAAAATTCATTTATCTTTCATCTATATTACTGAAAGTGTAATTTATCAGAAAAACATATATAAACAGCAGGACTTACATTCTCGGATAGTACATACTAGTGTCGATATCTATGCTTCCATCCAAGAAAAAGATTGGCCTTATGTTTTGCCTCACATTAAAAGGAAATCCCCAGTAACTTCTCAGATATTCTTCTATCTGGACCCAAAATTAAAAATTAAAGAAAATAATTAATAGAAATGTGTTAAACATTTATATCCACCCCAAGTGAAATCATGCCACGGAAAGGGCACTGCCTACATGCAGAATAACCATAGAAGATTGATCAAAATCTCTTCCTTTCTAATCAAGACAGTCCTGAAAATCCTATAAATAAGCTTCTTCAGAGCCTAACAGCAATGTGAATTTTAGCAAGGTTGGATATTGGTCCTGATACATTCTCTGGTTGATATTTGGGTATAACTATCTAAATATTAAATTTAGATAACTATCTGACAGCATGAAATGTGGCTTGAGATTGCCCATGTTGTAGTCCAGTTCCTGTGAGCTATTTTGATTTGGAGGTTTGCTTCTTTCCTCTGAGTATCTGTTTTCTTACATATCAGATGCTGACTTACCGGATTAATTCAAAGATTAGTGTAAATAAGATAGCTTTGCCCTTTATGATGCATCATGCAACTATAAGGCTGAAATCAGTTGAAATTAGTTGAAACTAGATTGCTGGGTGAGTTTCAATTAAAGTTCCTGACTCTGGAAATTCTCATCTGTATGTTGTAGAATGATTGCAGGATTTACCTTACTGAATTTTTGTAAGATTTAAAGAGAAAATGTGTGCAAAGTGGTGAGAACACAACCTACCATGTAATAAGTTCTAGATAAAGAGATGATGATGATGATATAAATAATGGCTATTAATAGTTTTGGGTAGGCAGCAAGAAACAGAAGCAAGCACAGGCAGCAAGAAATAGAAAAAGAGTGCAGCTTTGAAGTTAGATAAATTTTAGTTTAAATCCAGAGCCTTTGAGATATAAAGCAAGTTTCCTAACTCCCAACTCGTCTGATTCTTGAGTTTCCTCATCCTTAACTTTTTTTATTCCTTAGGAAAATTAAAAAGAGATTGAAATTTTATTGCATATTTGCCTTCATCCATGAAGTAGCACATAATAATCAGGAGCTTGGGATTCCAAAGCTTCAAGGTTGAATATTTTGACTTAAAAACAGGCTAGTAGCGGGCATTTTTCTTAACATATGAAGCTTTTATCCCTTTATTAGAAAAACATATACCACATCAAAGGGTTAAGTAAGAATAATGTGAATAAGGTACTTGGCGCAATGCTTGACTTATAGTTTTCCAAACTGGTTACTGACCTTGATCACAAAGGCCAGGGGAACAGGCACCAAAGGCGAGGGGAACAGGAAGCTTGTAGCAAGAGCAACAGGACAGCTGCCACCACAACTCCAAATAATAATTTTCACTCAGAAATACCAGTAATGAGATGAAGCACAGGTGATGGGAACCTTACAACAAAACTGTGCTCTCTAGCTGAGCCTACCACAAACTAACCATGTGAACTCTTGAAAAATATGGACCTGTCAGAAGTCCATTTTCTCTTTCTGTTAAATACTGTAAGACTGGATGGAAATTAGAGTCTCCTGCTCAATAGTAAATAAGATTTACAGACAAGAAGAATCACTTTGAGTAACTCTGCCAGATAAAGGTCAATCTGCATTTATCAGACCTGAAAAGTAAGAATCTCTTAAGTTTAATCAAGATCTGAGCTTGGATCCTCTAACCAAGCATGAGGTGAGGTGAATGCTGGAGCCCACAGCACCAAACTAAGCAGCCAATCACTATCAGTAATCAGCCAGAATAATATCTCTCCCTGGGCAGTGAGGTCAAAACTGATCTCACTGAGTTTTCTTGGATTTGTCAAAATATTCAGGTGAAAGTGAAATTTTACATAAACATAAGTCAACGTGTATATATGTGCATATATGTATATCATATACCACATTGTTTATAGAATTTGACACATTTAAATTCATA
>NW_022900942.1:30348459-30383713 GCF_012274545.1 Fukomys damarensis | reverse complement strand
AAGATGAAGATTAACTTCTACTTGAACTCTCAAAACTGACTGATAGCTAAATGTGGTAATGAGAAGACTGTTTAAAAATCCGCCATAAAAGGATTTAATTTCACCCATTAAAACATGTTCCTAAGAGGATTGTTTCTTTATTCTTGAATTTCCCCAAATCAGAAGAGTACTTCTGAATTATCTATATGGATTCCTTGGGGTTAGATTTTTCAAGTCCCTTGCTAACCATTTTGTCCATTTGATGCCATAGTTAAGCATCTTTAAGGAAAAACAAAAGTTCTGTAATGTCCTTCTCTCCACAAAGAGACTGAGAGGGAGATGAAAGGATGGAAGAAATTTACTGATTCCTTGAGATACCTAAATGAACAAAGACAGCTGCTACTATTGTAGACTAAATTTCATGCTACCAATAAACAAAAGACTCCACATAGTCTATGTAAGTAATACATCTTTTTAATGGTATTTGGAGATTTCAGCTAAGTTTTAAAAGTGCTCAAGAAACCTGAATTATGGAGATAATTATTTGGGCCTGATTTTGGAGCTTCAGCTGCTCTGAAAAGAGGAAACTAACATTATTACTGTGCTCTTTAAAAAGGTTTTTCAAGATGCCTCAGAGTTCCCCTGAACCTAGTACCCTACTTCAGGGATTCCGTAGATTTCAGGAATTCTTTTCCTCCCTAGTATTTGCCTCCTACTGCCTTGAGTCATCACAGGGAGAAAAGTTGTTCAACTTTTAAAATTTCTGACTCTCCCAGCAAGTTCCTCTTGCACAATATTTATTTGGTGCCTTTTAGTTACCTGAACAGGAAAAAAATGACCTCATTAAAGCTGCAGTTACTTATCTATGGAGCATAGCAGTACACTGAACTGTGCTCTAGCATGGACTTTGAGATGTTCTGGGCTGTACTGTGTACTGTTCAGGTTTCTTCATGTCTTTGTTTCTTAATAGGAATAATAGTTTTGAAAGGAGATATTGTACATAATCAGGAGGAGGAGAGAGGAACTTTTCCATTTTGATATTGTACTGTAGGTGGCCATTTTTTCCCCCATTATTTCCTTTCTGCTCTCTGCTTTTTGCCTTTCATGCACTCCTCAATCTTTGCTCTAGCTCTTGATTCACCAAAAGGAAAAAACGATACCCTATATCTTCCTCGGACTTCCTGTTTAAGGTGCCTGCTGTCATGAGTCCCACCTCCCACTTTGCCCAGTCTCTCTGTGCCTCTGTGCTGTGCACTTGGCCCAGGAATGTTCTCAGCTGTCTTCCTCAGCTGTCACCGAAGCAGGCACCTTGGTTTGTTGCTCTGAGTGCAGACTTCAGATGGGCCAACTGACTGCCAAGGAACTCAGTCTTCGCCTTGAGCTCCTTTGGCAGCCATCAGTTTCTTTCCCAGCCAGAGACGGAATCCAGACCAGTTTCCAATCTCCGAGTTCTCCTCAAATTGTTGCAGTAAGCAGCTTTTCCAGACTGGAGAAAACATCACATCTTGGTTCATTTACAGAGTAGAGATTATTGCTAAGTCAAATACCAAGGGAATGAACATTCTGAAGAGTTCTTAAGAATCACTCCAAGTTGTTTATTTTTGTTGTTGTTTTTACTTGTTTGTTTGTTTGTTTTGTACCAGGGATCTAACTCAGGACCTTGTACTAGTGAGGCAGGCAGCGGCACCACTGGGATAAATCCCCGACTCTCCCTCCAATTTTAAGAAAACAATTCTCCAGGCTTTGACAATGGCAAAATGACTTAAATGTACACTGATGATTCCTAACAAAAGTAGGGGGAGTAAATATCTCTCAACAGTCTCCATGTTATCTTTGCTTTAGTGATGTGGTTTAACATCCCAATCCACACAATAAAATAAACATGGTTTTGAAATTGAAGTGAGAATAAAAGAATGTGTTCATTTGCATTTCACATTCTTCCAAAAATAACCTGAGGTAGAATATCATAAATATTCCCAACCGCCTTACTAGTGGGAAGCATATCACATTTACTAAGAATTGAAAATTTAAAGGGAGCTAAATATCTGAGTGAAATTAACTCTGAGCAGGGGCTCCAAGTATTCAAATATTGATTTTCACTGCAAATAAATACTGTTCCTTGCCTTACAAAATTAATTAAGCTCTGTGTTAATTAATCAGTACGTCTCTATAATGAGAGGCTGCCAATCACACTGTCAGACTGTTTACAGCTAAAATCCTAGCCTAAAATTCATCTGGTTAATGATCTAAGTTAAATTTAACCCATGTCTCAGGACCTCAAACATAATTCCAGATTGCAGTGCTCATAGCTTCAGAATCCTCTATGTACCGCTTTGCTTTTCCATAAAAATAACTAAGTCCCAGGGTCTCCCTAACTCTCTGGATTCAAAGCTGAAACTTAACTGAACCTTTCTAAGCTAGAAAACAGACCTGACATATTAAAAAATCTGTGCGTATTTCTTTTTTCCCACAGAATAATATATTTGATATTTTTTCTACTATCAAATATAAAATTACTAAAAAAGTAGATAATCTTCATAACTAAAACTGAGATAAATATGCCAAGGCCTATGATAAAATATGAACAAAGTTTTCACTTACAGCACCATGTTTATTTTTGTGCTCAAGAATTGAAAACTTTTGCCCTTTTAACTTTTGGTGATTTTTCTTCTCCTTTACTTGTGTTTCTTACACACAGCCATTTCCTCAAAACAAAGTCCAAACCATCAAGAGATCTATCCTAGGGAAATGTTAGTTTCCTTGGCATTTAGGACTTTCCAACCAGACTGAACAATGTTTCAAAGGGGCTTCCTGGACTGAGCCTTTGGTTAAGGCTCATTGTGTGATGAACTATCCACCAATGCAAGGAAAATATCCACTGCTCTTGCACACTCCACTCACTAAAATTACACGAATGAGGAAAAAGCTCTCCTTAAGTGGCACACTATTTTTGCAGGGAGATTTCCATTCTCATGGGGTGATGACACAGGAGTATAGAGGGCGAGGGTGAAGCCAGGGAAAATCACAGGGTACAACTGACCCTGGGAGCCGGTCCATGTCTGTAGTCAAAGAGGATCACAAGGCTTGTACAAGCTGACCTGTCTATAGTCAGCCTGTGCCTTCATGATCAAGGCCAGGCAATGGTGTCAAGCAAAGCCATGCAATAAGGCAGCCAAAAGTTGTGTGTGACTATTTGGAATATGGTTAGTTTGAATTAAGATAGGCTGCAAAGGTAAAATATAAACCAGATCTCCAAAGACTTAGTATGAAAAAGAGGATATACATTATCTCAATAATTTTATAGTCATCATAGATAATGATAGCATGGATATACTGGGTTAAATAAGATATTACTGGATTTAAATTCACCTTTTTAAAATTTATTTTAATATAACTACTAAGATGTTTAAAAATGTGTATGTGGCTCCATAATGTTTCTATGGGACAGCTCTGGTTTAGAGTCACAGTCTTTTTTTTTTTTTCTTAGTACATTTTTGCGATACATGCAGTGTACAATCATCTGGGGGAGTGGGGACTTGTACATAAAACACTTCAGTTCTTTTATTAATACCCTTCCGCTTCCCTCCCTCCTCAAAAATCCTCTTTCTGTTCTTGTCAATATTACTAATCTTAACTCAAGTCAGGACATAAAACATTTATATTCATTTAGTTATTAGGTGCCTGTACATAGCACATTTCCATTCTTATTTTCACTTCCCTTTTCCCTCTCCTCTCACATGTGCCCTCTTGGGCTCCTTCCCATTTTCAAGAGATCTAGCCCCTTGTGTCTTCTGTCCATCCTTTATAGTGCAATTTGTTTGTACTTTATCTTACTCAAATGAAAGGTACTATATGACATTTAAATTTGTGTGTCTGATTTACTTCACTCAATATCAAGAGACATCAGCTATAAACCAAACCCTCAACTGCCTCTCGAGAGAAGATTACACATAGAGGCCCTGTAGCTATCTGAAGCTGTAGTCCAATGACAAGTGTATTTTCTTTATGACTAGAGCACCTGACCTTATATAATCCCCATCTCCATGGCAAAGCTTTTCCTGTGCACTTTTGCTGACAAAGATAGTCATGGTATCTACTCTGAAGTTTTCTTCTAATCATTAATTTATGTAAGTGGGAGGCCTCCTTTCAGACAAATCTGATGAGACAACAATGGTTTTCAAACCAGGTCAACAGTGGTTCCTCAAAAACTCTTTAAAAGTGAAATTCTTGCACTTCACCCCAGTGCCACTGAATCAGAAACTCAAAGGGTTGGGATCTAGGACACTGTGTTAATAAACCCTTCCAACCAACTCTGCTGCACACTCAGGTTTAACAATCACTGGCCACACTACAAACAAGTTTTCAGATAAAACATAGGATGCTCAGTTGTATTTCAGGTTCAACCCAATAGAAAAAAAAATTTAGCAGATCTCAAAAACTTCTTTGCCATTGACCTGAAATTCAAATTTAATGGAGACCTATGTTTTTTATTTGCTAAGTCTTACAATTACATTCAAACAGTGGGCTTCAGCCCAAATTCTAAATTAGAATCACCTAGCAGTGAGAAAGGGCTGGATTATCACCTTGTCCAATCACCAAATGCCATTTTGTATGTTCAGACTTAATCTGTTGTATTGTCCATAAAATGGGATATATATGTTTTAAAGCTTCCAACTAATTCAAATGTAGAGCTAAATATTATTGCATTAAAATAATGCTTTTCAAACTTTAATATGTATTCAAATCATCCAAGGATCTTGGTAAAATTCAGATTCTGATTCAGTAGGTCTGAGGTAGAACCTGGGATTTAGTGTTTATAACAACCTCACAATATAATTATTGCTCTTAAATCTGTGGATCACATTTTGAGGAATGCACCATAGAGATCGCAAAAATGAGAGCTCTAATATCTGGAAATACACCACATAAGAGACTATCTAGAAGACAGGCAGGGAAGAATATGATAGAATCATAGATACAATAAGAAAGGTCCAAGTAATATGTAAGTTTTGAGGGGGAAAAAAAAGAAAGAAAAAACACCTGGTACACAGGAAAAGGGTTATTTAAGTGGTGACATTTAGATTCATGGTTTTAAAATGTTATAATCTACTTAAAAACTGGACTGAAATATTTTACCAAATGGGAAGAACTGGATACCTAGAAACCCAAGTGTTAGCATCACAAAATTTAAAACATGTGGTAGTAACTTTGTGACCAGAAATCAGGTAGAAGCTAGAGAAACGAGGAAACTGAGAGCGGAATCTGTCAGAACAGAGAGAAAACTACTAATGAAAACAGAAAAGGGGCCAACCAGATCCATGTTTTATGGCAGTGAAACAGTAGGCCAAACTTGTGCCCACAACGCGCCTTGCAAAAGCTGGCAACAAACTTAAAGCTTTGTCTAAGGCTCTGTGTCAGTTACCCAATGCTGTGTAATAAATTGCTCCCATATTCAGTAGTTTAAAATAAAAACATGATTTAATTCTGTAGGTTCACTCATGAGGTTTTAAGTGGAAGTTCTGCTAGGGGCTGAGAGCTAAGCCTCTCTCAGCCTCAAAATACTAGGAGCTTTTCTCATGCCTCCTGGTACCCACACCTTTGTGTAGATTTCAGGAGGAACTACACAAAGGTGAGGATACCAGGTGGCATGAGTCACTGTCAGACTTTACCATGAACTTTACCACAGCTGAGTAATATCAAGTAATTTATTCACTTGACAGCAGGATAAAAGCAGAGAAACAGTCAGAAATAGAACTTAGCCAAGCATGGTGGTGCACAACTGTAATCCCAGCATTCTGGAAGGCAGAAGTAGGACGATCACAAATTCAAGCCCAGCCTGGGCGACTTAGTGAGACCCTGTCTCAAAAGAAAAAATAAATTTAAAAGGGGGTAGTGCTGGTGTGAATAATCTGCAACAATGCATAAGATTCTAATAAGATTACTGACATTTAGAAATGGGAAGAAAGGAGCTAAAGGGGTAGGGAAGGTGGGATGGGTAGGGGAAGAGTAAAAAGGGAAAAGAAAAAAATGTGAGAGAATGAAAAGATGAAAATAAAGTGTTTGTAGATGGGGAGGGGAAGAGGGGGTGAAGGGAGGGCAGAGGTAAGGGGAAAAAATGAGAATCAAGACTTGTCATGTAGAGGTACAAGATCCCAACAATGAATGTAACTGTACTGTATCCCTAAAATGTACCAATAAACTCAGTTAAAGCTGAAAAAAAATAAAAGGGGGTAGTGATATAGCTCATTGTGAAGGCACTGGGTTTAATCCCCTATACTACCAAAAAGAATACACTTAAGTAGATTGTTACTATATTTTGAGAGGTCTCAAACTTCATGGTGAGGAATATATATTGAATTCATAGGTCACAGGGAACCACTAAATGTTTGCACTAGAAAAGTCCAATATATTCAGATCAGGATGAATCTTTAAATTGGTGTCAGTGCTCTTCGGCAACAGGCTGCAAAAGCTATGCCCTTAACAGAAATAATTGAATTACTTAACTGGAAGGAGCTCGCAGAATCAAAGGCAAAGCTCAACAACCAGATCTCAGGGAGATGAGAAATCCAGATAGCACAAAGGAACTAGAGATCAATGAGCTGTATTCTGTGGAAATCTTTTCTCGATACTGACGTTAGAGTGAATCACCTCTATCCAGTTTTGTTTTCTCCACCTAAGATTAAATTTCCAAGAGATAGCATCCCATGGATCCATGAGTATGAGTTGCTCAGCATTTGACGTGTTAAGAAGAGCACCTCAGCCGACAATTCTACCAAGAATGTGTGAAATGAGGCTAGATCTTTAACCAAGGAATCCTCAAAGATGGATATGAGAGCAGGAAAGCATCATGACTCTTAAACTCAATCCCGAATCACACACGGGGTTGCTCAGAAAAAGCCATCCCTGTGCTCCTTGCTGTTCAGAGATCCTTTCTACTCAGAACACACTCTATACTACTGTCCGGTTTCCACTCCCCAATCCCACTTCTCAACATGTTTTTCTGTTCTAATTGCTTCCTTCAGTCTTCAAATCTGGTACAGTTTTCCCAGAAGCCCTCAACAACAGTTCAGATGTTTCTTCCAACTCCACTGATATTATTTCCTCGGTCCATTCAGCTTGCCTCTGGAGATCTGTACCTCTCTGTTCCCATCCTTTTCTCCCCGGCCCTCCCCCGTTTGCCAGGCCCTTTCAGCCAGGCCCACACACATTTCCAGCAAGACTTAGACAACTGGAACAGAACTGCACCTTAGGAAGATTAATCTGCCAGCCTTGCACGGGAAGACCGGAGGCAGTGGGCTCCATGGGGGGCTTCTGACTGAACTCGGACACCGCATGGAGTGAAGATGAGGGTAAGCAAAGGAAAGAATAGATGCACAGAGGAGGATTTTTTAAAAAAGGAAAATATTCCTGTGCTCTGATAAGATGCCAGAGGAAACATTAGAGATCACTCACTCAAGGGTTGACTCAAGAAGTGAAGGAGAAAGAAGGGTAACGAAATAAAAGAGAGTGTGACTATTCTCTACATTTTTATTTTGGGCCAAGTGTGATGGCACATACTTGCAATCCCAGCACTCTGGGAAGCTGCTACAGGAGAATCACAAGTTCAAGTCTAGCTTGGGCAATTTAGCAATTTAGAGAGAACTTGTCTCAAAATTTTAAAAATAAAGGTTAGGGGTGTGTCAATTTCCGACACTGAAAAAGAAGAAGCATTATTTTGGTGAAAGCAACTGAAGAGCGACCCCAAAAGCCAGGCTGATAGAAGCTTTTAAAGTGATACATAAACATTTTAAATACTGTACTTTACTAAAAGCATAAGTGTATGTTTATCCTCCAGAATTTTGAAGCCAAGCCCGTCTTTGACTAACTGAGCACTGATGAATCATCTTCATTTTCCAGTATCTTGATTCTATATAGACATATGCAATGGGACACTGTCTGAAATGTCCCATTTCCATTCTTTTAAGAAAAAAAAATGGAGCCAGGGGCTTAGCTCAATGGTTTCAGTGCCCGAGTTTGATCCCCGGTACCACAAAAAAAAAAAAAAAAAAAAAAAAAAAAAAAGAAGAAGAAGAAGAAGATGTAAACATGGTTGCGAAGCAACCTAAGTGCAGGACCATTCTAAAATGTTTATAGATTTTTCCAAATTTGTTACTTTTCTCACTTATTCTAATTTTGAGAGTAAAAATGCTTAAATATATTTTTAACTGACACATATAATATTTGGGGGTTAAATGGAAATAGTTAAATGCATCCATTAAATCTGTAACAATTGTCACCATTATTAGCATTATCATCTGCTTAAATATTTATCATATCTTTGTGTATAGAACATACAGACCCATATCTTCTACTTCTTTATAAAATGTATAATAAGTTGTCATGTGCCAAATCACCTTACTGTGAACATGAAAATTTGTAGCTATGTTTTCGTCCCCATTGTCCAATGTCTCTCATACACTTTCTAATCTCTAGTAATCACTATTTTACTCTTTTCTTCTTTCTTAGCTTCCACCTGTGAGGAAGAACTTGTGATATTTGGAGAGAACAAATTTTTTTCAGAAATTTATCTTTGAGTATTTTGAAAGCATTCAATCTATTTTTAATAAAACAGATAATTTATTCTTTTTGAATATGTCAATAGTTTACATGATATTGAAATAAACTACCAAATTAAAGTGCAGAATAGAACTAGCATAAGTGAATTTGAGCAATAAATTTAAATGGTAGCTAATAAGCAAAACCCCATTAGGCAAAATAGCCCCAAGTTCTGGAAAATTCCTTGGCTTGCTGTCAGGACCCAGAGGAGTGAGCAGTACTCACAGATGTTACCAGTGGAACGGATATTCAAGGTTATATTTTGAGAGTCAGTTAAATGGGGAGCAAATAGTGCCTCTTTTGTACAGTCTATGCTAGTTTAAAAGAAAGCAGGGTACCAACAGATTGGCAATATATATAACATGTTCACTGATTATTTGAAAGATCGTTAATTGGTTTTACCACAACACATGGGCTTTTTTGGGTGGTGGGTTGTTTTGTTTTTTTGTTTGTCTCATTTTGAAAGTCATTTATGAATTAAATTTAAAGTCCGGTGTGTTCTCTGGGTGTATTTTCTTCTCTTATTTCAAATTTCCCCTGGGCTTCTTTCCGCCATCACTACACATACTCCACATGTTTACTCACTGTCTGCTTTCCTGTTGGACTCTATGAACACAGAGACTAAATATCTATCTGCAGCATAACTCAATTTCTCAAGCCTATATCAGAAAACCAGTACATATTTGTTTAATGAGCAATCATATAGTTTCTCCTTGCTGAGGAAGTGTCAGCTCTCAGTAACTACATTTTAAGCCAATTCCAACATCCAAATAACTGTGTTCGTTTTAAACAAAAGCCCACTAATTTAGGCTTTCTCAAAAATGAGTGTAGCCTGTCCCTTTCCGTTTGTGATAACAAATTTCTTAAGTATCAAGGTGATTGTGGTCTCACTTGCCATGTAAAGGTACATGATCCCAACAATGAATGTAACTGTACTGTATCCCTAAATGTACCAATAAACTCAATAAAAAAAAAAAAAAAAAAAAAAAGAAGTTTACACAGTAACTTTAAAGACAAAAAAATTTAGAGCACAGGAACTATGACAACATGTTGCCACCTAGTGGACATTTCGTAAAACGTCTAGCCATCCAGTTTTCTGATACGATGCATGTACTTAGGACGAGTGGAATCTTTGGGATCATCTTATGAAGCTTTTTTGCTCGATGGGGTCACTGTGGCTTTAGACTCGCCAAAAATTAAAACTGTAAAATGAAGACCCAACAGCCCCCTTGGTAGCACATCCTCTAACGTGGAATGGGTCTAAGAAGCCCACTGCTCTCTACCCTTGCCTGAAAAAAGGTAAAAATCATCAGAATTCAAACTTGAGTGAGAACTTTTTAAAGATTAAGATATTGTGATTTGATGGGTAACCCAGAAGCTGTGCATATTTGGCCTGATTCATGCCTGCTGTCTCTGAGAAAACTAGAAACTGTGATAGGGTGGCAGAAAAGAAAGGATGATTCTAAGAACTCATAAATAAAGGAAGTGTCCACAGAATGGGAGATGATATTTCACTTCAGCACCCCCCAACAGTCTGCTCAAATCTTCATCTATAGTATTTATAGTTATTTTGTAATATTCAGCCTATTTGCTGATTTCTTATCTTCTAATGCATCCCCACCACTGCCCTACTTGTACAAAATGCAAAAAGCATTTAAAATTTCCTGGAGAGGACCTGTGGGGATAACACAATGCCATTTATTCTATCTATTCAATCAGTGTTTGTTGGGTGACTAAGAGAAATTTAGGTGTGTCTAAAATTAGCACTCCACTGTACTTGACAACAATAAAAGATTACTCTGTATAAAAATTAAATAACCAAATTAAATCCCCAGATATGCAATTTGACAGTATGCTTCATTTCTGCTTAGCACTTGAAATGAAGAAAAATGTTCTTTGAAAGTTTTTGTAAACTTAACAGCTGTTAATTGCCCATCACTAAAAAGATGAATAATTCAAAAATGATTAGGTCTGTCCTAGTGAGGAATCATTACATTGTGTTTGTAAAAACAATTAGGCCAATAAAATAGAGATGACATTTAAAAGGTGAAGTAAATACATTAATAATTACCATCCTTCTAGAAACGAGAAATCTGAATTTCTGGATATGTTTGATACTTTAAAAAGGAAAATTTAGTTCTGCCATTGAATCCAGAAAGACACTAGTGTTACTAGACAGAGATTCCGGCATTTTTGATGTAGGACATCACTATGTGAAAGTCTAGCAGACATCTCACCCTCCACCTTCCAATCAGACATTCTTCTAAACCCTGTTCCTTTCCGCTCTCAACATGGGGAAGAGAGACTTGTCATAGTTCTCAGCTCCGGAGCCTTAAGTGACCTTGACTCCTCCTCTCTTTTTCTCACACTGCACTCCTATTCATCAATCAACAAATCCCTTTGGCTTTGGTTTTAGTATATACCAAAAACTCTCAGCATATATGAAGTCACTGTATGTCACTGGAAACTCTCCACCATACCCCATCCTCACACGGCAGCCAGCCAGTCCAGTGATGGCCACCTTCTTGCTCAGAAGCCTGCAAGGGCTCCTATTTTATCTCCAAGTACAAAACAAAGTTCTCACAATGGAATTCAAGGCACTAAAGGGTTTTGTACCCACTCATATCTCTTTGATTTTATTTCTGTCTAATCATTGGAGCCCTAAACAGAACCTCCCAAATCCTTTTAGCAGGAAGTACAGCGTCTCCATTCAAGGACTTTTGTATTCTCCTCTTGCCTAAGAAACTCTTGAACTATATCTATCCATAAGAGGTCAGTAATGCTTGCAAACAGTACAGGGAGGACAGGGAAGTCTGCAGAATACAAATCTGACGTCTCCCCCAACACTAATATGTTAGAGGTTGACTATAAGATTTATAGCTGAACACTAGTTCCCATTTCCATGGCTGCAGCAAAGCCCTTTGTATCAGTTATAACATACAACCTCAGAACCACAGTGATGCAAAACAATGAGCATTTTTTGGCTCCTCTGTTTGCAGGGTCAGTTGAGACGGGCTGGGCTCAGCTCTTGGTTAGGTTTGATCACATATTTGGGGTCTTATATATAGTTTACCTTTGGCTGGGATTTAGTAACATTGCAATCAGTTAAGGAAAATAGATTTAATGAATAAATAAATAAGTGCATTCAATGTGCATTTTATAAAGTATTTCTTCATGCCTAGCTCTGTGCTGGAAGCTGAAGAAACAATATAGGCTCAACTGTCACTACACTACAAATTTCCAAGGACCTGAGTAGGAGGTTCCCAAACTGTAATCAAAGAAGGATTTAAAAGACCACAGAGAAGGTGGTAACGCACTTGGCTGAATACAGGCGAGATAAATCAAAACAACCAAAAACTCTTAAGCTTCTATCTAGGCAATCCACTGACAAGCTACATTTATATGCCTTTTATGGTTTGTGTGCGCTATGGAAGCATCCATTATCACCACACTCTCCTCTCCAGTGTCCTCCGATTTCTCTTTCAATAACATCTTCTCATTTAAAACCTGCTCTTATCATGCCATATAAGTTATCTTTGTTCCACAGAGAGTTTGGAAAGGGTAGGGTCATAAAGATGATCGGCTCTAGCATTCAACCACAAAACCAGTGGGTCTGAATGCTGACAAAGTGGAGGCCTGATGGATAGCACGCATGAGCCCACAGTAACCAGGATAAGATTGAGTGGATTTGGAGCTCGATCCAGTGGTACAGACAAGCAGCCCTAGGGAGGAAAAGTACAACTGTTAAGAAGACACAGTCCCTGCCCTGAAAATTAGCCACTGCCCCAATGGGCTTTGGAATTACAGTGCTAATAAGTAGTGTTTAAGATCAAACTAAAACCACCACTTTTCCATGGAGACGTGACATGTTTCTTCAACCTCAGAAACTTTTCGGTGCTGAAATCTTAGAACACTCAGAATCTGCACCATGTAATTGAACAACTAATTGCATTTTTCCTAGTAATGCTTGCTGGTTTTTTTCAGGATGGTTAGTCTTTTACTCCTACCAGATTGCAAACTCACTAAGGCCTAGGAACATAAGCCTGTATAGAATTGAACGAGACCTTCGAGATCACTCTGTACAATCCTTTCATTTCTACTACTGAGGAATTAGAAGACTAACAATTGGTAACTTCTCCAAGTTCATATAGCCATGTCATGTTTAGAAAACTCCTTATAATTCTGTGTTAATCTCCTCTCCATTGATGAGGAAAGGAGGGTAGGTGTAGATTTTCCTGTAACTTTGTTATAATACATTGTTTTTTTCACCTTGAGGCAAATGATTGGTAAAAGACACAGCTCTGTAGTTATTCTCCAGGCTTTTTTTGAGAATGTGGATCAGTTATCTTTGTGTTCTGACCAGCAAGACTTGAATGTAGAAGTTGTAAAACTCTACACACTGATTATCTCTCCCAATACAGAGTGAGGCAGGTACAAATCGATAGCTTTCAACAGCTGATGAAATAAGCTTTGGCTATGAGTTAGAAAGAGCAATTAAAATTTGACCTAGGTGTGACAGATAAAATAAATGGTAGTATTTTAAGAAGTTACATTTGGGTCTAGAGGTGAGAATGGTATTTTTTTTTTTGCAGCAACCCCAAATGAGAGATTTCTTCTTGCATTGGGAGTCTTAAATGGTTTACTAAGTCTTTTCCACCACCAAACAAATGTATTCTTGAGCTGGGAATTCCTGGGCTTTGATAATCATCAGTCATGATAGCAGAAATGTGGAGACTAAAGCAATAGATTTATACTTTTGCCTTTTTCTCCACTATGACCAATATATAGCCCATTTTAATATTTTTCTTTAAGAAAAACAATTTAAATAGTTTGAGAAAAGGAGCTGGATTAGAGAAAATTTTGCAATAGTTCTTTAACCTCATGCCTAGGTAGAAACCATTCTTTAACAGAAATAGTCTTTCCTTGCATGGAACTGAACTGTTCATTCAGTCAGTTTCATCTCCAAAGGAATGAAGAGGTTTTTAATGCTGATTCTTTTCACTTTTTAATATTTTAACAGCTGTATGGAGTTTTAACTTGCCATAAACTGTAAGTATTTAACATATATAATACGATTTGGTAAGATGTGACGCATGAATGCCCATGTGAAACAGCGAAGTTTCCTTGTATCTCTCTGTAATCTCTTCCTACCCATCTTGCCCCATGGTTCCCAGGCTCCCATCAATTTACTTTCCGTCACTAAGACGTTTCACATGTTTTTAAATTTTATATAAATAGAATCATACATTGCATGCTCTTGTGCATGGCCACTTTCACCTAGCATAATCATTTTAAAATCCATTCATTTTCAGCATGTAGTTTATTCTTCTTGGTTCAAAATAGTATAATGCTCCATCTTTATATCCATGCACCTGTGGATGGACATGTGGGTTATTGCCAGTATTTGCATGTGACAACTAAAACAGCAGTGTACCTTCATGGATATTTATATGGAAATTCACTTTAATTTCTCTGGGGTGAATACTTAAGAGTGCAATGGCTGAGTCGTACAGTAGATACAGGTTTCAATTTACACCGAAACTGCCAAGCTATAGTTGCAGAGTAGTTACACCAGTGTGCATTCCCACCAGCAGTTTAGTTCCAATTCCTGCCCATGCTTACCCACACTTTGTGGGTGCTCTCATTGCAGCTGTTCTCATAGGTGCGCACGGGATCTCATTGCACTTCTAATTTGCGTTTCTCTATCAACTAATGATGTTGCACATCTCTTAATAAGCTTATTTGCCATTCGTATATCTTCTTGAGTAAAAATCCGTTTAAATCTTTTTTCCCATTTTAAGTAAATTGTTCTCTTCTAATTAAGTTTTGAAAGTTCTTTATATATTTTGGATACAAGTCCTTTATGAAATACACTATTTGATATGAAATATTTTCTCATAGTCTGGAGGTTGATTTTCATTCTCTGCAAAGTGTCTTTCCAAGAGAAAGAGTTTCAAAGTTTTGATGAAATCCAGTTTATCAATTTCTGCCTTTATGGATCATGTTGATCTTATGTATTAAATATTCTAGGTTTTCTCCTATCACTTTCCCCTTTCTCTAGAAGTTTCTTATCTTCAGGCCTGTGAGCCATTTATAATTAAATTTGGTATATGGTATAGATACAGATCAGTTTATTTTTGCTTATGGGCAGACAATTTTCCAGCATCATTTATTAAAAAGGCTATCTTTAATGAATGAATTGCTTTTTCATTTTTATTGGAAATCATATATGTCAGTTTCTGGCTCTCTATTTCAATCAAAGGTTAGATCAGTGCATCTACACACAGCATCACCCTTGTTGATTACTGATGCTTCATAATACCTTGAAATTGGATGGTATTGGTCCTCAAATTTTGTTCTTCTTTATCAAAATTGCTTTGAGTACTCTAGATACTGTATATTTCTGTACAGATTTCCGATTCATCTTTTCAGTTCTTATTACAAAACCTTTTGAGACTTTTGTTGAGATTGTATTAAATCTACAGATGAAATTGAGAGAGATTGACTTCTTAAAATTATTATCTTCCTATCAATGAACATAATACCTTTTCTATTTATTTGAATCTTAATTTCTCATAGTAATTTTCAGCAATGCTTTGATTTCAATTTCTGATTATTCATTAATAGTGTTTCATAATGTAGATAACTTTCATACTGAAATCTTATCCTGCCGCCTTATAAAACTCACAAAATACATGAGCTGTAGTGTCTACTACTTTGTAAATTTCACAGTAATTTCTAATAAATGATTGTGTTGTCTCCAAATGAGGGCATTTTTGTTTATTTCTTTCAAAACTGTACATCTTTTATTTCACTTCTTCTTCTAATATGCTGGCTAGAACCTTTAGTGGCATGTAGAATTCAAGTGGACATCCTTGCTTTTTCATGATCTTAGGTAGAAAGCATCTAGTGAAATCTTTTTTCATTAAATACAAAGTCAGCGTTGGCATTTCACAGGTGCCCATTATCAGTCTGAGAAAGTTTGCTTCTACTCAAGGACCTATGAATCATGAATCTTTTTCAGTCTGACGAAGGGAAAACAGACACAATTCCTGACTGTGTGTTCTCAGGGCCACATCTTATGAAAAATCTATAGTTCATTACTGGGTTAATGAAGTTTTCTTATACTCTTAGGTTATTGAGAGTTTTTTGTTTTGTTTTGTTTTGAGACAGGGTCTCACTATGTAGTTGAGAAGTTGAGATTGAGATTGATCTGGAACTCACTATATAGTCCAGGCTGGTCTCGAACTCACAGTGATCCTCCTGCCTCAGCCTCCCAAGTGCTGGGATTATAGGCATGCACCACCACGCCCAGCTGAGAGTTCTTCTTATGCAAGAAGAACAGCTGATGCTTTTTCTTTCTCTTGACGTTGTCTTGCAGTTTTTCTTGTTTAGTGTGATCGTGTAGTAGATTACACTGGTTTTTATTCTTTGTATAAAATGAATTTGATGCCATCGTAGGAACAGGGTTGGACGCACTTTCAGGTTTAGCGGGCAACAATGGCGGCACTGGTGAGTGATGTGTGGCTGAGGTATAGGAAGAAGGTGGTTGGCTCGGATGCCACGAAGTTGTCATTTTGTCCATTGGTGGTGATGTATTCACCACAGTAAGTGATGAGTGGTGTGTTACCCTCCACCTTACAGCCAGGTGTGGGTTCTTCTGCTCATGACACTATTGCAAGGGTGGAGGCAATCTATGAGAGCATCTTCATCTAAGTTCCACGTGTGAGTCTAAATTTCATTTTGATTTTATACTTTTTTTTAAGTGTACTTTTTTATCAGTGAAAACAAAAAGAATCTGACTCTGATACCAGACATCAGGCCCATGACTATACTGAAGTTCAGAGGTCCTGATTCTTCTGGATAAACTTACCCTTTGTATTTCTATTTTGGGTGTGAAATTGATCTGGAGAAATGTGTTTCCTTTAGAAGTTGCAGGATGTTAACACAATATTGTTAATGGACATTATTTGTACCTGTGCCTCTCCTTTTACTCTAACCCACCTGCTATTCTTTATGTCTCCCACAAAGAAGCCACTGAATGGTGAGGGATGTGCCCATGGTATATTATTAAAATTCAGAATGAATTTCTCCATGTATCTGTAGTCTGGGTGGCATTAGAATATTACTTTAAGTGCTTTATACTGATGCATTACAGTTTACATTTTAAAAATTCTGTTTTTCTTGGAATCTACTATTTCCCACTATTATTTCTCTTGGAGAAATCTATAATGTACTTTGAATGACTAAATGATAAAGGGATTTCTAGAATGTAACCCATTTGTAAGTTGGAGATAGTCTGAATCTTGTATTGATATACAATGTTAATACATAGGTGTCTTACAGTATGTATTTAACAATATGTGGAAGCATTTGAAATGGCCATAAAAAAGATGCAGTTTCTTGTGCAGCAAAATGAAACTTGTAGGGAAAAAAACCTGCAGACTGCTACTGAACTGTCTGAGACAGCTAAAGTTGAAATTGATTCTGGCAAGGCCATTATGGGGGTAATTGTCCAAGAGAATGTTTTCTTACACAGGAAATTAGAGACAGGGAAAACATTATTAAAAGTAAAATTTTGTAGATTTTGAGTCTGCCAGAATGTGTAGCAGCTATTGCATCCCCTTACGGGATTAACGCCTAAATTGAATTTTAGTTAGATTTAAGCTGAATTTCAAGCTGAAGAACCTTCAAGGAGGGAGAAAAAAGGCAGAGAGATTCAAGATGTTGTTTGATACTGTGAAAGCCACCCCCCCTTACATTTTTTAAGAGTTACACAAAAAGGTAAAGCAAGGGGTTTTATTGCTTATATTAAATGAAAGATCAAAATGTTTTGATTGGTGCTTTTGAAAAATCTGGTCATGGTTCTGCACCAAAACTCACCATATGTATGTGAATCCAGAAGTTAGATATGACAAGATATGAAAAATATCTGTCACGAAATCTCTTGATTAAACTCTTTAGCAAAATGCAGAATTGATTCACTAATTAGGGAATATGAGAGTCGGTGTTGGTGTCTGTGTTTGCTGTGTATGTCCTACTATAAAGTGTGTGTGATTTGAGGGGAAGAAAGTGCCAGGATTAAAAAGTTTAATTTGACAAAAGAGTTCTCAAATACCTGAATTACAGAGATTGTTCATTTTAATAATTTTAATGTTATCGATTATGTCAGTAGTCCTTCAGATTTTCTTTTTAAAATGTGGCCGTATTGACACAGCAGCTTCTACCTCTCTGCATTAATTTAAGGGAATAGTGATTGTACTTTGTCATGTAGCTAGACATTTTTGGACCAGACAGGATCTACATTCATTAACAGCTCATTTATTTACCATTACAAATTTTGCATAAGTGAACTTTCCAGATAAGTAAAATTAAATCCATGAAATTCTCATTTAAACCATTTTCATGGAAAAGGCTCAAATTTCCTCATTTCTTTAGAAAGACTGCAAAATTCAAGATAATTGGGAGGAGGAAATCCTGATGTCTTGAGGACAGGAATTAGAATATAATGGACAGGCTAAGTGATGCACAATAAAATTATACTTTTGCATAACATTTAAAGATAAAAATGGTCACTCTATAAAATTAAATGGCAAAAGCGGGGTATAAAGCTGTTTTTGTATAACCTCAATAATTACATGTAGTGTATCGCAGAAAAAATATGAACCACATTAAATTAGGAACAAGAGTTCTTTCATATGAGGAATTAAAATGTTTATTTAAAATTTTTTTCTCAAATCTTTTTTTAATTTTCCAGATTTTTTACAATATACTTTTTAATATAATTAGGTTTTTTTTCCAAAGCTTGTTAGACTTTAAAATTATGTGATAGATTTCCTGTTTATCTCTTATTACACAGTGCCTGGTACATATCAAGCAATGAATAAATGTTTTTGTATGAATAATATATGATCAGAGAACATTCATTCATTTATTCATTTTTGCATAAAACATTCCCTCAAAAATTCCAAAAGCATTTCCATAAACATGCTGTCTGTGAACTGTTTCACTTAAGAGAAAACTTTCTTATAGATTTCTTGTATAGACTATGATTTTTCTTGAAGATGAAATCATTATGAGGAGGCAAAGGGGCCCACTAGATTTAATATGGATATCCTCATCTTATATTTACATTCTGTAGAGCAAAATAAGGAATATGCTGTTTACAGCTCCTAGCCAGAGTAAATCCTTGAGAATGTACCACTACAGCCCCAAATTTCTGGCAGAAGCTAGTTGTCTGCTTTGACAACTACATCAACCATACTATTCAGTTCATTTAAAGCTCCATAGAGCGAAATATATTCTCTACTATGTTCTCTACTATTGTTCCTTCAATTCACTGTGAATAATCAGAGGAAAGGAAATCACCTTGGTTAAAATGCTTTGTAGTGCTTTCTGGGGTAGCCAGACTTGACCTTTGAGCTCTCGGAGGACTGGTGACTGATTGTGACAGTGTTGTCACTTCTTTGGCTGTAGCTATCAGAACACACTCAGAGGCCATTTGGACCTTAGTGTCATGGCCGCACCTGGGCCCATATGTTCTCGTACATGGAGGCAGAACCGAGCAGCAGTTTCTGAATGGGCTCTGGAGGTTCACCACATGGATTCCTTTAATTTCTTTCTTGAACAAAATACTTAAACTCTCTGTGCCTCAGTTTCCTCATCTGTAAAATATGCCAACAGGAGGATCTACCTCATGTAGGCCTTTGAGAAGCTTAAATGAGATAAATCATGTCCCATACTTAATATAGTTCCTAGGTCATTTGAATGTTAAAGAAATATAATTGTTGTAATTAGCTTTTCCTTATGATTAACAACACAGCTCTGAATGTAAAACTTTATAAATTCTTAATGGGCCAAAAATGTTGGAAGAGAACAGCAAGTCTGTCCTGGCAGATTATAGACAAGAGCAGCAGGTCCTCAAATGATAGTCAATACGCAAATCCAGTCTTCTGCCTCTTTATGTGAATAAAACCATTGATTTACATAGTCTCTGCACTGGAAAGATTGAACAGTTGCAACAGAGACTAAAACTGCATGACACGTAAAGCTTAAAACATTTAGTATGTGGTCCTCTTCAAAAAATATCTGTCACCCTCCTATGCAGAGCATAAAGAGAATAAAAGGAACCAAGGAAGCATACGTGGGAGTCAAAAGAAATGCAGTACTTAGAGAAATAAGTATTTCACAAATACTGATTCGATTTACATTTAGCAGAAAAGAAGTAATAGTAACCACTAAAGAAACAGGTGATTACATAAACAGAAAAACTTCAAGGAATAAATAGCAGTTAGCTTATTTGAGGTCACGGAAAGGAATCAATTTGAAAGGGAAAGGGAAAGTAAATAAACATAAAGTCTCTTATTATCAACAAATAAAATAAAAAATGCCATTTTTGTTCTATGTATGTCTGTGTGCCAAGACAATAATAAAATCCTTGCAAAAATAGAAATCTGTGATGTTGTAGGCAATTGTTCAAAATGTGTGTGTGTGTGTGTGTTTGTGTGTGTGCATACATCAAGAATGCTGAAGCTAACTATACGATGACTAAGGCAGAGAAAACAGAACCTGAGAACTGAGAAAAATTTGGTTTTCTGATTAACTAAAAGTACATGGAAACTCTTGGGAAATATGGGAAGATCTGCAAGGACATGCAGGATACTGAGAAACAACAAGTAGATGATGTTCTGAACTTAGTAGTATAGCCTTTGGGAAGATCAAGGCCATAACTTGTTCCCAGTACAAAACATCACATAAAATATCAGGCCATACTATTTTGCTACAGAAGAAATCACTAAACCTGTGGGGCAAAGTTACCAAAACTACAAAACTTTTCATCACTTCCTCCTGCTGAGGGTTGGCTACCCACGCTATGCAGGCACCAAATGCTAATATCAGAGTAAACATACAGAATTCATTTGAATCTGTAAAGTTGGAGTCTGTAAACCACATCAGTTATAATTAATATTAAACTCTCCATTCTCAAATGTAGGATAACTTCTCTCATGTTTCAGTTGGGGGTGACAGAATAAGGGGCAGGCTGTTCAATGACCTGGTATCTTGAACAGAGCTTCTAAGATCCCCCAAGTCCTCATTCAACTGATCACATGGCACAAACTTGAAGTGGAGGAATGCATGGAGGTTCACACTTAGATGTCCTTTGGTTGCTTCTATATCACCCAAAGTTCCCATAGAATGATCACCTTTCCCCTTCCTTTGGATTATGTAGACTTTTCTTTGTCAGTCTTGGGTAAAGGACTGAATACTGTAGGGAGCAACTTAAACATTAAACTAAGACAACAGAATCAAAACAAACATAACACTAGCTACTGTCTCTGGGGAAGAAAATTCTTTACCATGTACTATGCTCCAATTTTGGAATCAGTGGATACCTGCTGAGACATTAAGTTCATTAGATTTATTCTGCACTGACACTCTGAATTGTGTGATTTCTTCATTGATGCTGCTTTCATGGTTCCATCATCATTACAATGCACTTGGGAGACAGACTTGGGAGCTGTATATGGCAGCTTTGCTCTGTCGCACATATGGCTGGATACATCAAAAGCAGTGAGGGATGCAAGGTTGAAATTAACTCCGTTTAGACTAAAGCATTATTTCTATTGGACTGAAAGCAAGATGCATGAACTAAGGATTCCCAAAGCATTTTTTACTTCTTTTCAGTCTGGAGGGAATTAATAATGATGCACCTATTATTGAATTCTAGATATTTTAATAGTTTCCAAAATGTGAGCTTAAACCCATACATTTATAAAAAACTGGAAAAATGCAAACTCATTAAAATGTTAAGATTTTTTTCTTTGGTTGGTGAGAATATAATTTTTTCCCTGCTTTTCAAAGTCTTTCTAAAAAGTCTATGTATTCTTTCATAGCAGAGAAAATATATAATAAATTGCATTACATTAGTTTATCTAATTTCTTCTAGCATATTTGGAAAAAAAAGAAAGAAAGAGAAAATTAGCTTATTTCCTGATATGACAGATGGATGTCTGGGAACTACATTTTAAAAATGATTTTAATAAGTGAGAGTAGGCAAAATAATAACATTTTTCTGGCATTTAAACCTAATATAAATGAGTAAAAAGGCACAGTCCTACCTTAATGAAATATTTCTGCCAAAAATCATTCATTTTTATTTGTCATGTGGATAAATAAATGTTATTCTCCCCCAACTCCCACCATTAGTTCTACTTCTGTTTTCTTCCTGCCATTTTTACCTTTCTCTTTTTCTTTCTCCCCATCTCTGCTTTTATTATTAAAATCTGAGAAGGAGCACAATTGTTCAAATACATTGAAATAAAGATGTTTGTCTTTTGAGGTAACAGTCTTTGCCATTTTGTACATTTATTTCTCATCTTGCTTCCTACTCATAAATTATATGTGTGTGAATTGTTCTTTCTATATTGTTCATTAAACTTATGTATATATTATTCTAACTCTACAAACAGGTAGTAACTAGGACATATTTTCCATTAATGAGAACTTTTTGATATATCTACATTGCAATTCAACCTTTACAGACACATTTGTAAGTGTATATATGCTAAGATATGTATTTTAGGCCATTGTAAGTACTATAAGTACAAAAATTGCTATGTCTAAAACAATTTGTACTTTTCCATTTGCAATTTTCTTAGTCTATTATAAACAAATGCACATTTTATAGAGCACATTTAAATGCATTATTTCCATGCTTTAAATGTACTCTTTTTAAAAAGGGCATTAAAAGAAATGTTAATGCAGTCATTTTACTAATTTCACACAGGCAAAGGGTAAATCGCTTGAAGATTGGAAATTCAAATAAAACATCCTGTGTTGAAAGATATATAATCCTGTATTTTTAGTTCAGCAGTGAATCAATCAGGCTGAACCCGATACTATATAGAGTAAATATGACCAAATTAAAAAATGCAATCCGCAGTTTAGAGCCCTGTATACTTCCAACTCGGAGAGATCTGTGTGCGTTCCTTGATGTCTATTTCTACCACTTACATACATGAACTGAGGTGCGTTCATGAGGTCTTATTGAAAGTTTCTTTCATCTGGGAATGAGTGCTCATCTTATAAGGTGTGAAACAGTGCACACAAAACATCCACGTAACAAGAGGTCTGTAGTAGCTGCTCACACCCGTGTTTTCGCTGTTGCCCTCCATCAGTTCACGACCCAGTCATTTATCCCACAAAGCAGAGCTCAGCTCTTCCTAGATCTCGTTCTAGTGATAAATCCACTGTGCCATTTCCTTTAATTCCTGGGATGTCTCCATTCCAACAACAGACATGAACATAGACGCCACTGTTAGTGGGGACATAACAGTGCTCCCAGTGCACAGTGTGTCCACTCCTTGAGGGCAGAAATGGGCTGGGGGCAAAATAAACATAAAACCAAGTCCGAATGGTAGAATTCTTCAGCATATGCTGGGCTTTCATTTCTATCCTCCGTTTTTCAGCTAGCCTACAAATTCCTATATTTTTCCCCCACTGGGGGTATTTAATCAGCTTATATAAAAGGTCTGTTTAAAAAACATGCCTGGCATTGAAAATCAATAAACATTATTAATTTGACATTTTCAGTGTTAATTTCCTGGAAATAGTGGCTCCGACCACATTATCTTTATATGGGTTTCACCTTATCTTAGCTGAGCTCCTTTGCTCCTGAAAACTTAGCACTCGTGGAGCCTGAGACAAATCCTGCATTTACTGGGTAAATGGCAGGGTGCAGGCTCACACACACCTCATATGGACCTGCTACATCCAATGTTCTACTGTGAGCTACTGAGCCCTTTGGAAGCCACCTCTTGGGACCTTGACTGCTTTTCTTGTTCCTGGGTCCATCTGTGCCTCATTAAGTTGCCCAATATTCCTTCCAAGAGAGAAGTTATGGTTTATTTCTTCTACCAGTGATCTAGGGGTGGAAGTCTGCTCTGAGTCTTCTCTTGATTTACTTTCTAAACTCACTCTGAGCAGTAACCTAAATTTTTCTGATTCCTGGGTCAGCTGATATATATAAAGTAACTGTCTTGAGCAGTATCCATTTCTTGCCACTCTACTCTTCAGATGCCAAACTGACCTAACTTGTTACATCTCTTTATCTGTATTGGTGTCGCCACAAACACCGCAGCCCTATCCCCACCAGTATGCCCACTTTCCTTGACTCAACCTTACTTAGTTGGCCTCTTCCTAGCATCTACTGGCTTCTTGGCTCCTTCTCTGACCTAAAAAAATTCAAGAGTGCAGTAATAGTTATGGCTTTTTGGCCCAGGAGTGTGGCGGTTGAGGAACAACCAGAAGTCTTACGGCAGTCATTCTAAAGGCTCCAAATTATATGGATTTTTTCCCCTCCATTAATTTTGTTCTGAATCTATAAATGCCATCTGGGATTCTTTAAAAGTTTTCTCAATCAGTGTTTGTGCTTTGAAAAATACTCCATCTTGCCTGGTTGTTGGCTGTTGAGAGAATTGATGCTCTGTTCTTTGTTCTGCTATGCACCACCTTGAGAGGCATTTCTCTGTTTAGGGATACACGGAAAGCGTTATTTTTAACAGATAAGATGACTGAGAAGATAGCCTTGACATAGACCCAATAAAACAGAAATAGGATAATATTAAGACTGCTGGAGATGGAGTGCCCTGGGAAATGTTTGTGCTCATTCAATACAAAGTTCACACACACACACACACACACACACACACACACACACACACACACACACACACACACACACACACACACACACACTGTATCCATACATATAGGTCTGCCTGGATTAAGTGAGCTGTCTCCACCTTCCCACAGGAAAGGAGCTGGGGCCTCAGCAGGGGTAAATGAGCTTCCTGCAGGTTTAAGGAGCTGTTCCCTGATCCAAACTGGGGTGCTTGAACAGTTCTGATAATGAAATGAAATGAATTTTCGACTGCTATAGAAATGCTGCTCAGCCGACCCAAACAGGCATCTCCATTGGTGCTCACAGACAAAATGAGTTCATCACAGATGTGCCATCTCTTAAAAGTCTTCCTCTTGTTTTATTTTAAGCAGCTCTATCTCTCCGAGTGGGTCCTTCACAAGGTTATCCGTGTCTGAGCTGCAGGAAGAGTGTCCAACCTGCCTCCTACCTCTTCATGTTTCAGCCTGGCCATCCTGTTAGAGGGATGCAGTTGGAGTGAGGGCAGAGCAAGCTCGTGTGGGTGAGCACCAGCCAGGGAGCCCACCTGCATGCACAGGACTATGGAGAGAACTTCCTGGTTAGAAAGATTGATTTACATTCCAACTCACTTTTGTGAGCCTTTCCAAGTTCCTGAGATTTGACCACAGAAGAAAATTAAATTTCTATGAGTAAATGTGACTATGGGAAAGCTAAATAGTAAACTAAGAAAAAAGGTTTGCAAATAAATGACAAAGATTTATTATTCTTTTTTACAGACAGAGAACTTACCAGCCCCTGAGAAATAAAGGAAATCTTCCATTTCTCAATCTCTCCAAGCTGTACAAAGAGCAGTGTCACACAGTTCACAAAAGATAATTTTAATTGGTCTATAAACACATAAAAAAATTACATCTCCACTAATCTCAATTACATTTTTACAAATTGGAACTGTATCAGTTTTATTTAAGATGAACTAAAATGTTTCATTGCTTGTAAGTTTAAGAGCGAGATGATATTTCTTTGACAGGTCAAATGGGAGTATAAATTATTTTTATTGTTTTATAAGTCAATTTATTTTTATGTACACATCATTTATCCAATTTGTGAAAAATTATAATAATATGATAAAATGTTCACTCATTAGCCATTCTAGACTTAAAACATATGTTTTATAAAATATAGAATTTTAATGAGTAAATTTGTAAGAAAAAATTAAATAGCCTGCATCAAAATGAGTAGCAATTAAAAACATTATAGACTTATAGGTGGCTTTCATTTTTTTCTTTCCTGTATTTTCTTCATCTTCTAAAATGATTAACATAAAACATCTATGAACCCCTATATACCTGTGTTTAAAAAGGTACTTACCTGCTCTAGTTTTCTTGTTGTTTTAATATCTAATTGTAGAATATTTTCAGCCACACCTATATTTAAACAGAGCACAGGCAAAGGCTTTCCAGCTGTGGCAAGTCAGGTCTCTGTGTGTGAGTTACGGAGCGTGACCGTCATACACGGACGTTCAGCCTCATCCCTCTGTAATCACGCATAATGTTGTAAATCGTTGTTTTCAGTTTTCCCTGGTATATGTTTCTGTTTAGAAAGAAACCAGCACACATCTCATTACCCAAGGTGTTACCAATGGACATTTTTAGAAAAACATATAGAGGGGGCAGCGATATAGCTCAGTGGTTTCACTACCTGCCTTGGAAGCGCAAGGTCCTGAGTTTAACCCTTGGTACCAAAAAAACAAAAAACATGTACTCGATTTTGAAACACAGCTTGTGATTTAGTGCAGCAGCCCTAGGTTTGGTAAAGTCATAGGCATAGGCCACCCTTCACTACAGAGTTCACGTGGAGTCCGAGAGGGAACGTTGCCTATCCTGTAATTTATAGCACATTGCGCAGCTCTAAATTTGAGGAATGCACCCAGCCCAGATGCGATGGCCTGGCACGATGCATACTGGCTAATGCAGAGAGCTGCCATGTTTATGAGGATGGCCTGACAGACAGCCCACTGTTTCCAGAAGGTCTGATATGACCTTCACCCATCCAGCCTCTATCATTCACACATGTGACCACAGATGCAGATAGTGACCTGTTTACTGCATGCTACAGATTTTGAAAAAAGTATTCATCTTTTATTATGCATCTTGGCTGCAGTAAGGTTCTGTATCTGCCCACAATTAAATTGAAATAATTGTTTCACTTATATAAGTAGATATCTGACCTGGTTTTGACGTCAGTTGGTAACAATACCATTATATAAAAACAGGAAACTAAGCCTTACCAGATGTTAAATAACTGCCCATGATCACACAGCTAGAAAAGACTAAAATGGTAGAAGCGGGTCTTAGTCCCAGCTCTAACACTGACTAGCTACCTGACATGAAAAGCAATACCTAACCTCTCTGTGCTTCTTTCTTTCTGTCCATGGCCTCTCTTTCTCCAGAAAGCTACTCAAATTATTTATGTGATAATAGCTTACAAGGGACAAAAACAGTAGCTGCCTGACTTCTTACATTCTCAGTTCACACTAAGGATCTGCCAGTTGAGCCATATTATAGCCCAAAGCAAACACTGATTCCATGAATTTCCCATTTACTAGTTTCACTGAGTGGGTGACTACCACATCTACCCTTTCTGAGCTCTTCAGAAGCCACCTACCTAAACTTTCAAGTCTTTCCTTTCACATTTAAAGATAAGAATCGAATTCACTCACCACTGAAATAAGTGGTACATGCACTTCGTAGAAACTCTCATGGAAATGTATATTTTAAACGAAATTTAAGAAAAACTCAGCTTTTGCCATTCAAAGCAGGATTTTTTTTTAGTTTATATTAGGAAAATAATCTTGAAAGCTCATCTTGTGTAAGTAGATAAGTTTTTAAAATTACTTATTAATTCTATTAGCTTCCACTAACCTAACCAAAAGGAGGTATGGTGATCCAGATAGTGTAATATTTTACTATAAGCAAAGGAGTGAGGAAGGGGCACAGGGAAAGATTTAGGTACTAGATAAGGGAAAACACAGGTAGGTCAATGGGGGATTTAAAGAAGGAAATCCTAGGCAGAGGCCTTCAAATTAGGTTTGAAAGTATTTTGATAGATAATCAAGACTATGAAGTGATTAAGAATTAAAGAATTGCTTGCAGAAAACCTGGAAGTTCCTCGTGCTAGTCGAACAATTTGGGAATATGTTTAAGTAAGAGTGTATCAGCAGAAGTCTGGGTAGGACAAGGGGCATTTGTATGCAGGTATTTGGCAGATGGGGTTGAAAGGCATGGATCAGAATCCTGAACAAAGGATGCCAACATGATGTTTCAAGAGACCAGATCATAGCAAGAGACTCCAATAGGCCCAGTCTGGGGGACAGACCAGACTGTCACTGGCAGAGACTTGTGAAGATATGCAGGCATTATCTGCTACAGAAATGACCAACCATTTACTCAAAAAAGATAATGTGAACTGATTTAATATATTAAATTATCAAACAAAGACAATTTGAATTTAATGATTCTGAGATATAGTTAATTGGAAGTATTACATTAAGCATATTCCTGATGTCCAGAAGGTAGAATTTTATTTAAGAATATTATTAAGTAAGTCAGTTACATAAACTAAGGAATATATAACTTATCACTTTGAGTTTTTGGTGATATAAATTTTAAAATAGTTTTATTTAGACATATTTTACCTACTGCAAATTTCAGCTACTTAAAGTACATGATACAATGGTTTTTGTGCTTGTTTTAGCCGAATGTACACTAATCCAATGGTTTTTACTATTGAATTTACAAAGTTGTCCAACTATCATGTTAATCTAAATTTAGAACATTTTTATTATCCTTTGCTTCTGGACACTTCTATGTCATCTACTGGTTGCTCAGAACATGGACATCTGTATGTTCAAAGGTGACTGCAAAGCTTCAGAGAAGGTATGGCACCAGTCCTGTGGAATAGCCTACTCACCACACTTTCTCAACTCCCCCTTTCCAAATTTTTTATAACTATGGAGATTACAACTCTAAAGACATCTTCTCAGCTTCCCTTGCAGGTAGAAGTAGCCTGATAGAATTTAGGCTGAAAAATGACCACTAAAATCTTATAGAATCTTGTCCCATCACCAATCTAATATTTTGAACTTCAACAATTGGCTAGTGACCATGAGACAACAGCAGTGATGACAACAATTCCATGCCAAGAATGGAAAAGCAGTGATCTAGGTCTTTGATGGCGCTGACCTCCCTCAAATTCAAGAGACAAAGAAAAAGTGTTTCCTCCGCTGTTTGGTTTGCTCTCCTTATGGCCAAACCCATTTCAACACATGAAAAAGGAAACTATTGCCATCTGAGCACATATCCCAAATGCTATTTACTTATACTCCTGCATCTCTTCTCATTTAAATTTATCAACCCATTCACTGAACATATATTTATTAATTATCTACTAGACAACAGATACTCTTGCAGATGCTGGAGATAAAGTGATGGACTAAAATCCCTGGAGATAAACTCTGGGAATGATATTCTACCTTCTGGAAATTTAAGCTCTGCAAACCTTCTCCCAGATGAGCTTCTCCTTCATTCAAGATGCATGACCTTGTGAAATTAGCCAATTCACAGAGTAGCGGGAAACTGAACTATGATTTCTCCTTTGGGTGTTTCATCTTATTTCACCAATCAAGTTATAAGCAACTTGTGCTTCTTTTATGCCTCAATTTTTTGTTATTGCTTTGGGGGGTGGTATTTTTATTTTGGAGGATTTTTTATTTGCATTTTGGTAGTGTTTTAATAAAGTCTGTCAGCTGACTAATTTCTTGGTTAAAGAAAATAACTTGCAAACTTGCCCAAAATACCTGTCCAGCAACCACTACCTCACTTTCTTCTACTACATGTCCTTCAAAGAAGGACAGAAACACAAATTAGGTCACTTGCACTTTCAGTCGCTCTCTGCTGTCACTTTGGTTTATATATCCTATACAAGTTGGATTTATTTACATTGTTCTTGGTTGACATTTATTTGTACAACCTGTCCTTTGAGTAAATCCCTGCAAATTTCCTCGTTCTTAATGCCATTCCTTTGAGCTATGTTTCAGCACAGAGCTTCCTTTGTTCCCAAGAATTCTGATAATGTCTCCCACAGCTGCCCACAACAACTTATAGAGAAGAATGTGTCTATCACCTGTCCAGAAAGGGGGATACAAGTGCGGTTTTCAATCCACCGTGGCACAGTGTAAGTGGAGAAAAAGTCTTATGTTAAGGAGATTTTAGCTCTCTAATGCCAAGACATCTGCAAGTCTGAACCAGAGGTAACATGAGTGTGAAGAGGAATGTACTTAGTTTAAGCAGCCAAAGCATGGCATCTCAGTATACGAAAGCAACCTACAATATTCAACACTGTAGTATATTAGCACATTGTAATTCAACCTTGTATTGCAAAGATTCCTCATGTAAATGGTTTAGAAAATCTGCAGACCATTATTGTTAATAACAAGCAATTTGCAGCATTTGGAGATCACAAAACCTGTTCAAATTAGTAAACAGTATCATTCAAAGCTCACTATCATGAAAGAGAAGTTAAGCAGTCTGACAAAGACTCCACAGACAGTCACAAGGCACAGCAAATCTACAAGAGGCTAGGAGTCGCACTGTGATGCCCAAATCCCCCAAAGCATAGCACTCTTAGGTATAGTGTTGCCCTCTGGTGTCTTGCTTTCCCACATTACCTATTCATCAGAGTCCTCTCAACTTTCAAAGAGTTGAACTCAAAGGCATGAAAGTGGTTAGATGGAAATTTTAGGATTTGAACACCTGCACGAAAGTAATGAGCAAAAGAGAACTGATGGAAGCCAATTATTCCCCCAAGTAACAGATTATTTTAAGCACTATATAAGTGACTAGATATTGTTCACTTGAGCCCCAAAGAGTCTTCATTTTTATCTCTCATTTTCTCTGTCAATAGATCTCTTCTGTAATTGGTCTCAAGTTAGAGAAAGAAACACATTAAAAGTAAAAATGAAAATCAACAGAAACAAAGGAAATATGTTCTTGCAACCTTTTGGAGAACATTTTTTAAAAACCTTGCAAGACAGATCAATTTATGGAGAATCTCTAATGGCTATAGGACATGAAGCGCCTTTTGGGGAACCCCAGGTAATATTTTTTGGATTGGCAAGATTGACAGTTATTGAAGTGAATGTTGCATATATCATTTGAGGGAAGGAGCAAGAATAGGACTGAAGGTGGTTCTTCCATTTTGCACAAAGGGAAATTACCTATTGCATCTTATGGTTTTTGTCATCAGTACAAGTCACCACTGAGTTATAGGAGGTGTGGTAGCTTGCATTAAGGAGTTCCCTCTTCCCTTGTCTTTCTTAGGCTAAGCTTGTTTACTGAATGCTGTGAACTTACTAGATTTAGCTTGAGGATCTTTTTATAGCATTTACATCATTCTCCTGCTTGTCCATGTGCCAATTATTTTGTCATGAGGCTACTTGTCTCATCTATTTCAAGAAAAATTTGAGCCCAAGATCTAGTACATGAAATTGTTCCCAAGCTCACCATTCTCTAAGACTTTCTTCTGGAATATTTGGACCCACTAGCACCATCCAGCACAGTGCCCAAAACAAAAACTAAAAAATTCTGTGCTAGGGTTTAAGAGTGAAGAAAGGAATGCAAAGTGGTCTCATTCTCCAGGAACTTGCAATATTCTTCTCTAAATATCCACTGTCAAAAGTTTCTATGCTATGTAGTCTTTAGGTAGAGAAGGTCTTTATTTTTAAACAACTTTTTAAGGAGGGCTTTTTGTGTCTAATTTTGTTACCAATCCTTCAAGGCCAGTGAAGTTTCCCTTTTATTCTTCAAAACATAATTCAAGGCTCATAGTAATTGCTTCTCTTTAAGCATTTTTAGTCAATAAATCAACAAAACACTATTAGTTTTATCTTAACAAGAAGAATTAGATTAGATTTCCAATTCTTCACTCTAGCAATTTGTCTTAGGAGTTCTCTAGTAGAGCAAATATGATAATATAAGAGATCTTTATAACTATATACTGAAGATTGAAAATTACTACTGTATATCTGTGTAGCTTTGGAATTAGCTGCAATTTTAAAGCATTTCTATTAGTCTTTCCTTTTTATTGATATTACCTGAACTCTATACAATTAGCATTGCATGACTATAGTGAAACATTAAGCAGGAGTGACATATTTGGTCATATAAAATATCACCATTGATATATAGTGAGCTTGAGCTCATTTCCTTTCCAAAATGTTGCATAGGATGTTAATAATTTACCCCTGGGAAGAACAAGGGAATCAAGGGACCTCACAGAGCCTTTGCTTGAGTCCATGCATTGTTCATTTTCATGAAGACTGTTTTGTCCACAATCATATAAAAATATTCTTGGCAACGGGACTCGTATTTTCAAAATACTTTGTATGACTGGAGTTCCATGAAACATAAGCTAGCTAATCTAACTGATTTATAAGACATTGGATTTATGCATAATAATGCAACTCATCTTCTTTGTCAAGAAGAACATCTTTAGAAAATATGTGTAAGTAACAAATAAATATCAGTTTTACATTGATAAAAAAATCTTTACTCTCTTCACAGGATATATGACACACACTTAAACCATCTGTCTGATTTGGTTCTGTATAGAGGTGTATACAAAGCCTGCTTCCTTACATCTGTGGTACAGGGTATTTGGCTATAATAGCCTGTATCTATAATTTTTCAAAATGATAATCAAGGAAAAATTTCATTAACTCCTCTAATATGAGAAAACAAATATAGATATCAAGGTCTCGGCCTTGCAGATCATGCTCAACCACAGTCCACTGTAGCATAATGGTTACAGAAAATGTAAAGAAAATGTTCATGGCCTCCCTAAGAAGAGTTTCTTGTTTTCATGCTTTGTACTACTTTTGTAATTGCCTTGATCTTCACCATGCCTAAGTCCCTATTTTTGCTAAAGAATTTACATCAAAGAAAAATATTTGGCAGGGTTCTTGCTTTTAACAACTTTCTTAATTAAACCCAAAGAATTCCTTTTTTCCCCTCAAATTAAAAATTTATGTGCTCATCTAAAAGTACCATATGCCTCTGATTTTTAGGATCTTCAAACCACACACCCTGATGTTTGCTGTTTTAAAAACTGAATACACTCACACCTGAAATAACTACAAAGGCTCCCTTTCCAGGCCATACACCAATCAGATCATGCCTGTCCCAACCCTCCACTAATTGATCACATGTGCTGTACACATGGAAAAGAGCTCTGTACATTGCTGTGCAGTTTCCTAATGACTTCCAGAACCAGACCCTTCAGAGCTCATGAATCACAATGAGCATGTGTCGAAGTTGTAATTAGGATATTATGCCTCTTAATTTATATTTATTTTAAACATGGACTCTTTGGGAAGGAATGTTTCCTAAGAGTTTTTTTCTTCTCAAAGCATTTCCCTCAGCAACAATAGAATCCTGGGTGGAGTTGGTAGAAACTCAGAACTAAGGCTTTGTCCAAACCTGGCAAATCAGAATTTCCAGTTCAACAAGAAGCTCAGGTGATTCTTCTGTATATCAAAGACAGAGAAGCCCTAAAATCCAAATCTTTAGTCAAATTTTCCTTTCTAGGCTTGTACAACTAATAACGTTTCCCTATCCTAAAAAAATGAAAAAGTATAATTAACAAATTGTGGCATTGCATCAAGTGACATTAAGAAATTGGAGAGTTTCCTTTAAGATACATATTGGATGTTGCAAAAGGTAGAGCATGTGATTATTATGGACTTCCTATAAGAAATTTTTCCTAACTAAAATTTGTGTATTTACTTTGCTGTGGGTACAAATTATAGAGGGGCATATTGTCCTCATGTCATTGTAGAGACTTTCCTGAAAGCCAATCATTTCTTCATCAAGGAGGTAAGGAAGAAAGGTCAGAAAAAGTCCTCTATTCTCAGCAGCTTCCTCTCAACCTACCTTCCCATCCAATGGCTTTGATTTTTAAGAAAATATTGTTTTAGAGGCTAGGGATTTAGCTCAGTGGTTCTACCACTTGCCTCACGAATGCAAGGTCCCGAGTTCAATCCCTAATACCAAATATATATATATATAATTTTAAGCCATGGTCTCTTGATGGCTAGCATTCTAAAGATAGAGAATAATAGTAGATTATAAAATGCACTGCTATCAATCCCTAGATGTGATATTCTTTCTCCACATCTTACTTTTAAAAGTTCTGAAGTTGATCTTAGTCTAGATAAATGAGTCATCCACTGATTTGACAAAACAAAGAGTTGAAACAAAAGAATCAAAAATAAAAAACTTCAGATGTTGTTCATTTATATTTGACCCCCTTCAAACTGGTCATTGTAGGAGGCCCACATACCTTTATTCCTAGGTCACTGCCATCATCATTAACCATGTTTTCCAAATCATCCTTTAAAACAGTCCTCAAAATGACCTGCCAAACATCACAGAAAGATGGCAAGATTTTATTATCATTGGTCTATTTAAATTTTAATATTATTATACCACCAGATACCTTAGCATGTCTCTCAAATTTAGCTCTTAGTAATCTTCAACAATTTCTCTACAACCAAGAAACCACCTGTAAAATATAATTTTCATCATTTAAATAATCGAAGATTTGTGCTCACACTTTGTTATTCTACTAGAATTCCATCGCAACTTTGGCCAACAACAAAATGATAGCAGCATCCATATTCTGTTTCTTTTTGTGAAGATAGACTATATTCAGATAGTCAGAAAATACTCCTGTGTACAGAAATTCTGGTAGGTTTTACAACACCCAATCAATTCAGTCATTCTACTACATCTCACGTCACTATAGAGTTCATCAAATTTAGTTTGTGAATTATGTAACCGGTAAATTGTTTAAAGTTTTCACTATCTCTCAAAAACCTTTAATCTCCATTTCCCCCTAGATGCCTGTACATAAAGCCAGAAAACGAGTCCATGAGTTGCCCTAGCTTATCTACTCTATGAATAATAGAGAGTGTGTGTCTCTGTGTTTGTATTTGTGTGTGTGTGTGTGTGTGTGTGAGACGCAGGTATATTTTTAAATGCACACACTATTTTGTGTATTTTTGCTGCACTCCCAAGTCAACTGTATCATTTTCAATGGATATGTCTACTCCCCTCTAATAGCACGGTTATCTAAGAATTAATAGCATTACATTTAGCTCCAAATTCAAGAGGAAAATTCTAAAACATTCTGTCCCCACCGAGGGGACTAAAGCTGTATTGTGATGTGATTCTCATTAAAAGGACATTTCTCAAAGCCAGGACCAGGGAAAAAATGTTACTATCAACAGAGCAAGGTACCATGAGCTAAAGGGCTGAATTCTTCCAATACGTTGTGAAAATTTCAACCATATCACTAAAAATTCTGAAAACCCTGTCACAGTTCCAAAGGCCAAAATTTGGTCATTTGAGAGGTACAGTCCAGTATTTGGATTCTGTCAGAGCATCATCAGACAGCATGAGCCATCAGAGATGGCTTGTTCATCCCAACAGTGCTATGCAGCACCAGCAAAGTCATAAATCTCCCAAGAGTCCTGGGAGGTATCCGTATGTGACTTTCTATTTTTTTTTCTTTTTATTGAGGTTATTGGTACAATCTAGGTATACAATACAATTACATTCATCATTGGGATTCTGTACCTTTACATAATAGGTTTTGATTCTCATTTTTTCCCCTTGTCCCTGCCCTCCTTTCAACCCCTCCTCCCCTCTCCATTTACAAACATTTTATTTCCATTTTTTCAGTTTCTCATATTTTTTTCCTCTCCCTTATTACCTCTCCCCCACCCTTCCCACTTTCCTTACACCTTTAGACCTTTACTTCCTATTTCACATTATTAATTGTCTCATTAGGATCCTGTGTACTATTATAGTTTTTCACACCAAAGAAACTATTCGGTATTTCAGTTAAACAAATCTCTGTATGAACATTTAAAATAGGGAATCCTAAAATAAAACTAAAAAG
>NW_022900942.1:30306267-30347847 GCF_012274545.1 Fukomys damarensis | reverse complement strand
TAAATGGTAAATACACTATATTGAAATTTTGTTCACTGCAGACATGTTCTGGACTGCTTCTTGATTTCAATTTAATTCAAATGATTTAAGGGTGATAGACTAGTGACTACCACAGGTGGTCAGTGTCCAAGTTGTGCTTGATCTTAATGTGTTGCTGATTGTATCAGTTGGGATAAAGCATTGCCGTTGATTTGATGAGCTGTTTTCTCTGATGTTATGAAGATGAGAATGTCTGTGGGTCGTTAGAAACACAGAAGTTAGGGCACAACGATATCAGGAAGATTTGGGTGATAACCCAGAGATTAAACCAAGGAGAGCCCAACAACAAAAATAAAAATGAGAAAACACTTAAGCAAGACACAAAGACAGACTTCCACTTCAACAATGGCAAATAGTAGGGCAAATGAGGATGAAAAGGCTGATAGTGAACCACTAGGACACCCTGAACTCAAAGCACAGGAAGTAACAAAACAGATCAATCAGGCTCTAGAAAAATTCAAAACAGAAATAATTTCCCAGATAACCATAGAGATAGTGAGCAAAATGGAAGTCGTGATTTGAGACTCTAGAGCAGAAACTATTTGTTCTCTTTTAGTACTTGAGCTCAGGACCATGATAGAAGCCATGAAGGCCGAGCATAAGAAAGAAATGGAAAAAATAAATGCCCAACATAGGAAAGAAATGGAATCCATAAAACAGATTCAATAGGTATCCAGGAGATTAAACACTCTATTGAAAGTGTACAGAACAGAATAAAAGAATGAGAAGATAGGCTCTCAGATATAGAAGATAAGATTGCAGTCAGTGACCATGAAAAGAGAGGTCAGTTAAAAACAGTAAGAGATCATGAGAAATAAATCCAACAACTCCTAGATGATGCAAAGAATAACATAAGACTGATTGGAATCCATGAAGTAGCAGGAGAAAATGCAAAGGACTTTAAAAAGCTTTTCGCAGAATTAATGACAGAAAACTTCCCAAAGAGAGGGGAAGAATTTGACATTCAGATAACTTAGGCATATAGGACCCCAACTAGCTACAATAAAAAAAAATCTACACCTAGACATATAATAAAGATCCCAGAAACCCAACAGAAGAACAAAATACTACAAGCAGTAAGAGAAAAGAAACAAATCACATACAAAGGAAAGCCCATCAGAATCACAGCAGACTTTTCAACACAAACCCTTGGGGCAAGGAGAGCCTGGAATGAGATATGTGACTTTCTAGAGTCTCTGTGGTCTAGAAGAGGAGTGCGGAATGGTGATTATTTATGAAAAGTATAAAAACAGTCCAGATTCAAATTTTAATCTATATCTCATTGTGATTATCACCACTCTACACATGAATGCTCATTTTTTTTTCAGTAGTGAGAACTGAACCCAGGGCTTTTTCATGGAGCTACATCCCCAGTCCTTTAATATTATTTATTTTGAGAGGGGGTTTTGCCATGTTGCCCAGGCTGGCTCAAATTTGCAATCCTCCTGCTTTCTTCCCCCTAGAGTACTAGAATTACAGGTGTGTGCCACTATACCCAGCTTCAATATTATTAACCCTTATCCAACTATTGTTTATGCCTCAGAAGACACAGAAATAAAGAAAATCCCTACTGTTCAATTATTTTTCTAAAAAAATGATGGCATTCATTTATTAGGTACTTCTCTAGCTCAAACTATCTATGATGGTGCTTTCCTGCATCAGCTTAATTAATTCTCATATGAGTCCTATGAAACACATGAAATTGGTATAACATTTACAGCTTAGGAGATTGGGGCTTAATAAATTACATTACTAAAGTTTACAAAACTAGCAAGTATCAGAGATGGAGTTGGAACCCAACTGTTATAAGATCTCAAAGCCTGAGTTCTGCTTAACTGAACTTAGCCAGTAGGTATCATAATAGGAATGTTATGCCCTAAAGAATTGCTGACCAAGTCAGCATGGTAAAGACACAAATACACCCTGGAAGGACCAGGTAGCACAAGAATGTCAGAGACAGGAAAAGCATAACCGGATTTATCCAGGCAGATGTCAGTGAAGTAGTCTTGAAGAGTGAAATGGCAAAGAAATATTGAAAGAGCATTTTAGGTACAGAAAAAAATATGTAGATTAATAATAATGATCTTCCCTGTAAGAATTTGTAAGAAATTGCCTTTGCCTTTCTCCACAGAAATCAGATAATTACCCAGCTTTATTCTAATAAGCTTTCTCCCCTGTGAGGAAAGAAATAAGGTACTAATTTTGGCTTCTCATTTGCAGAAGAGGAAAATGACACTTAGAGAATGTAAGTAAATCTTTCAAGGTCTTGTCAAACATCAATAAAACAAAAACAGAAACTGCACATTTGGACCTGGGATTTTTTTTTTTTTTTACTTCATGGTCTTTTCATAAAACCATTTTCTTATGGAGTCACAAGTCTAGGAAGGGACTCTGATATACTCTATGCAAATGCTCCCACTTAGACTAATTTAGACACTTTTCTCCTCTCCTTTTTTTTTTTTAACACAAATCTAGAGCTTTCTAGAGGGAAAGGCGAGGATCTGTTTAACTTTTGAGAACAGAATGGAAAACTCACTGCATCACAGTTCACTCAGTAGAACTCAGGAAATCACAGTATATTACTTGAAAAAGCTTAGTTAGGGTTATTTCATCAATCCATCTCACATGGAATCTATAGTCAGAGACGGATACTCACAGTTGTGCAGCAGAGGTAAAGAAATGGTAATAGTAGTTTAGTGCTGTAAAACCATTTAGCCACTCAGCTGGGCTTGTGGAAATGATCATATTCTTAAGCCATATTCTTCTCCAGGTGTAAGCTAGTACCTACAATGGGCTTGTTTTGTTTGTTTGTTTGTTTTAATGAGGTTTTGTGTCAGTGCCTAGCAAGTGTTTTCCCTACCTTCTTTGGTGTCCATTTGCCCTACTTGTTTAATCGTATAGTCATCCAATGTCCCCATACATAAAAGGTTAGATTTTCAGGTTTTTTGCAATAAATTGGGTCAAGCAGCTAATTTTTGGTCAGTGTAAGAGAGGCAGAGTTTTGCATACAGCTTCAAAGGAGTGTCCTTTAGGACTGGAGATTCATCCCTCCCCCTCACTCTTTTCCTTTCTATTGGTTGAAATATGAATCCAGTAGCTAGAGCTCTAGCAGCTCCAACAGTACAAACAACTACAAATAAAATTTGCAGCAGAAGAATAAGAAAGAAGAAATCTTTATACCATGTCTTACCATACCACCTCTGGCCTTCAGAACTTTTGGGTGTGACAAGAAAAATACTTCTATGTTGCCTAAGTTACTATTACTTTGGTTTATTACACATGAAAGAATGTAACAGAGGCTGTCACAACCTCTTGGGTATTGCCGTATGCTCAAATCCCAGGACTGGAGGTTTCTCATGGTTTCTCTTTATACTTGCCGGTGTAGTAATTACTAGCTACAGCATTAATTGGCAATTTATCAAGCACTATCTTTTGGCATTTCTTCTTGGTGTTGTCATCTTAAACTCTTAAAGTATTAATTATACTTTGACTTGTCATGTACTTTCATGTATTAAATCTTATTTTTTTCCACTTAATTTGGAGCTCCTTCCCTTGTTGAGCTTTGCTCGTGAATTACAGATATTCAAGCCTCAGTGTAACTCAAGGAAACATTTAGCACCTTGGGATAAAATTTGAGATTCAGTTTTTTAGAGAAAGTCTATATATTTATAAACAAAGAGATACTGAAAAGCAAGTTCACATGGAGTTTATGAGCTTGATTTAAATCTCCAAAAGGTATTAAGTGAATTAATCTCACTGTGCCTCAGTCTCCTCATCTCAAAAACAAAAGTATTACAGGTGAAAAGTAATATGAAATGCAATTTTAGGAAATTGGTATTATAATTACTCTCCTTTATAAATGAGAAAAATGAAACACAGAGAAAATAAATTCCTCAAGCTCACATGATTAACAAGGGGTGGCAAGAGGTATTTTTCCCAGAGATGTTATAGTAGCAACACTGAGTCTTCTCCTCAAAACTTCTTTAAAGTCTACCTCTACCATTCATTTCACACTGACCATAATGTACCTTGTAATTTTTCTTTACCTCCTTAAGGTGTATTCCTGAATCTAATAAAACGGAGTTGAAGAAATTAACTTTGTATAATGTACCTTTGCCACCCAAGCTCCTTCCAAATTAGTCATCAGTAAGTGTTAATATTGATGAAATTCCTGTGATAATGTTGCAAAATATGGATAATAAAAGAGGCACCAATTCTAATAGTGCATGCCTTATGATAAGAGGAGCATAAATAATACAAGGGCCAAATGTACATGCTACATACTGACATTGACCAAAGCAAATTATATGACATCCTAAGATTAAAACAATTGTTCACATGATCACCATAACATAGATATTCTGCATTAAATACAAAGTAAAAGAATCCTTTCAAATTCATTCTATGAAAACAGCATTACCAATACCAAAACTGAATAAAGTCTCAACAAACAGAGAAAACAGATAATATCTTTGATGAACATAGGTGTAAAAATCCTCAGTAAGATTCTTGCAAATAGAATCCAACAACGTATTTAAAAAATAACATACCATAATCCAGTTTGTTTCATGCAGGAAGACAAGGATGAGTCAACATGTATAAATCATTGATAAAAAGTACATGAATCAAGGATTAAAAGTACATGATTGTCTCAATAAATGCAAACAAAGCCCCTGGAAAAGTTCAGCATTGCTTTATGATAAAAACCCTGAAGAAAATAGTTATAGAAAGATCTTTCTTCAAAAATGATAAAAGTGATATGTGACAAACCCACAGTCAACATCACACTGAATAGGGAAAACTGAAAGCATTTACTCTAAAATCAAGCACAAGATCAGCGTGTCAACTCTCAACACTCCTGTTCAATAAACTACTTGGATCTTTTGCACAGCCAATTAGGCAAGAGAAAGAAATAGAAGAGATACAAACAGAAAAGAAAAAAGTCAAATTATCCTGATGTGTGAATGATATATTCCCTTGCATAAAATATTCTAAAAACTGAACTAGAAGACTCTGGTTCCATAAACAAATTTGACAAAATGGCAGGATACAAAATCAAAACACTAAAGTCAATAACTTCCTTATTCAACAATGATGAACACACTGAGAGAGAAATCAGGAAAACAGTTCCATTCATAATAGTTTTAAAAAATAAATAAAATACCTAGGAATCAACTGAATCAAGGAAGAGAAAACTTCTGTAATGAAAATTGCAGTACATTCAAGAAAGAAATCAAAAAAGATATTAGAAAATGGAAAGAACTCTCTTGTTCATGAGTTAGCAGAACTAATATTGCTTAAATGACTATATTAACTTTTCCATTGCTGAGATACAATATCCAACAATCATGACTTAAAAAGGGAGCAGTTTAATTTAGTTCGTGGTTCCAGGGAATTCAGGATAAGGTCTTTAAACAACAAGGCAGGAACATCATCGTGGAAGGTGGTGGTGGAAGAAAGCTACTTAATTTATGGTAGCTGGGAAGCAAAGCAGGGGAGGAGCACCAGAGGGGGGACCAGACACAGAACCTAAGGCCACGTCTTCATTGATGGACTCAGACACACCAAGATGTATGTTCCACCGATCCCCTGGATGGATTCTAAATTCAGTTTGATACTCCACTCAGAATGCCACAATGGCCATATAACCAAAAGAGATCTCCAAATTCAGTGCAATCCCCATTAAAGTACTGACAACATTCTTCACAGAACAAGAAAAACCAATCCAAAAATATATATGGAAACATAAAGGCCAGTCGAGTTCTAAGCTAAAGCAATACTGGTGGCATCAGAATACCAGATTTCAAGTTATGCCACGGAGCCATAGTAACAAAAAAGTAAGACACTGACACAAAAGCAGACATGTAGACCAAGAGCATAAGGTAGGAGATATAGAAACAACCTGTGCATCTCTGATTTTGGATGAAGAGAACCAAAGATATATGACAGAGAAAAGACAACCTCTTTCACAAAAAATGTTAGGAAAACTGGATATCCACATGAAGAAAATTGAAGCTAGATTCCAACTCTCAACTTGGCTAAACTCTAATAAAAATTGATCAAAGACTTGAGACTGTTGGAAAAAAACAGGGGAAACATTTGAAGCTGTAGACACGGGTCAAAAGTCCCTGTACAGATCTCAATAGCACAAGACAATCTCAAGAATCAACAAATGAGACTATATCAAGCTAAAAAAGCTTCTGTGTAACAAAGGAAACAATCCACAAGGTAAAATGACAACCTACAGAATGGGAGAAATCTTTGCTAGCTACTCTTCTGAAATAGTTTTAATATTTAAACTACACAGATAATTCAATTAACTTCAAAACACCCAAATAATACAATTAGTAAATAAGCAAATGAGTTGAATAGTATTCAAAACAAAAAGTACAAATGGCCAACATATATATGAAAAAATGTTCAACATCTTTAGCCATTAGGGAAATGCAAATTAAAACTACATTGAAATTCCCATTCACCCCACTAAGAATGGCTGTCGACAAGAATACAAAAAGCAAGGAATGTTGGCAAGGATAGGGAAAAAGAATATCTCTGTAGTGTTGATGGGAAAGTAAATTAGCAGAGCCACTATGGAAATCAGTATGAATATCCCTTAAAATCTAAAAACACAGATACCATTTGATCCAGATATACCATTCCTTGGTATATACCCTATGACAGTGAAGTTTAATTGTATCATCTTGATTGGCTTGGAAGCCATCCAGAGGATTAATAAAGCACACTTCTGGGTATATGGGGTGGGGATTCATGGAGGCAAGAAACCAGAAGGTAGACTATTGGAGAGGAAGAAGGGGACTGGGACAGGGTAGAGGAGGGAGAAAGGGGTGATGGAGAGAGAAATAATTAAAGTATGTTATATGCATGTACCAGAAAATCTTATTATTCTTTATTACTAATTTGCAATGTTAAAACAATTATGGTCATTCCATCCACTATCTGTTCTGAGGTTTTAACAAATAGTGATTCCTTTGGCATAGTAAATGAATTTGTTAATTTTTGCTTGCCTAAATTGCAAGAAACTTCTTAAATTGAAGGATCAAGAATTGAATTCTCTATGTGGTCAACAGGATTTACCTAAGGATATTTTGGAACAATTTAGTGACCCCAAGGAATAAAATATTTCTATTTATTAATTACTGTGGAAATGTTTACAGTATAGCCTCGGGTTCCAATAAAATCAGTGGAATGAAATTTTTATAATTTACTGATATGAATGTTAAAATCGATGACAGACATTACTAAAAGTATGTACAATTTAAGAAGTGAAGTAGTCAATATAGTAAAATCCAAAATTAGAGAAATTAAGTTTTAAAGTCAGAGTTCATAGTCATAAAAAGTCTTCAATATTCAAAGCTATATAATAAATTTACTTCAAGAAAATACAAGATATGACCAAAATATAGAATGAATTTTTAAAAAATTATTATAGTAAAAACCATATTGCCATTATCAATAGTCAATTTCCTCCTCTCACTTTGAACACACTTATGCCGTCATTTTTGCCATATTATAGAGAAAGAATTCTAGAAGAATTCTTTTGCGAATGTCTTTATGAAGTATGGTTTTAAAAAATACAGTGAATGCTGCTGCTGAGTGCCATCCAATGGAAAGCAGGGTTGTAAAAAACATTATGGTATGTCCTCGTCCATCCTATTTACTTTGTCTGGCACTCTGTGATTTCTGGCTCTTCTCCCTAATCAAAATGCCAATGAGAATTAAACTGATTCAGGATAGCCAGGAAGCCAGGACAGCACAACTGAAGACACTCGTTCAAGGAGAACTTCCAAAACTGCTTTAGAAAGTGGTAAGAATGTTGCAATAAGTATGTTAAACCTGAAGGGAAATATTTTGAGGGGGATTAATGGCACTGTATCTCTTACTGTAATATTTTTAAAAATTAAATATTCACCGCATTTTAAATTACACTGCATATGTACCTTAAATGTTCACTCAAGGGTGCTATCATTCTATAAGATGAAAGCTACATTAAAATCAGCTCCCTTTTCAGTTGAAAATCAGAACAGAGCAGTCATGATAGGGTGTTATAGTTATACAGGCTTCATATTTCATAAGTCACTTTGTCTTTATTATCCTATTTAATTCTATACAAACCCTGAGGAAGTAAGTATTATTTACCCATCTCTATTTTTCAAAGTAGGAAACCAAGGATCGGAGAAGAAGAGGCTTTTCTGGTACCCCACAGACAGTAAGAAGCTGACCTATTTATTCTGAGCCCTAATTCAGTGGTCTTCCTAATATAATTCAGAATCTCTAAAATTTCAACACAGGTTAGAAGCAGAATTCAAGTTCCAGCAATCTTATTTTCACTGAGCTTTTCAGGAAAGGTAAAAAAAACTTGCCTCTAATCAGTATGTTGTATATGTTAAATAGAAACATACTTGTCCTCAGCCCAGCAAAAAGAATGAAATAATGCATGGGAATAAATTCATCCATTCTAACCTCAGTGCACGTGTGTTATCTATAAGCACCGAGTCTACATTTAGTTCAAGGTACAAGGAGCAACAATTCGAATTTATCTGAAAAACATAAAAAATCCTTCATTTTCTTCCCCAAACAAAGGAACAAGCCCAACTGTCCCCAAAACTCTTTCTTCCTCAAATACTGAGATGAATGCTTCCTCCCATCAATTCTCACAGCAATTTCTTTCCTAGAATTCAATCTTGAGTGTGGAACCTGTGGATATCCAATGGCTGTGTACAAAGAGGAGTTGTCCCACAAGATCCGGGCCCAGGTGCAGCATAAACTAATACTCTTCCTAATGTTCCCCTTTCTAATAATAATAAGAAGTTATAATCACTTTTAAATAAGTTTTTCCCCATTTGGATAAGCACAGTTCGTGAGTGTGGCTCTCTGTGGTCTAAATAATACTGTTGGAGCTTGTTAATGATCGACCCCCATAGTTTACTAATCACACGCTCATCTTGCTTTCTGGATTAGTATTGGCACTCAGCTCACTTATAAAGGCTATTTATTATCAATTTTTCAAATTAGTAGTTGATTGGTATTCAGTATAACTGCTTTTCAGGGTAAGGTCCTTGTACACAACTAATTAAACTAAGGAGTTCATCTGTTCAAAAGTTGTAAGAATTAGGATTGTAAAAAAAGTAACATTTTTGCCTCAAAATTGCTATACTCATATGTACAAAGTTTCTATATAATGTGATGAAATAATTATTGTAATTAGCATCTTAATTTGAATTTAGATGCAATTTGAGGTTTTTTTTTTTTCTTTTTAGAAATCTAAATTAATTCCCTGGGAAACTGATGAGAATTTTTCAAAGTAGAAATAAATGCCTATAATAAATCAAGAGATAAGGGAACAGGCAGAGATTATTCTGCAATTAAAGTTTACTAAATTAATTCCACTTAAACTCCTTGGAGTTTAATGTGAAAAAAATAGAAAGTGCTTATCTTCTTAAATTAAAAAAATCACACTCTAAAAATTTAAAGGCAAAGAAGGGAAAAGAGCCATATAATCAATATTTCCCTAAACACTAATCAGAATATAAATGTTAATATTCCTCTCACAGTTTGATATTAAAAATATAAATAAAAGTCACCAAACTTAAGTAAATTAAAGGAAAGTATGGACAGGTGATTGGAAGTTGAATGTGAATATTTGTTTTACCCAAATGAATGTAAATTTCATTAGTTGATAATTAAAAGGAAATTATATAGACATTACAATTACTGCCATTGGCATAAATTATGAAGTTGTATGGCAAAACAATTTAGGAAGTCACAATGCTGTTACTATTGTCAAACTGGTTACCAGAGAAACCCAGGATAAATAATATATTCTGTGACTATGGAAATGAGGCCTTGATGTGTTGCTAGGCTGTTAAAGCTAATGTCATTGTATAAAACAATAATGTTAAACATTATTAGTTTTTTAATTATGTCAGTTAATTAGAATTGTTCCTGTTAATTGCCTATGATTCATCTCCAGATGAAAAATGCTCAGGAAAGAGCTTCGGCTTTTTCTTTCCCAATGTACTATCTAAAATAAGGTCTGGGCTTTGTACAACTGAATTTTATAAATATCATTAGACTGGGAAACAACAGAATTCATGGTTAAATTCATTCAAAAGTTATTATAATAAAAAGAATATTATTAAGAGATACACTGAAGAATAGAGGACCATCACTGTACTACTCTGGACTCAAAGATTGAGATTGATTCCCAAGTAGTGGTTTTATATCAAAGATTTTCACCAAAAATCAAAGCAAATGTGATTAACATAGATTAGTTAATATTTGCCTAGTCTATAAATACCAGAACATTAACTCATATGGCTGCTTTGCCTTTTCCCTTATATTTCATGGCCTCTAATAATATTTATGTGTTCTTAATTTTAATTCACAGTATTATTCAAAACTTAACTGAACACCTTGATATATGATAAAGATTGATTTAAGAATTGGAAATATATGTAGTTGTGAGAAAATGTAAACTTGAGTCTTCAGGGTTTAAAACCACAAAGGTATCTAGGAATCACTTGCACCCATTAAATCCATTAATATTTAAAAACAATCCCATAGCTTCATGGTGAGAATGACATCTAATGAACTGTAACCTCCTCAGTTTCCCCCACTGCAGATGCAGTTTACAGTTTAACACTGTGAAAGTCCCTGTGTACCACTTACTGTCACTGAGACCATAAAAAGACCGTCAAAACTTCAAAAGCATGCTATGGCCTCATGGCCAGAATACCCACCCCTGTAGCCTCCTCAGTTCTCCCATCTAGAACAAGGCTAGGAATGATTATTCATGAAGTTTCATCCAGTACTGTACTCTAAGTGCCTGATCCAGGGTTAACAATATGCTCCACCTCACATTTATGGAATGATTAATTGACCATTGCTGAAATGGAAAGTAAAATCAAATGTTTCTCAAGATAGATTTTTACTCCACTGAGGTTATACATTAATATGTAATAATGAGAAAGTTTATGCGATACAAAAACCAATTTTTTAAAAAAGGCTTAATTGTGTGTGTGTGTGTGTGTGTGTGTGTGTGTGTGTGTGTGCAAAACCTTGTGATAACCAGAAACATAGAAAGGGAAAATAATTGTCTTACGAGTGAGCAGAGAAGGCCTACACAGTTGTGGGCAGGAGCTCAATACTATATGAGACACCTCATCCCCAAGACTTTTTGAAAAAGGTAACCTTATGAATGTATTCAGGAGATAAATGTGTACCTCAGCGGTGCTCAGAGTCAGAGAGAGAGCAAAACCTTGTGATAACCAGAAACACAGAAAGGGAAAATAATTGTCTTACGAGTGAGCAGAGAAGGCCTACACAGTTGTGGGCAGGAGCTCAATACTATATGAGACACCTCATCCCCAAGACTTTTTGAAAAAGGTAACCTTATGAATGTATTCAGGAGATAAATGTGTACCTCAGCGGTGCTCAGAGTCAGAGAGAGAGAGACAGAGACAAACAGAGAGTCTAAGATTTAGACTACCTGATGCCCAGCATAAACTGTATTTCTTTCTCTAAACTTGCTAGAATTTGGACTCACACAGCCAAACTTCAGAAGAATTTTCAATAAGCCTTTATATACTATTGATTGATGCAGTCAGTTTCTTTTTGAAGTTTGATCCTTCCCTATAAATGGTTTAGAGATCATCTTTGATTTCTGAGGTCCTGGATATTAATGAGTAATCCAACAATAGTGAGAAAAAAATAAACACGGAGAATAAAGTCAAAAAGTTGAGAACATGAGCTTGAGTGAGACCTCCCCATCTCCAAGTAAAAGTCTGACTTATCAATGAACTATGACTTCAGAAGTAAGTTACTTAATTTCTCTGTGTCTACTCTCCTTGTTCTGAAGGCAGAAGTTTCAAGTTACAATTATTAAATGAGTAATTGAATGCAATGGCCATAAAACAAACCTTGGCACAAGAAAAATGTATTCAATCCATGTGTTATGGTATGTGTCTAGATGTCTCCCCAAATCCTCATGGGGTTGTAGGTGGGGCTTTTTCAGAGGTGGCTGGATCTAAAGTGTGTGATGCTGGGATTAAGGGTGTGAGATTACTAAATCAGTCCACTGATTACTTTGGCACCGCCCTAATCCCTGTAGCCCAGATAAAGCACAAAAGGGGCAGAGAAAAGCTGCTGAGATTCTTCACTTGCTTTACTACCTTCTGCCCTCCATGAACTATTTCTTCTCTGAGATGCCTATGTGCTGTTGCTTCTGTGCCTGGGAGCCAGCCAATTATGGACAGAAACCTCTATAAACTGTGAGCCAAATAAACTTTTCTTCCTTTAACTTTGAATGTTGAGTATTTGACTCAGCAATGGTAAAAATAACTAAGACACCATGGTTGCTGCTACTAATAGGATTACTTTAATTCTATGGCCTAATAATTTTAACCAGGTTCTTATAGCTTTCCCCCTTACTGGTGATAGTCTATTATTTCTGAAAATTGAAGATTTTAGCAACTCAAATGCACAGTTTTCCTTTGCTACGAAACGTCTTCTCCTTCATCTCCATCACACAGTTGTCTTTAATGGGTTCATTGGTTCAAGAACACAGTTAGTCGTTTGATAAACATATGCTGATTATATCGGGCTCGGGGCTGGGTATGAAAGCTACAGTGGAAGCAAAACTACCCAGATAGTATTCTTCTTTTCATGTAGATTATAAAAGAATAGGGTGGGGTAGAAATCAAACAACTATAGGAATAAAAGTGCCAGTACTAGTTCCATGCGTTATTTTTAAGTGTGTGTAATGATTATTCTCTAATAAAGGAGTTCAGGGAAGACTACCTTTGTGAAGTAAATTATAAATAAGATTGAAAGAATAAGTAAGAGATTACTAGATAAAGCAGGGGAGGAAGACATGCCAAGCAAAAGACCAACATGTGCACGAATATTTGTTATATTTATTATGAAATCATTTCATTTTGTTTTCAAGGATAGCCCATGACTTATTGGTTGACTTTCAAAATTTGCCTATGAAGGAACAGTAAATCAAAGTTATCCCATCCCAAACTGTCTGGAACTTTATCCTTTTGAAAGAACTTTCAACTTCTTTAAGGCAGAGATATTCTACTCTTTAAGTGTTTCAGCTATTACAGAAGACTGACGTGTCATCAATTCTATCATTAAGTAGATTACAACCTAATGGATGAGATAAGGCAAACACATTCATAGGCAACACAGAATTGTAGACTTTTTTCCAAGCTGGAAAAGGCCTTGACATTTACTTAGAACATGGCATTCATCTCATAGATAAGCAAAAGTTCAGGATAGGTCAGGCCCTTCCACTATACCAGTGACCTTATCCGCAAGATAGACCTTTCGAAGACACTCTCAAAGGTGTTAACACGCATCTATGTGTAGCTTGAGACCCTGGTTTGCCTATCCTTGCCTTGGTTTTGAACAAAACTTATTCCAACTGTATTATTTCCAGGGAAGGTCTTAATGAGAAGGGGTATTTCTACTCATAAACTTCTTTCTTGAGTTGGTTACAATGATTTCAACTTGATAGCAGACAGGACCAGGACAATCAAAACATGTCTTAACACCTGCAAGGTTCTGGAAACCTTTCCTTGTTCTATCCATTAACTGAACTCTGAACTGATAAGTTGAGATGGGTATGTCCAAAAGGCTTAATATTGCTGAATTATAAAGAAAGCGGTAAAGCTCCTTATTCATGGCTAAAGAATGGACTAGACAATATTAACAGAGAGGATAATGTACCCTGTGCACATTTGCACCTTTCTAACACTTTCTCAGCCTGCTCTATATGCTATTCAGTAGTCAAGCTGCCAAACAGACTTTCTGTCCTTCCAAAGATGGTCTTATGCCTTGAAGTTTCAGTTTTTGTAATTTGGCTGATTGGAGAACTTGGCTGAGCAAAGCATCATCAGCGATGATTTCTCTTGTTGCAAATTGAAAAGGCTTGAGCACATAGCACAAATGGTCCATTAGCGCCCATTGTCTCGAGTTCAGGAAAACACCTTCTGCAGCATTGTGCACTAATGGGTGTCGCTTTTTCTTCCTCTTTCTTCTTTTCCTACTGGGAAAGCATGCCTCCCAACATATAGAATGACTTGTTTTTCAATATGTGAGCACTTTACGTGTGATGAAGTGAAGTTGGGGAAACTGCCACTCTTCAAAAATTTGCAAAGCTTTCTAACAAAATGGCAGGAACAAGCTCCAAAGAGACAGAAAAGATGGCATTCTTCTGAGCTTTTCAGAGAAACATAATTCAGATAAAAGATTTCTTCCAAAGAGACAGAAAAGATGGCATTCTTCTGAGCTTTTCAGAGAAACATAATTCAGATAAAAGCACCAGAGGAAAGAGAACAACTGTTTATTGTGCATGGTAAAATATTTTCAGAAGAGCAAGATAGAATAAAATATTGTCTTTGCACTCTTCTGGTTTGCAGTTCTACTGTAAAAACAGAACATGAAATAATACATTTTTCAAAACCAGTAACCCGAAACAACTTTTAAGAAGAATAAAATTGGAAAGTTAACACTACCTGATATTAAGATTTATTATAAAGCTATAGTAATCAAGGCAGAACACAAATTGTATTACATCCCTATAATAAATTGAATATTATTCATCAATAAAAAGAAACAATCCCGACAACATGAATAGATCTCAAATAATTGTTCTTAGTAAAAATAAATATATTTTATTTCATTTACATAAAAATCTAAGTAAAAGCAAATCACTAGTTGCTTGAGGATAGGAGCAAAGAAAAGGAAAGGGGGCCCAGGAAAACTTTTGGGAGTTACAGACTGTTCATTACTTCAATTGTGGGGGCAGTTCCTGGGATACAGAAACATGTCAAAAAATCAAACTGTACACTTTAAATATGTGCAGCCTATTGAATCACATTTTACCTTGTTATATAAGTACCACGCACTAACCGATTGTGCTATTGGAGCTCCACATTTTACCTTTTTAAAGATACAAAAGCAAAAAAAAGTATATGAGAAAATTGGAGCATGGTAATTCGGGGGCTATGCATTATGAGAACGCTAAATATATGTATACACTGCATGATCAATATTAACAATTTCCCAGAAAACATGAGATCTGGCACAAACTTGAATGAATGAAAAGAAATCATAGACCTGATCATAAAGTTATTTTTGAGGCTCTAATTTGTGCTAGGCTCTGTGTGAGGCCCAGTACCAAGAAGTGTGTTGTTTAATGAAGTAAGCAAACATAATGCTGCATGTTACAATAATTTAGAGAAAGACTGAGCAGCAGTTTGTCCAGAATTTTCTAGAAGAACAGAAGAAGGCAGGACTGGCCTATACCTGAAGTTTAGAGAGGGTTTCACATAAGGTACCACGTGAACTGTCTTATAGGATGAACTGGGTAAGCTAAGAAAAGAAGAGGTCAGGGTTTCAAGAAGAGAGAATTTTATATGCCAGGATTAAAAAGGAGTCACAGCATGGCATACTCTGAGAAATCAAATATTACACATCATAAAAATGGGATGCGCAGTGATGTCCAAACATTCATCCACTCTGTCATTGAGCACATATTTATTTAATGGTATCTGGGGGCCAGCCTACATCAGATTACAAAAACAGGAGGAGCTTTTACCTTCAGGAGGTTTCCATTGTGAAGAAAGGCTCTTTCTAGGATGCCTTTGTCAACACATAGCAGCAAATGAAGGCCAGATTCCAAAGGCTCTTGCATACACCCCAAGGTTCACAGGCATTATTCTGGAGGCAATTTAAGCTTTGGGGAATTTTATACAGAATAATAGCAAGATTGACTTCACATTTTTAAGATCATACAGATTTAGAGGGATGAGAGGATCTGTTAGGAAAGAGATTAAAGATGGGAAACCTGTTAGTTCACCATTACAGGCAGGAGGATTGGGAACTAGACCAACATATCAGAGGGCAAAGATGATGAGTTCAGTGAGAGACATGGTCGCTTTCAGGCAGCCAGGGCTGTATCCATTAGTCTGCATCTCACCAGAAAGGCAAGGCTTAGAGATGGATGTGTGCTCTGAGAATCTGGAGAAGGACTGAAGCTTGAAGTGACCATGCCCCCTTTTATTGTTAGACATGGGCATGCTTACCTAATTTTTGCCTCAAGCACCTCTTAGGCTATTTCCCTTTCTTATTGATGATTACATGCTCACACTCAAACAGATATACTGGCCCAAGCAGGTGCCCACATGAGACAGCAAACCCAAGAATAACAACAAACCAAGTGACAATGAATCCCAAAGATGTTTAGAGATGATCCTTCCCATTCTTCTCAACTTAAAAATATTATTGTTTCAAGATATCCATAAACATCTTAAATCCAAGAACTAAAGTAACGAAAATCTCACTGTAGATTTAATGAGGTCCCTAAATGGCCTTTGATTATTTAGAGAAACTAAAAGTTCAGAAACTTAAAAATAATGGAGATGTTTTTGTGCTAATCTCTCTGAGTACAAAGGAGGATAATCTTTCATTGTATGAAACTGTAGCCCCCCAAATATAGACTAATGATGGTATCATTTGTCTCAAAAAGTCTCTAAAATGCCCAGAGATGAAGTGCTCACCTTTCCTCCCATAAACTTCAGACAGGAACACCATTTCATAACAAGGGACACTGTCTGCCCTCCCGCTGCTGTGGCAGGTGTGAGGAGATGAAAGGCTAGTGTAGGACCATGGTCCCTGACACAGTAATGCGCCAAGCCTGATATACTGCCTGGTAATTTAGACAGGAAATTCCAGCTGAGCTTTTTCATGATTGCATCTCTTTTTTTTTTTTTGCATCTCTTCCTTTTGATAGCAGTATATCAGATTTTCTCTGTGCTAAATGTGCCTATGACCTCTCTTCTCTGCTGAATGAGGCTGAAAAACACTGTATCTATTAAGAAAATCTTAGCACTTACCCATAAATGCAGTAGTAATACATTGAATACTTAGTGTTGGGATGAGGCAGAGGATTTCTAAACTTGTAGAGACTACACGAAAGCAAAGAGGAGCCCTGGGAAATATTACATTTCCAGTTTCTCTTTTCTTTTAAGGAAAGCCCAGCATTCTTGATACAAAGGTGGCTGATTCAGTGATAGGAAAAGAAAAGACACCTCTGATGACGGTGCTAGTGGCTCCTCTTTGTTGTCACTACCATCCTCTTTCCTCATCCTCTTGCTGCTCCTCCTCCTCCTGCATCACCTCTCCTACTCCTGCATCTGCCTGTCCTAGGTCAGTGAAAGCATGAGGCTGTTGTCTAACCTACCTGATCCTAGTAACCCTAAGTCAATTACATAACTCTCAATACAAGCAGCAACTCAAACACAATGTGAGCACCAGTTAGCTACCTTCTCACACAGGCGGTTGTATTTTTTAAAGTGAAGACTCATCACTTGCTGAGTCTTCGGTCCTGCACAAGTAGAGCTGGAATGCTTTATGGGATTCCCAGCACAGCAGCTGACCAGCAAAGGTCCGCAGGTAGTGGGAAGACTCTAGGTCAGAAGGTGGCTGCCTCCTGTCCATGTTTTTGCTGATACAAGCAGAGCTCCTTCCTCCTATGTTCCAACACCAATGTATGAAGGAGAATTTCCCCTTCCTCTTCACTCTTATTGTAAGTGGCATTCATATTTAGCAATAATAAGATTTTCTGACTTCTTATGTTGAATGTTTTACAAATGTGATATGTCAAGTTGGGATAAGCTAAAACACTTTGCTTTTTTATATTTGTCAGAAAACTTTAACAAAATATCCACAGTTTACTTCTGAGTTCGGAATTTCATAGTAGAGAATGCTTTCTGTGCTAAATTACTGACTAGGAACCATTTCTCATGGAAGAATTGGGAGATTTTTACACTAAGTGAATCCAGAAATCGTACACAGCAGTTCTCTCCAATGTAAGTTGTTTCTGAATGAAGTAATCTGAGGAAACACTTTGTTACACCGCCCCCCGCCGTTTATACATAGTTCGATCGATCGCCATGTTAGAAAGAGAGTCGGAAAATTTTCAAAAGTCAGGGTGTGAATGTGTTTTTCAGAATTACAGAGGGTTAGCAGTCATTCAGTCCTGAGAGTATAAATGCTATTTTTATTCACCATGGCAAGAGGAAATAAACAGCGCCTCTCCTGTGAGTTTATTAAGTCACCAAAGTACCGGATCTGAGTCCTACAATCATTGGAAGTGAAAATAGTATACATTGCTAGCATCTCCTTCACTCAGACATTAAAGCAAATGGCCTTTCATTGTTTCTCACTTGTAGTTCATGGATACAACATAGGCAATTTGAGAAGAAAATGAGAGACTAAACAACTAAATGCCAAATTACAATTTCCATACTTCGATCTTGATGTTCCACTGCTAGATTGGGCTCTTTAATATTCTACAACGCCTGTGACAACTACTTCTCCAAGTGTTGGATATGCAATTTCAATCTCTTTTTCTCTGAGTCTTTGTACCTTTTAGTCTAACAACAAAGAGGAACAAAGATCCTAATTATACCCATAATCATTATTATCTGAAGAAGTTCCCAGTAATTAAATTTTAAAGAAAATTTATTTAATGAGCTTTCTACAGTCACATCCAAGCAATACACATTCAAGTAGATAGTGATTAGTATGAAATAGCACTAATTTGAATGACTTGATAAAAACTCCTACTTCACTACTATGTTTTTAATAATTGTGTAATTACATAGAGAATTATTCCTGTAACTATCGCTTGTTTTATATATAATGGAGGACATGAAGATGTGTTCTATCTGGAACAAATTTCCAATATTTTGAAGCTGTATCTTCTTGTGTCAGCTAAAAAGTTAATATGTATTTCCTAATTACACAAACACACACACACTCTTGCACAGAATATACACCTTTCATTTGCATGAGTTAAGAATAAGTGCTTAGCTTAGTAGAAGCAGAGGTGGAAGGAAAATAAATCTCTTAAGGAGTGTATGGTCATTACTAGTGAATGAAAATGAAAAGCGTATTTCGGTGAACATCTCCTAATTATCCCATAAGAGAGGCACAATAATTTGCATAGACTATATGAATGTTGTTGCGTCTATATCATTTCCAGTGATTCATAGAGCTCTAAAAATGTTAGCATGTAATACTGTGCATTTGTTCTTTTAATTTCAGGGCCGAATAAAATGTTGATCTGAAATGCAACTGTATGAAGATGAACTACAGCTCAGAGTAGACTTCATTTATGTGAATATTTTTGTATCACACTGTGTGACTAAGATACTAAAAGATAACATGTATACTCAAATGACTGGTGTAAGATACAGTGAGACAAAGGGTACACATTCCGGTCAGAAAAGTTAGGTTCAACGGCTGATAGATGGTGTGACTTTAAACTAATCACTTCGCTCTGGGCCTCAGCTTCTGCATCAGTGAAATAAGAATGTTTGAGGCTCTATAATACTACCTTCTTAATGTGATATATAGGAACATCACGCTGAATGTGTTCCCCTTATTCTAAAATGAAAACTAAAAGAAACTGTTACTTTCTGAAGGAAATATTTGGACACAAATCATTCAATCCAACCATAGCAATATTGCTACAAAAATATTTACTCAACATTTTATTCAATACACCAATGAAGAAATGTTATGTTACCACAAAAAGAAAATAATAAGGTTAAAATGAGAAACCAAGTAAGATACACACAACATAAAAGTTTGATGTATTGAAACAAAATTTAAATAGCCCCGCTTTTCTAACTTCTATCAAACTCTCCTTTTCATTCTTATATGATTTTATTTTGGGGGAAAGGGACTAGGACAGAACGAAAAAGTTTCCAAAGTAATTGGAACTTGGTTCTCATTTGCTGGTATTTCATCAGTAAGAAGTAACCAGACATTCTTGGTGCAATCTTTTAACTGCAGAGTAGGTATTAGTGGTCTCAGAGCTACCAGAGTGGGGTGAGAAGCCAGGTCACACTGGTGGCAATGCCATGGGACTGAATCCCAGCAAGAGAATTCCTTCTCTCTCACTGGTCACAGAATCTCTTAAACTACAAAGAAAAGCTTGAATAGCCTTGACCTGGTCCTGTGTGATACTGCATTGTTAGAATTCCTCTTCTGGTCAACATAAACATTAATCTCACTGTTGATATCTACATGACACGTGGAAAATATTTATAGCTCCTGGAAAGTCCATGGTTTTCCTAAACTAAAGTGCAAATCTAGGGAGAGAGATTTTTATCACCATTTATCTAGAGGAGTAAACAGGGCAGATCATCCTGACTGAGGTTGGGCTATTGACATAATTCACTGAGAAGTTTGGGAATCCACTCAAGTCAGAAATAGCTCCAGGTTCATTTGCTAAAAGCATGAATTCAAATTCATGTTGACTATCTAACTTTAGAAGAATTAAGGAATGTGCATGTTTGCTTCTCATATCCACTGTCTTCTCCCTATGGCTCTGACCAAACTGTAATTTTTAAAATTAGTTCAGCAGGCTATTCATAGGATTCTGAAGACATCCATCATTCAAGTCAACTTCTTTAATCAAAGTAAAGCAAAAGTCCAAAAGATAAGGAGACCCTTAAATTATTCCCCCTTAGCCAGAGTCCATGAATAAGGGATCCAGTTGAATGAGCTCTCCAGTTTGGTGTGATCCTTTTTCAGGTAGCACAGAAAATAATACCCTCAAAACAGAGCCAGATTAAAAGACAAAAATACTGTCTCAAAATTTATAGATATTGAGAATCCCATAACATGCCTGCCATATTGGGCTTTCTGCTTCAGTTCACTTTCAAATTTATAGCTGGAAAAGATATTGACTACTTTCAATCTAAAATTATATTTACATCGGCTTCAAGTGCAGTAACTATCGTGTGTCACATAATTGTGTTCTAATGTGTGCACTCATCCTCAGTTTGAAAGTGTTTTGTTTGAAAGAGTTCCTAAGATTGGAAAAAAATAGCATATCATGCACAGGGCAATTCATTTGAGGGTGGAATTCAGATAGAGGGATTTTCTTTAGTAAATACATTATTTGAGCCAACTAGATATGGTTTGAATCATCCTCAGGTTTTCCTGTTTAATCTCAAACATAAAGCAAGGAAATTAAAAGAAATAAAGAAAGAAAAAGAATCCTAAAAATAAGTTTGATAGCGATTCGTGAGTGACGTTCAGGAGCCACCACGTTCCTGGCTGATTTTATTTTCTATGCCCATGATGTGTAAGAAAAAAAAAATGCCAGCGCAGAAAAAAATAAAAGCAAAAGAAAATAGATTTTGATTAGTAAGGAAATGGTACTGATTGTGAATTTCCAGTTCATCTCATTCTTCTGGCTTTCCTTTCAAATGCCTTTTCTTTCATGTTTTATGCGCCCTGCGCTGTTAATGTACCCTAATTTGTTGGTTCTGCTTTCAACTCAAGTATTCACTACCTATACCTGTAGTTCTTTCTCCCTTTTATTATTCCACAATCTTTTGATGCTGATGGTGTTTTAGATTTGCTTTTTATCAAGTCCCTTAGATTCCCTGAAAAGCTGTCTTTCTTTCAGCTCATCGAGATACCTAATAGCACATTCAGCTCCATTCATTGCAATTCCATAACATTCAGCTAGCATCCTACTATGTGCAAGGCAGCTGGTCAGCAGAAGTGGGAACCTGGAGTCTCAGTTTATGTGAGGCTCTTTTCCATGCTGCTTTTGGTAGAGTATCTTTAGTTCTGCTTCCTTATTTGTCTTGATCTTGTCACAAACTGCACTGTTTGGATAAACAGGAGCTTAGACTACTTAGCAATAAACCATTTCATGGTGACACAGAGGCTAAACTTTGCACTATGAAGTGTGTCAGATGACCGGAAGAGTAGTACCCTGTCACAGTTTCTATATCTGAATTCAGCAGATCAGTCAGTTGGCATTTAATTAGTTAATAAACAGACCGTTTCATTGAGAGCATGCATTAGCATCTAACACCGGCTGGCAGACGAGCCTTCTTGATTGATTAAAATATACATTTAAATATATTCCCTTAATTTATATCAGTTGCAAAGTGAGGCAGTTATCTTTATAACTGAGAGCATTAGTGTAAATTATTTAGTATCTTCATTCTAATTTGCACCATATTATAATATCTATCTTGATCTCAGAACTAAATAAATCATCTGTTCCAAATTATAAGCACACTGTGAGTCCTGAGATTTTTATATTGCTTTTCTATCTTTGCCTCACAATTTTTCTAAAGAGGACAAGAACTCCAAGGAATAGGCAGTAGATTCTTTAAGTGGATAAAATAAACTTTTTAAAAGGCTGAGGTAATTTTGCTAACAAGGAGTAACTTAGAATTTGATCTATATTCATTAAAATATTTTGGCATGAATTGAAAATAATCTGGGCTACTTCAAGATAGAAGGAGTTTTAGATGATTGTTGTTGTTTTCTGTTTCTAATTACTATAGAAAATCTTCTATCACTGATCTCTTGTAAGAGCAGACTATATAACTGGCTTTGCATTTGGATCCTGGGTAGAATGGTATAAAAGGAAAATGTATCATTGCAATAGGTGAAGTAATAAGGAAGTCAGTCAGAGAATGGGATTACTAATGCTAATAATGCTATCTCAGGATAAATTAGAACAAGACGTTGTGAAATTGAATTCTTCAAATTAGCTAGATTATACATTTTCATTTTGGTTTTCTTTTCAGGAAAACTTAAAGGCTAGAAAAAAATCATATCAGCCCCAAAATAATACAAACAGAGGCCATAGAAAATCTTATTTTGTGGGTTAGTCATTTGGGAATTGTGGGAAAAGTTGAAGTGAGTTGCAAACTGAGATCTACCCTTTAGGGTGCATAAACAAACTCTGAGTTGGAAATTTTTTTGCAAAGGAAGAGGGTCTAGGTCAGCTTTTTTCCCTGGCTGCACATGAACATCTCCTAGATAGCATTACAAAGTACTGATGCACTGAGTTAGCCCCCAGAAAGCCTGAGTAATGGTCTTGGGCTAGCCTGGGCTTTGGAGAATTTTAAAGCTTCCCAGATAATACACGTGTGCAGAGCGGTTGACCACTTAATAGGTGATGGGAAATTTTGGCTATAATAAAAGGAGATTCTAAATGTGGTGAGTGATGGGAGAAATACAAAGGAACACATTGGTAGAAACAGAGATGAAGGAGAGAATGAAGGTCAAGATAACTTCAAGACTATGAGCTCAACTATGTAAGAGGAAGAGGTAATTGTAACAAATGCGGAATAAGTAGAAGCGAGAGCTTACTTGTGCAGGAAGACGAGTTGAGCTCTGGCTAACTTGACACATGGATAGGCAAATAGAGATACATACATGGAGAAGGCACGTGCTTCACCATGAGTTTTCACCATGATGAAATAAGGTACAGCACCCGAGATCTTCTTACAGCAGATCTCTTAGGAATGAAGCATTCTACTGAAACCTTTTGTCTTATATCCCAGCTGATTTACATCTTCTGCAATGATTTTTGTACCCCCAGAGGATTTACACAGTAGGACAAGAAGATTTTTCAGGCTGAGTGAACAGTAAGCATTTCTTTGGTGAAGTGAAGCGTTTTCTGAAGCAGAGATAAGAAAGGGGAATTAGCCCTCCACAAACATCGGGCAGATTAATTGCCAAAAAGAACACGATTGAAATGTGTGATCCAGATGGTGATTCTCTCAAAGCTATTTAGGCCACACAACCTTTAGAAAGCTTTTTTGTATTCCCAAAATCGCTCAAGTAAGATTGACAAACAACATCCTATGGATGAAATCTGATGGGCTTCCTGATTTTTAAATAAAGTTTTATTGTAATTCAGTGAAAAATCCGACTACTGCCATCCCAATCAGAGATCCCTCTAACCTGTCCCCACCCAGCACAGCTGCCCGGGGACTCAACATTATCAGCCCTACTATCAACAGCGGCCACTATTCCTTGCTCTTTCCCAAGCCTCGTCCTTGGGCAACCATCACTACTGTGCTCTCTCAAGCCCTGTTTTTGGCAGGGAGAAACAACCCCCTATCACTGGACTCCCCTCTGGCCATGATCCTATAAAAGACCCCATAGCTTATACAAACAGCTGGTCTAGTCTCTAGTGCCAGAGTGGTCTTTCTCGGTTTGTTCTGCCGTGAAGCTGTCCTGTTGGGCTCATACCTCTGGTTTTTTTTTTTTTCCTTTTTCCTAACATTCAGCTTTTTTAATGTGCTTATTTATGGCTATATTTGTACTATAACATGGGCTAAATAGTGATAACAGAGCCTCTCTGCTGTTCAAACCTAATATGTTTAATATGTTGCCTTTACAAAACATTTTTCCTTATTCTAGATATTATAAAATTGAATGCATATATATTCACATCACATCAGAGAGGGAGGGAGGGAGGGAGAGACAGAGAGAGAGAGAGAGAGAGAGAGAGAGAGAGAAAGCCTAAAGGATGGGATGTAAGGCTACAATTTACTAGTTAGCTGAAAAAGATTTGGAAAGGTAAAGTGAATGAAATTGGAAAAAGAGCATGCTATACTGTATGTAGTAAAAAATAAGAAGTCCATATAATAAACATGTAGGTCTGTTCTGCATTTTACAGCCAGAAGAATGATATAAAAAAAGATAGGCCCACAAGTAATGTTTTAGTCAAGTAGGCTAAGCTATTAATATCACATGCTTTCATTCAACAATATAAAGGTAAATGGTTCCAAATCACACGGGAATTTCTCATGAAGTCTGAGAGTGTCAATTGGTAGTGAATGAGATTCTTAAGCAGGTTTTAGCAATGGTAGATTCCTCACTAATGCAACTAATTGGTAAATAATGAAATGTGAAACCAGTAATGTAATCTAAGTTTACTCATGTGGCTCTGATTTCTCAGAAAAGAGTGTTCAGTACTCATTTTTCTTGTTTTTTCAGTAAACTTTAAATTTATTCAATCTTTTGTATTTTCTTTAAATATCCATATAAACTCTCTAAAGAAAAACATCAGCAATTACAAAAGGAACGAACACTACCAATCCACTTATTCAAACTGATTAGCAGGGTTGAGTTTTTTGGGGGAGATATTACAAAGACAACTTTCATCTATATGCAAGAAGTCTAGCTAAACCAACTGTATCTTAAAAGTAGGTCTTAGAAAACTCCTTTACTTAACTGAAAGGTTGGTTGAATTTACCCCATCAAGTACAGCACTGTCAACAGCTATTAAAGACGTATCATGTGTATGTTAGTAAATATATCCAAGTGTAGGATGTTACTTTTAATATCCTTATGCTTGCAGATGTAATCATGCTGTCCAATTGTATTAATTAGAAGAAACTTTTCGTAAGGAAACTTTTATTCAGACCCCATTTGAATTATGAAAAATTCAAAATTGAGGATATCTGAGTTCACAGTTTTTTTCTTGGTAGTGTTTAAAGTCTCAGCATAAGTGTGAGCAGAGACTATTCCAAATTCAGAATTTAGTATAACTAAAATTAAATGTCTTCATAAGGATAGATGGCTCCATAGACTCCACTATAATGACATCAGTTCCAAATTTGCAAAATGAAAATTTTCTTTGTCTTTATTTACTTAGTATCAGTCAAAGCTAATTAGGAGACAAAACCCACACAATGATTTGAACAAGGACAAGATAATAGAACAAACTATTCTAACACAAAGTCAGAATAACACTGAGTCATTAAGAGTTAAAGAAAGCAACAAAGAATACAGGAATAACAAGTATCAGGCAGAACCATTGACCTAGGATACAGGTAAATCAACCACGAAGGACCCCAGCCAAAAAAAATGTTGTGGTATCTTTTGATTTAAATATGAAGTGTTCCCGAAGAATCATATATGTATTGAGTGTGTTAACCAGTTAAGAATTAATCCATTGGTGAGTTCATAGCTGAGTGAGTTATTTGAAGGTGGGGCCTACTTGGAAGAAGTAGATCACTATGGGCATTGTTTTAAGGATATAAATCTCCTTGGGCTCTTCCCCTTTTTGTCTTTGCTTCCTTGTTGTCATGAGTTGAATAGCTTTGGTTTGCCATGCCTTTCTGCTAGGATGTTGGACCAAGCAACCATGGACTGAAACCATAACCCAAAATAAATCCTTTCCCTTTTAATTCGTGTACATCAGGTATTTTTGTCCTGCAACAGAAATTGGAATAGTATTCATCAATTTCAGTGAAGAGGTGGTAGCTGTGTCCCACTGGGAAGCAAGAAGTAACTGAGCTGCCATGTGAACATGACTTGCAAGAAGTCTGTTCCTTGAAATGACACGAGAAGCCAACACAGGCAGATGCTGGGCTTCAGAACTCACTTCACGATCACCCAAGAAAGTGGTGGGGAGGCTGTTCAGAGGCCTGTTCCTTACCAGTAGTAATGTACTCTGGAGCCGTCTGAGGAGTTTCCAAGAAAATTGTCGGCTCCTGTGGATCACATTAAGCATCAGGAACTGGATCTGAAACAACCTTCCTCTATAGGAGTAGGGACTGGAGAAATTGCACCTTGCATAGAATTCAGCATGCAGTGCACACCAGAAAACAGGAGAGAAAAACACCTTTTTCTTCTAATATCCCTTGAGTACCCCCCCCATAAAACAACACTTAAAATTGTGCCAGTTGACACAAGAGAAATATTTACACAGCTCATCTCCATTACTATAGAGCAACAGACAGAGAGAGGCACACAATGAGCAAAAAGATAATATATCAGCCACCAGCATTACTGGCTTTCTAGGTCTTCAACTTGCTATAGACTTTTTTCTAGAGAGTTAGAATCTCATAACTGTCCATTTCTCCATATAAGACCACAAATATTCCAGTTTCTTGGAGACAAGTATCAACTGAATGCTCTTGTTGCACCTGGTACATTCTCAAAAGTCAAGATTAAAAATATGTATAATCTAGTTCGTGAAAGCTTACACAGCTGAAAAGAGGTGAAAATGGATAAGCCTTCAGATATACTGAGCTGACCACTATATGTAAGCTCTATATTCATGATGCCTACAAACCACAGAGGAGCTAACTCAGCCCTGGAAAAGAGAAGGCTAAGAAATAGAACAAAGAAGGTGACATCTCAGTTGCATTTTAGAAGATGCCTGAGTGTTTTCAAGGAAGATAACAGTGAAAGGTTCTTCTTTGTGAGGGTGCAGAACATCCAAAGCACAAGACCAGGAAGATGAGTCACTGCTGAAGGACTAGTAGTTCCCTGTACCTAGAGCCCGCCCTGAAAGCCAGTAACAGATTGCAAAGATCCTGTTTTAGTGGGAAAAAAATACCTTACTTTAATATTTATCCTTTCTCCATTTCCTGAAATATTTTTTCAAAAAATATACTGCTTTCATCTGTCGTTCCGAGGAGTTGAAGATAATAAAATGAAACGCATGGATCTGTACTTGCTATAAGAATCAGATCAAATGCAAAAAAGAACAAACATTATTTTAAAAGAAATGATAACCCCCCCACCTCTCCTTCCCTCCCTCCCACTTTTTTAAATTCAAATGTGACTCTGGAGTACCACCAACATAATATATTGGATGTTCGGAACATCTGAGCCACATCACTGATGAGCTTGCTTTTCACCCACAGCAAAGAGAAAAAATTACTGATGAATTAAATAAATGACTCATTGACAATGACTGAGCATGTAACATTTTGGTAAATGTGGCATGGCAACTGTACCGAGCCATATTTTAATTTTGAACCACGGCAGAGGGCAACACAATTCCCTGATTTTCAGCTAATAAAGGCTCAATATTATATTACGAAGTTCTGAGAAGCTGTCTGGAACAGAAGAGGAAAATCTCTAAAGATCGACTTTGACTGTCAAGAAAGATGCTTATGTTTTCTTTCCTTGACTAAAGGAAAAATGTGTGCCCTGAGCATGAAAGAGTTGAGAGTAGATTCTTGCATCCAGATCCCTTACAAGAATTTGGAAGTCATGTCCTGAAGCAGTCCCTTCTTAACTCAAGCAGGTGTTGGCCCTAACACTTAGGCATGGTTCTGGGGAGGCCTCCAAACGTGATAGCAAGGGCTGGTTAGGGTTCGAGGCTGGTTTGCCCCAGGGATAGAGCAAGCAGTCATTTATATACTGTTTGAAAAATAACTCTTTTCTCACAAACAGCTCCTCCAAATGATTTAATATCCTCTTCTATTGCCTGGCATTGTACTATGTCACATCTTTGTGGATTTTATAAATACTGATTGAGTAATTAAATTACTGCCATCTCCTGAAATTCCAGAAAAAAATTAAAAAGTCATATATTTGCCATACACTTCTAAGATAGAGTAAAATGTATTTTGGGCAAGTATTAATTCCACCCATGTGTGTATTATTTCAAACGATGTATTAATTTCATCCTTAATGTGAAATGAGCTCTGTTAGTAACCCTATTTTCCAGATGAGAATACTGAAGCACATAGAGATTATTTTTACAAGGTTGTACAATTAATACATGTCAAAGCTGATTTTGAAGGCAATCACATTTCATTATTCTGAGATCTTGTCATCTTCTCATCACTTGCCACTGGGACTTTAATTAGGGTATACTGTGAAGAATTCCTCATGGCTGCTGATTTGAGCCAAGTATTGTCCTAAGAATTTTATATACATTTTTTCGTGTTCTGTTCAAATGGTTTTCTAAGATAGGTAATAACCTCAGTGTTTTGTGAAAGAGGGAACTGAGGCCAGAAAGATGAAAAATTATTCTCAAGAAAACTCATTTATTATGGACAAAAGCTCAATTCAGGACCTAGGTTTGCCTGATTCTTGAACTTACAACTAAAGTAGAATTCTTAAGACTCCCAATCAACCCAAGTCATTCAGCCCAAAGCATGATATATGTCTTCGCCATATGCATTATTTCTGAAATTTTTAATGTAATTTTTAGATTTAGAAGTGGCAATATCATTGGAGGAGGCTTTAAAGAATTTTCTTAAAGTTGTATTTGCATAAGAAGCCCATTGTGCTTGGTGTCACTGATAGCAATTATGGGAGGTTGATCTGAAACCACTACTAAACCAAGCTCTTAGTACTACCATAGTTTTAAAATGCTCTTCTCCATCTGTCTACTTATCCTTTCTTTGTAGTTGAGAGCAATGTCCCATTTCATCCAGGAAGTGTTTTTAACCTCTCTGCCTAAAGATGTATACTGTGTCTATGGATCTATAATCTTTATTGGCAAAAGATATTGTGCATATTCAAAAGAGGAAAAAGGAAAAATAATTGTAAAGCAGCTGCTAAGTAATGGATACATTTCTCTGCTATATAGAACCAATCTCTTGGATTCTAAAATATTCATTTTTTTATTATAATATTGCTGAATTCAAGGTGCTTCACGCAATTGACTGTATCCGACCATTGCTGTTGACAAAGCTGAAGTCATGACATAGTCATCATTGTTCATTTACTATTCTTGGTAGAATGACAGGACATCTCCTATCCCTTGACACTCAATATAGCAAAATGTTTGAGGAACATTTGAAGAAGAAATCGTAATTCTGATTGATGTTTGAAAGGTTGGTATTGACACCCCAGTGACAAAAGCTGTACCCTAAGTGAGGTCATGAGGGGAGATATCATATATACGAGTGGAACAGTCTTCCTAGAAATGCTGTGTCATGATTGCCCATGCAGGCCTGGAGTATGATGATGTAAGCAAAGCAAAGACATCAAGAATTCTGCATCCAAAAGGGACTCTGAAAGATCTGATGTGAAGAGGCTTAGCAATACTTTGCCCACTCATTTTTCTTGTATTAACCATTTTTATATGCTCAAGTCATGTGTTATTTCAAGAAGAAAACCTAAATAAATGCAAAAATTTTTTGAATAAACGATATGTTAAAAGTCTTAAAATTGAGATGGTATTTGAGGTTTATTGATAGCATTGTTTCTTTCTAAGATAAAAATAAAAAAAACATGCTACTTACAATTAGTGATATCTTACGTCTAGAGAATCTCTTAGTTCAGGCTGCTATTACAAATTACCATAGATCGGGTAGCTTAAATTTAGTGACATTTATTTCTTACAGTTTGGGGGCTGCGGAAACTAAGGTCAATTTACGAGATCTGATGTGTGGTGACAGCTCCTTCCTTGAGCAGAGTGACAATAAGCCTTATATATCTTCTTATAAGGGTATTAATTCCATCAGAGGGCTAAACCCTTAAGATACAACCATTTTCCAAAGTCCCCACATCCTAATACTCTTGCATTGGAAATTAGGAGGTTAAAATTTGAAGTCACTCAAACCCCTCAAATTACAGGAAAATACACTTCATTTAATTCTTACTACAACCTGAGGAAGCAACTATCATTGTCTAAAAAGTAGCAGAGACAACATCCCTGGAAGAATTGGAGGGAGTTGAGAATGGACAAACCAGGCCAGACTCCACTTTCTTGCCTTGCTGTTACACGATTTGGCCTCTAGAGAGCGTCCGTCCAGCCCTTACTACCTCTGTAGTCATTTATCATGCCTGGGCTTCACCTGCTACTTTTGTAAAACGAAGATGAAACTGCCTACCACACTTAGTAATTGGCTGGATTAAACTTGGCCAGGATTTATGACCTTTCCAACCTGTAACTAGGGGAGACTCGCCCTATCCTGAGTTAGCAACTGCCACGTAAAAGCCCACCAAATGCCTGCCTTTTGTTGGAGCATCAGGAGACATATTTTCATGTGAGTGTCCACGCACACTTAGCTTCTCAGCATTTTAAGGACAGAGATTTGGTGATGGAATCAGCTTGTATTTTTTTAAAGTATCCTGTGCCCATCATTTGTGTTGAATGGATATTTGTCTAAATAAATAAAGTAGCCTTTGAAAAGTAGTGACACGTTCAACGTTATTGAAATTATCCCGTGAACCTGTTGGAACAGAGGACAAATTGGTAACAGCATATGTTGCTGATAATTTGGCTGCAAAAGGAATGAGACTTTTTAATAAATCTACATTAACCACATTCTCCCCTATAATAATATTTATGACATTTTAGACATCAGAAGAAGATGCCTCGAGAGAAGAAATAATGGAACAAAGAGTTGGAAACTGATTTTTTTAAAGAATGCACTAAAGAAGAATCCCTCATGCTATGTGATACAAGCCTTTTTGTTGTGTATTAAGTCATCTGAGGTCTCGTAGAGGGAGCTTTTATCCTCAGGAAGCAATAATGTCAAATAATTATCTTTTTAAATACATGTTTATGTATTGTAATTAAGTTTAGAATTGGTGTTTCTAATCCCCAGTGCCTAAGAAATTCCTTGGTAGTAAGTTAGTTATTCAGGGGACGGCATTCATTCTGGGCCTGTAAATTTTCTTTAAAATTGAGCCATCTTCCCACTGTTTGTTTAGCAGCCCCTGTGTTCTTCACAGGAAAGCAATGCATCACCCTAAATACACCTAAGTCTCTACTAGTGAGTGAGGTGGACACGGGGGCCTCAATATGCAATACCAAGAAGAAATTTGTGTACATGAACACATGCCCACAGTGCAGAATTTCATTTATAGTCAAGATGTGTGATTCTGCCTTCTGGAACTTCCGAGCCCAGCGTATCACCCATTTCATGGAGAGTGCGCCTTGAAATTCACATGGAGGGTTACTGAACTGTGAGACTCTACAACTGCTCCCATTTGCGGAGTACTACAAAATAAATGAATAAATGTGGAGGGAGGGAGTAAGAGTTGGATTCACAATTCTGATTTAGAACAAGAAGGAAGTTAAATATGGAATATATTTGAGGAATCCTCCTTAATCTTGGGGTCCTAAATTTTTCCTTATTCTCTTAGTTTAGCTTTCAAATTGCCTACTTTGAGCATCAAACCTTTTTATAAATTCTCTTTCCCAAGTGAAAGTGATACAATTTAAAATTTTTATTCTTTATCCTCAATTATCCTGATTCTTATTTGCTCTATTCAACCTAGAGCCCTTCGACATTAGTTCACACATTAGATACATCTTTATGTACAAACATAGAATTAAAGATGGAGTGAAATGGGGTGGAGCTAAAGAGGATAGATCCATCTGGGGAAAGACCCCACCCCGAGAATCATGCGTGGTGCCAGAGTTACAGAACTCCAACAATGGGGAAAAAAGTGCAGCACCAAAGAATTCTATTTCTTGAAAAATCATAGCTGGTTCCAAGGTTTCGTGTTCTTTTAAAATCTCAATATACCCTTCCAAAGGCTGACCATTTCTTCTTAATTGGAGAGCCCTGCCAGGCAATATAAGACAATGAGAATTCATATCACAATGTAGTGGGAGGGTCAGCTATGACAGCAAATAATGGCTACATGCGATCCAGCCTACCTTCCCCGATCGCGGAACACTTGCAAAACCAATTACAGCAGGCTGTGCCACATTACAGAATTCAAAAGCTATAACCAATTGTTATGAAAAGAAAATTGAGCCACATGCTACAGTGTTTTTTTTTTCCTTTCCATTAAATCATAACAGAGTATCTTTGGCCTAATGTCCCCTGTGAGACGGGTTGGGGTGATTTGTGTAGAAATTCTCACTTGACAAGCAGCTGTGAAGGCAAGCTTGCTGGGTTGACAGGCAGAGCAGAGCACCATCCACCCAATAACTCAGGAACAAAAAGCAAATCAATAGACATAATATTGCAAAACACTGCAGCAGGATAAACACAGCTCTCACATCTATTTGATTTTTCTCCCTCATCTGTCAACACAATTGAGAAGTCGCGCTTGCTAATTGTCTTCAATTGGCAGACTCCACTGACTTTGACTAGAGCTGCGACACTTGGATGTCACAGTCTTTGCCGCTCGTGGTCGCCAGCCTGGCAGCCTTGGAAGCGGCCTCCATTTTGGGCTGTGCCGCTCGGCTTCTCTGTCTGGATGAGGCACATTCTCCATTATGCAGCTCTTCTCATCATCAGCGTCGACTGAAGAATCTGTGCCATGTTCTCTGTATCCAAAATATTTGAGGGAGGCAAAGAATCCCAGGAAGTCAATGAAAATGCGCTTCTATTGCCAGCTAGCATTTGCAACTGCCAGACTTCCTTGCATTCAAATTAGATTACCCAGCAGAGAAAGGACAGAAAGGGACTGGTTTCAAACTAAGATTTCCTTTGTGACTAGACATCTATGTGTAAAAAGAGTATACTTGGTTCTCTTCCTGAGAGGTCAAGCACCAGTCAGCCCCCTTGCTCACGCCCTGCATGACTGCAACATTATCAACAAAACTTTAATTTCCCCGAAGGTGGGAACAGTGAGACCCTTCCCCACACAGGGAACAGGGTGTTCTGTTCACAGGGACTGACAGACACCCTTGACCAAAGGGTGCTAGAAATACTGTACAGAACAAATGAATGTTGGCAAGGAATATTGGGAAGGACATTTATGGGGGAAAGTAAGACCACCGAAGCCCACTCTTTCTACCACCCTCAAGAACATCCAGACACAATGCAGACTCATCCACTCCATGGCCAGGCTGTCTAAGCTGCAAGGTTCCAGGGAGCAGCTCTCCAAGAACCTGACAATGAATCCAGTTCTCACAGGCCTGACAGGTGACCCCAACATGGGCAGCCTTAACATCTTTAGTAATCAGGCTGACTGAACTCCCTCATTCCACCCTTCAAAAGTCTTATTACTGACTGCCGGGAGGAGGCTGAGAGCCTTCCCCATTCATGCATACAACACCCCTTGACCTTCCTGTCATCATGCAAGAACTAAATTAGCTCCATTTTACAAATCGGTACCTTGCAACAACTCGTTCCTTCCAGGCCACTCCACACCTTTGCCCCATAGCCCCAATCGCTCGTTCTCCTATTTTTTTCCTGTGTGTGCAAGCACACACTTTGCCTCTTTATTGTGGACAACTTCATATACACAAGTCAACATGTAATCAACCTCCATGGACTCAAACACTATCAATTCATGGCCAACTTATTTCACACATTTTCCCCCTATTAGAGTGGTATCATTATGAAGCAATCTACGTATATTATTTGTAAATGTTTCAGTATATATCTCTAGGAGGAAATTAAGTATCATCTCCAAGAAAGTCTCTGAGCTTTCCAAACGTGATTTGGGGCTCCCTGTTTCGTGCTTCCATGGTATTTTGCTTGCTCCTAACTAGAATAAAATTGGCTGTCTTCAGATTGTCTCCCTGACAAGGTGCTAGTGGTAAAGCCATGGAAGCCAAAGCACCCAGCCCAACAGGTAGATGGTCTCTGAGTTCATTGTATGGAAAGATCAGTGTGCCTACACCTGCACCTACCACGGGCACAGAGGAAAGCACATTAACCCGTTTTATCTGTTTGAGATATACCATCGGGACAATGGGGGGAGACAATACAATGAGTTTCACAGATTCTTTGATTCTTAAGAGTTTTTAGGTTTTTAAAACCAGCCAGGGTTTCAGTGCCTGCCCCAAAGGCTGTAGGAACCACCAGTTCTGTTGACTTCCCAGCATCCTGCAGAGGACCTCATGTTTTCCCGTTTCTGATCCAGGCACTGAATTTTCCTGCCAGAAAACACAGCTTTGGGTTATTAAATCACAGCCACTGAAACAAACTGCTGCCCATTCCCTTCTACATTTCTCAGCTGCAAAAATCATTCTCTTTTAAGACAGTGTCTGTACATTTTCATCGGTAAGTAGCCACCCTCTGCTTTCACTTTTGATGGTAAAATAATAGAGAGGAGGAAAAATGGCATTTATGAGTATTCAAAGCTTTACATTGTAAGTCTGATCCCTAATTCTAATTTTCCTCATTATAATTCCCCTTAAGTTTTAATACATGTCAAATGACATCTATAAAATCATAGAGAGAAGAATAATTTTGATACTCCATGTTAAAATAACCATTTTACAGAATAATCAGGAAAGCTCAACTGTGGCTTTATCTTTGAATTTTTTTTCTCATTGAGTTTATTGGTACATTTTATGTATACAGTGCAGTTACATTCATCATTGAGATCTTATACCTTTGCACAACAGGTCTTGGTTCTCATTTTTTCCCCTTACTCCTGCTATCTTTGGATTTTTAATAGTGTCATTTTGTAAAATAGAAAAGGCTGTCTTCAGACAAGAAAAGTCTAAATAAATGAAGGAAAAATATTTTTATTTTTAAAAATAACTGTCTAAAGATTGTTGTCCATAAGACAATTATGTAGAGCACCACGTCCTATATTGGGTGCAACATAATTTTGTGAGATTGCACTTTTAGTGACACATAAATTCCCCTGGTCTAGGGTTGCCAAATAAATACAAGATATAAATTGAATTTGAATTTCAGGCAAGAAATGAATATCTTCTCATGATACAAATGTCACAAATATTGCATGGGTAAGTCTATTTTTAAAATTGCTCTTATTCTTTACCTGAACGCCAAATTGAATTGAAAGGTGTATATTTTTATTTGCTAAATTTTACAAATCTGCCTGGGTCTCATTATCTTCAGAAAACCATAGTCCCATTCTTAACTGTTCCCTTTTGTTTTTTCTTTATCAATTTATAAATATATTTGCTAATATGAATTTATCTAATTTGTAGGTTATTAAATTTTAAATTGTTGAAGGAATACTATTTCTATTCTCTTAATATCACAAAGATGTTTTGAATTTATCATATTATCTATAAATATGTAATAATTTCTGAATAAAAAATTTCATAATGGAATTTATATATTTCAAAACAAATGCTCCCAGATTCAAAACCTATAGAATGAAAATCAGAAGAAATTAAACCATAAATAGTTTTGCTCTTACAATTATCTCTTAATTAAATGGAGCGTTAAAGATTATTAACCAATCCTCCTGCATTCCTGTGAACAGAAAAAAATTCAAGTTAACAATTATCAGGAAACTTCATGATTAATAAAGGAATATAGATTCATTGCCAGATCTAGAAAAAAGCTTGATAAATATTATTCCTATTCACTATTTAAACCATTATGCTATTTTTTCCTTATTTACTAAACCAGCTATACCTGGAAAAGGTTAGTTAATTTTTTAGAAATATAAAAAAACTATGTTGGTTTAATAAATTTGAATCTTACAGGTCATATACTATCATAAGCAGTGTATATTCATAATATTTGTAATAAGTGTAAATTGTGCACATATAAAATGTCCTGAGAATTAAAAAACACATAGAAAAATAGTTTTTAATCCCCGAATTGTATATTTTTTCCCTGTTGTTAATATTCTTGATGATTCTTCCTTAGACAAAATTTATACCGTTAGTATTTGAGCATCCAACAATAAATTATAGAACAGGTTTTTTTCCCTTGAAATCTCTTATTTCTCACATAGCTAATGAAAACCATATGTGGCTTCTCTAATTCTAATCAAACATAAAATATGTTTTTCGTTTGTTTAGTCTTGTTGAAAAGAATGCTATTGAAATATCCTTGATCTTGTATTCTAAAGATTCAAAATGGAAATCTAAGCCTCATCAAGACAGGTGGCAACTAACGGAGTCTTCCCTGAATTCTTAGTTTTAATGATATTTTAAATTCTGTCGGTACCCCAGGCAGGAAAGGATAAAAAACAAGCACAGTACTGATGGTGTATGAGTTAATGGGAGGATAACTGATAAAATTAAACCTTTGCAACCTGCTGAGCTAACCCAAACTTGCTAAGCTACTAGAACATTAATGAGTAAGAGATCTTAATTAAATTGTTTGTAATTAACTCTCCCAGGAGTAAAAAGTGTAAAAGTAGCACAAACTAAAATACCTGTGGCACTATGCACAGTAGAAAAAGTAATTTTGGTACAAATGATATACATAGATACATATAAAATATGTTTATGCACACACACACACACACACACACATATATATATATCAATGCTATACAAACCAGTGATTTCTCTTGAAATTTCTTCTAGCTAAAATTTTAGAATGTAAAGACTAATATCAGTTATTTAATGCAAATGATATATTTTTTTCTTACCAGCCACACCTCTGAACCTTAAAATGAACAAGGATTTTTAAGTGAAAGTTGTAACGTTTTGTATCTAAATTTAATGAGATTTGGATCGTCTGTAGACTACATGACAAATTTATCCAAATGACCTGGTTAGGAAGAGACCAATGAGCAGTGATGTTTATCGATGGATCAAAGTGATCTCTGGCTTTTCCACGGGATCAAAGCAGCCATTCAGACAACAGTTGTGCATTCCAGCTCTACAGGCAGCCTGGCGTGACAGGGAGACAGGTGGACCATAACCCACTGAGCCAACCAAGCTCATAATATCCCCCGATTCATGAATGGCTTATTCATGAGTTCAGGAATTTTGAGGGGCCCTGAGGTGCAGAAATGCAAAAGACATAATGGTTGGCTTTAGCACCTCGCAGCCTAGTGGAGTTTTGCCATGGAGAGTTGAAAGTTTTGACCAACTGAGTTCAGTTTCTTAAAGCTTATTTTTTATTTCATATTTTTACATGTTCCTGTTGATATTGTGTGTCCCTTTTATGTTCAAATTTATAAATTATTATAAATTCAAATAAATGATTGCATATATAAATGTGTTTTTATAAGGCATACAAATCTAATGTAAACGTTAATATCATGTAGCCGTGACCCAATCCACCTATACTAACTCTGACCTGGACCCTGGGGTAGATCAGTGGCCTATAAACTTGTGTAAACCTCATAAAACAATAGAAGACAAAATACGGTACTGGGAAGGCTTGGCTGATTGTTGCTCTCTCTCCGCTCCCCATACTCCACCATCTTTGCTAGTGTAAAATTCAAATGACCACCTTTAGCATCATGCAGAAGATCGTTTTCTGTGAGTGAAGTCACTGAACTCATCCTTACAGCTGCTTGAGGGCCAAATGTAGCCCTTGAGGAACCATTTCTCTTTCATTTATACCATTATTACTTTTGATTTCAGAGTTATCTTTCACATTACCTGTGGATAAAAGTAGTCTGCAAGATGCAAGGCACCATCTCACTGTTCTCAGGACCAGCTGACTCTCAAATAGCAAAATATATCTGGGAAGCAGCCTCATTGCTTTTCTATTAGATCCACTCCAGAAAATGAGCCATTCCCTGATGCACTAGCACAGCCATCAGGGAAACTTTTTCAAGCCCATTTTTCTCTTAACAAAGGGAACTCCAAAGGAGACTGCCTGTGGCACAGCCACATTCCACTTCATTTACTTACACTCACTCTTAAGTTTCAAGAAGATGTGTTTTTCAGTAAAACTAGAATCTGGGTGGTTCTTCAGACTTTTTACTCATTCCTAATTCATCTTCTAAAACTAGTCAATAGCCTGTCCTCACTCATCAGTGACCTCATAATCCTGGATGATCTCACCTCTGAGTCTGTGGCTTCCAGGCTCAAACTCTCAGCTATTTTGTTCTTAGTTTATCTCCTTAAGCAGATTGTTGCCCCTTTTGAGTAGGTAAATTTTGGCTAAGTTAGTTAATATCTCCAACTCTGAATTCCTCTCCTCTAAAATCGATAAAAATTACATTTCTGACTCTGAGTTGCTAAGATGTTGAGTGGCATTATTTGTGAACTGTAGCTCCCCCCGGATCTACTGTGATAGCCATAGATAGCTCATGAATATCTAAACATAGTTGTCTGCTTTATATAATGTGTCAGGTTGACTGGACTGTGAGGAGCTGAAATATTTGGTTTAATTGCTTAATTGTGAGCATATTTTTAAATGACTTGAATTGGTAAAGTAAGTAAAGCAGATTGCCTTTCTCAAAGTAGTTGGGTCTCATCTAATCTGTTCAAGGTCTGAACACAACATAAGGCTGACAAGAAAAGACCATTGTGTCTACCTGACTGTCTTTAAGATGAGACATCTGTCTCCTCTCCCTTCATAATCAAAAATTAAACTAGAACTTACACTACTGGTCCCCTTGGTTCTGAGACCTTTGAACTCAAACTGGAGCATCAGCCCTACTGTGCCTGGACTCAACCTCCATAATTATAATTATCATCAACCTCTATAATCAGCCTTATGTGAGCCAGTTTTTTATAGGTTGCACACGTGCATGTGTACACATGTGTGTGTGCATGTGTGTGTGTGATAAAGATCCTATGGGCTATGTTTATGGGAAACTCATAATAACAATAGCACAGGTTTCCACAGACTTTTGCATAAGCTCTTTATCATTATCGCTATAAATAAATATACTTTCCAGATGGTTGTCCAACATTTGATCTTATTAATTTTTGTGTTTTTATTCTGTAACTTAAATATTTTTATGTAGCTAGGTACATTTTTAAGACTTCCCCTTAGCATCTGTGGAAATGAACATTCTAGACTCGGCTTTTTAGTACATGCATTATAACAGTGTGAGTCTAGTACTTTCCTAATGATTTTTCTAATTTAATATCTTGACAGAGCTTTTGCCAGAGATTTTCTCTCTGACTTTTTTTTTCTTTTTGCAAATTTGATCACAGTATAGCTTATATACAGACAATCATCAAAAGAGTTTACCTGAGAAACAAAAAAGAATAATCAAAGCAGTTCTGAGAAAAAATAGCAGCAATGCTGGAAGAATCTCAATATCCACTTTCAAGGTATACTACAAAGCCATAGCAACAAAAATAGCATGGTACTCTCACAAAAATAGACACATAGATCAAAGGAACAGAGGACACATATGCAAAACACATTAGAAAAAAGAAAACCTCTTTAACAAATGATGCTGAGAAAATTATATATCTATTTATCTGTCTATCAATATATGTAGAAGGTTGATACAAAATCTTTATCTCTCACCATGTACTAAATTAATTAAAAATGGATCAAAGACCTAGGTGAAAGACTTCAAACTTTGAAACTGCTAAAAAATAAATATAGTAGAAACAATTGAAGTTATAGGCACAGAAAAAAGCTTCCTGAATAGGTCTCCAACAGCAAGGAAATGTTAGTAAGAATTAAAAAATGGGGCTCCATAAAATTAAAAACTTTGTGTACAGCAGAGTGAAGGGATAGTCTGCAGAATAGGAGAATGTCTTTAGCAGCTATTAATATCTAGAATAGAAAAAGATCTCAAAATGCTTAGCACCAAACCATGAATCCAATAAATAAATGAGCAAATGAATTGAATAGACAATTTTCAAAAGAAGTACAAATGGCCAATAATTATATGAAAAACTGTTCAACATTTTTAGCCACTAAGGAAGTGCAAATCAGAACTACATTAAGATTCCATCTCATCCCAGTCAAAGTGGCTATCATCAAGAATATAAATACATACATACATACATACTTACATTCTGGCAAGAACACAGGAGAAAAGAGACCCTTCCAATACTGTTGGTGGCAATGTAAATTGGTACAGCCACTGTGGAAATCAGTGCGAAGGTTCATCAAAATACTAAACTAAAAATAGGGACACTATTTGATCCAGCTATACAACTCCTTGGTGTAGTCCCAAAAGAATCAAAGTCAGCATACTGTACAATACCTATTCTATGCATATCCACTGTGGTGCAATTCACAATGGGGAAGCTAGGGAAACAGCCTAGGTGCCTATCAAGTGTTGAATGGCTAACAGAAATGTGGTGCACATACACAGCAGAATATTGTTCAGCCATAAGGAGTGATTAAAATCATGTCATTTTCTGGAAAATAGAATTGTAGACCATTGTGCCAAACTCAGAAACACACATACTGTATATTTTCTTTTATATGAGGAATCAAAAGCGGAGGGGTAAGAGAGCATGAAAGTAGAAGGAAGACAATTATCAATGAGGAAGGTGATCAGGTAGAGGGAAGAAAGGAGGAGGGGTTAAAATAAACTATGATATACAAGTAGTAAAAACTCAAAATTATATATTATTGTGAATAATTAATAAATAATAATTAAAACAAAGCAAAACCAGATTCCCAGGAACCCCTTCAAAGGGCCACCTCTCTCCTGGCTCCCAACAGCATGGAAAACTAAAACTGCCTGTTCTAGAATTTCATTCAACATAATCATACACTATCCATTTTTTGAATTTGGTCTCTTCTGCTTGCTGCTTACATTGACTGTGTCTGAATTCCCATCACTCGGTGATTCTCTTCTGAATAACTAAACTACAATTCTTTTATCCATTCACTGTTAATGCCTTCTTCAGCTGATTCTATTTGCAGTTGTCATAAATAGTGCTGCTATGAACATTCTTATAGATGTTTCTTGTGAGCATGTGTGCCCATTATTGGCAGGTGATTGTCTAGGAGTGGAATTCCTGGATTGCAAGATATCTCTTCTTTTTGTCTCTTTTTCCACATTATTTTGTTCATAGGTTTCCTCAATAATGATGTGCTAGATTACCATCTAAATATGAGAAACTTGAAATCGTATACCCAACCACTCTGTTCCTTTGGGCACCAGCAAAATTATGTATTATTCACTTTAAAAGTTGACCAGGATGCCAAGTCCTTAACTATTGTCCCTACCCCTATTGTGAACCTTACTCCTACTACATGGCTTCCAACTAGAACATCAGACTACCTACACAGTCTCCATCTGGACTATATATGAATGACAAAGATTAATTTTATTTATTTAGTTTAGAGCTTGGAGGAAGGATCAGAAAAGGGTGAGGTTCTTCTCATTTTAGAAGAGTCTACCCTGGTTACTCAATGAGTTTTTAGTGTGTGTGTGTGTGTGTGT
>NW_022900942.1:30244788-30306203 GCF_012274545.1 Fukomys damarensis | reverse complement strand
AGGTTCTTCTTTTTAGAAGAGTCTACCCTGGTTACTCAATGAGTTTTTAGTGTGTGTGTGTGTGTGTGTACAGTGGAAAGAATTTAAAGATAGAATGGAATGCTGACATTGTGGGAAACATCCCCGTTCCCACCTTACCACACCAGCTGCATGAAAAACTATTCTAAAATGGAGATCATTCAAAGAGGAAATAGTCCCTGCTTGCAGAAGAGAGAACACTAACGGCTCACGCCTCCCTTCTGTCTTTACCCCAAATTTCATGATCCGCTTATAATTTTGACCATATCTGGGCCTTCCCTCTGGCAGGGGGAGGGCTGAGCTGCCCAAGTTTCGTATATACCATTAACCCACGGTTCACAATGTGTTAGCACTTAGCCGGAACACCTCTAACCTAGCATGTCTAAAACCAAGTCCCTATCTTTCCCCAAACCAAATGTCCTTTTAGATTTCTCAGTTTCTGTCAGCTGTAACACCACAATCACACACTTGGATACTTAGAAACCACTTGGGATTCCTTTCTTTTGTCTAATCAGTTAGCAATACTTTCGATTCTTCTTCAAGACTATCTATTCACCTTTAAAATGCCTTTTGTGCCCACTTGATATTGTCTCTTATTACCTCCCAATAGATTATTATCCACACCTCCTGACTCTTCCTCACCTCATTCAGCTTAGTTTCACCTCGAGAGCCCCTACCATTACTCATCTATTGACAATTGCTAAGGCCAGCATCAGAGCAAGGAGAACGACCATGGAGTAGTAAATAGGTGAACTGATAATGAGCAACTACAATTTATACAATGAAATAACTTTTTCCAAACAAAATATATAAATCGCTACTGAATGATGAAGTGTAGAAGAATCAAGACCAGGAAAATGTAGCCTGTGTTAAAATTCAAGCTTACTTTTAAAAGTTCCTAACAAATATTGGAAATGAAAGCCCAATCGTGGATTGTGATGAATTGAATGAAAAAGAAATACCTTGTGGGAAGCTGTTTGGGGGGTGCAGGTCTGCATGGGACATGTAGCAAATGAGCTTTGAATTGTGCACAAAAATAAGCCTGCATTTCTCAAAAATAAGCCTGCATGTAGGCTTATTTCCTTCACAGAAGCCCAAAATTGCAATTTATCATTGGCTGTCTTCACATAGCACATGAACTTTAGCACCTGGAAAGATTTCTCCATGCTGAAAGTAGAAGACCCCCTTTCTGTCCCACGTAGGTCCTGTCTGACCCAAGTGATCTAGCCAGCAACCCAGTGACTCTGTCATTCTCAACGTGGTTCAAGTTCTCCAGCTTCCAACTCTGTACCTCCTCCTTTCCACATTCTGGCTCCATATTCTGCCTCAGACACAACCATGTGCACCCACCAAATAAGAAAACTGTAGTCCCTCTTTTGTTCCATCCATTTCCCACAAGCCTTTGGTGAATATCTGTAATGTACTGTACATACTGCCATGCATTTTTGTGAAAGAAAAAGTATTATATGGCTCTTATTTTCATACTACTATGGTATAATGTTGGGATTAAATATCAGTTGCTCTTTTTTCTATTGTCTCTTGTCTTACAGGCTCAAGCAGTTGATAGGAAGTTGTGAATCTAACAGGCCTCATTAGCTTTAGGCTTTCCAGGGAGTCCCAGACTCTTGAGGATCCAAGGAAGGTAGGGCAAGATAGAAGTGGATAGAGTGCAATAACAAATGGAAACCATACAAGAGGCAAACAGAAATCCAGTCCCCTTGTGCTATGCATTTTGTTTGGAGGATCAATGTGAAGAGAAGTTATGTTGCAAAAAACACAGATTGGTGATGTAGCCTCCACTTTCCAGGGAGCTTTGCTCTTCCAGACTACTTACCCTGTCACTGAGCCTTCTAAAGACAGGAAATGGACCAGGTTAGGGCATCAGTCCTGTTGCTTTTAAGAAATCCTGAGTAAACAAGTCTTTTGGAAGCTGCTAATTCTAGAGGCATGCGTGGCAGGCAGTGGTAGGATAAGACAGTAACTATTTGGGAACTGCAGACTTGAAAGTGTCTTGTTCAACTTCTCATTTCCATTTGGGCCTTGTGAGAGTTCCTAGACCATAGGAGGATACAACATAGGCCAGATTTTGAGGTTCTTGAGCAGTTTCAACCATAAAACGTTAAACAGTATGCTTCTGAGGATGTTTACACCCAACTCTAGCCCTAGGAACACAAAAGTCTGGGTTTGGAGAAAAGTCACACATTTTTTTTGTATAATATATTCTTTGCCACCCAAGAGATGAGAAAGTGTAATAATGTTACTGTCTTTAAATAATTACATGTTTTTATTCTCTTTCTATCAAGGGCTACCTTTGCAACTTCTCTTTGGATCTTGGTTGGTCATAGGGACAAGTAATCCAATAAAATATAATAAAAACAATACTCCAGACTTCTACTATCCGACAATAAAAGGCCATAGAGTTTCTACCTGGCTTTCTGGGGATGCCCCCTATGCAGAAAACTAGCACCTGGGCAAAATATTCAAGTAAGCTGAAGTGTTGTGCTGCCGTTATTAGGTGAAAAAACTTCAGTTAACAATCCCAGTTGAGTCCCACTTGCTAGCTGTCCTCACTGCAGCACCAGTCACATGAGTGAGATTGTCCTGGTTCCTCCAGAACAGCCCTTCAGCTAGTTGAAAGTTATGGACCTTGGTAAATGCTGGGAGGCACAGAAGAAATATTCAAATGAGAGCTGCCTCAATTCCTGAACTTTAAATAAAATGGATATTGTATTAGTCAACTAAGATCTGGGGTAGTTAGCCATGCTGCAAGAATAATTGGAACAGAAGGGCATGTGGTCTGTGAACAAATTCCATAGGCCCTATGAAGACCATCAGGAATATAAAGGAACAGTTGCCCATAGTTGAATGACTGAGTGGGTCTGAACATGGCACAGGGCAGATAAAGATGTGTCCCCATTGGCTTTTGGAATATTTATAGTGCCATGGTCTCAGACACTTAGCTCCCTATTGCTATAAGAACTCATAGGCATAGCAGAAAAGGATGCAGAAAATCTATTTTATGACCCTATATCTGTTACTTAGAGGCTGCATTCTTTTGCCAGAGCTGCAATAGCAATGTGGGCTAGAATATAATTCAGTGGCAGAGTACTTAGGACTGTGACAAAGAGGCCATCCCATACTACTCTTCCCATGCCACCAGTGTATTGCTGGACATCTTTGCCCTTCCTTGGCTTGTACAAGCATTTTTCCAACCTCTGGCTTCATCTTCCCATGGCATCTTCCCTGTAGACATGTCTATGTCCAAATTTCTCCTCTTTATGAGGACATAAGTCATATTGAATTAGAACCCACTTTAATGACTTTATCGTAACCTAGAAAATCACATCTGTAATAATCTTATTTTCAAATAAGATCACATTCTGTAATACTAGGGATTGTGATTTCAATGTGTAAATTTTGGACAAGACACAATTAAACCCCCCACATGAGCTGTTCCACCTTCTATGATTAAGAAAAAGTAATAATACTAATACTTCCCCTACTGCCCCTACAATGAGAGTTAGATAACATATATATGTACTTGGAGTGGGGTTGCACACTGGATATCAATGCCTAAATCTCCTGTTCCCATCCTAAACAGTGTGGCATACAAGGTATGAGGTATTATGTCCCTCATGCCAGGTGCTCAAATGTTGGGTCTGCATAAGGGTGTGGGCTGAATGGGAGTCTCTGTGGCATTTTGCAAGGGGATTTTTTTGGCTGGTGTTTCTGTGCTGCGTGGGATGGAGTGCATTTATGTTATTTTCACTTCCTACATTAGCAAAGGCAGGTGCACAATTATAGAGAACTCCATCCCTCCTTATGTGGTTTGTGTGTCTGTGTGCGGTCAAGTTGTACCAAATGAAAGCAGCACACTGAACACAAGGGGGCACAAAGTGGCTACAAATTCAATCCTAGTTTCCCACACACCCTGTTCAGTAGAAGTTTGGCAGACCACCATAAAAAGGTAGTAGCCACGCTGCTATCTTACGATGTCCTAAGCAGGGTCTCAGGATCCAAGAGACAAAAACGTTTGCTGAAATTCATCATTTTGGCCATTTCCTTCCATACCCACCTCTTACTCTGTGGACACCGAGAAGCAGATGCCTACAGCAGCAGTGCAACCACAACCTCCAGGGAGCGAGGTTTTGGGAAACTCTCCCGGAGGGCTCAAGTTTACAAAAACAGGCCAGTTTCCCAGAAAATGGAGATATACATTATTAACTCACCTATCAAGGTCAACTAGGTTCTGAGTCAGTGCCCACAGATGAAACAGAGTTCAGGTCTGTGCTAAAAAATCTGAGCACATTTCCCTTTTAGCATTTGCACAGTGTATGTCTGAGAGCCAAATAGAAGACCAAAGACTAATTGGCCTTAGTGAGGGCATCTGGGCATCCTGGAATAAGATCTTACAGGGCAAATCATCAGAGTTTTAGGACCTCCCACTCACCTTGCTGGGATAGGTTGAAGGTGATATAGCTGGAACCAAAGCTCTTTGTGAATCGGAAATCTTAAAATATAGCTTGTCAGGTGACTTTCTCTGAGGGAACTGTCACAAAACATAAAGCAGGGAAATGGAGATAGTCTGCTCACTGGGGAGTACAAAATCAACTGCAGAATATACACTCGATTCACCCTTCTACCTGCATATAAAAAGGGACCCTCCTACATCTGTACCCTGCCTCTCTTTTATTTCTCCCCTCCTTGGTCCGTTCCTATTCCCTGTGACTAGGATCCCAACTCTGTGCATGAGAAATAAGATTTCAGGTATAGGAACTGAATTTCTCAAAGTATATGCTGATGTCAAAATACATTAAAACTGCCCTTCAAGATGGGGTAAGACATCTGCAGTCAGGGTTCCCAGCTCTATTTTAAGCACATAGAAATGGGATTTCTGGAAGTAGGATCTGAGTACTTATCTTTAATACTCCCAGTGTGGTCTGAGAACTAGCAACTAGCATTTTAGCAGGATCCCTCCACAAATCACAGAAGCATTTATGCTTAGCAGTGCTTATTGGTCTTTTCACTGATCTGACCTTCTAAACCCAGAACTTGTGTCCCACCCAGCCTTTGGATCTTGGTGGCAAGGTGCTTTGGCCACTGCCCTTGATTTCTATCTTATTTCATCAGGATACAAATATAAAAGAGATGACATGTTAGGAAGGTTTTCTAAAACCTGAGTCAACATCATGTTCTGCCTTTATCCTGAAATTATGTTTGGACTTCACATTTTTGCTTTTCAAAGCACAAATCACCATTGATTAGACCCCAAGTAGGACCACTGTATAGAACAAGAAACCCAGCTTCATCTGTTCACATTCAGTCTCTTTTTAATATTGTTCCATGGTGCCTCACACTAACCTTCCAAGAAAGTAGTTTTCTCGTGCACAGAATATCTATGAAATGAGAAACAGAATCTGATAGATACCTCTATGGAAAGAAAAGAGATGGGTCTGGAAATGGATGGATTAGAATTTCCCCATATTTCCATTCATTAACTTGGAGGCCTGAATGATTACAAAGAAAAACTAATCTTAAAGTAAAAATTGAACTGAAAAATTATCCCACCTTTTCATGATCCTCCTCAGACATTTGCCAGCTCCCATCCCTACTGTCTGGTGTTGCTGCTGGTGAACAAATAGTGACAGGCGTGTCACTCAATATCATTGTAGAGGCACACATGTATGTTGACTTGGTGGCACATTCTTGGAGGACTTTGAGGACAAGGACTTTAAGGATAGCAAAGAAGGAAAGGAAAAAAAAGAAATCACATTTATCTCAGCACGAAGATTTAACCTGGAAAAAAAAAAAAACTAGATGCCAAGAGGAAATGGAAATTTGTGTGATGAGCTTCTCTATTTGCATCGAGCTTGTGTTCACTTTCTTCCAAAAAATCATTGCACAACACTAACAGAAGCCAACATTTCTAGTCACCTGAAACCCATCCTCTTTGGATAGCTTCCCAAACATTGCCCTAAATCACTGTCAAACATGTTGGGATCCACCAAAGGGACCACAAGATCTCTAGGTATCATTTTCCAGAGACATGGAATGATGCAAGAGACAAGATAGGAAAAGTGTAAAGATAAAGTTACTTTCTGGACCTTCTTGGAAGGGGTCCCAAGCTCATGACTTCATTTTGAAATGGCAGGAAAAACAAAACACATTGAAACAGGGCTTCAGTCACAGCCCCAACCTAAACGGATGCACAGAGAACTGCTGAAGTGTTCAAAATACTGCCAACTGGCACTTACATATGCAAATGAGTTACAAATGTAGGGGTCCAAATTCTGGGTTATGTGTGCCAGGACAGAGGGGACAAAGAGAGCATGTGTCTATTTCTAGGCTGCACCTTTCTTAGAAGCTTATTTCTCCATTGTCAGCTTCCCCAGAGCCATTATCTCACATTTTTGAATTTAAAGCATATTTATAATTCCATAACCCCGTACACATTTCAGACAGACTCTCCTGAATATCTAGAGATCGTACATCGGTAGCAAGAGCTGTGTGTTTGAAAAATAGTTTTCCTTTGGTCACATTTTTAAAATAGATGATCAAGTTCTGATCCGCAGACAAAATGCTGATATTGAAAAATATAAATGTCAGCAGGACCCAAGATTTAATGAAGACGTGCTGAGAAAGATGTGACATATTTTTAGTCTCCTCCAAGAAAATCTATTACAGTGTTTCAAAAGTAAGATGTCATCCTCAAAATGTCTTTTTTTCTCTTGGCTTCACATACAGGAATTCAGCCAGAGCTAATTCACAAAGCCCCTACTTGGTCTCCTCACTCCTACCTTACCGCAACTTGTAGCCTGGATCCAGTCACATGCTGGGATGGAGTCTGCCTGAGAGAGAGCAGAGCATCAACCCTCCTGCTAAATGGATACTCTTGTCAATGACCAAGATCCTTCCTCAGTGCTGGGACCCTTGTGTATTCTGCTCACCTTGCCCTGAACTGTCTTTCTCTTCCACATCTCCTGGACCTTGACCATTTACAAAGCACTGACTTTTGTATTTAGCCTTATGATCTGTCATTTACAGCTGGGCTCTTACCTGTACACATGGCCTCTGACCTTCTGCTTGCTTCATGTGTCAGATCCACAGGTGCCTTGTCTGGTCCGCTAACCCCTTGGTAACTCACTGCTCTCTTAAAGTTCTATTATTCTAAGGCTCCACATTAGCAAAGCTATTTCTCATTTCTCTAGCTGTGTCTATTTGGTGAGCACCTGTACTCTGAGACTGAGTTATTACAGTCTGAAGTTATTAAAAAGAAGATTTAACTACAGGCATACTTTCCTACTAGCTGTTATCCTAAAACTAAAACACCGTCAAGACAAATAAAGAGCAATAAAATTCTCAAATGAACACGCCTCTAATAAAAACTTACCAATAATTAGTGTGACATTATATGGGAGACATGATTAAAATATTTTATTTGGGGGGGGAAAGGAAAGAGAGGACACGCTGTGTCCACCCTTCACAAATCTCCCCAGAAAATTGTACACAACAGAGAAATAAATGGGTTCTAGATTCTTCTAGATTCTGACAGCAGTGTAGTCTGTGTTTCCAACTTGGACCCCTGCCCCTCTCTCACCAATGACATGCAGAATTTGGGATTTTACCTTAGTTACCCAGAAATATGTCTTCTCCTCTTGGCTTCACACACAGTTAGCTTGCTGTCACTTCATGGGCGCTGTCACTCCATGCGCACTGGCAGAGGAAACAAGACTCCAGGATTACAGAAAAGAAAAGGATTTTATTACTTATAGCAAAAGCAGTCACTAAGTCTCCGGGTTCTAAAAGGATCCTTTCTCTAGCTGCTTGCTGACAATTCCAGCTCTTCTTGCCTTTGAACATCACCACTGTCAAACCCAGCAGTCACATCTGACACCTTCGGTTATTCCAGCTTGGATGAAACTTAGTTTTGTTACCCATTTCTCCTTTTGGATGTTGTGAGTCTCCTCACACCAAGAACAGCATTAGAAACAGATCATTCTGGATTTTCCCAAATTACCTTTTGCTGCTGCAAAGGTACCAGACACTGCTCAAGCCACATGTGTGATGACAAGCAGCTAACATCAAGTGCAATGCTCACGCCAAGGAACTTCTGTAAACACAGCAAACCAACCACACAATGCTATCAAAACTTAGTTCTTTTGTTGTATTGAATACTGTCCAACTGTCTTGCTAGAGACCTGGCACATAAAATGTAATTTAAAAAAAATATTTACTTATTTAATTAGTGTTAGAATAGCATGACCCACAGCTCAGAGTATTAATAAATGTGAATCTGTAGTGATTCAGATTAAGCAATATTTGTTGCAGATTTCTGTGTATTTTACCAAATTTGATAGAAGCAACCATTTCTGGCAAGCACTACTAATAACCAAGTAATGTAAATATTAGCCAGGTTTCCTCCAGGTTTCTTTTAGGTTGAATTTGATAGCTATAAAATTATATGGCAAATAAAGCGAAGACAGAAGAGGAAGCAGGATTGGAAGGAGGAATAAATTTGTAAGCAAGGAAGCACACTGCTCTCACATTAGGCTTCTATTCCAGGCAGGAAGGATTTGTAAGAGTCAGGAGGAAACAAGACAGACCACAGTAACGTGTCAGAGTACACATCTCCTGGCTGAAGGAGTGGCATCTGCTGACTTCTGGGCAGAAATGCCCAAGGCAAAACAGGGATCTGGTGCAACCTGATCTTTCATCTTTTTCAGAGAAGTTGGAAATCCGCGTTTAAAATGTTTTATTTATTTTAAACATTTGTAGATAGACAGATAGATAGATAGATAGATAGATCTATAGATATATATCTACATATTTTTTTCTTTTGGTTTTTTGAGACAGGGTCTCACTATGTAGTTGAGACTGACCTGGAACTCACTATGTAGCCCAGGCTGGTCTCAAACGCACAGCAATCCTCCAGCCTCAGCCTCCCGAGTGCTGGGATTACAGGCGTGCGGCACCATGCCATGCTGTAGATATTTTTAAAGGATGGAAACTAACTAAACTTTATTAAAACAAATAAAATCTGGCCCATAATCCATAATATGTCTGCAACCTCTGATTTTATGAACATCTTAAGGTCAAAGACACAATGAGACAGGGTCACTATGTAGTTGAGACTGACCTGGAACTCACTATGTAGCCCAGGCTGGTCTCAAACGCACAGCAATCCTCCAGCCTCAGCCTCCCGAGTGCTGGGATTACAGGCGTGCGGCACCATGCCATGCTGTAGATATTTTTAAAGGATGGAAACTAACTAAACTTTATTAAAACAAATAAAATCTGGCCCATAATCCATAATATGTCTGCAACCTCTGATTTTATGAACATCTTAAGGTCAAAGACACATCTATTTTTAAAAAAGGTATAATGAAAGGACTGTTCAGAGATAGGAAAGTGAATGAAAGAAATTATCCTTTCTTACATTTAGACTTAGTAAGCTTTGAAATTATTTACAGGAAAAATCTATTAAGAATGAAGGTGGAAAAAAAAAAAAGAAAAATCCCTGAGAGAGAGTTCTAGAGTGGCACATTCTTCACTGCCAGGGGCAGCTAATAAGAAAATCGCAGACTTTAGAGAGGGCAGGAAAAGCAGCAGGCCTCTAATGAAAATTTGGCTAGATTGTTTATTAATTTATTTCCTTCACATGTTTACTTTTATTTTTAGAATAACTGATATACTTGGAGCCCTAATATATCTTCCCTTAGGGAATTAAAGTCTGCAGCTTCCTGTCTTCAAGTCTGTGATTAAATTTAAAAGGAGCTGTTGTCATATCTCATCTGCATTTATGTGACTGGGAGTCCTTGCCCTTTGGTCTCTCTCTCTCTCTCTCCCCCATCACCGCTGCTCTGTGAGGACCTTCCAGCATGCAGCAGGAGGGGATGCTTGGTTAAAAACAGTCCAGGGCAGTCCATGGGGTTGCATCCATGAAGGAGGTGGGGCACATGCCAGCCATCTCAGTCAACCTCCTTGTTACAGTTCCTCTTCTGAGAAGCTGTTCCCAAGATCTGCTTCATTCCTTGCCTGCCGACTCTATACCCATGGCATAGAGGGATCTGATACTCTGATCTCCTTCCTAATAATGCAGAATGCATTTAGTTTCTGCACTGCTAAAATAAAGTGACACAAACTAAGTGGTTTCAACAACAGAAAACAACTATTGTCTCGCAGTCCTGGAGGCTAGAAGCCTGAGATCATAGTGTTGCCAGGGTTGGTTCCTTTTGAAAACTCGGAGAGAATCTGCTTCACATCTCCTCCCAACTACTGGTGTTTTGCTGGCAATTACTGGCACTCCTGGGATTAGAGAATGATCACCACCATCTCTCTCTTCATCTTCATGTGGCCTTCTTCCTCTTTGAATGACTGTGTCCAAAGTTTCCCTCTTTGCAAGGTCTTCAGTCATATTGAAATGGGATCCACCCTAATAGCCCTGTCTTAGCTAATACATCTACAATGACCCTATTTCCAAATATGGTCCTGAGGTACTAGGTCTTCAGCACATGAATTTGGTGGGAACACATGCCACCCGTAATAGGGAAGGGGTCTTTTCCAGATACCAAAGACAAAATAAAAGTTGTGATACTGAGTGAATAGGGTGGGGCCCAATCTTGCGTGGCTCCAGGAGATAAATACTGGGATCTGAGTGTTATGAAAAATTTGGAATCTCTCCAGACCCCCTGCACAGTCCAGGAGCATTGGAAGAGATGCAAGACTGAGCACCACGCAATTACAGAAAGCCAGAATTATGTCTTGGAAATTCTTTGTCCTACCTATCTCACCTTCTGCACTATCACCTACCAAGGTACCACATCAACAGCTCTTGCCCCAAGACTAAATTCATGAAGGAGACAAGTGCCTTTTCTGAGAATTGATGAGGCCACTATTCCGTGCCACCTGCATGTCACCTGGAATGAGGCGTATGCAACAGCTTGTTTTTTGTTTCTTTTTGTCAAGTCTGTGTTTATGTCTCTAAACTCTAATTATTTGTCTTAGGGAATGCCTACAATCTTCCATGTCAGGCTGCAAAAGACTTTTCTGTAGACTTTACATAGTGACGTTAAGCCATTTCAAAGGAAACTCTGTTCTCCATCAGATACTATAGCTAATAGGAAACTGAAGCCTCACTTCCCTTCTAAGAAGTCCTTCCACAGCACTACCTGTGGCTGTTTCCAGGCAGTGGCATGGGAGTTGTCCAGGCAGTAAGATGAAGGGACCTCTCTGGGCTCTTAGTCCAGGATGTGATCCTCCACCCTCTTCGGCTTCTGAGCGCTCTTCCAAGCCCCTCACAACCCAAACACAGCTCGCTACTTACTCGAGTGTCCTGAGTTTAGATCTGCTTTATTCAGCCCAGAAGATCCGTTGCACCTGGAAGGAGCCAAAAGGATGCTCCTACATTTTACTTTTGCCACTGGGCCACAAAGTGCCCTGACTAACATTTCTCTTGCAGCACGTGGTTCTCCTATACATCTTCAGCTGTGCCCAAGGCAGCGAATATTTAAATCTAGTTCATGATTTCCTAATAACATTTCTAAACAGAATCTCTTAATTTTGAATTTTAGAATATTTAACAGCAAACAAGGACAAAGTCTACCTGTAGATATACCTTAAATATTGGATAATGCTAACAAGCTATCCAGGAAAACTCTTAAACTGCTATATTCATTTCCTAAGGTGACTGTAGCAAAACATTATACATGGCTGGCTTCAGACACAGAAGTGTCTTCTCTCCCAGATCTGCAGGCTGAAAAGTTCACAGCAAAGGTGATAGTAAGTGTTCAGTAACTGTTAAGTGAATTAACAAATGAGCCAATAATATATAAGTCACATGGACTACCTCATAAAAGCAAGAGAGAGGCAAAGGGTTCAGTGATTTCATTCTTTGATTTTAGAGAACATGAACTCATGTTTTGGATATCTAGCAGGTTTGAGAGTTGCATCTCTTCCCCTTATATCAATACTAAAAGATTAGTATTATTATTCTTCTTACCTTGTAATAGGATATACTCATTGCTAAGAAGTAAGCAGAACAGACTATTTATAACCTCAGTAGGTCTTCTGACAAGGTCTCTGTTCTCACATGTTATTTTAACAAGCATGTCCATGTTTTCTATGTCTCAACAAAATAACAGAATCAAATTTAAAAAGTCTTGGTGACAGCAGAAAAATGGTTGCGCATATAAAAATACAAACCTCAAACTACAGCTCTTCTTCTTCTGCAGAATTTAGCTCAAAACAGATTACAGATCTAAGTGTAAAACACAACATTTAACATAAAGGAAAATTTTTATGACATTGGATTAGGCAAAACTATGACTTCTTCAATACATCATCAAAATCATAATTCATCATGGATGAAATTGAACTATAGCACAACACTATAATCCTTTCCTCTGCAAAGGATACTGTAAAGATGATGAGAAGACAAGATGCAGTCTAAGAAATAAGACTGGCAAATCATTTATCTGATAAAAGACTCATATTTGGAACATATAAAGAACATGTAAAACTCAGCAGTAGTTAAACATGGATAAAACGGGTAAATGATTTGATGAAAAACCTTATCAAAAAATATATGGCAAATGAGCATGTGAAGAGATGCTCACCACCCTTAATCATGGAGGAAATGTGAAGTACATTACAGTGAGATACCCCTTCACACCCATAAGAACAGCTGAAAAGAAAAAGCTCCAACCACAAACACCCGGTGATGAGGAGGATGCAGATCAACTGGATCTCACTTACGTTACTTGTGGGGATTCAAAATGGGATAGAACTCTGGGGGAAAAAAGTTTCTCAAAATGTTAAAGCACATTTACTATAGGATCCCACAAGCCCTCTCCTGGGTAGTATTCTACAGAGTGAAAACTCACCTCACACAAAAACCTAGACCTAAATTTATAGCAGTCCAAGGAAATTCCCCCAAACTGGAAACTACCCAATGTCCTTCAGTGGAGTAATGTGTAAGCAAACTCCTGCATATCCTTGAGATGGACTACTACTCAGCAGTAAAAAAGAGTGGTGTCCTGATATGTGCAATGATTTGTATAAATCTCAAAGGCATCACTCTGTGTGAAAGGAGTCAGTTTGAAAAGGTTGCACACTGTGTGATTCCATTGATAACGCATTTTTCAAAAAGATGAAACTATAGTGATATACAACAAACCTGGGTATACCAGGGTTTAGGATATGGGGGCTATGAATAAAGAAGGATGGTAGAACAAAGTAGCTTTTGCAGTCAAGGAGTTGGTTTGTCCATGATTGTGGTAGTGGTTATCTAACTCTGCATACATATTAAAATTTATAGAATGAATTGCATACCCAAAAAATCAATTTAATGTCTATTACTTTTAAAAGTTTCTAGAAAAAGGCACTGCGCAGCTAGAAATATGACTTTACTTTTTGACAGCTGATAGGGTAAGAGAGGGAAAGATCACTATAGCTATCTGGAGCTAAATGCAAGAGTAAGCAGTAGAGTTCATCACCATATTCAGAAGGTCACCTCTGTGTCTTAGCATGGTGAGGCCATGTTGCTGGTGAACATGGTAACTCAGTCATAATGGAAGCAATACAATTTTTAACATACAAATTGTGGTTTTTAAAAAATAAACATACACTGGTACTGGTATGTGTGTTTGTATTTCAGGATGATATTGGTTCACCCAAGAACCTCCAGATCCAGAATTTCCAGGTAACATTCAAGTTGAAAGATGGAAAAGTACTGACTCAGTGTGACCAATATCACTAATCTAGGACACAGAGAGGAGGCCACTAGACAAAGACAGCTCAGGTTCAGAGGCTGGAGACCCAGGTAATCCCAAGCGACACAGGAACAAGAGGCTGCGAGGAAGGAGGCCACTCCAGGGAGCATGTGGACCCAGAGGGATGCCCAGCCCCTGCCAGGGTCCAGCCCGGAGCCACCTGCTTTGCTCTCTCCGGTATGAGAAAACCATCTTTAAGTGGCAGTCTCCTGCCAGACTGGCCTGCAAATGCACACTAAATATTTTTATGCCAATTTCTGTGCCGGATGATTAATATTGATATTTTAAACTCATAATAGAATACATTTCATTTCTTGACAAAACCACTCATAAAGAACAGCTCAGTTATGGAGAAAGCCAATTAAATGATATGTTACTATCTCTGTCTTATGATTTCTGTAATAGCAGAGTAATGAAATATTATTTAGCTTAACACAATCACTGGAGCTTTGCTCTGGTCTTGGAAAGAAGAAGCACAAGCTAGAAGTCGCTTAAACATATAATGTTTCTTAAATATGACACTATATAAATAAAAATGGAATTAATTTAAATGACAAATGACCCACAGTATATCCTCATTATGTTCTGAGACTAGTGGTACCATGGAAATCAGTTAACCAAGAATATTTTGTTAGGCTGTGAGAATCTAGAATAGATCTATATAAAATAACCATTTAAATATGATTAGGGGTAAAGTGCATTATGTGCTTTTATGTTTCATAATACAGCAAAACTCACTTATGTGGGAGAAAAAAATCAAAGTAAGTAACATTTAATGGGACAAGAATACTAAGAGTAGACTTTTCATTGACTCAAATGAGATCTCTGTTTCAAATCCACCATCTGGCATTTTGCATTTGTCTGTCTGCAACATAATTTCTAAAGGAGTTGACTGATTTTTAACCAAATTCAATACTCTCCCTAACAAATGGTAATAAGATACAACTTAAATCCCTCTTGAAGCCCAGTTCTAGTCTCACAACAGCTGATAGAATCCTGTAAAACAATCTTATAAAGAAATTGTACCCTCTTGTTTTGCAAATAATTGCTTAATAGTAACAAAAGCATGCGTGTGAAAAAAAATATGTATATGGCCATTGCTTTTTTTGCAGATTGGGTTGACTACATTTTCTATGAACTGGGGTCTTACAGTATATAACATTCTGTATCCCAGGAACTTCTCTCATATGATTGGGAATGAATCCATGGAAACAAACAAATATATAACTTGACAACTCGCCCCCCAAAATTGAGAGATGCAGATTGTAGCTATGGGACAGGAGTCACAAAGAGTTAGTGATTTCTCCATGTCTATGAAATTCTTTATAACAACTCTTTGGTGAAAATAGTGAAAACTAAAGCAGAAAAGGTTAAGTTATACACATTAAAAATTAGAGATTCAGGAAGATCAATGTGAGCATTTGTGATTAATCTATGTTAATGACAATAATAAAACATTTAGACTCTCCTTAGTCAAGTTATCAAAAAAAATCACTATTAAGGTGGTCAACAAATTAGGACAGAACCTTCATGTCATCTAATCATTAAGAGTATATATAGAATGAACACAGAACTTGTGTTCTGTATAGAAGATGAAAAATAATTATAATCTTCTGGTTCAGGGTCAGAGCAAAGGAAAGAAATATTCATAAAACATGTCTTCTAAACGGATGTAAATTCCAAGGAATGTAAGCTGCGAATTGAGGGGTCTGAAAGCTCAGAGGAAATGTTAAGACATCAGAAGAAAAGTGTTGATTGTTTGAGATTGTCAAGTGCAGGACAGTCACATTAATTAGAAATTTCCACCAAATTTTCTGGGCTATTTTGAACATGAAAGAGTGTGTCATAGTACAGCAGTGTGATCTTTTAAACTGATTCCTTGAGTTAAGATAATAAATCCAGTAAACCTAATGCATCTGAATTTAATAAAATATTTAGAAATGAAGTGTTTTCCTAAAATGCAATTTGAAAAATTGGATTGAATTGGGTGGGATGAAGGCCAGCCACAAAAGTGGAAAGTTGGCCAGTGGTCCAAACACAATAGGAAACATAACAAACCAACAGAAGGAAGTGAGAAACAAGGAGAATAGGGGTATGGCCTATTTACACCAAAGTATTTATTAGTGGTTTCAAAAGGTTCTGAAAGCATACATATGTAAAATAATTAATCCTAGAATGCACAATGGGAGTAGGAGGTTATTAGTTTTTTTTAGGGATAACAGCAAATCAACACACTTTTTTCTAGACAGAAGAGAGACAGTCTGTATTTAGCTGAATCCATTCCTAGCCACATCGCCCCAGTTCCATGTTCTTTGAAGATCTCATTTCTCATTAATTACTTTGAACCATGTCACCTTGCATTTAATATTATTATACCATATGTATAAAGCACTTTCATCTATGAGGGCACTTAAAACATATTTAATCCTTGTCATAATACTATGAGATAGGAATGATTATACTTAAGTGGATGAAGAACAGAGGCTTTGGGAGATGGATTTCCATTGTCACAAAACAGGTACCTCTCAGACTTCAGCAGTCAGTCTCCATAGCCCAGGATCCTCACCCTAGGTTTCTCCTTTTCTGTCTCTGTTATTATGATGTGCATTTGATGTCTTTTTTCTTTAGTAAAATTACTAATTTATTTTGACTTTGTCCTTCTTTATGTTAGACAAGATATAGACATTTCAAAAGGACCCAGCATGGACCAGCAGCCCTCAGGCACAATGAGAAATGTATCCTCTTATTAAAATGTGAGGGAACTGCCTGCTTATAATTACAGTCCTGGGGGAGGAAGCAGGCTAAAGAAGTACCTGATGCTTTCTTAAGCGCTGCTGGACTCCTTTCTAAGGGGCAAATGCCTTCCAGGTATATTGAAAATCCTGTGGGGCTGAAGGGCCAAAACAGTGAAGGAGGAGGTTAGGCTTTAAAGAGCCTTTGGAACAAACATCTCTGCAGTAAAATCAACATGGCATAAATTGGGTCTTTGGATCAAACTTCAAAATGGAACATTCAGCAATGTCTCTGATCTTTGTAACATGTTTTAGTTTTCAGCTGTCACTCTGTGTTCAGCTGCTGAGGTCTCCAAATGTGATTGGTTCTTTGCCAGAAAATAATTGTGCAGGTCCATTCTTAGCTTCTTTCCAAGTGAGCTATGCAGTCACAAGAGGGGCTTGTTGTTTCTAAATAAAGACTTCATATTATTAAAGTCTTTAGTCCATGTTAATTTTTCCCCTAAGCAAGAAAAAAAAGAGTTTTACTTCGTAGAGAAAAGTCCTAGCTCATGACCTGACTTTATGTGGTTCAGTGCCCATGTTTTCTGGTTTAGACAGCGAAGGGCAGTTGAAAGTATCCAGATCAGGCTGCTTTTGGTAATAGAGCTGAGTATCTTATTGGCTTTGATTTTTGCCACCAAGTCCATTAAACTTTCCAAGAAAGGTTTACCTATATTCCCAGAGTTAAAAAAACTTCTTGTTTTCCCCATTCAGACAAGAATCTCATAAAAGCCAACATGGCAATATGTTCTCCAAATATTTTACTAATCTCAGTGACCTTGGGATTGGCTATATGTTTTAGGAGGCATTTAAACACAGAGTAGAGTATTAATGTGATATAATTGGAAGGATAATGGAAATTTCCTTCACACTAAATATTTAAGCCATACGCAAACTCAGCTATATGAACAGGAGTTTATTTCTTTGCAGAAAAGAGAGTTTTGTAAGTGTAACTCTAGCTGGAAAGGATTAAACAATTTAATAATTAATAACTTTATTTAAAATAATTAAGGGCAATGGAGAAAGTTAAGCACAGGAAAGAAAAAGGAAAGGGTCCTCATAAAGTATCATTCCAGTAATGATGGGGAATAGATAGTAAGTTTGTTGGAGTAAGCATTTAAAGGGTGCTCAGGACAGGGAATGATGAGAGATACCCATAAATAGAGGATCACTGATAAAAAAGGAGAGAGTTTACATGCTGCAAAAGTTTAGATCACTTCTGAACAAAATCAGTGGTGTCATTCTTCTAACTGTCAAGGACTCTGCATAAATCTACAGATTTCAGTTGAGACACAAAAAAATCAGGCTCTATTTGTGGGGTAGTTTGAAAATGCTTAAGTGCCCTGCAATACTGAAGATTCTATAATTAAGTCACAGGGGTCCTGAAGTCTGCAGTTTCTCTCCAAAGCAGGGAAGCTGTAAAGGAATAGAGCATAACAGTGATTAGCCAGATCCAAAGCACATATACCTTGTGATTCTATCACCCTAGGTGGAAAAATATTACTGTACTTGTGAAGGACACACAGAGCAAGTACTAGTAATGTTTTCCTTTCCTCACAAGTACCATCATTAATCTCCAATTCTATTTTTGAGAGAATGGAGTTCCATGAATGCAGTTACGGAAGGATTCCAAGTTCTAAAACATCCAGGAGGAAAAAGTCTGAAGAGTCATTCGTTGATTGTGTGTTTCCTAATTCAATCTTTGTCACATCTCTTCCCAGCTCACTCCCTGCCACTTTACTGTGGTTATCAAAAGCAGAGTTTGTAGGATTCAAGCTCAGCCAAAGCAAACAGACCAAAAATTTGGGAAATGATTTATCTTAATCCAAGGGTGGTAATCCAATTTATTTGACTTGAGTGCTTTAAATTTCGTCAGCTAAACCAGCAGTGTTTGGGTTTGGCAAAATGATGTCTTGTGAAAGCAATCCCTGCAGGGTTGGCCACTTGTGAACAGAATGATTTTCATCTTAAAAATACACATGTTGTTCTAGCTTTTCGTGTTTCTGGCTAGTGAGCATGGTTGGCAATAAAGAGGTCCAAACCACCTGGGAGGGTTGTCTTTCTTTGTGATGTTCTGTATCCTAAGCCTAACCAGTCACCTCATAAATGTAGTCACTGATGACAAGGGAGAAGGGGAAACTGGAGGAATTGGTGCATGTCTATCTTCACACATGGAAAACTCCTGGGACAGCATGCAATCCACTTTTCATAAAGATAGTATCAAATTTGAGTAGAAGCAGAGATTGTTTGGTCCATGTCCCTGCTATTGAGCAAGACTAAATCAATCCTACTTCTCATCCACAGTGCAGAAAGAGCTCATGTGCCAGATATTATGTGACCATTAATATGACTGATTGTTTTTAAAGCTACTTTCATGATTTTCAAAAGTTTCATCATGAATAAAGAAGCATCACATGGCTCAAAATGCACTAATTCCAGAGTCTATTGACTTGGGTTCTAGCACTACCTATGCTCCTAATCATGTATAATTTCCATAATTTAAGCCCTCCTATCTCTTGTATCCAACTATGAAATAAACAACCATAAAGTTCTTGTAATGATGGTTTTAGTTTTAAAGTCATTTTTTTGTGTCCAATGCCACATCTCTATATTCCTGCTACTAGTATGTTTAAAAAATCATTCCTAATTTTGTTCAAGTTCATTTCTATGGTAGTCAAAAATATAGTATCAAGCAAACCCTAGCTGACGATGCTATGAGCAGTGATGCTTTACTTTGGATGATTTCCTTTCTTTCACCTACAGTTTAACCCATTGGCCAAACCAGTCCTGTTTTAGTCAATAAAGTTTTATTGGAACACAGCCATGCTCATTCTTTATGGATTGTCTATGGCTTCATTCCCATAACACAGCAGAGTTGAGTGGTTGCGACAGAGACTGTATGGCCTGCAAAGCCAAAAATATTTACCATCTGGTCCTTTGCAAAAAAAAGTTTGCTGGCCCTGTTCTACACTTTTAAATCTATGTTCACAATCTTTCTGTTGCAATATATGCTAACTTCTCCGATTTTTCCTTGGGTTTTAGGTTCCTCATCTAAACCAAATCATTGACCTCACCGATGTCCTCAATACTTGCTAGCATGTTTATCCTACTTCTTCTTGTCTTCCTGTTCATTCTAGGATCATTCTTTATTTGCTCATACAATCTTTTTTCTATTTTGACTCATTTAATATCAGCCAACAATTCTCTTGGGAAATTGGCCCTGATAAAAGAGTTCAGTGACAATAAAAGGCAGTTAATATGTCCTTAGTCTGTACTGAATTGTTCTGAATTCTTAAGACATTTGAAAACTCAAGGTCAGAATGAATATATATATCTCAGCCTAGAGGCACCAGTGTTTACAATGCTATGTAAATGAGTTTTGCTTTCTACTGTGAACCATTCCTCTTCACAAATTCTCTCACTGTCCTCCAAACTTGGCCTACTCCAAAGCATTTTCATTTTAAGCAAACACAGTCTTAACACATGTTCAAGTTTGTTGCTTCAAAGATGTGGTATGCTTCTTTTACAGAACTTCACAGAATAACAGCTTTATACAAGATTATGAAAGAGTCTTGTTCCCAGTTGACAAATGAAGAAATTAAAGTAGGAAGCCGGTCTGTGGTCTTTACTAAGACATTTGGTAACCTCTCCTATGAGATGAAATTTGGTAATAAAACATGACTCATAGCAGCTTTAAATTTGATTTTTTAAAAAAGCAACCAAAATTTTCTTAAAACATTGCAGAAAAAATACAAACATAATTGGCAAAGTAACCTGCCATTGAATTATTATTATTAGCCTAGACTGACTGCCCATGCCAGTACTATGTATATAATAAACATTTAAATTTTTCTCTATCACTATTGAATTTTATCCTATAAAACTAGCTATGGAAGTGAAGATACTTTTGCAATTTCACATATGCATGTGTCAAAACAATATGCATTTCAGTACACAGAAATACACAAAAACTACCAACTCATCCTACGGCCAGAGTTGTACTGCAGTCATGGAGATGCTCTTCAAATGCACCTACTTGTCTTCATGTAGTGAAAGAAACTCATCCTGCCTTTGACTCCAGGAGTTGATAACTCTCTTTGGGAGCATAAATGAGCTATACAAAGATTGATTCTGCAACTTTGGCCTCTGTGACCAAGAAGTTAATAGATGTAGTGACCAAACTGACTCCCAGGTTTGACAACCAAAGATAAAACATCTTTCTCTCACTGAAGTTCTTACAGTTAGCAATGTAGACATTAAAAAGTTCTTGGTGAGTGGGAGCAAAGTGTAAGTAGAAGCAAAAAGAAAGAATGAGCATTCTTGATGCTTCAGTAACTTCACCCTGAAATTTATGAAATATTTTTGCTGTATCCAACAGGTTGGTGTTGTAAGACATATGATAACATTCCCAATTCAGATCTTTCTGTGGGAGGCAATGAATCTTTGAGTTTCTAGAGGCAGTACAGAAAATTTATTAGAAGATTGTTGAGGTTTTTTCATCTTGTCCTAAGTTCTATCATTTAAAACTATATACACACACAAATATGTGTAGATAGATATAGATATAGATAAAACTATAAACTGCACAAACTAGGGTTCTAGTAAACTCTTGGTTTTACACATATTACTATTCATGATACATTTTTTTTCAGTTTCCACACAGAGCCAGGAATTATGTTAGGTGCAGAGGCCATGGTGACTAATATAGCATAATGCTGACCCTAGGAGTTTAAAATTAATTGTAGAGAAGGTGAACAAATAAATGCCATCAATAAAAGTATGTGCAAAGTGCTATGGGGCATAGAAAGTAGAAATTATTTCCCACATGATGTCACCAATAAATCACAGAGTGGAAGACAGGAATTTACTGAGTAGTGAGAGCTGAGAAAGACGTTTCTGGACATATAATAGTATGTGCAAGGGCTTGGATATACGGCTGATGGAAACACAATCGAGGGTGGTCGGCAGGGCGGAGCAGCTTGAAGTCAGATGTATGATTAGGAAGACTGCAAGCTAAGACTAGCTTCAGATAAACTGCAATAAATCAGAAAAATGAAATCTCTGTGCTTTTTCAAAGAAGTTTTAACTTAAACCACCAGACAGTAGCGATCCCTAATCAAGAATATCCTCAGAAAAAATTCATTTTAGGAAACATTTTTTTTAGGGTAACAATGGACTACAATTGGAAGGTAGAAAACCTGGAAATGGAACCCAATGAGAAAACAAACTAAGGCTGATGAGAACAGCTGGGCGCCAAACTAGTAATGAAAGTAGAAAGAACAAAATAGACTTAAGACACACTGAGGTCTAAGGAGAGCTGATGTGGAGACACTGGTAGCAGGATGGTAAGGCAGAGAGTGAAGCTGTGGATGAGAATTTCAGTCTGGGGTAATGAAGTCACACTGTGATGAACAGGGACAACAAAGGAAGAGGAATGAGGGAAACATGGACTGGTTTGAGATGTTCCGAGTATGTTGGCACTTGGAGCTTAGAATGTGTAAGAAACACAGTATGGATCTTTTGATCTTTTGATCCCTAGTACAAAAAAAAAAAAAAAAAAGAAATACAGTACAGATCTATAACAAGCCAGCAGAAGAGAGAGCATTTGGTGGCAGCTGAGGCCACTGGGGTGAATGAGATCCTCCAGTAGCATTTCCATAGAAAGAAGTAAAAATCACTCATAAATCCATAAGGATTACTAAATATTGAAGATCTGGCCAAAAATATATAGGAAGTAAAAAATGAAGAAAAGAGAAAGAGAGACACAGGGACTCTGGAGTGGTGTGTACTGATGTCAAAGAAGAGAATTTCAGAATATTGTTATCATTATCATTGTCAAGCTACAAATGATACAGTTTAAATGGGATAGTTACCGTAAAGAGAAAATGGAGAAGCTGTTGGTACTCGACCCGAAAAATGCAGAACAGATGGTAATGGTGGAAGCGTAGGTGAAGATTTGGGGGAGGGAAAGTGGAAGTCAGATGGCAGTGAATTAGCAGCACAGGAAATGTGGGGAAATAGAGACAGAGGGTTTAAATGTCCTTACCTGATTTCCAATGAACGTGTGTTTTGAAACATAATGCAAACATCAAGAACTCTATCCCCAGCACATAAAGTAACAATAATCGAGTGAAAAGAAAAAGATCATATAATAGCCAAGGCTGGGAACAAGTTTTTGGTCTCAGGGGCTCACAAGGCCAACTTCACGGACGTGCAACTAGTGCCGTCACATAGGATCCCATGCCTGTTTAGCCATCCACTGTTGGTTGCCATTTTGAAAATATTTACAGTTTTTGCACTGGCCCCCTACAGAGTATGTAGCCATGCATACCTTCATGTTTCCTGTTTGGCCCAAGACAAACTAATTAGTGTATAATATAGGTCATCTGCTAACCATCAGTAGGAGCAGATTCAAAAATTGAGCTTCTTGCCTCATTTTTCATTATCTTAAGTATAATTACACCAAAATGACATAATAATAAATTGTCTTAACCAATTACTATGTATTGTAAGACATTGTAGTATTCCTATTAACTGCTTTAATGCTTACAGCCATACTATGAGTAGGTAATAATATCACCTATAACCATTATAATCATAGCGATAGTTATCATTATGGTTACAGCACCTCCTATTCGAGGAGGAGCCAATGGAGGCAAAACACCATTAAACAACCTATACAAGATCATACAACTAGTAAAGGGTAAAACTCAAGTGTCTAACTCTACAGTCTGCATTTAACCAAACTAGCCAGGCACCATTCTCTGGGCTCATGACCTTGGAGATTTTTCTTACCTTTGTCACCATTAATGTAATGTCATCCACCACTGGAAACCTGCTCTACACAGATTTGCTGCAATGCTACAGGAGGAGAGCATCTTTCCCCACATGGAACATCAAAAGCATTCCACTGTGGCTTTGGGATCATAACCTATCAAATGTCATGGATCAATACACACATTTCTCCCATGTCAGAAACACTAAGATCATAGTGACTGGAAGGTGGAATGGGTGTGATATCCATCCCAAGGTCTTTGTCCTTTCCTCTTCTCCGTCTTTCGTATTCACACATTGGATTATCACCAGCACTTTTAATTCTCTCCCAGAAAGGCTAAGGTTTGGACTTGGCCCATTCCCTGCATAGTCAGTTTGTTCGCTGTTCCCAGGTATGGTAAGTCTCTCTCCCCAACACTCTTATTTTCTCTGAGGGCAACAATAAGAGAAATCACCATTGAGACTGGCAAAATGAGGTCTGTCGAGATTTTTCTATAACATCTTCTCTTTGAAGAAAATCACTGCACTTTTAAAGGTATGGAGATGGAAGAATGGGTTTTAGACTTTTCTTAACACTGGATGGTTTTAAGGAAATGAATCTTTGGCAAAACCCCAAAACATAAAATGATAAGGCAACATGTTAGAAATATAAATGTATTAGTTCAAAGCTTTACAGCTGTAACATTTGTTTCTTATGAAATCAGTCAAAGGGGTAATGAGAAGATTTCTAGAACTATAAATAATTGTAGTGTTTTAGCAAAGTTCATGGACAGCAACTTAAGACTTATTTCAGCCTTAGCCTCCGTATGATTCTAATAATTCGTTTAAAGTCTGAAGCAACACCTGAATTTTTAAACTATGCACTGAGACTAAAACAAAAAAGATCTCAAGTCCACGCTGAGGAGAAAAGTGGCAACAGTTCCATGCTTTCCACTGTCTTTCCAGGAAAGGTAAAAGAACCGAAATGTATTGGACTTGACAAAGTGTTAGGTAAACAAAGCCATGAGTATTAAAGTTTAGGCTCTAGTGATTAGAAGGGAAGCACAGGATAATAAGCACAGTAGGGGGTCCCTCAAGGTACTTTTGACTCCAACTGTGTTTATTATCCAGTATCACTATGGAAATATATGCCTGAGTACATTTATGGTGCCATTTAGAACTTTAAAATAGGTTCTTATACATAGAAAGAGGTTACTAAATTACTCACCCTGTAAGGTTTTCCTTGATTAGCATAATTCCTCCCATTACATGCCTTATCAAGAATATGTTTTCATTGTTGGGCATGCATTGTGAAGAGACATTCAGGGATATGTTTTCATAGTATCGTGCCAATTCTGCAATACCAAGCTATCACCAGCTTTGAAATACAATCTCCTTATATAATTTACAAAGTAAACTCCTCAAGATTCACACTTTCCTCTGTTGGTGAGCACAGTGATGATCTGTGCATTTGTCCCCTGGCTGTCCACCAAAGAGTTCTTCTTTTCAATTGCCTGTGGCGTCAACTTATCACTTTTTAAAAGGAGAAATGTAAGAATCAATGGCAAGAGCACTCGTGCAGAATTCAGAATTCCTTCATAGATAATAAGAATACTTAGGCAACTAAACATGTGCTTAACTAGGAGTGGGGCTGTTAGGAGACAGGAGCCCAGGTTGGTCCCATCACCTAACACTGATGATGCCACTTCCTGGGGCCTCTGGGGCCTTGTGTGCATCAGCACCCCGTCAGCATGCTGGGATGGTCCTGAGTGCACGCTAGATGGCAGCATGGTACACTGGTCTTATGGGAAGGGTCTAGGCCCAGAAGGGGGGATGGAGGAAGGGAGGGAGGGAGAGAGAGAGAGGGAGAGAGAGACCCTTCCAAAGGGTCCCAGCTTCTCCAGTGTTTTTTGCAACTCAACTTAATCTGGCACTGTGGGTCTCAGTGAGAAATGCCCCCTAGGACTGCAGCAGACCTCTGCACTGCACTCTGGGTTTCTTCAAACCCTGTGAAAAAAACTTTGCATAGTTCTGTTTCTCATCTTCTCATCTAGAGATCTATTGAAGGAAGACTGCAGTTGCTTCAAGTGTGCTCAGCAAGTACCAAAAAGATCCTTTCAGTTCATTCTGTACAAGCTGCACATGGTGTATGTTTGAATCCAAGTTATCTTTTTGCAGAATCAAATATTTCATTTACAAGTGGTTTCCAGTCCCACCCTGGTTCCCCAAGGGGAAAATGGAACGGGAATGAGGAGCTGTGTGCACACTACAATTTTAGGAGCCAACAAGAAGAGTCTAGTTGTAGCATTTTAGAGCTAAATGGGAGCTCAGAGTTTACCATTCAGGAGATTTCATTTGACAGATAAAGAAACTGAGACCAGAGCTCTTGACTTGCCTAAGGCCACACAGCTTGTTAGAAATCAATCCAGTGCTGCAAAGCTGGTTTCTTATACCCTGCCGGGGCCTTTTCCATTGCTCCATGTGTGATTTATAGAAAGTCATAAATCCACAGCAGATGAAACCTCCGGGCCCTCAGAGCTAAACTGGCTCACCTCCCCATCCCACTGCTGTCCTCCCACCCTGCAGCAGCCTACGCCTCAGCCCAGCCCAGGAGGGACACCCCTGCCCTGTGCTGGAGTCTTCCTTCTCCCTGGACAGGAATGAGGGGAAAGCGAAAACAGGAGAATGGGTACTCACTGGGAAGCTGGACGACACACACAGAAGTCCTGAAATACTGCAGTCCTTCTCTTGGCATTTCCTCTTGACCAGAGAAGGAAATACCAGAAATCTCATAAGCGAACCCATTTGGGCAATTTTTTTCCTACTCCGTATTCATATAGTTCACATTTTTCTCCAAACCTTTGAGTACTAATTCAAACCGTCCAGCCTCCAGGCCCCCTGGGGTTTTACCTATCACTAAATATTGTTGATTTGCAAAACACACGGATTCTTTTCCTAGAACAGACTCTCCTTTCATGGCTTTCTTCAGACACTGAGCCTTTTCCCAATTAAGCCTAGGCTGGCTTCTCTCTGGTTAAGATTACAGACAAACACCACCACCCTTCTGCCTGCTCCAGCCGCCCCTCCCTTAGCTTTGACACATGGTTCTTTTGATCTCAACCCCAGACCATCGCCCAGCCTCCTAATTATTCACGAGCCATAAATCATGGCAGTAATGTGGTCCTTGCTAGGGGAAAGGAGTATTGTTGAGCCTGGAAAACTGGGTGTGTTGAGTGTTTCCAAAAGCAAAGCAGTAGGGGGAAAGAAGGTAGGAAGAGTAAAGATGTTTTAAATGTTTGTAGAAATAGTTGCTTTGATGTTGAACCCTCTCCCAGAGGAAGTCAAGAGTCTGAAAACGAAGTCTGTATTTTTTCATATTTGGAGAGGTAATGAAATCCACAATCCCCCACTAGAGGCAAGTGTAAGCTGGGCCTCCTCAAATAAGCACAGAGCACATTTCCAAGCCCACAGAGCATGCACTATAAACATGCCTCTTTCTACCCACCCCTTAATTTTATTAACTTGATTTTAGCAACTCACTCATAGGGGAAATCTTTTTAACTATTCTGTGACCTTACTGAAAAATAGTTAATCAGGTTAAGTTTGGCATTTTCACCAGGAAGCACTCTGGCAACGCCAAAGTATTTTTAAAGTTTGGCCTATCCATGATACTATACTGAGTCCATAAAAATCCGAGTAGTTTCTGTGGGATGGTTTGGGATAAGCCTAATCTATGTACAGCTCAGGTGCATTCAGTACTAGCAAAGTAAGAAGGTTTGTACACTTGACAGAACTAGAAAGTATTCCCTTTTAAGTTCAGGATGAGAAATGGGAAATGCTGTATAAAGGCTGAGAATAGCTTATTGACATTATTTTGTTGGTAAATTCCTGTCCAAAGCAAAAACAAAATGTAGGAGATTTTCTTTCCATGTAATTTGTTCATATGAGCCACTGTCATTAGTTGTAATACTTAGACAAGACTGGGACGCAGCAAAATTGTGAAATTTGTCTTTATTCAACAAATATTTATTGAAGATCTACTCTGGGCTAAATTCTGGAGTTGTGACAGCTGTGAATTTAATAGCAGGCAAGATTAGTGCTGTCCTTGCTTATAAGGTACATAAAATCTAAGTAGGGTTGACAAACTTTTTCTGGAAAGGGCCAGATAGCAAATATTGTAGAATTTTCAGGCCATACAGTCTCTCTCACAACCTCTCAACTCTGGCCTTGTTAGATGAAGCTGCCATAGATAACACATAAAGAACTGGACATTGCTTTTATTCAATGAAACATTAATTAGAAACACAGAAGATAGGCCAGATTTGGCCTGTTGGCTATTCTTTGCCAATATGCCTAAAACAAAAATCAAGTTCAAGTTTAGAGAAAATGATGAAACAGAGAGAGAAAAACACATGAAGAGGAAGCAGAGAGGATGGTGAAAGTCAGAAAAGGACAACTTGTTCAATCCAAGAATCCATGCAGGGCGTTCTGCGTCAAGTAACCACCAAGTCAACACTTGTTAGGTTGGCAAAAGTTGATCCAAGGAAGAAGTCTGAAAAAGAATATTTCAAGAAAAGGCAGTTACCTATGTCATGATTCAGAGACAAGATCACAATTGAGGAAACAAAAGTGGCTCTAGATCACTGGGTAGAGCTGAGGTGAGGCTGGAGTCGAGACAGCATGAAGAGGCTAATCATGAGGAAATGGAGGGCCAATAAGAGTTTTGAGCAACATGGTCAGAAATTAAATCCAAACATCAGAGATCACTCTGGCATTTAGATGGCAAATCTTTTCCGGAATCTCACTGTCTTCATATCCAAATGCTTCACTACCTCTTTCCTCCAGTTCCTCTTTAAAAGTGTCCCTGAGGGCAGTTAGACATAGTTCCTGGTTCTTTCTTCAAACACCTTTATTTTCACAAAGATCAAAGCCTTAGCTAAATGGGCAAAGTTTTACTATGGGATTTTATGCAAAAGGCCATGCAAGAAAGATTTATTGTGGAAAGAACCAAGAGATTTAGATAATCTAAGCTTCCTAGAAATCCTAACATGTATCAGCTTCCTGTTACTGTAACAAAAACTTGAGATGTTCATCTTATAAGGGGGAAACATTTATTTTGTCTTTGTAGATTTCAGTCCATGGTCAGCTGGCTACATGGCTTCTGGGTCTGTGCTGAAGCAGCACATCATGGCAGGAGTGTGCAGAAGAGGAAGCCGCTGCTTTCATCGGGAAGCAAAAAGAGAGAGAAGAGGCCAGTGCCCCAATATGACCCTCAAAGCCATGCTCCAATGACCTACCTTCCTCCAACTAGGCCCCACCTCTTTTTAATTATAGTTGTGAGCACACATTAATCATACAAATTAATGAGTTCCATAAATGCTACTATCCTCTCTTATCTCCCTCCCCTCGTTCACTTTCCCCTTCCCCAGTAGTAGGCCCCAATTCCTAAAGGTTCTACCACCTTGCAATAAGACCATAGGCCGGGACCAAGCCTTCAACACATGGATCTTTGGGGGACATTTCAGATACAAAATATGGTACACCACTGTCATTTCATTTTCAGCAAAGCATCAGTACAATTCTTATGAATTTATCTTAGACAAGTTTGCTGGCCACATTGTCATCAAATCGTCAGAAATAAAGAGATTTTATACCGAATAGTTTCTCTGGTATGAAAACTGTAACTATACATAAGATCCTAATGGTATAATTGACAATGTGAAATAGGAAGAAAAGGGCTAAAGGTGTAGGGGAAGTGGGAAGGGTAGGGGAAAGGAAATAAGGGAAAAGAAAAAAAAACATGAGAAAATGAAAAAATGGAAATAAAGTATTTGTAAATAGGGAAGGGAGGAGGGGGTGAAGGGAGGGCAGGGGTAAGAGGATAAAATGAGAACCAAGACCTGTTATGTAAAGGTACAAGATCCCAATAATGAATGTAACTGTACTGTATACCTAAAATGTACCAATAAACTCAATGAGAAATAAAAAAGAAATAGAGATTTTACTTTAACCAAATGATTAAAGTTAATATCAGCAATAATATGATATAGTGATAGTATAAACTCCTTGATATGATGCACTGACAATCCTCATCCCTGTGCTATTCTTCCTAGAGTGTATAACCACATGTCAATCCTTAGAAAATATTAAACAAACTCAAATGAGGAACATTGTACAAAATTAATCAGGAGTCCTCAAAATTGTCAAGACCATGAAAGACAAAGGAAGACCAAGGAATCATCACTGATAGTGAAAAATAAATGACAGTTAAATACATTGTGGGATCCTGGATTGAATCCTGGGACTCAGAAAGGATATTAGTGGTAAAACTGTTGAAATCCAAATAAAGTCCATAGTTAATACTATTGTAACCATGTTATTGTCCTGGTTTTGATAATTGTTATGGTTGTGTAAGATGTTAACATTAGCTGGAGCTGTGTGAGAGGTATAAAGGAGCTATGTACTATTCTGCATTTCTGTAATTCCAAAATTGCACAAAATAAAAGTTTTTTTTTAAAGATATAAAGACATTTATTATAAAAAATAATCTTGATATATTGTTCTACTTTAAATGGGAAAGACTGACAAGTATTTCCTTGTTAAGTTGTTGATTTGTCTATTGATAATTCCTGATGATTGCCAAGAGACTTTTAGGTTGTTTCATTTTCAGAGTATTAATAGTCATTGTATAAACAAAATAGAAAATTGTATCATTTAATCGCCAGCTCATTTGGAATCTACCCCTCCATTTAGTGCTGAAAACACTCAGTGGAAGTTCCTCCATCTAGCACCACTTCTCTCGCTCTTCCACTGTGGTCTCAGGCCAGTGCTTACCCAATGCTGTTACAAAGAGATTCTTTCCTCGCTTACAGGGTGTGTGGAATGGTATTACAGAGGAATTTGCACATTTGAGGGCAGAGTTTTGTGAAGTACAGTCAGTAAACCAAGATTCTTATCTAAATTCATGTATTCTTGGGCCCTGTAATCTGGAGAAAATCAGTGACCACAGATCCTTTTCTTTTCTTTTTCTTTTTTTGTACTGGAGATTGAACTTGGGACCTTGGATTTGCAAGGCAGAAGGCAGAACCACTGAGCTAAATTCCTGGCCCACAGATCCTTTTCTGTAAAATCAAGCCTTTTAGGACAAGACCTTGGCCTGATATTGGCATCATCCAAGAATATTATATTTTTTTCTGTTTTCCTTTAATGCTAGTGTCAGGGACCACTTCCAGAGACCCTGGTTTTACTCCATTGGGTTACAACTCAGGAATAGCACACAATGCTTTAAGATGTTTCAGAGTGAGGTTGCCAGGTTGAGAATCATAGTTTCACATGATTTCTAAATTCAAACCTTCTAGAGTATACCCGTAATTATTATTCAGACAAAAGGAGTGTATAGGACAGGTCTTAGTATTCTCTTATACATAAAAGCATTCTGGCCATGGTTAGATAGACTACAGTAGGAAGCACTTGCCGCCATGTGCTCACAGTGCTGCTGTATTATCAGCTTGTATATAAGCATCTTGTGTGATAATTTACACAAACAGCTGCAATGTTTGGCTTTTGGGATATGACTTAAAGAGGGTTTTTCTAAAACTATATGCGGATACCTTACAGCAGGAGCATTTTTGCTGGGCCGTTGCTCTTTCAGGGTCCTCTTTCTATGCCTTCCCTTCCTCCTGCAGCTCCACTGCCTACACCTACCTGGAGATGCACTGATGACATGTGTTTATTTGGGTGGGATGAGGAGAAAAGAGGGGGAAATTGCACTGTTGAAAATACAGCACTAAAAGCTAGGGTAACAAATCCAAGTCCTTGGGGAAAGGCAAATCTGGAGGGCGGGCAATAGAGATATGGGGTCTCCAGGGATTCAGAAAGTTTACGACCCTTAGGGACCAGTTTTCCTCTGCTCTAGCCAATTGCGGCCAGAGAGTATGTTAGCCCCGCAGTGCCAGAATTTTTGAACTTCAAGAAAATAAAGAAATCTATCATTGACTTACAAATGCTGGAAACCGATTTTTTAAATAAATATAAAACACTGTGTAGGCCAAATGAAACACTTCACTGGGCCAGACCCTGCCAGCCTGCAGTCTCTTCTTTAAAGGTTAAAATTGAGAGAGTAGAATTGCAGGGAAAACTCAGGGTTGAAAGAAGTGTTTTATTTTGTTTGGGATAAAATTGAAGTCTTCTGGTTGTTGTAAGACATGCTGGACCCTCCCAGGGCAAGCTCGTTGGAAGAAAGGAGGATGTCAGCCCCTGGGGAGATGAGGACTGGGTACCCAAATGCAGACCTAGAGGCTGCCCCTGGTGGTAGGAACAGGGAAGTGCATGGCGCAGTGCTCAATTGTGTCCAATGCAAAGTGTGGTTTAAGGCAATTATCCATCCATAGCAGAGGCAGCCCACTGGTGAGTTGCAGTTCAAAAGTCAATGGGCCTGGAGGATAAGGGATAGAAGACTTGGAGTCAGTTGATTCTAACATGTCATAAGTTATTTAGAATGAGAGGCCTTCCAGTGGATGAAGACATGGCAGAAAATTCTAGCACCTCTGGTAAGAAGGCAAAAAAAGAAAGATGTCCTCACTGAAGCCAAATAAATCAGGGCTCCAGAAAGGGCTCAAGGTCCACCAGGGAAGATCAGACAGCATATCTGATAGATCGGAGCAGCATGGTGATGGTAACACAGGATAAGTCAGAGTTCAACCTTTAGTTTTACCTTTGTTGCCAAGGCCACAAAGGCCTTGGCTCCGCAGAAATCAGATCATTTGGGAATGATTCTGAATTCCAAACCCTACCAGTTGGGAGACTGCAAGTTAACTTTACACTGGTCAAGTCTAAGTCCAGACTGTGTTGAAGTGTGCAGGGTATAGATCCTGGAGAGCAAGTATAGCTCATTTGTAAGTATAGTTGTGGGGAACTAAGAACAAACAGGGCCAACAATGAACAAGTCCCAATCCCTTGAAATAATCCAGATGGATAAGCCTACTCTGCTTGTGTTTCAAGCACTGAGAAACAAGCCAGAAAATTCATATCCTTCTCCATGTTTACCCTAGCCTAGGTCACTGTGAACCTCTGACTCTATAAGTTAACATAGAAGATCCAAGGGTGTGGCTCACTGGCAAAGTACTCACTTAGTATACCCAAGGCCATAGGTTAAATCCCCAGAAAACAACTGACACAAAAACCTTGTCTCATGGCAGGGTGCAGCGGCTCATGCCTGTTATCCCAGCACTTGGGAGGCTGAGGCAGGAGGATCGCTGTGAATTGGAGACCAGCCTGAGTTACATAATGAGTTCCAGGTCAGTCTCAACTACATAGTGAGACCCTGTCTCAAAAAACCAAAACAAAAAGCTTGGCCTCAGAATAGCACAGACATAGACTCTACACAGACTTTTCCAGAAGCACAACAGCTCAATATCCAGCCATCTTTCAGCTGGATTTGTTACACTTTCCAAAAGTGAGAGGAGATAAAAGCAACACATTCTCCTTCAAAAAAGCCTAACATGCTAGCCTCAAATGACCCATGGGGCCGGGGATTTAGCTCAGTGGTTCTGCTGCCTTCCTGGACCCAAATTCTATCCCCAGTACCAAAAAACAACAAAAAAAAGAATTGACCCAGATTTCTTAGTGGTAGCTGTCCAATCTTCCCATTTGCCAAATAAATGCCAACTCCATGTTTACTCCTGCATTGACTGGTCATGCATGTTCCATGGTAGTAAGAGTGCAATGAAATGAAATGAACTGTCAGAAGCTCTGGCTTCTCTGCTTATTTACTGGATCACTTGGGGAAAGTAACTCATCTGTAAGCCTCAGTTTCCTTGTGTCCAAATGAGTTTAACACCTGCTCTAGTTACCAACTCTATAGGGTTGGTAAGAGAATCAGTCTGGGTCTTGTTTAAATAACTTCAGCTGGCAGTTATCATTGCAGAGAGGCAAACCCTCCTGGAAAGGATGTAACCAAATTGCTGGGCAATTTGAAAAAAAGGAAAGAGACTACATTTTTTTATTTGGAAATCTTCAACAAGCCATCAGTGTTGATTCTCACCTGGTGGCAGCTTCTAGTGTGTAGACAGGGCTGTGAAAAATATTTTAGTTTTTCCAAAATGGATAGAGTTTCTGAAATGTTGTACATTAGCCTATATAAATATAAGATGTTAATTCTTTGGTTTCCATTACACTTAGCTTTCTTGTTTGCCTGTGTTAACAAAGGTGCCTATTATAAACAGGAGGGAAAGACTAATAACGCTGCTTTAAATCTGGTGTTTTTGTTTGTTTGGCAGGCTGTTGGAGTGGTTGTTTAAAGAAACTTTCACACTTAAAACCTTGAACCTGACTCTCCTCTGGTGTCTCAATACTTTGAAAAACTTCAAAGGAAACCTAATAGAAAAATGGTATTCAGGCAACTAATTCAAAGCAAGGGCAATGAAGTAAGAGGTTAATTTTATTGTATTTTATTTTTTGCAAGAGAATTTTACAAATTCCAACATGGATGGTAGAAACAGTTTCATTGGCTTGACTGCAGCTGTGATAAACAGAGCACTCCTTGCTGCTTTGTACTTCGATGTTTATGCATGGCCAGGGAGGTGCTGAAGCATTCCTCCTTAACTCACACACCTACAGCTTTCATAAAGTCCAAGTAAAAACAATCGGTACAAAAGGTTCACATTCTGAGCACACTCCAGAAATTCCAAGGGATCATTGTCGTAAAAAATGCTAACTTTATTTCTCCATAAGACATCAGTGTTTTTACCTGCCTCTATCTCTCTCTAGGCATTAATTTCTCCCTGCATTTACATGAGGATTTGAGATGATTGAAAGCACTTTTTAAGCTAAATAAATATGTGTTGCTTCTATCATTTACAACTGGTATGGCTGGGATCAGATATTTTCCCTCTCTTCTGTAAAATGGATATTGCCTCTTAGTGATTTTGTAAGGAACATGAAGTTGATAAATGTAAAGCACACGAATATCACAGTAAATGTTCCATAAGTAACAGTTAGTTTCCCTCTTTTTTTTTAGGCCTAACTCATCTACTCAAACTTCTATGTCTTTTCTCTGTACAGTATTTATTTTCTTTATTCTTTTTCTATACTAGGCATGTGCTCCATTACTGAGCTACCTCTTCTGCTCTTATATGTATTGTTTGTATGTATGTATGTGCATGTGTGTGTGTGCTTGTGTGTGTATGTGTCTATGTATTGAGACAAGATCTCACTAAGTTGTTTAGGCTGGCCTCAAACTTGTGGTCCTCCTGCCTCGACCTCCAAGTAGCAGGGATTATAGGCACGTACCATCAGTCTTGGACTTCTATGTCATTTTGATTCTTAATTTTCTTTCTGTAATTCAAGATCAAAGATGGTTTAGAAGTAATCTATTTAAAAATTCATCTTATAGGCTAAGGTAGATACTGGGGCAATAAGACAAAAATAGTTTTTCCAAGGACATATAGTCTCAGAACCAAAACTGTCTGTGTTTCTGGATCCCTGGATTGCTATTAAATAACATTTAACTGGTTTTCTCTAATTTATTAACGAAACTTTCTTCAAGTTCACTTTTCCTAAATTTACTTGTAAAATAGTTATGTGAGTTTTTCATTGAATTTTTTTATCATCACAGGATTCTTTCACTAACTGGAGTTTCGTGGTACCTCTAAAGCACATGCCAATGAACATACATTTGTCAGAAGTTATTTGCAATAAGTGCTTTTGCTGTTTTGGTAATAGACTATTCTTAGACCACACACAACATAGATCAAGCCTTGGAACACCTATCACAACTGCAAACTCCCCTGAGAATTGCTGCCTATAGTCCCTGCAGAGCAGGGCTGCCTGACCGTCCTTACCTATTTTCTGGTTATGGTTCCCACCAGGTTCTGGTTCCATCTGATTGGCAGTAAATCTCTTGGCTGGTCAGCATCCTGTGAGAAAGCTTGAAATGATAGCCTTTCCTAATAATGAAAAGTTTACATAGTCAGTTAGATTCTGTGAGGGGAGAGTCAACTTACTCTTTTCAAGCACCATGATACACTTTAGATAAAAATGTGTATAATTTACAATAATTTCAAGACAATTCAATGGTAACTTAAAAAAAATAAATGAGTCCTTAAGTCATTATCCACGACAGTGATGTGAATAGATATAAAAAACATGAAGTCATAAAATTAAAGTGCATTACATTTAGATACCTTAGATATCCTGGCAAAGTGGAAAAAGTATCCAAAAGTATCTAAAATCGTGAACCAGCATATGTTCTTCAATGTCAACATTTCTGATTTACAAGTGTCATTTGAGTGGTGTTTCACGTTAGGAAGGTTTTCACACTTTAATCAAAGCTATCTTTCCTTTCTAGGCAGAGCACATACCATGAAATATACCTCTAAAAGTCTTTAATACTGACAGTGACATTATCAAAGTAATTAGAAGTCCTGTAATAGCACACCAGAATAATGTTTTATTTGTTTGTTTGTTTGTTTGTTTTGATTTTTTGAGACAGGGTCTCACTATGTTGTTGAGGCTGACCTGGAACTCACTATGTAGCCCAGGCTGGTCTTGAACTCACAATAATCCTCCTGCCTCAGCCTCACGAGTGCTGGGATTACAGGCCTGTGCCCCCCCACTCGGCCATAATAATGCTTTAAATAGCTTATTGGTGACAGTTGGGTAAATCAAACTCAATAGAAAATGAGGATAAGAAAGGCAGCAGCCCAAGATCCAAGGTCAGCAGTGGTTCAATAGTTATCCACAGAAAGCATTTGCCTTCATCAGCATACATGCATTGGAAAATTTCATGATCTTAGATGAAATTTCCTTTGTACTTTCATAAAAAAATACCATTTAAATTTTGGCAGATGTTTTAAAAAGATGATTCTTTCAAACTACCATACCAGAAAATGTCATTTGTAAATCAATTTGTAATTAAAACTAGAAGCATATGGAAAGATGTCCATACCAGAGCTCCAGATTTTCTCCACATTGGAATGACTTAGATCTTGATTTCTTGCATAGTCTGTTGGCCATTTAACTGAAGGGGCACCTCCTCGATGGCCGATGCTGGTTGTCTCAGTGCAGAAAAGATGTGCCTGTGTACAGGGATTACTAAAAAAATCTTAATGGATTTCAGAAAAATATGTTAAAATCAACGGGTAGAGAATTTTACTATTTTCATATTAACATTTTATCCCTTAATTGCTTTTGTTCTTTCTTATGTCTCCATGTGGTTTTATGCAGAAATGATCAGAGTGAAAAACATAAAGAGAAGACAGTAAAACCATTTGGCATCATTTGGACCAACACTTAGCTGATTTCAATTGATTGTATCACCCCACCTCCACTTCTGAGTGATAGTCTGGGCCACGTCCTCCTCACCAGAATTAGGGGAACAGCTTCCCCCTGGTCCCCTGCTTGCCTTCTCACAGTTCCAATCCATTCTCAACAAAGAAGCCCCAATTCAAGGTCATTAATTTGACCACATTATTCTCTTCGTTCATTTATGCAGCCCTAACTGCAATTCCTCAATACCTTTTTTGCCATAGTAAGAATAAAACCCTAACCAGTTATCGAGACTTTTAGGGTCATCCTTTCCGTGGCCCCTGTCTCTCTCCAATCTTGCCTGCTCTTCTGTGGGCCACAACCCTTCTGCCCCACTAGCCTCCTTTCCTTCAGTCCCTGGAGCAAAAAACCTCTTTCCTATCCCAAGACTACATGCAGTACATACTTTTTGCTCTTCCTTCAGCAGTGTCTCCCTCTCCTACCTTCTTTTCTTTGCCCACAAGCCTCTTCTCATCCTCTTTACCATGTCACCTCTTTATAAACATATCTTGACTGCCCACAGAAGGATCCCCTTCCCTGTCTTAGTACCTTCCCGATTATCTTCATAGCACTTACCACAATTTGAAATTGTCCTATGGCTTGTGTTTTACCCACGGAGGCTGGCATATCTATCTTCTTGACTCTTCCTGATATCTACCAGAGAGCCTAGCCCAGCAATGGAGAACCTTTTAGAGACTGAGTGCCAAACACAAAATGCATTTATTTATCACAGTGTCAACACTGCAATTAAGCCTGAATACTGACTGAAGTTTTAGTTTAGAAAAACAACTCTATAGAGGACCAACCCTGGGCAGCCTCAGGCCCTTCAGGGCTCATCCCCCCTCCTCAATTCAACCCCCAGAAGGCCACCAAAAAAGATAGTTCTGACCGGCACTTGCAGCAGACAGAGTCAAGGGTGAGGGAGGCAAGTGGGGTCCCCCTGGACTCCCCAGGGCTAATCCCTTTCCCCACAAAGGGTGAGCAGGAGCAGCTCCTTAGAAGCAGTGCTGCTGCAGGAGGAAACTCTGCCTGCTTCTCACAGCTCTGAATTCTTCCTCTTGCTCCAAGCCTGAGGTCCCAGGCCCTCAGGGAGTCTCAGAGATACAAGGACCGAGCTGATAACAAGCTCTGGGGATACGCTACACACAGCCGGAAGTTACAGAGCCCTGGGTGGAGACCCTGAGCCCATTTGAGGATGTGGCAGGCACAGAGATGAATCAGTCTGACAGGGGGTGGACCTGAGTGAAGATTCTCAAATGTCATCAGGTCCCTGCTGCTAGCAAAATTCACCAATGGAGGACTCTAGGAGCCAACAGAAGGACTCCCAAGCTGCCCAGAGCCCCATCACACCTGAATATCATTACTGGTGAGGGTACCTCGCTCCAAACCCTGGGAACCTCCCAGGAGATAAGCACCTGCCCCCCACAATAGGGATAGAAAGGAACTGCCTTGGGAGCAGCCTCTGCCCCTGGCCTCATAGGCACAGTATGATCACGGCCAGAGTCAGGCCTTCCCCAGCCATCCCACTGACCTCATCCCCCAGTCCAGTTTGGCACAAGTGACAAGGACTCGGACCTGCACCTGGTGGCAGGAGACAGTTTAAAAGTAGAGAAGGACCTAACAACATCAGCCACTGAGGCCATTCCAATATCTAACCCCATCGCACCCCTCACAGAGCCACAATCCAAGGTTTCTGTGCACTGTGGCCCAGAGCCATCTTCTCAGGCCAGCGCCTGCTCCTGGAGGTCTTCTATAGCATCCTTGGGGCTCCCAGTTCTCAATTATCTGGGGGGAGCCCTGGACTCTCAGTTACACCTCAACAATGGAAGCTTCTTCCTAGCCCACGCTCCCTGAACACTTACAGGCCCCAGCCCTCTACCTAATCGCAGGCGCATCCCCTCCCTCAACACTGCTCTCTGGGAGTAGCTTTCAAGGGTCAGTTTCTGGATTTCTCAGCCCTACGAGCCGCAGAGCTGGGAAGTTGCCAGATGAAGTTCTCTACCCTCCACCTTCCTTCCTCTACCTCCAGCTTTCTTCCATAGTCCTTTTCAGACCCACCTTGCTTCAAGTACACTAGGATCTGCCATCCCCTCCAGATTTTTACTCTACTCCTTTGTAGCCTGATGGACACCTTCAGGGCCCCCTGCCCAGCAGAAGCTTTAGCACATGGTAGACTCACAGCTGCCTCTGGTAAACTTCGGCTCCATGCCTCCACCACAGCCTCCTGGCCCACCTTCCCTTCTCTGTTACCTGTGAGCCCTGCTCTGAAGCCTCCCAGCCTGGCTATGTAGTCCCCACCTGCTCCTGCTACTCAGGTGCTGCCTTCACCTGCCAGTCCCTTCCCCCTGAGCTTGGAGGGAGCAGAGCTGCACCCACTGGAACTAGAGCCAGTCTGGGATTACAGAAAGCTGAGCAGCAGCCTTGGGGGAATCTGGTCATCACATACTCCCCCAGCGGGAAGGTCCTTCTCCAGTCTCAGTGCCCCACTCAGGGCCCCTGCCTCCATCCGCAGTGGAGTACTCCACACCACACTCAGCACATCAACCTCTGCCGGCAGGCCCCCCAACCAGTTACCCTGTGCTAGGTGCCGAAGCTTTGGGAACAGACAGGGCCACCTTCAGGAGAGAGGCCCTCTCGAATGGCAGAAAAGCCTGGGTCCTGAGAGGACTAGCAGCCAGAATTTCCCCACCCCTGAGGGAGGTTCCCTTGTCCCAGGGCTTATATACAGATTATAAATCTGTAAGAGAAAATGGGTGGGGCCTCACTTCCCCTCCTCCCTTCCCTTGTCCCCTATCCCTGGGCCATTTGTTATAGATTTGCCACCAATGGCCTAGCCCATAATAGATGTCCAATCTGATGAATGAGTAAATGGATGAATGATGTTTTCTCTTCTCAAATCATTGTCATCAGCCTGATCTGAGGCTTAAGGATATAGGGGCTAAATTTTCTAAAGACAGTCTAGGCAGCCTTGTATTTCTTAAACTCAGAGAATGGCTAAACCATAATTCCGGGGCTGAATGGCTAGACCTCCTTTCCATGGTGTAGGGATAACCCCCGTTTAAGATTACCTACCCCTGTCCATCTGTGTTGTGCCAGAACTCAGGACTTCTTGTATCAGACTTAGTGTAGTCCTCGAATGAAGGGAGAATGTGACAGCAGGCAAATCCCCATGGAAAGTCAACTCAAGTAGGTTTCCTGGGCAACAGTTCAACATTGATAATTCCAGTCATCGTACCAAAGCCAAGTGAGTGTTCTCTGCACAGCATGCAATTTGTTTTAAAGATCTCGGAATGTAGGAGCTACTCACAGGAATTTAAACCACAGTGCTACCTCACTCTATGTTCAATGCTGAGAACTTTCCTTATTCAGAGAATATTTGTGAGCTACATCACCCAACACTCCTGCTCTCCCATACTTGGGGACATATAACTCTGAGTGGCATTCCAGAAGTGCTTTCTCCCTAGTACTCAGTGGATAGAGGCTGAGATCTTCCATAAGATGTTCATTTTCTGAAGGTATATGTCACTCCACAATTTATTTCTCCCTAGATTAGAGGAGTTGATACTATCACTTGCCACTTAAATTCAGAAGAGAATAGACTAGGCAAGGAGTTACTTTGGTAATAGCCAAAAGGATCAGGAAATGTGTGGTGAGAGAAAACTGGGAGATGCGGGGGTTTGTACTTGTACTATTTGGCCTACTGAAACATTTTCCTTATCTATATACCACCAGGGGTGGGTGGAGTTCATTAGATAAGCTCCCCCAAGGAAGATGACTTGGTAAAACTGGAGATCCAGAGGATTTGAGGACGCCACAAGCCAGAAACCAGTGTTCTGAATTATAACCCAGATGTTTAGGGAGAAATGTAGCTTGAGAGAAGTGTACACTAATGTGCTCCTATGTTTTTGCAATTTTTTGATCATTTAGTTTAACAAGCTTTTTTTCAACTTCATTCCCACCTCTACCTTTGTTTGTTCAACCTTTCATCCATTGTCTTTAAATTAAAAATAAAATTTAAAGAGCATAACACAATAGAGATCTGATGGCTAAGTGATTACACAGCACTTGTCCTAAAGAATGAAACAATTAAAATCCAATCAAGCTTGATAACATTTTGTACCGTGGTGCTAGACTTCCCGCTGCTTTGACCCCTCTCCTTCCAGCATCCTGTTCTGGGACAGAAATGATACCACAAAGGTTTCCTGTGCCTGTCCTCTCCACTTCTGACCCCTCACTACATCCTCTATGTCTATTTGGAGAGCAATGATTTGGTTCCTTTGGAATTTCTCCAGGTTCGTATATTCAGTGACACTTGTTGCTAATTTGGGATGACAAAATGCTGGCCAAAGTCTGCACTGAGCTTTTATCAGCCCCTAGCCTCCCACTTTGCTGGCTTCCTGGCGGAGTGGGAAACCCGATATTCCCAACCAGGCTGGTCACACTCGGTTGTGAGGTCCCTTCTCATTCAACTCTTGCTGACTCCCCTGGGTATGTGAAATAAATTAACTCCTTAAACTCTCTCAGATACATACATGCTCACTCATTTGGAAAAGACTATCTTGAGGTGTCAGAAATCAGTCTGCTTTGTGGATCCTCTGGATAGAGCCTAAGGTCAGTCAAAGACACCAGATTTGGGACTGAGGAGCTACCATCTTGCTGTTTACCCTACGGCCTTTGGAGCCCTCCTTTTCCTCCCTGAGGATCCTGTGTCTAGAATTAAGTTTCCAGCCCACTGCATAACAACCAACAGCCACGCTTACTTCTGTGGTCTGCAGAGCACTTAGCACATTGTTGCCAGTCAGAATATATTAAATAGGAGCTGTGACTATGCTCCCATAGAAGAATAATTAGAAGAAGATGGGTCCTGTTCTTTATGTGGTACCCTCCTCTTCCACATGATTTAGGCAACCAATGTGGTTAGAAGATCAGGCCACGCATAGATGTGTGGCCCCAGGCTGTGGCATCAGGTGTTGCTGCTGCGTGTATGCCCTGAATCACCAGGTCTTGGTCCTCTGCAAATTCTGTGCTGTCTGCCTGCTGGCCAGTTGTCCCAGTATACCCACAACTACCCCTGCTGCTCCAGATGCTGGACTAGAATTTACTTCCAAACTGCATACACAAGGCAGGCTCATATTTTTATCTTTATTCTTAAAGTGAAATTCTCTCTCTCTCTCTCTCTCTCTCTCTCTCTCTCTCTCTGTGTGTGTGTGTGTGTCTCCATTTTTTCCCTTTATTGAGACACTTTAATAACTTACTTTCTCTGAACCATACCCAAACACCATGATTTACTTCCCCAAAGCCAAAAATCAATTATTAGCCTTCTTCAAGTGGCATGTCCAGAACCTAAGATGTTAGAGATGCCTACTTAGCAAGGTGACTGCCACAGTGCAGATACTTAACATATGGTTTTGGGGGGGGGTGAATTAATCCATTTTCCATTGCTATAACATAATTCCTGAGGCTGCTCACAGTTTCAGAGGTCACAAGTCCACAGTCAGGAGAACCCATCTGTTCAGCTTCTGAGGAGGTCCTCCTTGGCTAGGTTATAACATTGTGGAGAAGCAGAAAATGCTCTGCCCATATGCAGAAAAGACCAAGCCTGTAGAGAAGCCTCACTTTTTAATGATCTACTATTAGGAGGACCAACTCACTGAGTAAGCATTAATCTCTTCCAAGGAGGATCCCCACACACTGAGCTGGGTATAAACCCACGGAGCCTCACCTTTTAAAGTTCTCCCACCTTTCAATCTTGTACCACTGGGGACCAAGCTTCTATAGCCAAACCATATAGCGGGAGTAAAGAAAAAGAAAAAAGGGGTAGGGGAAGAATCAAAAAGGCAAAGAGGAAATATTTTCTGACGTTCCAATTCCCAGAGCTCCCATGGGTCATTCCAAGCCTTTCAGAGTGATTTAAATCTAAGGAGCCAAAGCTTTTACCACGTGCTGAGTGACAGTCGAAGGTATAGAAAGCGGTGAGGAAGAGAATTAACTGCTGCAGCCACTGCTACGCTAACGGTAGTTGAGAACGTTTTGGAAGCCACTTTATAAATCCTGGGCACGTACAGACTCACTAAATTTTCAAAGCATTGCCTTTGCCATGATAATACAGTTACCATTTTTCATAGAAGAATGTTCAGAAAGCAGAGAGGTGAGGGGTTTCTTTAGATGGGTTAGAGATTCTAGAGTTTCTCCAAAGGTTCTATGACCCCTCTCCCTGGTTCCAGGTCCTCTCTGGCTTTGCAGCAGCAAAATGTAAAGAGTATAGGCTCGGTGGTCCCTCATTCCCGCCCCTTGCTGCTGTCCTGGCTTTGACAATTGATTATTTGATACATCAACTCCTCCTTGCAACCCTACTTTTGCCAGGATCACCTGACACCCAGGGTACTCATGTCCCTCATCCCAGCAGTCTCCTGAAACAACAGGCACATTTCTTTTCTTCATTCCCACCTTCCTCATCTCCCAGTGGGGATGACAACGGTTCAGACTCTTTCAGCTGGATGCCATCGAGGCTTTTCTGAGTCGCTGCTATGGAGACAAAGCACAGGTACCGCTTGCATTTGCCACCGCTTGCTATTAAAAGACAGGCACGGAATGAGAGCCCAAGATGTTCAGTGAATCAACCTGGAACTTACCCCTTTTTAAAAATTCTAATAGAGGGTAATTCATGCAAGTTTGTTGGCAAGCCATCTGCCTCAGGGACCGAGCACAGGTTAGATAATTAAACTCAACCTGTTCTTGCATGGCTGTCTGACTTACCATTTACCTCGTCTCAGACTCCTCGCCTCCAAAAACCTACTCTCCAAACTGATTAACTCATTGTTCCCCCCAAACACCTGTCTTGCCTTCTTGTTTTTACTCAAGCCATTCCATCCACCTGGAATGCCCTCACTTTCCTCTCCCTCTCCAAATCCTTCTCATTTGCCTCACAATATGTTCCCCAACCACCTTGCTCTTAGTGATCAGTCTCTCTCTCTCTCTCTCCTGAATTCCAATAGTAATGAATTCTATATAATTTAGCTGGTAATTAATCATATGCTGCCTTATGATATTTCTTCTATTGTTACCTCGAAATGTTATTTAAATTCTTGAATTTTAACAAAATTCTTTCCTTATGTTTGTCTTGTTTCCTTAATTGGAATATAAGATCTTCAAAGGCAAGAGATATATTTTGTAATTATGTCCCCTTTTGTACCTTGTATGGGGCTGATTTGCTGATCTCTCTCTCTCTCTCTCTCTCTCTCTCTCTCTCTCTCTCCTCCTCCTCCTTTCTCTTTTTTCTCCCACGGCCAGCTGAACAAGCACCATTTTAATAATGCATCTAATTACTTTGATAGTAATAAACCATATCTTCTGAGTGACAAGCATGGGTAGGTGACTGGAGAATGTGAGTACCTTTTAACCCGGATTGAAGAGTGAGCAGAAAGGTGAGCTGTATATATGGTCTGGCCGGGGCCAGAAGGCGTTCTAGGAGTCCCCTGGCCAGGAAGATTCCATTCTGCTTCCTCCCTTCCAAATGAGGACCTGTTAGTTACTCCAGAAAAAATACCTCTTCCTTGCTTCTCTTTACCTCCAACCCTCCCCTCTTCCCAGCACTTTACAGTACGTACACCTTTATCCGTTCTCTGTCTCTCCTTGCAAAGATATATCCTAAAGCTTTTGCTGTGGTTAAAGCTTTCTCTTCCTCTGCTTTTCAGTCAGGGACTATAAACTCTCATGGAACAGAGAAATATAAAAATGGCCTCAATGAATTTATCATATGAGGCAGCCAGCCTCCACAATGACCCACAAGTTCCCCAGTCCCCTATATTCACATCTTCTTGAAGTCCTCTCTACAGCATGGGCTGGAATTAGTGACATGTTTTTAACAAGTGGAATGCAATGAACATGATGATGTATCTTCTAGGTTACAAGAAAACTTGATTTTCAGTCTTGTTCATCTCCCCTGTCCTCTTTCTCTGAGCCTTCCCCCTCTGCAGGAAGCCAGCTGGCAAGTTGTGAACAACCCTACAGAGCATCTTGTGCAGCAAAAGACTGGTATTTTGAGGACCTGAGATCGGCGGTAGGAGTGAGCTTGGAGCAGATCCTCCCTGAGCTGAGCCTGCACAGTCCCGGCTGACACCTTCATGGGAAAGCCTGAGCCAGAGACCAGAGGAAGCTGCCAAGATTCCTGACCACACTGACTGTGAGGCTACAAACATTCGCTGTTTGAAGGCACAGTCTCTAAAGTAATGTGTTACGCAGTGATAGATAACTAATGCACTATTTAATTATGGTTAACTATTCAGAAAATGGCCAGGATCATCTGAATGCCTCTGATTGCATTTATAACATTTTCCTTCTGTGAGCCTGAAAGATATAGGTGGTTCATTTCAGTTAAAATAATTGAGTTGATACTGAATGGCTGCTACATCTCCTATTTGTTATCCATCTTTCATCACAGTGAAACTGGCTGACGGTAAGCAGTAGAACATGAGCTAGGCAAAGATTTCACAGCTAAATACATGTCTGGTAAAGTAAGTATCACAGAATGAGTCACTTGGCCTGCTCCAGTTCTCCAGATGATCAGGAGAAGACTGTTACTGGCAGTGGCTTTACCTCCAAAGTTCAGCAAAATTCTAGTAATTACTCAGGAAATAACTAAACTATTCCTCTATTTGAGATTGTACCTTCCCTTATCAGAATAAATCTCACTTGTTTAGTGGAGGAGCAGGGATCAATAAACCGCCGCCCACAGAACAAATCTATATTACTGCCTGTTTTTATAAATAAAGTCCTATTGGAACAGAGCCATGCTGTGTTTACAAATATCCACTGTTGCTTTTGCGCACCAAGCACAAGGTTGAATAGTTCAGACAAAATAGTTGAAATCTACAAAGACTAAATCTTTATCATCTGTCCTTTTGCAGAAGAAAGTGTGCTGACCCCTGCTCTAAGGTAGTGATTTGAAAACTGTACTCAAAGATACAGTTGTTGTGGGGTGTTAATAAGTAGTACCTGGGGAAAATGGTTCCTGCGGTCAACAGTGTAGAAATACTGGGTTTAAAGATTGTTAAACAAGTGGCTTTGCTATAGAGCTTCTCTAAGTTCTCTAAGAGAAGGACATGAAATGTATCTTTCTTGTAGTATTTTGATCATGAAGCTTTTTATGTCAGAGACTATCTCAAGGAATCAGTGTCTAAGTCACTGGGAAAGCCTATTTCAGGGCTATGACAGTAGTACTATCTCCTAAAGTATTAACTGAAAAATCTGGAATAGATGTAGCATCACCAGGAAAAGCTTGGTAAGTTCGAACGAAGAGAATAAAATACAAAGGATGACACCAATATAATATGACACAGAGTGAGACCTTCTTGCTATCCCAGAAGCATGGCCAAAGTCCGAAGTTGACACTGTTGGTGATAAGCATCCCAACAGGCCTCTCCAGGGGCTCCATCTCTGAAAGAGCCCCTGTCAAATTAAGGAGAAAACTATTGGGAATGGGAAGGTGGCAAACAGTTGTTGATGAAGTTCGTCCCAGTGAAAAAGATCTTTTCCTTCATTTTTCTGTTATTGTGGATAGTGCCTCTTTCTCCCTGTTAAAGTAAGAACGGCAATCTCCAAGAGAATTGTGAAAAAAAACACTGAAAGTGGCTCCAAGAAAAGTAGACACTGGGTGCATCCTAAGCTTCAGACCTCAAGGTCTTGTCTGTTGCAACCACAGTAGCAGAGACTTGAGAGAAAGCACACAAGGAAACCAGGAACGTGGCACAAGTCCCTTCTATTTCTTTGTGCCTGCAAAGGAGAGAGGAGAGAGTATATTTTATGCCCAACCTGGAGTCATTGAGAAGGGTACATAAATATTTGAGTATAGAGAATAGGGTTCACTTAGAGACCAGCGACTCGTGAAGACAGTTGTTTTAGGCCAGGAGTTGGAGTCATTGGGGCTCATCATGCAAAACATACGTGGAAAGGAGATACAGCAGCCCCACCTATCTTTGGTCTCTGTGGACTTGAGAATATAGAAGGGGACTCCAACGATTCATTCCCATAGTTCTATGTGAACCATTCAAAATAGCCACTGTACAAGTAATGGGAGGTCTAACACAGATAAGGACTTAGAGACATTTACCACTTTTCAAGGCACAGATACAGCTGCCCTCTGAGGGAAAGGTGGGAGTTTCCACTAACAGAAGAACTCGGGATGAAGCTCAGTGATGTCCCCTTGCCACACACACACACACACATATACATGTACACACAAAGCAGTTACACAGAGGCTGCTACCTGACCAGAGAACACCAACATTAGTAGGGCCAAACTAAACAGGAGCTCGATGAGGACTCTTCTAACACTCCAGTCCTGCTGTCCCTCCTCTACAGATCAGCCACAGTGGGACAGAGCATATCCAGAAAGTCTATGAAATTAAAGAAGTTCAAGGAGAGGCTGAAAGAGGTATACGAAGAACAGCCTGCTAACCTTTGGGCCACAGGGACCACCAAGTAGAAGGGTCAACTCCTGGAGAAGATGACACCGCTTTGGAACAGATAGAAAACTAAAGTATCGAAATAAAGAGGATTGAGTATGAAATAACAAAATGAAGTGTTGTAATAACAAAAAGTGACAGAAAAGCTAGAGGAACTAGCCAAGTTGCCATTGAGGGAGTTACTTTCCAGCAGGAAACAGGTCAATACATTCTTGTTAAAGGGGCTGTTACAGGATAAGTATAAACCTGTTTCATTTTTATGCCCATAACACATTAAGACTCCCTAATAAATTTGTCACATAAGGTAAACACTTTGGGCAGAATCTCAATGTGTTTCTACTTCTGAGGATTTTCTTCCAGGGGTTCTGAAGGCCACAAGCAAATGATTTCTGAATTCTACAAATGAGCTCAGGGCTAGAGGGGCGCTGGATGTCAAAGGAGCTTTCTATCTAGAGCCTCCTGTCTTCCACTCACATCACGAGGCAGCTCACTCCACCTCAAAATCAAATGCGATCTGTTTTTAATTGGGAACAGAACTTTTCAATTCTTGAGCCCAAACCAATTAAAAAGTAGAAGGAGGAAGAAGGGAAGGAAAAAATTTTGTTTTTGCCCTAATTTGAGAACCTGTGATTTCTCACTGGTTTTTATCAGTACCAAGAGTTGTTTGTTTTGTTTCATTTTGTGAAGTTTCTTTAAATGATTCTTTTCTTTTTCACAGTTCCCTATTCAGGCCTAAATTTATCTGTTTTAAAAAATCCATCTGGCTTTTGTGTTATGGAAGCCCACACAAGCCTGCACCAACCGTTCCAGAAGCAACCAAGAGTTATCGAAAGGAACGTGTTTCAAAGGAAGGACAGCAAGCTAATTAAGGGCTGGTTTTCTTAATAAGGAATAAAACACAGTGAATGCTGAATGATGCCAATGCATGTGAAAGTTTCAAAGACTAAAACAGTTCGTGAGAAGAAAAAAACGAATAAATGACTTGGCCGATTTTTCAAGTCTTACCCCCAAAATAACTATAACTATTCCCATTTGTATTGAGAGACAAATACAAATATCATGAAAATAATCTCAATATTCAGTGAGAATGAAATATAAATAATTCTGAATATAAAGACTAGTATAAGATGTACCACAATACAACAAACTAAAAATAACATTACATCCATCCATTACATTACACCCATTTTAAAGACTTCGTAGCTGTCTTCAGACTTGGTTTTCTTTCTCCACCATACTTAGACAGAGTTTCCTATAATATACCATTCTTGACAAGGCTTTTTTTCTCTCTCTCTCCAGTAGACAAATAATGTCCAATAAACTGGAAACTTTCTGCAAGATTATGATTTTGTCCAAGTGATTCTGGTACAAAAGAAGTGTATTACTATTTGGGTTTAATTTTAGTATTTTACAGCAATGTTAACAGGCAAAAAAAAATGGGAAAAATAACTTTGGAAAGATAGATATAGATAGATAGATAGATAGATGGATAGATAGATAGATATAGAGATAGAGATATATTCCTTCCTTTGGCATGATCTAGGAAAGGGGTCTGCAAATCTGAGAGAAAGCTCTTTTCAGTTCTGCCTTGGATGTCTTTACTGAGATGCTTTATCATATTGTACCTCAGTTCACTCCTCAGAAGAAGAAAGCTGTTGATAACCACAGCAAACCCCACATGTCTCTAGGAAATGAATTAAGAATTCATTTGTGGAACATTTCCTCAAGTTTTATAAGGTGATGAGATGTTTTAATTGTATAATATAGCACAGTGAAATCAGGGTGTAGTTGTGTTTGAACATTTCTCTGATTAAATTAAAAACAAATAAGGAGCCCCTCCAAGACTGCTTCATGTTTCTGAAAGTAAATTTCTTTGGAAGGGGAGATCAAATTTTGCAAATTTTAGAAATGGAGAGAAGACTGAGAGGTGGATGAAAAATTTGCAGGGGGACATAGACCAGACAAGTTCAAAAAGCTCACTTCCATCCTTTTAAAATATAACCCACAAAATGTTACACCACAGCACTCTTCACAGCCATCTGCCATCATTCTTGTTTCCCACGGATTTCAAAAGTTGAATCTGGCCCTCATCGCATTTAGAAACATTCAGGAGGATTCTCTAGATGGAATCAGAAAATTCACCAAGTAACCCTGCATTCTCTCTCCAGAAATAATCTCCCTCTGACCCTTTTCACTTAAGGCATAGCTCTGTGTTACAATTTCTTGAAGCTGCTCGCATTCGTCACAGGACTCAGCAGAGAATTTGAAAACAGCTTGAATCCGCATGCCTTCCTCTTCATCCCCACATCTACCCCAATCCCAGGTGTAATGGTCCTTTTATAATCTTTCCTCATCTGGATTATTACAGTCACCTCCCACTGAATTCCTGCCCTCCATTCTGGATTCACTCCAATCTCTTCTCCACAGCACACTGAACTTTCAAACAGAAATCGGAGTATGTGCTCCTCTGTTTCAAACCTTCCAGTGATGCTACCATGCATTCTGAAAAATAATTCAAATTCTAAATAATATTTACTAAGAGTTTTTATGTCAGTTAGCCACTGCTGCATAACAAACCATCCTCAAACTCAGTGACATAAAACATCAATCATTTATTTCTCGTGTATTTGTAGGGTTTTGAAGAATATGCTAGCTAAGACTGGACTAACACGCATTTGTAGGTAGGCTGAGGTTCTGACTCAGATATCTCTCATTTTTCTATGTGCAGACCAAAAACAGTCTAATAACAGGGATCTTTTAAAATTTTGCTTCCAAGCATAATGAAGGAGTAGATTCATCCATTAGTCATAATAGGCATAATGCTTAATTCAAAACACTTTCAGGAGTCTACGTAATATATTAATTTTTATTTCTTTTAAAACCAGAAGAAAAAATAAGTATAATAACAGTGAATATATATATAACAAATTCATTAGTATGTTTGTGTTTATATGAATGCATTTATAAAATACTATTTATAATCTTTTTGAAGGAAGAGGCCTTGAACATAAAAACGCATAGGGCCAAAAAGCTCATAGTGACACTTTGTACAATCCTTAATCATGCCAGAAGCCTAGAAAACTATTGGTTTTTTTGTTCTTTTGCTTATATAAGTTCATGAAACTTTTAAAATTGCAATATTCTCCATGAAAGAACAGGGAACAAACTGTAAGAGTTTCACTTACCTTTCTGGATAGGGAGTGCCCCAAACCTTGGATGGTTCTTCCCTATATTCTTTTTTTTTTCCATTGAGTTTATTGGTACATTTTAGGTATACAGTACAGTTACATTCATCATTGGGATCTTGTACCTTTACATCACAGGTCTTGGTTCTCATTTTTTCCCCTTACCCCTTCCCTCCCTTCACCCCCTCCTCCCTTCCCTATTTACAAATACTTTATTTCCATTTTCTTATATTTTTTCTTTGCCCTTATTTCCTTTCCCTTACCCTTCCCACTTCCCCTACACCTTTAGCCCTTTTCATCCTATTTCACATTGTCAATTATACCATTAGGATCTTATGTACAATTATAGTTTTCACACCAGAGAAACTATTTGGTATTTACACATGTATGACTTATTTATTTCACTTAAGAGTATATCTTGTTCACCCTTTTACTTTTGGCTATTGTCCCTTAGCCTGGGAGATACACAATTTTAAAAGAACTTTGTTGCATTGTTGCACCATTGGTCAGTTATTGCCACTATGGGTCGCAATATAAAGTAACAAGGTACTGAGTTACTTTAGTCCTTGCAAAGAGCAGGAAAGGCTCTTCTACAAAGATTCATGCTATTTTCCAGGCAGAGCATTTGTGTCTTTTATTTACAGAGAAATCCCCTTAATGTTTTATTTACCTGGAAGTTCTATTCACATTATCAATTCTCTTACATTTAACGAAAATGAATGCTGGCCAAACATCAAGAAACTCAGAGGAACGACAGAAATAGACATTTCTGTTTAAAGAAAGAAGCACAACTATTACCCACCTGTAAAGATAATTAGTTTCTGTGGAACTTTCTTTCTCTGGCTTAGTCTTGTCATTCTCACAAGAATAAATGTGTTTGGTGACCATATACATAGAGTTATTCCATCTCTTTTAAAAGAAACTGTAATTATTTTAGATTGCTCTGTGCAGTATATTCTGAAGTTAACTTTGTCTTGTGAAACTCTGAATTAGCTTCACAATTTTTAAATTATTTTGACATAATTATTTGATTTTTTTAATAGGTAGTTCACTTTCTGTTTCCATGTACCTCTTGGTGACTCTGTGAAAGCTTGGATTGCTTTTCCTCTCTGGTTCCCAAACCACAAATAGGAAAAAACTGCAATTCTGCAGTGGCTGATTGATAAGCTTCCTAAATATTTTTCACAGATTCTGTGATTTCTGTTCTTGTTGAACTGAGAGAGAAACATTTGTAGCATTCTTACCCTCTGGAATGTAGAATTAATCTCATCTCTGTTTGCATATACTTCCTGGTACCCAGGAGTTCTACTCATTTCGTGTGTGTTCCATGACAATCTGGCTTGTCAAGCACTCCGTTTTGAGAGGGTTCATGTTATCCATAAATTGGAAAAAAACACTCCCTTTCCCTTCTCTTTCTGCACTGTCATGACTAAACTTTCATAAGCTGGAGCCAGTCCCCTGTGTGTCTCCTTATCTGACTTCTGAGCCTGACACTGAGGCCCATCCTCCAATAATGGGGGAGGGTTCTGTGGAATGCCCGAGGGTGCCTGGTCTAAAGAAAAAGAGAGAAAAAGCATGAACAAGGTCACCACTTCCTCCTTTCTCCTTTTGCTGTTCTACAGAAAATGGCCCTGATTCAGCTGGTGGGACTAAGGTAGTGGTTCTCAAAGGACAGCATCAGCAGCTGGATCAGCAGCATCACCTCATACTTCATCGGAAACATCAGAGTTCCTAAACTATAGAGGTAGGGTCCAGTTATCTGTGCTCCAACAACACGTCCAGCTGATTACAGCCTGAGACTCTCTAGATTAAGATTTTGTTTTTGTTAAAACTGCAAGTTAAACTCCAACTTATTTAGCCTCAGTAGAGTCTTTTTGAAATCTGTGCTTTCTGATCCCCATTAGACGGCCCTGGTTCACACGCTTACTGCACAGGTACTGTTAGATAAACCCTGTTGTAAGACGCAGGAAAGTTATTTGGTGTACTCATCTACACTTCTATCCAGAGCTTCTGTCCTTTAATTCTCTTCATGTATCACATTCCAACTGACTATTGCTCTATCTTTGAGCCTTATCTCATTCTAAGAAATCAGGTAGTAAAGTCTAAAATTGCTACTCTTCTCAGGGCTACTTGAATTTCAATGAAATACCTTAAAGGCCCACAAGCTATAATTATCATCTGCATCAAGCCAGACAGCTGGAATATACTGTGTTCACAAACAACCCCAATCTCAGCAGTTCAAAACCACAAAGCATTATTACCATTTGTGCCATGTGGCCAGGGAGAATAGGGGGATAGAGAGCTCTGTCCAGCACGGAGAATTTCTCCAGGGAAGAAGAGCTGCCACTGACTCCCTCTTGCCTGTGCGTGTGGCAGATGGAAACAGATGGTGCTAAGGCACTGACTGGTTTGTCAAATTCAGAAGTGACACACATTACCAGAACAGCTAACACAGACATGCCTGACCTGTGTGGGACCAAGCAGTTTAAATGCCTGGGAAACATGGCTAAGATTGAACAGTGATACAACCCTAAACCATTATCCAAAGAGCCAGACCACCAGTGTAAAATTTTAGACTCCATAGTGGATGAGAAACCCTGTGCATCTGAACATATCTGTACATAAGACCTAGGATGGAGGTTGCTTCTCTCTCTGCTCCTTGTTCACTAACAAATATATCACTGGGCACATTGAAACTAACACTGAGTACCACCTAAGTGTTGGCTACTATGCCACAGTATTTATAGTTTCAATCTTCATAACAATTTTATACAATAGAAAAAGAACTACCCTTGTAGAGACAAAGAAGCCAAAGCCAGAGGCAATTTAGTAACTTTCTTATATTGAAAAAGAACAGATAGCACTGAGATGTGTGTACCCTCAAAGTGGGATCTGTTCTCTGCAAAATCCATGGGATAGTAAGGGAAAATCATACATTCCTTTGCTTCCCATGTTTTGCTGTAGAATTAACCTCTAGTTGTGAGGCTGCAATCAATGTGATTATTATCATCCAAGTAAAACTTTCCCCATTATAGGATTTTCAGAATTTTAACCAAGAAGCAGTTCTTCAAATTCAAGTAGAAAAAATTGTATTCCAATAGTGCCTTCAACCACAGGTGGAGATTTCCAAGATCCCTAATGGGTACTTGAAACTACACATAATACCGAACCCTTTGTATATATGCCATTTTTTTTCCTATGCATACATGAAAAAGTTTAACATAAATTAAGCACAATAGATTAACAATTAGTAATAAGTAAATAGAACAATTATAACAGTATATTGCAATCAAAGTTATTTTAAACTTATGAATGATTTATTTCTGCAATTTTCTATTTCATATGTGGATAGCTGAAACCATGAAGAGTAGAACCATAGATTAGAGGGAATGACTGAGTTCTTTTTAATGACTACTGAGAAATCCATTAAAGTGTAGAGTGATCCTAGATGAATGAAACCAATAAACTACTTTAATAGACCCAATAAACTCTGCTATTTCAGTAAAGATTACATCAAAGTTTTATTTGGAAGAAGGAGTTTTGCTTTAAATTATTGGCAGTATATCCATATTAAACCTCTTTGGCTATATGTTAATCTCTAAACCATCAAAGAATAAGCGCCAATAACACACACTAGAAGTTATCTCAGGTGGAGAAATCAAGAGGGTAGCATGCAGGAAGTAGGAATATACAACACACCTCACAAAGCTGTTAACAAGAAGGTAACTTTGTCCACCCTCTGTCCAAAAGTGCTTACCTCACTCAGAAATGGAACCAAAGCACTTGGTGCAAACACATCATGAAATTATGTTGATGATGCTGAGTTCAGCAGCTCCATCAGCAAGGCACCAGCTGACTTCAAATGCTTTCCTCCCAGAACACCATTAACCGATAACCAGGAATGCTGTCCAGGGTCAACCCCAAAACATCCCAGGACATAGACACAAAAAGTCCAGGAAGAATGTAATCTTCTAAAGAGTGATTCCGAAGATGTAGTCCCTTCCAAGTGGAAATACAGCACAGGACAACTACATACTGCTCATTGTCCTGTTCTCCCAAAACACTTGTCATTATAAAAGAATTTCTCAGAAATTAGCTCATGTTATCAAATCTGATAGAGGTCCATTAGAAACAAGATTTTACTGGAGACAAATGCCACAATAATACAGCATGATAGTATCAAAAACAACTATTTGTTTTCCTTCCAATCTCTAAGAGAAACTTGGGTCAAAATAATATGAATTTGGAGGAACTCATTTGTAAGTTATGGAGCTAATATAAATTAATCTCTAGGCCAACTGCCTATAATATATTCATATACTTGCTGTATTAAATTTTATAGGAATGATAAATCCATCCTGACTTTAATTACTATGGTATCATGTTATATGTATGCAAGACATGCATACATAAATTCTAAAATCTAACAAAAAGCACAGCAAAAACATCTAAATATACACATAATCTTAAGGAATATTGTGAACTTACTCATGGTCCTATCAAGAGACTGTTAAAATCTACAGCTCATCCTATAATTTTCCCTTTTCTGTGTTTTAAATGCTCTATTCATCCCAATGGTGCTGCTGAACTAATTCACACATCACGTACAGTACATTTCTCCATGTTTTCCAGATGATATTTGATAAAGTGGAAAGAAAAAAAAGCATAACAAAGAAAAACAGGTGTTTTTCTACTTTTTATTATTGAAACAGCTTCTCGTGCAGTATAAAATGTATATAATCCCATTAAGATTTTCTTTTAGGGCCAGTGGAGAACCTTAAACTGTATGGTTCATTTTGAGGAGATATTCACTGGACCCATGGATTCAGGCCACTCTTTGGTCCTCAGACAATCTTCAAAATAGGAGTAAAGATTTCCCTATCCAAGGTGTAATCTATTAAAAGCTTGGGCCCCAACTCAAATAAACAAACTAACAATGAAACTTAGACTCCTAGAAAAACAAGAGCAAGAAAAACCCAAAGCTTGAACAAGAGAGGAAATTATAAAGATCTGAGCAGAAATCAATGCAATTGCAACTAAGAAAATGATACAAAAAATAAATGAAACAAAGAGCTGGTTTTTTGAAAGAATAAATAAAATCGACAAACCCTTAGCTAATCTTATCCAAAAAAGGAAAGAAAAGGCTCAGATCCATGCAATCAGGAATGAAAAAGGCGAAGTCACAAGAGATCCAAAAGAAATCCAGAGGATCATGAACACCTACTTTGAGAACCTGCACTCTATTAAAATGGAAAACACAGAAGAAATGGACAGATTTCTAGATACTTATGAATTACCAAAGTTGAACGAAGAAGATAAAAACATTTTAAACACCCCAATCACAATCAGTGAAATTGAAAATGTAATTAAAAACTTACCAACAAAGAAAAGCCCAGGCCCTGATGGATTCACTGCTGAATTTTACAAGACATTTAGAGAAGAACTACTACCACTACTCTTCAAACTTTTCAATTAAATAGAAAGGGAAGCTATACTTCCAAATTCATTCCTGGAAGCAAGCATCACTTTGATTCCCAAACCAGGGAAAGATACAACTAAAAAGGAGAACTACAGACCAATCTCCTTAATGAATATAGATGCAAAAATCCTTAATAAGATACTAGCAAACAGAATACAGAGGATTATTAAGAAGATCATCCATCCTGACCAAGTCGGATTTATTCCAGAGATGCAAGGGTGGTTCAACATACGAAAATCAATAAATGTAATACATTATATTAACAAAGTCAAGGACAAAAACCATATGATCATCTCCATAGATGCAGAAAAAGCATTTGATAAAATTCAACACCCATTCATGATAAAAACCCTGCCAAAAATTGAAATACATGGTCTATACCTCAATTTAATAAAGGCTATCTATGAAAAACCATCAGCCAACATCATATTGAATGGCCAAAAACTGAAAACCTTCATGTTAAAATCAGGAACAAGACAAGGATGCCATTATCACCACTTCTCTTCAATATAGTTCTGGAAACATTAGCCACAGCAATTAGAGGAGAGAAAGAAATTAAAGCAATAAAGATAGGAAAGGAAGAAGTTAAACTGTCATTATTTGCTGATGATATGATACTCTACATTGAAGATCCAAAAAACTCCACCAAAAAACTTCTAGACTTAATTGACAGATTCAGTGGAGTATCTGGATACAAGATGAATACCCAAAAATCAATAGCCTTCTTATACACAAATAACAGACACACGGAGAGAGAAACAAGGGAAAAAATTCCTTTTACAATAGCATTTAAAAAAATGAAGTATCTAGGAATCAATGTAACAAAAGAAACAAAAGATCTCTACGCTGAAAACCACAGCACTCTGAAAAAAGAAATTGAAGAGGATATAAAAAAATGGAAAGATATCCCCTGTTCCTGGGTAGGAAGAATCAACATAGTGAAAATGGCCCATACTACCAAAACTTCTATCTACATTCAATGCAATGCCAATTGAAATTCCAACACTATATTTCACAGAACTAGAAAAAAAATCCAAAAATTCATTTGGAACCATTAGAGACCTAGAATAGCAAAAGCCATTTTAGGCAACAGAAACATGGCAACAGGTGTAACAATTCCCAACTTGAAACTATACTACAAAGCCACTGTGATAAAAACAGCATGGTACTGGCAAAGAAATAGGCCTGAGGATCGGTGGAACAGAATGGAAGACACAAAAACAAATGCAGATGTACTCAGCTACCTCATCTTTGACAAAGGAGCTGACCATCCTCAGTGGAGGAAAGATAGCCTCTTTAATAAATGGTGTTGGAAAAACTGGATGTCACCCTGCCACAGATTAAAATTAGACCCTTATCTTTCGCCATGCACTAAATTAAAATCCAAATGGATTAAAGATCTAAATATTAAAACAGAAACATTAAACTTGCTGCAAGGTAAGTTAGGCAGAACTCTTGAAGACATTGGTATAGGAAAAGACTTTATGAACAAATCCTCAGTAGCATGGGAACTAGCAGATAGAATCAACAACTGGGATCTCATCTTACTAAAAAGCTTCTGTACTTCAAAAGAAACCATCAGCGGAACTAAGAGACAATCTACAATGTGGGAAAAAATTTGTACCAGCTGTTCCTCAGACAAAGGACTATTATCAAGGATATATAAAGAACTCAAAACAATCAGTCCCCCCAAATATAAAGACCCGATTCAAAAATGGGCATCCGAAATGAACAGACATTTCTCAGACAAAGAAGTAAAAGCAGCAAGAAAATATTTGAAAAAATGTTCCACATCACTGGTCATTCGAGAGATGCAGATGAAAACAACACTGAGATTCCACCTCACCCCACAAAGAATGGCTGCTATCAAGAAATCACACAATAACAAATGTTGGCGGGGTTGTGGGGAGAAAGGAACCCTTCTCCATTGTTGGTGGGAGTGCAAACTGGTGCACCCACTATGGAAATCAATATGGAGATACCTCAAAGAGCTTGGACTGGAGGTTCCATTTGACCCAGCCATCCCTCTGCTGGGTATCTTTCCAAGAGAACTAAAAGAATCATATCACAGAGAAGTATGTGCACCCATGTTTATAGCGGCACAGTGTATAGTAGCTAAATCTTGGAAACAGCCCATTTGCCCGTCCGTTGGAAACTGGATAAAGAAGATGTGGTTTTTCTGTAAAATGGAATATTACTCAGCCATAAAGAATGAGAAAATAGATTCATTCATAGGAAAATGGATACATATTGAAGATATACTCCTAAGTGAAATAAATAAGTCACACATGTGTAAATACAGAATAGTTTCCCTGGTGTGAATAATCTGCAACAATGCATAAGATTCTAATAAGATTACTGACATTTATAAATGGGAAGAAAGGAGCTAAAGGTGTAGGGAAGGTGGGATGGGTAGGGGAAGAGTAAAAAGGGAAAAGAAAAAAATGTGAGAGAATGAAAATAAAGTGTTTGTAGATGGGGAGGGGAGGAGGGGGTGAAGGGAGGGCAGAGGTAAGGGGAAAAAATGAGAATCAAGACTTGTCATGTAGAGGTACAAGATCCCAACAATGAATGTAACTGTACTGTATCCCTAAAATGTACCAATAAGCTCAATTAAAGCTGAAAAAAAAAAAACAAAGAAAAGCTTGGGCCCCAAATAGTCAGCAATGGTTAAGATGAGTAGTTTAGAAATAACTTGACTCCTCTACACATTCATTCCATACCAAACATGAAGCTTAAGGGAAAAAAATATCCAAGTGAAATAAATTCAAATTTTTTAAAGTCAGCATTTACAGACTTCAACACTATTAAAATATAACATTACCAATTTCAGATGTATCAAAAACACTGGCAAAGCTCTCTAAAAAGTTAAAACTCTTGGAGTTAGGATGCAACTTTAACAAAACTACATATAAATACTTGACTTCTCTTCAAGCAGACAAACCTAAGATGATGTTGATTTTTCTTTTAAGAAACTCGAATGTAAATATTTACATTTTACAAGTCATTTGTGAAGCAAACACACAAAATATGATAGTCTTCAAAAGAAATAAATTGCAAGAGTGGTAAAGAAAATTAAATCATTTTAGGGAAATCATAAATGCATAAGTAATCCTTTTCATTTCCATGTAGAGCTTGCCATTTTGGAGATTGGTTGGCAATGTTTATTGGCCATTGTGGACAAAAACACAAACACATGTGCATTCTGTACTTTGTATCAGGGCTTGTTCTGATGATAAAGCCAATGACTCTCATAATTCCTGAGCAACTCTTCCTTTGAGTGTCATCTCGCCATGCCCACCAACAAGGGTGCTTGATTTTATTGAGTTTGACTCCTCTGACCACTTAGTTGTGCCAACCGAGTACTGTAGATTGGTCAACTGATGAACAACAGAAATCTATTTCTCACATTTCTGGAGGGTGAAAGGCCAAGGTCAGGGTGCCAGCACGGTTCTGCTCTGGGGAGGGCTGCAGATGGCTTTCTTCTTGTTGTGTCTTCCTAAGGTAGACAGCGGACAAAAGAGCTCCACCTGCATGAACCACATCCCAAAGGCTGAAGCTCCACCTACTATCATATTGGGGATCATGTCTTGAGCATATGAATGTAGTGAGGACACAAACATTCAGACTATAACATCATTTGAAACAATGCCCGAAATGGAGTGGGGTGAACCTCTCTGGAAACTCTTTGAAGTCCTTTGTATTAGTCAGTACTGCATTTCTACAATAAAATATCTGAGACAGCTAATTTCTTGTTTAAAAAGGGTTTGCTTCCACATTTGGAGGTTCAAAGTCCAAAAAGCATCAACTGATATGAGTACTATGCCTTGGCTGCATTATCTCACAGAACAGGTAGCAATGGTAGGAGCCTATGCAAAAGCAAGCAAGGTTATATCTCCAGGAAACAGAAAAGGCTGGGGGAGGACTTAAGGTGACACAATCTTGTGTGCCCCCAACCCCCTATATGGAATTAGGGACCCCGGGCACTCCAGGTTCTTTTTCCTTTCTTTCTTTCTTTCTTTCTTTCTTTCTTTCTTTCTTTCTTTCTTTCTTTCTTTCTTTCTTTCTTTCTTTCTTCTTTCTTTAAATCTTGCGACAGGGACTAATCTATGAATTTCATGGGGAAAGTGAGGCTATTAATCTGAGTGCTGATACAATACACACCCCCTCTGCATTGTTTAATCTCCAACATTTAACAAGGTAAGGGAACATGATTCTTTGGTACAACCTTTGTGTATGTTTTCTTACAGGGGAGCTAGAATTTACTGGCTACATATGATGGGCCAACTATTTAGTACTTCTCATGCTATTTAAGTATCGAAACACCTTTTTAAGAAACGTTAAGTATCTTGTGTTAGTTTTGTACCTGTGAGAACACAGTAGTCACATGCTCAGTAAGGGACAGAGCCAGGCTCAAACCCATATATGTGTGACCCAGAGTTAGCATTCTTTTCATATACCATAGGGCAGAGCAACACCCAGCAAGGTAGATAGATGACCACAGAAAAGCAGCAACTGCCACCTACAAGCACATGGCAATAGCCTTATAGTATGTTGCTTTAGGAACTTCCAGGGAGCATTGGAAAGGACAGAATTCTTATCAAAAACCATTCAGAGGAAAACAAATTCTGAACTTTGCTAATACAAGATAAAGAGGAATAAACACAAACATATAACAATGGAGAGAGAACATTTGCAGAATTAAATCCAGATTGATTTGAAATAATGACATATGCCGTATGCTGAGCTACTCTTAATGGAGTCAAATCAATTCTCTGATTACTATGCTGTTGGGAGGAAAAGATGAAATGGTCTTTGAAAGCCCTTTGAAAAGGGAAAAGCTCTATACAATATACCAATTCATTAGTTAATTGACGAGAGCCCTGGTTTGGAAATCAGGGAGACCTAAGTCCTCCGGTCAGATTTTCTTCCAACTGGCTGCCTGACCTTGGTTCATGCACTTAGGTTTTGTAGTCCTCAATTTCATCAACAGAAAAATCAAGAGTTTTAATGAATTGGTCCCCAACAACTGTAAAAGTTTGTCTTGGTAACTCATGTCACTGTGTTCAGCAACAATTCCCTGCTGCCTCAAAGAAAGATGCATCTAAGGACCTCCTGTGACCCTGGATTCCAGGGTGATTGAAAGCAGGACTCAGGTTTGTTCCCTCAGCATTGCACCCAGGAAGATCTAAATTTGCACACTATACAGAATTACGAGGGAGCATACACAGAGAGAAAGACAGATGGCAACAAACTTGCTAACCTTTAGAAAGATTCCAGTCTGGCTACCCCAGCAGTCTAGTAGCAGGGATCTATGCCCAGAGGAGTAGAGACAGGTGAAGAACTCCCAGGCTGCAGGCTCAGACACTGAAGATTCAGCAAGCTTCTCGCCCCTGCTGCTGGAAAAGAGCAGCCACACTTCTCCATAGCAACTGCTTACCTTCCTAGGGTCTCATGCAACAAGAGCCTGGACAGAGTCTCTGCTTTTTCTTCTTCCAGGTCCACTGGGGGTCTAGAAACTTTGTGGAAATTTGAGAAAGGAACCTCAAATCCAAATTTTTTTGTTGCTGTTGTTGCTGTTTTTTTGTTTGTGTGTTTGTTTTCTTGGTCAGTTTCTTCTCTCTCTCTCTCTCTCTCTCTCTCTCTCTCTCTCTCTCTCTCTCTCTCTCT